>NC_143582.1:21369270-22569270 GCF_048544385.1 Mastigoproctus giganteus
CCAACGTGTACAACAATATCACCTTTTGTGCCCTGAAAAGATGATATCCGCTCTACAATGTCATTAACCTTTGTCCCTGGCAGATATACCCTGGTCCTGTTCCACCTATTCTTTTTACATACCATGTTTCCGCGTTTCTCTGACAATAGAGTCACCAACAACTACTAGTTCCTGTGGAACCAGTGCATTCCGCCTTGGAGGTTGCCGCTGTGTTGCATGATAATCAAGTGCAAGCTCTGGTGTTGATGTGGGCAGCTGAGAGCTTGATGGGCCCTCAATTTCGATCCTTCGAGGGCATCCACCCTGTCCTTCAAGCTCTCGTATAGGCCCATAACAACGCTGAGTTGTCACATTTCCTTACATCGCGCGCGCACACACACACACACACACACACACACACACACACACACACACACACACACACACACACACACATCCCCCTTGGCAATATCATGTCCCTTACCTGATTGCTCCACAAATATCAATCAAGCAGTGCATTTTAAAAGGCTGTGATTCAGAGGGCAACTGCCCCACTCCCCTGAGCCACAGCACTCCCATTAGCTTGAGCCTTTTGCTTTGCTGCTCTGGTCTGAGTCATGATTTCAATTCAATTTCAATTCCAGTACAAAATTATAGCCCTAAACTTGTATCCCAATGCAGTTATCACACTATATGTCTAGATATTTTTTTCAGTATCGAGTATTATCTCTGAGTTCCGATATATAACTTCCGTGTCAAGTTATGTATTAATTAATTATGTTGCGTTTGTAAATTCTAAGTATTTAGTTAAAGTACAATTTAATTGACAATGAAGTTTAACAAGATTAATAAATTTTACTGATTAATTGATAATATTATATACTATATTATACTAAGCTAACACTGTCTAGTTTGGGATAGAGAGATTTTAAGCCAGAAAAGGTCGAAAAGAGGAGATTCCAATTTACCAAGTCTGTGACAGGGAATATCGGAATGGACATATGCATAAGTACCACCTTTGAGAAGAAAGGAATCATACAGCGAATAATTTGGGCGACTGAGTTGAGCAGTGGTTGAATCAACCAATAGCTGAGATTCTGTCAGAAAAAGTACATGGGATTTGGCAGACTGCAAGTGAAATGGACATCATTAAGATTAGAACTGAGACCACATATATTTGTGAAATGAAGTTGGAAGTGTTTGCACTTGGAGGATGTGCACTAGTAATGACATTGAAACCAGCATCAACAACCATATAACACACATCTTAGTAAAGATGTTGAATTCTATTGTTGAAAATAGTGTCCTATATTTTCCATGCACTACTTGCTGCAGAAAACTCTACATAGATATCTGACCAGAAGCCATCATCTTTTCTCTTGCCTCTGGGGGATAAAAAGGTGATTTTTGGGACTTTTTTATATATTTCTCATTTGCTAATTTTGATAATGCTTCTTATGTTGTAATGCTACGACTACCCTGAACATATGAAGTAAATGAAAGCAAAAGGTAAAAAAAAAAAAGGTGAACTGCAGCCATTGTCAATCCGCTGTAGGATGGAAGCCGCCTCCTCAACGATTCATGTTGAGAGAAATGAATCATAATCTGCCATGCTGGTCCAGTGTGGGTGGGAGATCAACTGTATTTAGTAGTCAGTGGTTTGAACCCTGGTCTACTCAAACAGCGCATGCTACTGCACTCCTGCTCCTGACCACTTGGCTATGGAGGCCTTTAATTAAAGCAAAACCTAAATGTAAAGCGGAATTATTTTATAATATAACTAATTCTTTACTTTTTTTGTATGTACATTTTAATTAATTAATTTTCATTTCTTTTTTCTTTTAAGCAACTTAGCCAGTTTTGGTACAATGATAAAACAGCTGGAATACTTGCTGTTGAAGCTTTCCGAGCTGCAGGTTCGTCTGGAAGGTAGTTTGGATTTTTTTTAATCTACATATTCAAATGTTCAGTTGGATTTTGAAGATTTTGAAATTAAGAAATAATTTGAAATAATTAAGATTTTAAAATAATTAAGAAATATCATAAAAAAAAAATTTGTTCAACTATCCTTTTGTAGTAAAATTGCACTACAACAAACTTCTCAGGGAATGTGGATCATTTCATTATGTGAAATTTCATTTTAATGAATAGTGCTCAAAATTATTTTAAAATAATCATTATTCAGATAAGTTCTACTGCACTTTTCTGACTTAGTAAAGTAGTCTTTTCCATTTTATTTTACATAAGTATCAACTTTAATAATTAATAAAATTACAGCGAAACAGTATTTCTAACAGTGACTTTGATTGAGATAAAAAAAATATGACATTGGCTTCAATTCACAGCTATAAATAAGTGTACTTCTCTTTTTAAAAAGGCATATGGGGGAGATATTCTGGATTTCCCTAAAATTTCATTGGCTTCAATCTGCACAGTTCAATAATATATAAAACTTCTAACAAACATTAAATTTACAGGTTCAGTGACTGCCATCATCTACCAACAGTTTGGTACACATATAGTTGCTATTGGTCATATGGCTTGTTTTATGCATGTGACTGATAGCTTTATGCCATGAGGTATGGCATAAAGCTATCACATGAGGTATCAGAGCAGATGGCTAACTCAGTACCCTCTCCTGACTGCATGTCACAGACATGCAGACATTTCATGTCTCGGACATCGACATGACATTTCACCTGGCTCCACAAATACTGTGCTAGAGAGTGGATGACTGGAAGAACGTGTATAGTTGGCATTGCATTTTCTTTTGTATCATGCTAACAGAAGCATTACATTTTTGGCAATAGCAACAGGCAGTGGATCCCTACATGCATGATATGGACAGTGCAGGGGCTGTGTTCTGCACTGGGGAATGTTTTGCTGGGATACCCTGGCATATAGGATATCCCAGCAATGATATAAGTCACTTGCTATCAAACATCAAGAACATTTGCTGGAGTGTGACTTATCATATCATTGCCAACTATATACATACCTGTTCTTGCTGTATTGGGCCAGACGCATGCAGGAGTGGTTTGCTGAAGACTTCACCCTCCTCCAGTGTCCCCTCAAATTCCACTGACTTGAATCTCATCTTTTGGATGAGGTTGAATGGGTTTTCATATGTAGATCTGCCACTCTCCATTGTGGAACAATTGTGAAATGATATAAAAATAACATGATGATCTGTATGATGTGTACAAGTCTTTCAGTATGGAGGTGCAACTTGATATTAGATAGGTGATCCTACTTCAAAAGTATGTGCAGAAAATTCTGGGATGTATTCTAGGATATAAAATAAGGAAAAAAAGTTGTAATACTGTAGAATTCATTAAAATGCAGTAGTTGAAATTGAATAAAATAATATCCGTCTTTAGTGGAAGCAGAATGATCCTACAATCAAAAGTCGGAAACAGTAAAGTGTATAAATTTTGAGTCATATAAATGTATTGCATTCCCACTGATTTCAGAGCCATGATCATTTGAATTTTTAAAAATGGCTATGTAGTTTTGAATGGTAAAAAAATAATAAAATAAATAAAAATAAGCACACATATTGTTGCAGACACATACCTAGTAATGTTTATTCATTCTAGGTATGTCTGCTTATTTTTATATTTTATTGTTCGAAACTCTATAGCTTTTTTTTTTTTTAATTCAACAATATTTTTTAAATTTAACAATATTTCTAGGGAAATCATGAAAAAATCTTTCCTTCAGCTATCTCCACCATGCCAAACAATCTCAAAGAAATCACACTACAAGGGATAAACAGTTAATAAAACATTCTACAATGAAGTTTTGAGATGCCTTTGCAGGGAAGTTCAAAAAAAAAATTAAAAGATTGGTTGCCTTACCACAATAATGCACAGTTGCATTTTTGGGGAACTGCAGGAAAAACCATTGCACAATCCAAAGGTGATAGTTTTGTGCAGAATTAAAACATCTGAAACCACATGACCATATTGTTTTTTTTTTTTTTTTTTTTTTGAGGAAGATGATCAGACCAAAACAGTGGTCCTTGAGGCTGTCACAGACATTCTCCCAGATATGTCAAGCTGGGCTTGTACCTGGGAGTCTAAAATGCTGATGTAACTGATATTTGGGTGATACTCAAGTCAAATGGACCTAATTTTGGCAAAATCTGTCAGTCTGTGACAGCCAATCCTCTGTTTAAACTTTCACAACAGTGAGACTTTTGGTAACCCTGAGTATAACTCCATGTGCAAGTCCTGAAATACAGCACCTAGTATACTGGAGGTGACCACCCTGATGTGAACCAATGTATGCAGGGGTCGTGGTGTGGCACCCACACCACACAGAGGAATGCCACCCCTCTGTGTAACCAGCAATATTAGTTGGTAGATTACTCACTAACTGCTGCAGTACCACCACTTTTCTTATTGGAGGATTGAAGTGGTGAACTCCAATCTCCAAGGTTTAGTCTTCAGAGCAAAGCTCCGGCAGACACTCCCCCAATCGCCGACCGGGCTAGCCGGGTGGGTAAAGTGCCTGCCTGGCAACCCAAAGGTCGCGGGTTCGATTCCCGCCTCGGGCTTGGATTAAAGTACTGCAAAAACCTTGGGAGGTGCATTATGGCCACAGAAGCCTATGCGCCAACAACTACCAAAAAAAACAAAAAAAAAAACTCCCCCAATCTCTTCCATCATGCAGTATGATTGATGCCTTTGACATCGTGGGGAGATTCAATCTTCCTTATATTTCGAGGGTACGGCTCTAAAACAGTGTTTGCAAGCTGGCCGCTAGATATTCTGCTGGACTGAACCTATTGGTAACCGTTTAGGAGGCTTCTAGATAAATCAGCTAGTGTATAATCTTGCTGCCTCTACTCTGCCAGATAGTGACAGGAAGTCTGAGTAATGTGTATGCAGGGGGCATTGTCAAGGCCATGTTATGTCAAGGTGCTGGATATATTCTTTCCGTGTGTACACCATATCCAAAATTTTCATTACTTCATACAGCATGTCCTCCCCACCTTTTCTTACTACCGAATACATCATGAATTGTCAAACTAATAGTACAGTCTCATCTGCGAAAAGATCTAAACCTCCCAAACCCTTCCTCGTTCATTTTACAAATATACGTAGTCTCAGTTCCAATCTCAGTGATGTCCATATATTATTTCTATGTACAGTCTGCCAAACGCCATGTACTTTTTCTGACAGAATCCCAGTTATCAGTTGATTCAACCACTTTCCATCTCAGTTGTCTGAATTATTCACTGTATGATTCCTTTTGCTTCAGAGGTGGTACTTGTGCATATGTCTGCTCTGATATTCCCCATCTGAGACTCAGTAATTTGGAATCTGTTCTTTTCAATCTTGTCTGGCTTAAAATCTCTCTACCACATTTTGTTATGGGCAAGTTACTGCTATGGATAAAGGGATGGTTAAGTGGAAGAAGACAGAGAGTGGTTATCAGTTCTCTTTGTGGACTAATGTTAATAGTGAAGTTCCCCAGGGTTCAGTGCTGGGTCCATTGTTGTTTTCAATATTTATCAATGATATAGCAGGCTTAATGTCTAAGTTTGCAGATGGTACAAAGGTTGGAATGGTGGTTAACGACAGTCATCATTGTGAGCTACTGCAATAAAATCTGGGAAAATTGGGTCAATGGGCTAAGAAATGGCAGTTGAAGTTTAGCATTGACAAATGCAAGGTACTGCGCATGGGTAGCAGTAATCCCAGTGTAACTTATCAACTGTGTGATATTACACTCAGGGTAGTGAAGAATGAAAAAGACTTGGGTGTAATTATGCAATCAGACATGAAATTCTCTGAGCAGTGCAGACATGCTGCCAGGACAGCTCATGAGGTTCAGTCAATGATATACAGAAACTTTGCTAGCAGGGATAAGGAGATCCCTGCTAGCAAAGGTTGTATAAAGGCCCTTTATATAAGGCCACGGTTGGGCTGGATTTTGAGTACTGTATACAGGTCTGGAGGACTGACTGTAGGAAGGCTGGACCGGGTGCAGAAAAGGACAACCAGATTGATGAAGGGAACAAAAGGGTGCTCTTACCTAGAAAGGCTTCAGCTATGCAAATTACAACATCTCGAGACTAGGCATCTGCAGGGAGATCTGATTGAGATGTTTAAAGCCTTGAATGGATTGAGTAAACTGAATGTTAATGGTATTCTTCCACTTACTGAGACTACACATGAGGGGTCATAAATTCAAGTTGAGGAAGGATGGTTGCAAGATAGATTTGCAGAAGTTTGCCTTCAGCCAGCAGGTGGTTGATTGTTGGAATAGGCTTCCATCTGTTGTTGTGGAAGTGGATGAGTTGAATAAATTCAAGGAAGAACTAGTCATAAAAAAAAAAAAACCAAAGCTAGCAGCTGATTAATAATTGTAAAGCAATTATTAATCAGTCCAAAATAGATTTCAAACAGGTTAAGAGTAAAAAACTTGCTTTGTGTCCAAATGGCAATCGAGCATTCTGGTCTCTTGCCAAAGCTATTGACCATGACATTTGTCCATCTCTATTCCCTCCTCTGTCAAAACCATATGATTCTGTTGCCACTTCAGCCTAAGGTAAAGCCGACTTGTTAGCATCCTGCTTTTCTTCTGACTTATGTATTGATGATCTTGGTAAACCACCTACCGTTCCCAGTACACTCCTTTCAGTGCTTCCTGTGATCTTCCATCAAAAGGATGTCAGAAGGATTTTGAACAATCTTGGTATTTCTCCACTTGTTCTCAAAACCTGTGCTCCTGAGTTTACTCTTGTTTGTGTCACCATTTTTCACTTTCTTATTCCAAAGGTATCTCCCCTTCTGCTTGAAAATTTGCTTATATCCAACCAATTCCTAAAAAGGGTAAAAAAAATCCCTCCCATCCAATTATTGTCTCTCATTTCACTTATTTCTACTCTTTCCAAAGTAATGGAGATCTCTATTAACAGCCAACTCCTAAACTGTCTAGAAACCTTCCATCTAATCAATGAATGCCAGTATGGATTCCATCAGTGTCGATCCACTGGTGCTGTTATGGCTGTTACCCATCTATGGACAAATTCAGTGGAAAAGTTTGGTGAAACTCAAGCAGTTACTGTTGACATCTCAAAGGGTTTTGATCGTGTTTGGCATAAAGGTCTTCTAAACAAGCTTCCATCTTATGGTTTGCCAACTGTTTTTAGTAATTGGTTATCCAGTTTTCTCTCTGATTGCTCACTTAGGGTGATGGTAGATGGCTCTCTGTCTTCTAACTTCTCCACTAATGCCGGTGTCCCCCAAGGTTCAGTTCTTTCTTCCACTCTTTTCCTCTTGTATATTAATGACCTTCTTTCATTGACCAAAAATCCTATCCATAGTTTTGCTGATGATAGCACATTGCATTGCACCTTCCAGTTTGAGAAACCTTGCTCTGCACAAACAGCTTCAACTTCTCGAATATCCAGAACCAATTCCTTAAATACTGATCTCCAGTGGGGCAAAGATAATTTAGTTGATTTCAATCCTTCTAAAACTCAATCTTATATCTTGCAAAAAGGATTCTTCTTCTCCTATGCTTATCTTTGACACTCTGATTTCTAGTCAAGTTCATTGTCTCTGTTGGGGATTACCCTGACTTCTAATCTCTTTTGGCATAAGCACATTACAAATATTGCTGCCTCTGCATCTAAAAAATTGAGTTTTCTTTTTCACTCTCAGCATTACTTTTCTAAACAGCTATTCACTCTGTATAAATAGCAAATCTGCCCTACTATGGAACATTGTTCTCTGATCTGGGGCAATGCCCCCGAAACCTCTCAGGCTGCTAGATTACAATCAAAAGTGGGCCCTTTGGTTAATTAATGACTCATCTCTAACAAAGTCTCTCCACTCTCTGTCTCATAGACATTCTGTTTCTGCTGCATGCCTCTTTGATAATACTTCCATGGGCATTGTTCTTCTGAATTGGCTTCTATAATTCGTGCTCTCTCTTCCAAACCAGTCCGAACACATGCCACAACCAGTCAACATCCTTTTACCATCCAACTTCAAACTCACAGAACCAACTTTTCTTCTTCCTCATTTATTCCTTCAACTTCTGTTTTCTGGAACAACTGCCCCCCCACCCCCCTCATACATATTTCCTGAAAATTACAATCTATAAAAATTTAAGTCTAATGTCAACAAGTTTCTTCTTTCATCTTTCAACCCATGCACGGTACTAAGTACTGTAGGTTCTAATAGCTCACATGTTTGGAGTTTTCATAAAAAGGTGCATGCAGGACATTCAAGTATTGTAGCCTTTTTTTTTTTTTTTTTTTTTACCAAATGAACTTCAAGACTAGGAATTATGAGGTCAGTTCAAAAATTACCTGGATTATACTTACTCAAGGTTGAAAACATTAATGTTTAGACATATCTCATCCTTACCTCCACACACTTATGGAGTTGGTTATTGTCATTTGATAACAAAGACATGTTTTTATATCTCGTATTTCAAAATACCAGAATGCACTGAACAGTGTGTGTGTATGTTAAATTTTCCTTTAAAATTGGTAAAACTGCAAGGGAAACATACAGTCTTCTTAAAATAGCTTATGTGGTCTCTGCAGTGACAGAGTTTTCCAACTGAGAGGCTTCCTATCCTCTTTGAAATCATAATTTAAATGAGGGTAGGGATCCTGCCAGTGTTTTCTAGCATTTTTTTGACTATGAGGATGTTGTCAACACCAAATATGCTCCAGAGGAACAAACAGTTTATAAAGCATTATACAACGAAGTTCTGAGATGCCTTTGTGATGGAGTTGAAAAAAAAAAATGATAAAAGCGGAACTCCAAAGACTGGTTATCTCACTACAATAATGACTGTTGCATTCATCCCTGCTTGTGTGGTGTTTTTTTTTAGCAAAACACATAATCGCTCAAGTTCAGAAATCCAGTGTGCCCCAAAATGACTTGTTTCTTGTACTGAAAAAAACCATGAAAGGATGTTGATTTGATGATGTATAAATAATAAAGAGTAATATGATAGCTCAGATTTTGAAATTGGTTTTCCAGAAGTGCTACCAAGAGTAAGAAAATCATTGGATTAAGTGCACTGCTTCAGAAGGACACTATTTGAAGAAGTCAAGAATGAGTTATTTTTAAATATGAAATTAAATTAATGCATTTACACAAATGGTTAACTGATATTGTAAATGAGGACATTACACTGAGTTGGCTTTTCATTAGCAGAACCTCCTCATGTTGAAATGGACCGGTCTGTGATGCTGGTGAAGAAGAAGACTCAAAGTTTGGAACTGCTGATATAAGATTGTAGTTCACATATGTGCTGATCAGTTTTTGAGTGTCTTCAAGGAAGAATGTGTCAAGGGCAAGATCTTTCTGACTTTAAAAATGAAATGATTTTGGGAGTAAAATGTGCAGGTACCAGTATCTCGACAGCAGCCAACATGGTTCTGTGGTGTCACGAGTCTACTATGACTGGTCAACAGTGGTCAAAAAACCAGCGCAAGGTCACATATGAGACCACCACATGTGGTCAACACCTGTGTTGACTGTTGTGTATATCATTTTATAACACAGCAGCGATGCAGCAGTGGCCCAGCTAACTACTCAATACAACTTAGGAAGCAAGAGAAATATCCATATGGACTGTGCACCAGACATTAGCTTGTGTAGGCAATGGCAATTAACAATCATTGTGGGTACCCATGCTAGATGCGAGACACAAGAAACTGCACCTTGCATGGACATGTCAGCACCAACCCTTGACATGTGGAAATCTGTCACATGGTGTGATGAATCCAGTTTCCAACTATATCATGCTGATGGGTGTATCTGTATTTGGAGAAAGCAACAGGAGGCCATGGCATCTAGATGCACTGTCAGTGTTCAGTAGGCTGGAGGCAGTGGTGTTATGGTTTGGGGACTGTTTTCGTGACATGCTCTGAGTCTTCTGATCATTGTTAATCAATCGCTCAGTGATATAAGATTGAATGCCTAGCTTGCTACCAGTGGCATATCTGTATCGTAAGGAAGGTATACCGACTTTAGGATGCCTCCTGCATTCTTTTTCTTTAATTTCAAATTTTTGGTTAGGTGGCATAATGCTCCCCTCTGCCCACCCCCGAATACACCCCTGCTTGCTACCATCGCTGACCAAGTACACTCCTTCGCGATGACAGCATATCCAGACAACTCTGGCATCTATCAAGACAATGTGCCATGCCACAAGGTGCGGCAGGTTGCTAACTTGTTTCAGGAATGTGACAATGAATTCTCTGTCCTCTTGTGGCCAGCCAACCCATTTGAATATTTGTGAGACCTATGGCATTATGCAACACATGGGTTGCACTACCACAGGACATACTGCAACAACTTGTAGGGCATGCCGAGATGTACAGGCAGTATCACAGGCCAAAGGTGGCTCCACAAAGTTATTAGGTAGTTGTTGCTAATACAAAGCCAACTCAGTGTATAAGCACAGTGATCATGGTTGAACCGATAGAGTAATGGATAAAAGAATTTCATGTCTGCTTTTATTACTTTGGGTACATATGATCAAATCCAGATATAGGCAGTATTTTTTCTTCTTTGACAGAAAAATTGAACTAAGTGATATAAATGAGATATAAATAAAAAATCTTGTCACCAGGAAGGGAATTTACTGATTAAATAAGGTAACGCGAATGTTAAACCAGAACCCTGTTTTTGACCATTATACCCAACTTCCACAATGTTTTTGATCCATTTGTGATGGAATATTAGAGAAAAGGTGATCACAGAAGTTGGCATTCTTCCAGGTAAAGTGACTGTTTTGCACATGTGTTACAGAAGTATACTAAGTGCATAATCATGGTACTAACTCTTCAAGTTTGTAACCTCCAGACCCACTCTCAAATATTAGCATTAGCATTAGTACAGGCATATGATGCAAGAAAGCAAGCTTATGCAGCATAAGCCAAAAAAAAAAAAAATCTCCCATTTCACCCCTCCGTTCGTTTGAAATATCTGTCCAGCTGAGCCTTAAATTTATTTAGGCTGTCAACTTCCACAACAAGGGATGGAAGTCTGTTCCACCAACCAACTACCCGCTGGCTAAAGGCAAATTTCCGCACATCTATCTTACATCTGTCTTTCCTCAATTTGAATTTATGCCCTCTCAGGTGATTATTCTGAGCAATAGGAAGAATCCCATCAGCATTGAGCATGCTCAAACCATTCAAGGCTTTATACACCTCTATCAGATCACCTCGCCGGTGCCTAGTCTCCAGACACTGTAATTTGCAAAACTTAAGCCTTTCTTCGTAAGAGCAACCCTTTGTTCTATTCACTAATCTTGTTGCCCTTCTCTGTACTTGTTCCAGCAGCTCTACATCCTTCTTGAAATGAGGCCTCCAGACCTGTATACAGTACTCAAGGTGTGGCCTGACCATTGCCTTATACAAGGGAATAATCACCTCCTTATCCCTGCTAGAAAAATTCCTGTATATCATTGACAAGACACCATGAGCTACTCTTGCAGCCCGTCTGCACTGCTCAGAGAACTTCATATCTGCCTGCACAATTACCCCCAGGTCCTTTTCATTCTCTACCACTCTCAGTGTAGTACCACAGAGTTGGTACGTTGCTCTGGGGTTACTGTTTCCCATATGTAGTACTTTACATTTGTCATTGTTAAACTTCATTTGCCACTTCTCAGCCCATCTGCTCAACCTTTCCAGATCCTGTTGCAGCAGAATAGTGTCAGTAGTGTCCTTAATTTAATTCTGTGTTGGGTGGAGCCAGTTCAGTCATCCAGTTGTAGCTGCTGTACTAATAAACACTGAACCCTGAGGAACTCCACTAATAACATTAGTCTACAATGAGCAGTGTCCATTGGTTACCACTCTCTGTCTTCTCCCCCTCAACCATCCCTTTATCCATAGCAGCAATTTGCCTCCAATGCCACACTGCTCCAATTTGTGCAGCAGTCTTCCATGTGCAACAGTATTAAAAGCCTTTCTAAGATCCAAATATATAATATCAAAGTTATTCCCTGCATTAGGTTCTTTTGTGACTGCATCATAGTATCCAATCAAATTGGTCAGGCAAGACTTTCCCTTAACAAAACCATGCTGTGTCCGAGCTATAACTGAAGTCTTGTCTAGATGATCCTGCAGTGCTTCATTAACCAGTGCGTCCATTAATTTTCCTGGAACAGAAGTTAAACTCACAGGTCTATAATTACTTGTGTCAGCCTTTGATCCTCCTTTGTGATTGCAGTCACATTTGCACATCTCCAGTCTATGGGTACCTCCCCTGAGTCCAAAGAAGCTCTCATAATTATGGCTAAGGGTTTGCTTACTTCCTTTGCTGCCTCCCTTAATATAACTGGGTAGATTCCATCCACCCCGGGTGCCTTTTTTATGTTTATCCTCAACATGTTCTCCTCCACTTTCCTCTCAGTTATTACAAAATCATCTAGTTCACTGCCAGAGTTTACTTCACCTCTGGCATTACCCTTTCTGAATAACACCTCATGTGTGAATGTAGATGCATATTTTTGAGTACAGTTAACTTTTCAAAAACATTTACTACCAAATTAAATCCCCACAAGGCAGTACTTTAAATCTTACCCAGAAGTATGCTGGGACAAGTAGTTGAGTTATACAAGCATGTTTTTTTAATTCTGTGTTGGGCGGAGCCAGTTCAGTCATCCAGTTGTAGCTGCTGTACTAATAAAATGCTTAAGAAAATCTAATCAAATGTTTCTCTCCATTTTAATAAGGTCACTCCTTGCACTGTTAGAAAATAAGTGGATGTTTTTTTATTTTGTTTTCATTGCTGTAATTGTTTTTATGTACTGTTCCGACAGAAGGTCTGATTAGCTGGAATGGCTCATTATTGTTTAACAGATAAATTATTATTTTTAAATTCATTTACATTTTCAGCTTTCTGGACTAAAAATGTAAATGACAATTTAACATTTTAGAATATCTGCAAAGTATATACAGTGTGGCCCCAACATCCGATGGTACTTCATTCCACAAAACCCATTGTATGTTGAAGATATTGTAAGCACCATACTGTAATTCGTTCCCCAACAACATATGAAATAGGTATTTCTTATGTTATGCTTCATTTTTACATTAAAAAATTGTTTTATAAAGATTATTTAATAAATAGTCATAAAACATCTTAAAATAAAAACAAACAATAAATTAGCATTTACCTTAGACTTGAAGTGCAGAGCTGATGAAATCAATGGTGGTGTAGTGGTGGTGGGACTATATCAATTGTCAGGTGTCTTTTCAGTCTTTTGTTGCTACTGGCAAAGAAACTGGCCAAAATGAATTGTTTTTTACAACTTTTTTGTAGCTTCCTGAAGTAAGAAATGACTTTGTCTTCCATTTTGCACATCATGAGTTCAGTGTTTTCAATGTCTGGGTGGTTTTTTTTACCACTTCTTGATACTGCTATTGCAAATTTGCTAATCTATATTTAGCTGTGTATAAATGATGCAATTGCACTAAAATACACAGTCTAATCTCTTTCGCAGCTTGAGGCTTTAAGCCCTAATGCATTAGAGTCTTACCACTTCTCTTAAACACTTCTAAAAATAAATGACAGTCTTCAGCCGACACTTTTTGGGTGTCTTTTTCTTCCTCTTCCTCTCCAGTGCCATGCTCCATAATTTTCTTGTAGCTCCTCTGTTGTTAGCTCATGCCCATGAGCGTCAATAAGGTCCTCCTCATCTTCTTTGCTAACCTCCAGACCCATTGATTTACCAAGAGTGACAATATCATTTGTCAAAGCACCATCATCTTCAAATATGTTAGTTATGAATAATTAAAGGCCAGATGTTTTCAAGGCTGAAATTAAGCAGCTGGTGGAAACATCATTCCAAGAACTTACAATCAGCCTCACACAATCCAGCATGTTAAACTTCGACCTCCAAAAATCTTTGCGGGTGACAGCATTTTCACCAGAGGTTGCTGAAAAGCAACTTGCAAACATTTTTGTGGTGTAGATTTTCTTGAAGTTTGCAATCACTTTCTGGTCCATTGGTTGAAGAAGAGGAATGGTATTGGGTGGCAAAAGCAAAAATTTGACTTGAACAAAGTCAAATTGTGCCTCAAGAGATTGAACAAGGTTGGGATCATGGTCTGGCGCATTATCCAGCAGGAGCAGTGCCTTCACAGGAAGCTTATTTTTCTCAAGATAACTCTTCACTGAAGGACAGAAAACTTCAAGCTCCCATTCACTGAAGACGTATCCTGTAACCCAGGCCTTCTTGTTACTGCACCAAAACACTCCCAGCATGCCTTTTGTTGTTTAAATACTCTTGGGGTGTTAGAGTGACATACATAGAAAAGGTATGCAGCTTAAAATATCAAGAGGCATTGGCACCCAACCTATCTTTCATAGGCTTATGCCCAAGTAAACTAGCCTCATCCTTAGTGATGTATGTTCTCCTGGGCATTCACTTCCAGAAGAGGCCGGTTTCGTTAATGTTAAAAAATCTGCTGGGGAAGATAACCCTCCTGATCAACAAACTCTTGGAATTCAATTTTAAAGGTCTCAGCTGCTTTTTTTTTTTATCAGCACTATATGCCTCCCCATGCCTTTCAACACTTTTGATATTTGCCCTTTTTTGAAGCACTTGAACCAGCTTCTGCTTGTTAAAGCAAGTCTTCAAAGCGCACATTACTGCCACTGGTTGACGGAGCTTTAAGTTTAAGATTGTCATAGATCTGAAACAATCTTACAAGTGATGTTCTATGTGCCACACATTGAACAATAAAAAAGACGCTAATTGGTTGAGAACAATTGCATGAGTGACTTTCCGTGTGCCACGCATCTGAAAATTTTTACCCATGTATCGTTCCAGCTATATTGGAAAGCCATCGGTACCTGCAAATATCATTGGCCCTTAAAATAAATGATTGTGTGGAAGGTATATTGGTTCCTGAGAATATCGGATGTCAATGTCATCGTAAGTTGAGACCCCACTGTACTTATATGTGATTGAATGCAGAAATGACAAATTGAATAAAACTTTCAGTAGAGTATCTTTTTTTTTCCTTTTTTTTTTCTTTCAAATTCCATGTTACAAGATTATGAATTTTTATATTTGTTCTACAGCAAATATTTCAATAACCAGACACATAATAAGTTTCATGTTTTTAATTTATATATATTCTCTCTCTCACAGAATTGCTTGCATATCATGTCCAACAGTTTACAAAAAATTGCAGCAAATAAAATCTGCTGATATAACCACATATTTATTGGAATATGATAAGCGTTTTCAGGTTTACAAAGATGACTTCATATTCTACAACTATAATGAACCTTTGAATTTGGATCTCCAGCTGCATACATGTTGTGATGTAGTTATAGCAGATCCCCCTTTTCTTTCACAAGAATGCATTGAAAAGATTGCAAAAACCATCCTATTTCTTGCTAAAGATAAAATCATTCTTTGTACAGGTAAATTCTACACACTTTTTCTCTCCCCCCCATGAAATATATTTTGCATGAATCAAAAATAATTTAATTTCAAAAGTTGCCTGAAATAGTTTAAAATTTGCTGACATTACTTTTTTTATATATATTTGGATGAACATTCTTATTACTAGTCCTTCAGCATGTCTGTGATGTAGCACCAGAGTTGCTGTTAAATAGGTAATTGTAATCTACATGTATAATCACTGCAGAGGTTTTTGTTTTTTATTAGAACCTATAGTACTTAGGTTGAGAAGATCAAAGAAGATACTTGAATTTCTGTAGATTGTAATTTTCTGGAAATGTGTATGAAGAGAGGTTGTTCCAGAAAACTGAAGTTGAAGGAATAAATGAGGAAGAAGAAAAGTTGATTCTGAGTCTAAAATTGGACAGTAAAAGGATGTTGACTTGTTGCAGCACGTGTTTGGACTGGTTTTGAAGTTTTTTTTTTTTTTTTTTTTGATTTGGTAGTTGTTGGCGCATTGGCTTCTGTGGCCATATTGCACCTCCCAAGGTTTTTGCAGTACTTTGATCCAAGCCCGAGGCGGGAATCGAACCCGCGACCTTTGGGTTGCCGGGCAGGTACTTTACCCACTCGGCTAGCCCGGTCGGCTAGGTTTTGAAGTGAGAGCAGGAATCATAGCAGTCAGTTCAGAACAATGCCCATGGAAATATCTATAGAAAAGGTATGCAGCAGAAACAGAATGTCTATGAGACAGAGACTTTGTTAGAGATGAGTCATTAATTAACCTAACTGCCCACTTTTGAATGGAATCTAGAAGCTTGAGAGAGGTTTTGGGGGCACTGCTCCAGATGTGAGAACAATATTCCATAGTAGGGCGGATTTGCATTTTATACAGTGTGAACAGCTGTTTGGAAGAAAAGTAATGCTGAGAGTGAAAGAGAAAACCCAGTTTTTTTAGATGCAGAGGAAGCAATATTTTTAATGTGCTTATGCCAAGAGAGCAATTAGGAGTCAGGGTCATCCCTAATATGGATGATCTTGTCCGGGTTGTCAAATATAAGCTTAGGAGCAGAATAATCCTTTTTGTGAGATATAAGACAGGACTGAGTTTTGGAAGGATTGAAATCAACTAAGTTATCTTTGACCTGGAGGTCAGTATTTAAGGAATTGCTAGTGGATGTTCCAGAAGTTGCAGTTTGTGCAAGGCAAGGTTTCTCAAACTGTAAGGTGGAATGCAATGTGCTATGATTAGCAAAACTTTGGATAGGATTTCCAGTCAATGGAAGGTCATTAATATAAAAGAGGGAAAGAGTGTGAGAAAGAACTGCACTCTCGCATTAGTGGAAAGGCTGGAAGATAGAGCGCCGTCTATCACAACTCACAGTTGGAGAGAAAACTGGATACCCAATTACAAAAAACATTTGGCAAATCATAAGATGGAAGCTTATTTAGAAGACCTTTATGCCAAACACGATCAAAAAAAAAAAAAAAAAGCCTTTGAAATGTCAAGAGCAGCTGCTTGAGTTTCACCAAAGTTTTCCATTGAATATGTCCATAGATGGGTAACATAAGCCAGTATATCACCAGTGGATCAACACTGACAGAATCCATACTGGCAATCATTGATCAGATGGAAGGTTTTCTAGATAGTTTAAGGATGCTGTTATTCTTAATAAGTACATTTCTTTTGGCTGAATTCAAAGGATAAAACTGTTGAAATGTCTAATTGACTTGCACTGGCTGTTCCACATGAAAGGATGCTGTACAAAGTAGAGTAGTGAGTGTGGCATTAGAGACAAGTTACTACTATGAATAAGTATAAATGGGCACTGTTCTTTTTGACTAATGTCCTTCAGGGTTCAGTGCTAGGCCCCTTACTGTTTTTGGTATTTATTAATGAGACTGATGAAGGTCAAAGTTTGCAGATGATATAAAGGTTGGCAGGGTGGTTAACAACAGGAATTAGGATGTGCTACATCAACAAGACCTAGAAAATTTAGAAAGATGGACTGAGAAGTGGCAGTTGAGCTTTAACATTGATAGAAGCAAAATACTGCAGGCAATATTCATTGCCTGCAGTATTTTGCTGCAGGCAATGAATCAGCAATCCCAGAATAACAAAACCAATTGGGTGGTACACACCCAAAGTGGTGGAGAAAAAGACCTAGGAGTAATTGCATAGTCCAACTTGAAGTTCTATGAACAGCACAGACAGGTCATGTGGTTCTCATATGATATATAGGAATTTTGACAGCAGGTATAAGGCAGTAGTTAGGAAGCATTTTGAGTAATGTGTACAGGTCTGCCATACAAGCCTCATTTTAAGAAGGATGGGGATCTCTTGGAACAGTTGCAGAGAAGAGCAGCCAGATTGATCAAGAACACAAAAGGTTGAAAGGTACTCTTACCATAAAGGACTTCATTTTTAAAAAATGGCAGCATTTGAAAACTGGGCACCGATATGGAGACTTGATTGAAATGTTTAAGGTTTTAAATAGATTGAGTAAAATGAATGGTGATGGCATACTTACTCTTTCTTGAATAACCCATATAAAGGAACATAAATTTAAATTTAAAACAGGATGGTTGCAGGACAGATGTGTGGAAGTTTTCTTTCATTCAGAGAGTAATTGATTGTTGAAGCAAACCTCGATCTGGTATTCTGGAAGAGGGTAATTTAATAAATTTAAGGAAGGATTAGACAAATTATATGGACAAATATGTGGGTAATTTTTTTTTTTTTGTCTATTCTGTATAATTTATTCATTGCATCATATGCTATATTATTATTACTAATACTGATTACTGTTTTTGTGCCATATTGGCACAAATTTTGGGGCCATTCAGTCAGAATGAATCACTGTTGCTTTTCATCCTTCTACTCTCAATCACCATTGAAAGTAGTGCAGAAGGTTGTAAGATGTATACATTCAAAGAGTACACTGCATCTTAATTTTGGATAGTATCATGACAATAACAGCAGAAGTATACTAGTCAGTGAGAACCAGACCATACACAGTTCTTGGTATAGATTGTTGAACTGAAAAAGGAATTATTGCTACAGCTTTTGTCAAATATAGCCGTTCTCCAACTTATCCCTCATAAGGTCTTCTGTTAGTGTCTATGCAGTGGATGTTATTACTGTGCTCACAACCCAGGTTTTTGATTAGGGCACTATTCAAATTAAAATGGAAACCATCCAAGTTTACAGCGATTCCATCTCTTCTGAAGTAGAATGTGCTTCACAATGGTTATAATGCTCAATCTTCATAACGTCACACAATACATGCAATTCTTCTTCATTGTTTGGCGTGGTTTCCTGAATGATTATTTTGTTTGTGCCTACTTGTTGCGTGCTCATCTTAGAGATGAGGCCTATACTATCTGCATTTCCTTCACATTGAGCTGCCTAAGTTCCAGAAAGCTGCTCAGTGGTGAGAGATTAGTGATAGTCCAGTAACACAGTTTGTGTTTGTAAATTAAAACAATACAGAAACTGTTTTTTGTAGCTATTCAGCCTAAAATTTGCTTCATCAGGCTAATACTAATGACTTTTCACAAAATTACACTTGATCATTTAGCATCATCATTGTTGAATGTCTGTTGAGAGCTGGAGACAGAACAGCATACTAAAAACAGCTTTTAGGATATGATGTTCCCAAATTTCTGGCAGATTGCATTTCATTTATTCATCCCAGACTCATTTGCACATGATTATGTGGATGTCTTGGGTAAATGATCAGTTCTTGTCACCACTTCTGCATCATTATTTTCAGTGACTATTCTGTATCATCCTGAAGTCATCTGTTTATTAACTAAGATGAATTTATCGTGTTAATAAATGATAAATCGTCTTACCTAATAGGTTTTGGGGTGCGATCAGTTACTGTTCTTTTAGTGTCCTTTGTAATTTGTGTATGCTGAGTTCAAGTGGACATTCATTTTTTCACCAGCACATACAGACTTTTTTTGCAATGTCATACTCTGTATACTCGTTTTTATGTTTAAAAAACAAATACACTGAAAAAAACAGCATTTTTTATTATTAGGAAGTTGTGGACTACTGACCACTGATTTTTCTATATTATTGTGAACAGGGAATTTTCTATATTATTGTGAACAGAATCTTGAGAATATACAGATCAAGGAGGCATTAATATAAAAGTGGACAGCAGACTGATAGGAAGCATCATTCTCTGTACTGTTTTAATTTACACAGAACAGTCATGTTTATTTCTGTGTTTTAAGTTTCATAATGCAAAGTATGGCTGTATAAATAGACCTGACATTTGCTACATTTCTGTTAGATTTGTTGTAAAAAAGAAAAACATTACAGAATTTGTTTTGTTCATATTTCCAGAAGAAATTTGGTGGCCAATATAAACATGAGCTTTATACACAAAGTTTGTCATATTTGTGTTGTATTGCATTGAGGAAATGGAATCAAGGTAAGAAAAAGTTTCTGCTTTTGCAGTTCTCATGGCCTGGCATGAATTGAAAAGCTACAAAAAAGATGATTGCTATTCTTGCTTATCTAAACTTCAAGGCTTTAACACTAAAAATAAAAAGATTTCAAAACCTGCCAACTCTTCAGATTTAATCGAATTTCTGATAATCAGACTTGGCTGCTAGTTTATCAGTAAGTTTAATTCTGGTTTTTAGTTGAGTTTGTTATTTTTCAAATAGACTTATTTTTGATGTGAAAACATCTTTGGCGGCACCTACTAAATTTTTCCAACTGAAGTAAAACCGATTGGTAACGAAAATGTCAGATAGAAATGGTGCAGCTTCCTAAATGACATTAACTCAGTCACTAACATTGATTTGGTAGAGTAAGTAACAGGCATGAGCATAAAACGTTACATCATTCATAACTTCAGTTCTAGCTGTCCGATTTTAAAAATTTAAATGGTTTTGATTTTCATCAAAGATGTTTTCACATAAAATAAAACATCTGTCGTGCATAAATACACTCAAAAGTTGACCGTAGGTGGCTCTGTCTTGTTTAGCCTAAATATAGTGACTGGTTAGTAAAGCATGTTTTTTTTTTTTTTTTTTTTTGATCGAATACATACATACATATGATGTTTTATGTATACAAGGTGTCTCAAAAATACACGGCATAACTTCAGGAATGAGTTCCTCACATGTAGACAATAAAAATATTTTATATCAACATAGTTCCAGAAATGCTTGGTTTCCGAGTTTTGAAGGTCTGTCTATGACACTTAAATGTTCACATCGCCTTATACAGTTGTTCAAAATGTTCATCTTCTGCCTGAATACAGGCCTCACATCGACGTCTCATGGACTCGCAAAGACTATGCCAAATTCCTGGCATGTTTCGTATTGTTTCACAACCTGCCACAATTCGATTGTGGAGAGTTTCCACATCAGCTACCGGAGTCGAATACACCAATGACTTTAAATGGCCCCATAAGAAGAAATCTAGTGGGTTTAAATCAGTTGAGCGTGGAGGCCAGGCAGTTGGTCCACCTCTGCCTATCCACTGACCAGGAAACCTTTGATTCAGGTAATTGCGGGCTAGGTGGCTGAAATGTGCGTGAGCGCCATCGTGCATGAAGTGCGCTTCTTGATGAATGATCAGTGGCATGTCATCCAAGAAATCAGGCATGTTGTTTTCCAGAAAGTTTCTGTATGCCTGCCCTGTGAGTTTGTTTGGAAGTACATGGGACCCAAATAACTTATCACCAAAAACACCCACCCAGATGTTGAGGCTGAACCACTGTTGGCGATGTGATGGAAGAATTGCATGTTGGTTTTCCTCAGCCCATACATGCTGATTGTGAAAGTTTTGGATTCCGTCTCGTGTGAACTGTGCTTCATCTGTGAATATCACTAAGGCAGGAAAGTGAGGAGTTGTACCACACTGCTGCAAGAACCACTGGCAGAACATTACTTGCGCAGGATAATCTGCTGGTGACAAGGCCTGTACCCATTGCAGATGGTAAGGATACGGTTGGTGTTCTCACAAAACTCTCCAAATAGTCGAACAGCCAGTTGCATTACTATTCTACATGATTGAATTGCCAGTTGCATTGCTATTCTACATCTTTACTGCTGATTCCAGGAGTGGCATGCACAACATCCAAAATCTCCTCCTCCTCCACTTTTGGAGTCGTAGATCTTGGTCATCCTCTGTCGGCAGCATGACAGCAGTAAAGGTCCCATGTTCACAAAGGCAGCGATGGATACCTTCAAACGTTTTCCTGTCTGTACATCTTCATTCTGGGAACCTTTAGTGGTACAAATGATGAGCCTCCAGAGCACTGCCATCTGCCAAACCATACATAAAGTGCATATCTGCTTGCTCTTGATTTGAGTACATGGTCGGAATGAAAAACCACCAGATTCTGTCAGTTCATTGTGATAAAGGAAATCACCTGCAGGAGCTAAGACATTCTGGTTAATAACTCAGGAACCAAGCATTTCCAGAACTATATTAATATAAAATATTTTTATTGTCTACATATGAGGAACTCATTCCTGAAGTTATGCCGTGTATTTTTGAGACACCCTGTATATTCAACCATTTACCTGGTAATAAAAAAAAAAAAAATTAATGTTCATATATGGAGAAGGCGTTTATTTTTTGTTAATTTTACAGCTGAATTGTTCTTTGCTGCTTAGTACCTTATTGTTTGTCTGTAGTATTCATTATTTCTTAATTGTGAATTATAGGCCTAGCTTATAATAGTCAAGATTTAATGTGAAAAGGTTGTTATAATTACTTAAAATTAAAACATCAAGTGAAAAAAGCAAGCATCACAGCACTTTTTTTTTTTTATCCAAAGTGTTAATGCTGAGTTGGAATGGTTTTGTGCAGGACAAAAGCAACAGCTGTTTTGAATGAAATTACATTGGATACAATTGCTGAAGTTGTGCAGTGTTTCCAAAAATGGATCTTTTAGGCGCTGAGATTTATCCCATCGTTGTTTTATTTCGAAAAAATATAAAGAATTGTGACTACTCCACTTTTCATATCTGCTTTGGAGAGCGATCGACAAGATATGGGGAGTTTGATGGTTTCAGAATTGTCTTTGCTATTTAATATATTTGGCTGCAACAAGTCTGCCAATAAAGTGTATGGCATTCTTATGTACTATATTTCCTAGCCGTAAAACACACCCACATTTTAGAAGGCAAATTTTGAGAAAAAATATTTTATTGTATGTCTAAAACAAAGATTCACAAATACTTACTGAAAAAAAGTCAATGTAGAACAATGCTTTTAATTCATTATAGTAGAATGACAGAAATTTGTCATCACTACTATACACTTACCATTATCTTGGTCATTCACTCCTCATGCACTAATGTTATAAGATTTGTTTATTAGAGTTATCCAATGGCTGCAGTTGGTTAGGTCTCCTGGACTTAGAGCTACCTGCATAAGTAGTTCCACAACCATCCTTTTTTGTTACTTCAAGTGAACGGGTCAGACATTAAAAGCTATCATTTTCAGCTGGATGTTTTGACCATACTTTTTCTAGCCCTGGCTAGAGATAAAAACATTATTGTCCAAAGGTATACTCAGTATACCTTTGGACAATAAGTCACAGGGGAATTTTAGGAAACAATTTTCCAAGGGGAAAAAAAAGTACATCTTATGGTCAGGAAACTACTTTCTTTTATCACTTCTTGGAGAGAAGTGATAAAAGAAAAGAAAGGCTTCAGAGGTTTCAAAATTTTCATAGCAAAGAAACCAAGAAGATACTAAAACATGTCTGCACCAGGGAGCTTTCATTTAGTTAAAATTTGTATTGCTTAGTATTTTTAAGGATGATTACTCAAAATCCTTTATGTATCTGTTGGGCCTGAATTATACTCTATTCTAAATGTGAATGTACATCTATTTTCACCCAACTATGAAAAAGAAAGGCAAAAGAGTAACAATTGGGGGAAAAAAAAAGACAAATTCCAATCATAGCTAAATTTCAGCAGGAAAAGAATTGCCATTACATCATCAGGTAAGGAACAACCAGTTTTGAAAAATACTTTTCTAAGTTGTGAATAAAATGTGTTTCTTTTTTCTAATTTTACAGCATTTTGTATATTTCTGCTTAATATCATTGCCACCTTTGATAAACTGTTCTGACATCTCTACAAATTCACAGTTTAAGATCTTTTAATGGGACTGCTAAGAGAACTGTCCCCAAAATTATTGAAGCACAGTGCTTGAAATACATTATTACTCCATACATAATCAAAACAAGTGGAATGATTTGGCAGTTAGTTACCAAACACTTGTAGAAAAAGATGCAACAATTTTTTTTACATCTTTTTGGTCTGGCATATTACAGTGAGTCTATACAACCTTTTCTTATCACACAAGCCACAACACAGCTGCCTACATACTATTCATTTTATATGTGCAACTAATACAGAGGTACTGCCATGAAATTCTGATTTTTAAAGCAGCTGCTTAAAGTTTGAATGTGGGCAGAGCTCTTTATTTCATATAAAGTTCAAATTAAGTTTATGTAATTCCTTATAACATATGCAGAAAAAGTTGTTTCAAAAGTAAACTATATAAATATAAATGAAATTGCTTTCTTTTAGGTTCAGTGATGGAGAACTTCGCCAAAGAATACCTGGGACTTATACCAAGTAAATTTATACCCAGTCATGCATGTAAACTAGGAAATGAATTCAAATGCTACACTAATTATAATTTTGATTTTTATTGTAAAGAAACAAGCTAATAATTCTTGTAACAGAAAACAATCCAAGGTTTGTAAATAAACAATATTGCACCACTCAACTTGTATTTACAGTGTCATAATTTGTACCTACATCTTACATTAAATTTCAACTAATTAATTCTATAGCATGCGAGATATTAAGTAGTTTCTTGGGCATTCGTCTTGATAGATTGTCTATATCTGAAATAAATAAATAAAAACATGTTAACCATAAATTCATTTCTGAATGTTGCCTAAAAACTACTCTCATATACTATACTATAATCTTGGAGAATAAGCTACCTTTAGAATTCAGGATTAACATTTATAAAAGAAATATAACCTAAATATGAATCAATTTAATTTTCCATCACCCATACCCTCATGTGATTTTTGTGTGGCATCCCTTTTTTTTCTTTAACAATAAAAAATTAATTTTCAGCTTTTTTATTGAATTGAAAACTTGATTCTATTAATTATGATTTGCTAAATGCATTAAAAATATAAACAGAAATAAATGGCAGAAATCAATAATAATAGGTTTTTAATCATATTTTTTATAATTTTCAAGATCTACTGTCTCAGACTGAAACAACAATGCTTGCATGGCATCTGGCAGATGCAACATTAATATCTGTATTTTTGTCATGTTTAGCTGATGAAATCAAACCTCTATGACAAGATTAGACATCTGTCACTGGTATCTCACAGATGTCACGTAGGAATGGGAGTTGCTTTGAAGACATCAGTTACAATGCCAAACAAAAATTTAATGTCTCATTAATAATTCATAGTATGCTGAAATGAAAGCAAAAAATACTGTATAACCAGTTAGATATTCGTTGGGCAAAAGTACATCAGAGGATTTGATTTCATTTACAAATTTAAAAAACTAACAAAAATTAAAAAAAACTGGTGTGTGCCAGTCAAATGCCAAATTAGCAACAGCAGGTTAATGATATGTTGGAGGCCAAAAGCTGTCACACAAAATAACAAAATTTATTTATTTATATTTTTTTTTATGGCAAAGTTCTAGAAGGCAAACCAACTCTTTTTCTATATTCATATATTGGGTAAATGTATTAGCATATCAGAATTTGACCATAGTTGGTAAGCTTACAAGCAACAGTACTTTTTTGTTTGTAAGCTACTTTTAGTCATTGCAACTGACTTTTACATAACCTTTCCCACTGCCTCTGGTTTCCTTTCACTGGAAGTCTGTGTCTTGTTTGCTTAAATAAAGACACTTCTCTGCAAACTCATATCTTTACTGATATGAATGATGGAATACCATATGAAGTTGAAGCTTTTATTGAGTGGCAACTGTAATTGTTGGAAGTTTGTAAAATAGTTGCCAAATGACAGCAACAATACAGTTAGAAGTAAATAATTTCATAGATGCAAGGAGATAACTGAAAAAAAAAAAAAGACAGTGCAATGTAAAATAAGGTGAAATGCAATAAAGCATAATAGATTAAAATACAAATAAAGGTTGTGGAAGAGAAAAACAGTCATGTTACCTGCATGTGCAAGAATTCTGCCCTTCAACTCCATTATCAAGTTAAAATTTTTCAGTTTATCCTACCAATACTTTTTTTTTAGACATTCCACACTTTTTAGCAGTCTGTAAATTTTTATTTTAGCATATGTCACAATATCAGCTTTCTGATTAGCATTAGTAGAGGCATATGATGCAAGAAAGCAAGCTTATGCAGCATCAGCCAGAAAAAAAAAAAAAAAAACTTCCACTTCATCCCTCCGTTCGTTCGAAATACCTGTCCAGCTGAGCCTTAGATTTATTTAGGCTATCAACTTCAACAACAAGGGATGGAAGTCTGTTCCACTATCCAACTACCCGATGGCTAAAGGCAAATTTCCGAACATCTATCCTACATCTGTCTTTCCTCAATTTGAATTTATGCCCTCTCAGGTGATTTTTCTGAGCAAGAGGCAGAATCCCATCAGCATTGAGCATGCTCAAACCATTCAAGGCTTTATACACCTCTATCAGATCACCTCGCCGGTGCCTAGTCTCCAGACACTGTAATTTGCAAAACTTAAGCCTTTCTTCGTAAGAGCAACCCTTTGTTCCATTCACTAATCTTGTTGCCCTTCTCTGTACTCGTTCCAGCAGCTCTACATTCTTCTTGAAATGAGGCCTCCAGACCTGTATACAGTACTCAAGGTGTGGCCTGACCATTGCCTTGTACAAGGGAATAATCACTTCCTTATCCCTGCTAGAAAAATTCCTGTATATCATTGATAAGACACCATGAGCTACTCTTGCAGCCCGTCTGCACTACTCGAGAACTTCATATCTGCCTGCACAATTACCCCCAGGTCCTTTCCATTCTCTACCACTGTCAGTGTAGTACCACAGAGTTGATACGTTGCTCTGAGGTTGCTGTTTCCCATAAGTAATACAGTAATACCCCGACTTAAGATGCAGTGCAGGATCATCTAGACAAGACTGCAGCAATAATTCAGACACAGCATGGGTTTGTTAAGGGAAAGTCTTGTCTGACAAATTTGATTGGTTATTATGATGTGGTCACAAAGGAACTGGATGCAAAAAATAATTTTGATATCATATACTTGGATTTCAGGAAAGCTTTTGACACTGTTGCGCATGGAAGACTACTGTACAAATTGGAGCAGAATGGTATTAAGGGTAAGTTGCTACAATGGATAAAAGGATGGTTAAGTGGGAGAAGACAGAGGGTGGTAATCAATGGGTGCTGCTCTTCGTGGACTAATGTTATTAGTGGAGTCCCACAGGGTTCGGTGTTGGGTCCACTGTTGTTTTGTATATTTATCAATGATATTGATGAAGGTATATCAGGCTTAATGTCGAAGTTTGCAGATGACACGAAGGTTGGCAGGGTTGTTAATGACAGTAATGGCAGTGTGCTACTGCAACAGGATCTAGATAATTTGGGCAGATGGGCTAAGAAGTGGCAACTGAAGTTTAACCTTGACAAATGCAAAGTACTGCATATGGGTAGAAGTAACCCCAGAGAAACGTACCAACTGTGTGGTACTACACTTAAGGTGGTAGAAAATGAAAAAGACCTGGGAGTAATTGTGCAGTCAGATATGAAGTTTTCTGAGCAATGTAGACAGGCTGCTAGGGCAGGTCATGGGGTTTTGTCAATGATATATAGGAATTTTGCTAGCAGGGAAAAGGAGGTGATTGTCCCTCTGTATAAGGCAATGGTCAGGCCACGCCTTGAGTACTGCGTACAGGTCTGGAGGCCTCATTTTAGGAAGGATGTAGATTTGCTTGAGCGTGTACAGAGAAGAGCAACACGATTGGTGAGGGGAATGAAGGGATCCTCTTACCAAGAGAGGCTTAAGTTCTGCAAATTGCAGTGGCTGGAGACTAGGCACCTGCGCGGTGATCTGATTGAGGTCTATAAGGCCTTGAATGGGTTGAGCACGCTGAATTCTGATGGGATCCTCCCACTTGTTCAGAATACGAACCTACGGGGACATAAGTTCAAATTAAGAAAGGATAGATGTAGAATAGATGTGCGGAAATTTGCCTTTAGCCAGCGGGTGGTTAATTGCTGGAACAAACTTCCATCTGTCGTTGTGGAAGTTGATAGGTTAAATAAATTTAAGGAGGAACTGGACAGGCAATTGGAGGGTATGGTGTGATTTTTTTTTTTTTTTTTTGGCTGATGCTGCATAAGCTCCTACACTTGCTTTCTTGCATCAAGTGCCACTACTACTACTACTACTACTACTACTACTACTTACGCGAACTCGGAGTTACGCGGTTCTTGATTTTTTCGTTTGGCAACGCTGCCGCCCACTATCTTCAAGGTCGTTTTTCATATGTTATCGATATACGGTGCGACGGCGGAGAATGAGAGCGAAAGATGAACAAAATTCAACTTTGCTGCTTTTATGTTTTTTATATCAGTGAAGGGGAAACACATTTCACCATAATAACGTAAAAACCAACACAATTCCAGCTATCGGTATAATCGCAAATGCAATTAGATCGAGTTTACTACCAGTTTATAACAGATTTCACTAGCAGAAACGCAACTGGATTTTTATTGTTTTATGGTAGTAACCCCTAGAAATGTGAGGTGTTAATAGTGTATCTCTGCCTTTATGGTGTTGTTTCAGTTGCTACATGCACGCAGCTTTGTTTATGTGTATCAAGCGTGCCTCCTTGTTTTGTAATTGTGCTTTATTCCCTAAAAATGAGTAAAATACTTAATTAAAAGGTGTGAAAAAGAAGCGTCCTGGTGAAGACACTGCAGATTCAGAGAGAAAAAGAAAAGCAATTATCGATAAACAGAGGCGGACTGGATCAAAAATTCTTACCTGGGAAAATTTATAGTGGCCTCATACTATGGTTTATGGCCAAAAATCACACCGGCCCACCGGGGTTTCCCCGGCAAGGCTTATGGCCAGTCCGCCTCTGTCGATAGAGAAAAAATATGAAATTGTGAAACGCTTTGAGCGAAATGAAAGACCATGTGATATTGCACATGCTACAGGCCTAAATGAAGCAACGGCGAAAAGCATATGACAATTGCAAACTTGACAGGTTGAAAATTGAAAAGGGCTCAATTGTAAAGGGCTTAAAAATTTTAGAAAACATAGACTCCAACGAAGAACGCGTTATAGCTACAAAGCAAGGAATAAAAAAATTATTAGCTTGCTACGAAGAAAATTCTGCGTGAAAAAAAGAACGCGCTGTGCCGTCAGACGAATTTGTTAGATTTTATGAAGCCATCGACATCGAAATAACTTTTTTACGTAAGTCATTTGTTTTTTTAATACATATTTTGTATTAATATGTATAAAGAACTGCAATTTTATTAATATTTTTCTTCTAAACTAGTGTTTTTGTTAGTCCTTGGTCCCAATTAAGCAAAATTTATATGTATTTATATGCAAAGTTGTACCCCGACTTACGCGATTTTCGTCGGACCCACCTATCGCGTAACTTCGGGGTATTACTGTACTTTACATTTGTCAATGTTAAACTTCATTTGCCACCTCTCAGCCCATCTGCTCAAGAGCTTTCCAGATCCTGTTGCAGCAGCATAGCATCAGTAGTGTCCTTAACAACCCTGCCAACTTTTGTATCGTCTGAAAACTTGGACATTAAGCTTGATATATCATCATCAATATTATTTATAAATACAGAAAACAATAATAGACCCAACACTGAACCCTGAGGGACTCCACTGATAACATTAGTCCACGATGAGCAGTGTCCATTGATTACCACTCTCTGTCTTCTCCCCCTCAACCACCCCATTACCCATAGCAGCAATTTGCCTCCAATGCCACACTGCTCCAATTTGTGCAGCAGTCTTCCATGTGCAACAGTATCAAAAGCCTTTCTAAGATTCAAGTATATAATATCAAAGTTATTCCCTGCATCCAGTTCTTTTGTGACTGCATCATAGTATCCAATCAAATTGGTCAGGCAAGACTTTTCCCTTAACAAAACCATGCTGTGTCCGAGCTATAACTGAAGTCTTGTCTAGATGATCCTGCAGTGCTTCTTTAACCAGTGCCTCCATTAATTTTCCTGGAACAGAAGTTAAACTCACAGGTCTATAATTACTTGTGTCAGCCTTTGATCCTCCTTTGTGAATTGGGGTCACATTTGCACATCTGCAGTCTATGGGTACCTCCCCTGAGTCCAAGGAAGCTCTCATAATTATGGCTAAGGGTTTGCTTACTTTCTTTGCTGCCTCCTTTATATAACTGGATAGATCCCATCCACCCCAGGTGCCTTTCTTGTGTTTATCTTCAACAATTTCTCCTCCACGTTACTCTCAGTTATTACAAGATTATCTAGCTTACTGCCATAGTTGAATAACCTCTGGCATTCCCCTCGCTGAATAACTCCTCATGTGTGAATGTCGATGCAAAATATTCATTTAGTTTGTTAGCTACCTGAGCAGGATCATCAACATTTGAACCATTGAGATCAAGTGGACCAATCTGATTCATCCCCTTCCTTCTAGAGTTTACATAAGTAAAGAACTCTTTGCTGTGTTTCTTTGCACCCCTTGCCAAAGATTTCTCGTAATCTGCCGTCGCCTGCCTAACCTCCTTTGTAACTTGGTTACAGATCAACTTATATCTATCATAGGCTTCTGTGTCACGTGTTAATTTATATGTATCCCAAGCATTTTTCTTCACTGCCATATGTCTCATTAGTTCATCTGACATCCATTTAGGCCTAAATCTTGAACAATATTTCTTAGTTGGTATGTAAAGCCTAGTAGCTTCCAAGATAAGTTCTTTGAATGCTTCCCATTTTGAATTTGTTGTTGGTAACATCATCAGTTGGTCCCACTGTATAGAATTTAAATACTGTCTCAGACCATCGTAGTTGCCTTTACGAAAGCAATAACCCTTCCCTTTACCCCTGATGGTAGTTACCTCTTTGAGTAAATCCCACTTCAGCACACTGTGATCACTGCCACCTAGTGGTTCCTCTATCTGCAGATTCTTAATGCATGAAGAATCACTACTGATAATCAAATCAAGAGTATTACTCCCTCTAGTTGCCTCCCGAACATGCTGATGTAGAAAACAATCATGCAATAAATCCACAAAAGCCTTGTTAGTGTGTGAGTGACCAACCCACAAATTCCAGTCAATATCTGGGATATTGACTGGACAATATCATTACCTGATTAATTTGTGTTATTATGTCTATACACTGTTTTCTTATTTTTGTTTTTAAGTTCTCTTTTCATCTCTTTTTAACACTCAACTACAAGTGACACTTTCTGATCCTATCGAAAAATTGTCCATTCTGAGATGGCTATAGTATATTTATAGAAAGTCGGTTATTGGCTCAATTTTAATGGAAGATTAATGGCACCTCAGCCTAACAAGGAATTAAGCAGTATATATGCAAGAATACTGGCTCAATTTGTATCATCAGTACTAACAGTGCCAACAATTTTTTTCTTGATTTCTACGGCCACTCCAGAAACCATTTCATATGGTTCTTAAATGAAATTTGATTAGCAAACGTTTTCTCCAATGAAGCACACAAAAAAAACAAATCAAAAGATTAAACTAAACTTTACCTATTTATTTTTCATTTAGAATTTATTATTACAAGTCCAACAACCTTCTGATGTTGTTGACAAACTGCTCTAAACAACTAGGAGATATTTTGAGATTTCATTCCACAATAAAACTGATGTGTTGTTTTTACTAGGTTGTTTATATTAGGCTAATTATCAAAGAAAATGCAGGCAGCATAAAGCCATTTATGAAAATCGAAGGACTTTTCCCCTTAAACAGTTATTGTATATATAAAGTTACCGAACCTATATAATTACATAACTTTTGTTATGCCTGTGGGAACACAATTAGGTTGATGTTGGAAGTGCTTGCCATTCTATGCTAAATATGCTTGAATCTGATATCACATTTTTAGTGACATAGTGAAGTATGTCCTGGGGAATGTTGGTAAACTAAGGTGGTAGATGACTTTCATCAACCGGTGAAATACCACCACTTTGCTTATTGGAGGCTTAAAGTGGTTAAACCCATGTTTAGTCTCTAGAGCAAAGTTTCCGGCATCCCACTCCCCCCATACTTCTCCTTCAACCCATGCACGGTACTAAGTACTATAGGTTTTGATACCTTTCGTGTTTGGGGTTTTCATAAAATTAACATAATGATGGTGTTCTTCAACTGGGTGTGGGTTGTTCACAAATGCCTGCCCTTTACGTACCTGACGTAACTAATATCACTTTTAATTCGATAACATCACCCATTAAAAATTCAAGGAACTGTTGACTGGTTTCAGAACTTATTGGTTTCATCATTGGAGAGCTGTAGCCTTATTAGTGACCTTGTGTTGAGCAATGAATGGATGCACTGAATCTAAAAGCGTAGACAAGTGGTAGATCTGAATAAATCTTACAAAACCAGTCAGAGTAATACTTCAGGTTTGTAAAATGAACAACAGATTTTCCTAATGGGCGATGTTATCTGATTAAGAGTGATAATAGTCACTTTAGGTTAACTATGTGGACAGTTATAGCCATTTCTAAAGAGCACATGTCCAAGTGCTGTCACTATCACTGGACACCTGCCTCCTGACAGGTGACTGCAAGAATTATCAAAGAAGCATTATATTTAATGCTGTTTCATATAACCTGCATTTTAAACAGGCCCCCTTTTATTAATTATATAATATTGGCCTCATGCAGCTGTTCTATAGGGGTTTAATGTGCATGTAACATAAATAATGGGACCCAATCAGAAGTTTTCTTCTGACTTACTGCTTGGCTTCTCATTTAGATTTGATACATCTGTTCACTGTCCAACACAAAGTCGCTAATAGGGATACCTGTTGTCCAATGAAGGAATCAATAAATTCCAAAACCAGTCACAGCAGTGCCTCAATTTTTTAATGGATAAACAATTTGCCTAATGGGTGATGTTATCCAATTAAAAGTTACTTAGTTACTTCAGGTTGACTATGTGAAGAGTTTTGCTCATTTCTAAAGAGAACATGCCAGAGAGCTGTCAGTAACATGCCAGTGTTACTGGAGAGAACACAGCATCCCCTAATGGCTTAAATATAATGTCCTCTGCAAAATTTAATGCAGAGGACATTATATTTAAGCTTTCTTCAGTTCCTATGACCTATGGGCCTCAGGATTGTACTTTCTACCTTAAACTGTCAGTGTTTCTTTCTTAGTTACAAAAGTTCACGAAACCACAAATGGGCTGATGCCTTTCAGACCATTTTTCCATCTCATAAAACTGGTGTTATTCCTGTACAACGATGGATAATTCTTGAAGAATAATCTTTTAGAACATATTTGTGTTCTCCAAATGTACTCTCCATTCATATGTGCACTATTCCTGCATGAGAGAAGGGTTGGCAAAAGTTCCACATTCTTACCAGATCAGAACTCACTGAGAATTAGGTTCCTAGCTAAATAACCCATTCAAACTATGTTATTCAGCACAGTCTGTGTGGGCCTTACAGTACATTGTGGTTAAAGAGCATAAAAGCTCTCTTTGGCAAAGATAACTTGAAGGAGTAGAGAGGGAGGATATGCATTTTTGCATCTTTTTTATGCTGTTCCAAATTCTTAGAATTGATTCTACAGTTTGATTAGCATATAGTCTACTAATGGCCATTCAAAAAAAAAAAAAAAAAAAAAATTACCCACCTCCTCTGTCTATCCCTTCTAATAATATGTCTAATTCTTCCTTAAATTTATTTAAACTATTCACTTTTACAACAATCAATAACTCCTTGACTTAAAGCAAATTTTTGCATATCTATCTCCCAGCCATCCTTTTTCAATTTAAATTTATGCTCCCTTTTGTATGTTGTCCAAGTATGAGTAAGAATACCATCACAATTAAGACTCAATCCATTTAAAGCCTTAAAAGACTTTAAATGGATTGAGTTTGTACAAAAAAATTGTACAAATAACATGCAAATTAGTTGTGCAGCAATGAATGTCACCAACAGGGTTACATTCACTGCTGCACAACTAATTTACATGTTGTTTGTACAATTTTTTGTATATTTATTCTTTGCTACAAAAAATTGTATAGATGTATAGGAATCATTGATAAACCTGTTATAATCAGTAGTGATATTCCCTAATTGTTTTTTTGCAATGTACATCACACATTAGCTTTCCCCCTTCTAATCAACAACTATTTGTCCACTAAAAAGTTTTTCAGAAAGAAAGGTTTAACATAAATCTAAAATTTTTACCAAAAATATTGTTTTTTGGTAATTTAGTATGTTTTTAACTAATATTTTGTAAGAAAAACAAAATACAAGTACCATCCCTGAATGATGAAAATTATACTCCTTGACTATTTTATGCAAATAATATATATAAATAGATTTAAAAAAAATACGTACTGATATATACGGTACAACTGATAGAGTCCAGTTAAAGCCACAAATATATTTACACTGAACAGATTCCAGTTTTTTGGGATAATAACCATTGAATATCGTGACCAGATAATACCTAATATGAGGATAAAAAAAAAAGCTGATACACATATAAGAAATATTTTTCTTGTAAAAGGTAATAAAAAATTAACTATGTAAAATAAACTTCTTAAACTGTCATAACATAGTAATTCCTAAATTACTGAATTTAGGAACACCTGTGGGAAGAAGACTGAATTACACCAACAAAATTATGTCGGTGTAATTCAGTCTTCTTCCACATTCATATTTTTGCTATTGTACATCAGTAAACAAGTAAAAAACTTCATATAAATGTGTCCTTTTTTTTTTTTCTACACTTCTTTCTTTATATATAGTTGTAAATATCCACCAAATATTTATCCACTTTCAAAGGAAAGAAGGCAGCCCCCCTTTTCAGCAATGGTAACAAAGATAAGATAAATTAATCATATGACGAGGAATCCTGCTACTATCAAGTGCACAATCTCCTCTATTAATACACTTGCTTACTCCAGTTTTTAGGAGTACTGTAACTGGAGTATTATCAACAATAAGTGACAGACAGTTTTCTAAAGGAATGATTTCAAAATGAATGAAAGGAATGTTTTCTAAATGAATGCTTTCGAGTTGGTAAAAAGAAGATGCTTGAAAATGTATCCTGTACAGTCACCTTTCACACTAGCACTGAGAGCATGCTGCTTTTGATTTCATAATTTGTTTTTGTTAGGAGAGTTCACTACAAAAGGATATAGCTTGAAATCACTTTATTGTCATCTGCAAAAATCGGAAATTGCATATTTTTAAATGTCACCACTAGCTCCTCTTTCTTTCTTTGTCCAATTTCATTAACAACACCTGCTGCTTTTCTTCTTCCACATTTATATTTTCGCTATGGGAAATATATTTCTCCTGTACAATTAGTACAGTCTGGAGGTTGTTGTTTTTATTTGTTTTTTAGAAGCATTAGCAACTAAGGCCATATTGCTCCGGGGATATGCGGTGGTCATTCCCTGACCTTTCCGTATTTGGTGGTCATGGGCTTGAACCCCGGTCTAATCAAGAAGCGTGTGCTACGCACTGCCGCTCCTGCCCACCTGGCTATGGAGGTGCCACCAGTCTGGAGGAAGATTATAGAAATGAAGTGAATAAGCAACATGAATGTAATATATTTATACCGTATAATACATCATGCTTCCACAGTTATATCATAGTTTTCTGCCCACTCTATTTACGAAGTTCAATGAACACTTTATTTTAAATTATATTTAATGTTTTGGACTATTTTGTTACTAGCCCTTTGCATTCCTAAATTGAATGCTTCACTATCAAGACAGTAACAGCACTGTTGCCAAACTTCATAGGTTTGGCAACAGTGCTTCAAAAACATTCCGGCATATAATATTTTCCAGGCATCCACTTGATTCAAACACAGTATTTGCAAAGTTCCAGGATCAGTTGTGATGGGATGTGCACCAGGCAAATCAATGCTGGGCATTTCATCTCTTCCATAAAATCCAATGGTATGCAACTCCCTGCATATTGTCCTTTGCAAATATCAGTTTCTATGACTTCTCTGAACTCTTCGTTCACACTATTTGAGAACTGGAATGATCTATGCACCACTCTTCTGAGCACCCTTTGGTCTCTTTCAGCCAATTTCTGGTCTAAAGGAACATTTCCCAGCTGTGGTAGTACTGTGATGTTTCCATTTGATTTTGTCAGCCACAGTTGATCTCAGGTGCTGCAATGGCATGAACAGATTGATTGCTAACACAGCATCCTATGATAACTCTCAGCTGGAAGTTGCTAAGCTCAATACTTCAACCCATTACTATATTTCATTGATCTGTTTACTTCTAGTGTGAACACAGTTGCATATTTGTAACACATAGATGGTTGGTTCGGTTCATTTTTCTCAAATCCTAGGGGTATACTTTCTATGAAAGAAAAAAGACTTATGTCACATGGACCATGTAATAACATCCTTCCTCAACTACATTACGTACACCTCTAAATTTTGCAGTAAGGTGGGGGGCCTAAAATCTCATAGTGTTTTAAGGTTCCAACTGTTCTAAACATGCTTCTCCAACTACCTAAACATGCTCTGTGTGCGAGCTGGATGTCAAACTTTTCTATAACTTTAAACTTATCATCAGCAGATGCTCCATAAGGAGGTACACGAGAAAGCATCCAGCAGACTTGTTTATAGCTATCAAATATTTAGAATAATGCAGCTTCCAATATATAACTTCCCTTGAAATTTCATTACTACATCATATATGTATCTAAGGGATTTGTATTTTATGTGGAGCAGTCATATTCCTACTGTATAAAGCAATTTTAAGATTCTAAAACAATAAATTTTTCAAAAAAATTGTTGTAAGTAGCACATCTGATATTTTACAGTGAAACATTTATAACATTATATAACTTTATGTGATGTCATAACAATTCAATACAATGTTGTAAAATAACAATTTCAAACATTCTCCCACTCCACCCAGTTAGAAGTGAGGGGGGGGGGTCTCCTTCGATCAGCACTGAGAGTACTGTTGTTTCTGATTTTCTAAAATTACATTAACAAAAGAATACAGTGGTTATGCAACAATTTGCAGATTATGATTAGAGTGGTTAATGACCAGTTTCAAGCAGTGCTTCTTCAGAGCAACCTACAGGCTTGAAAGAGGTTTAGAAAATTGGCAGCTATATTTTAATACCGCAGAATACAGTCTTACATTTGGGAAATAATACCAAAATGATTTATACAAATGGAGGAGTTACATTAAAAATGGTAGAGATAAAATTTGGAGATTATGACATTGGTGAATGTGAAGTTATCAGAGAAATGGATACCATACCATGGTTAACTACTTGACTGAACCAAGTTAGAGGGCACCATGGTTCTATTAGTTATCGAAAATTTGTTTGTACATATAAAACTGCAGCCATTATCAAACCCACTGCAGGATGGAAGCCTCCTCAACAATTCATGTTGAGGGAAATGGACCATAATCTGCCACACTGGTTGGCAGATTGACCGTATTTAGCAGCAGGGACTTGAAATTCGGTCTACTCAAAGAGCATGCACTACTGCATTCCTGCTCCTGACCTACAGCTACGGAGGCCTTCTTTGTATAGATAGTGAGGTCATGATAATGCTGTATAAAGCAACTGTAAGACTCCACTTTTGGAGTATTCTGTTGAAGCATGGAGACAACACCTAAAAAAAGATACTGAGTTTCTTCAAAAGGTCCAAAGATTGGCACACACCTAGTAAGACTGGCAAATGGGTGCCCATATGAATAAAGACTTCTAATATGTGGTTAGAGAGCTTGGTAACTAGGTACCTAGGGGGGGGGGTATAAAACAAAAGCAAAATTTTCTGGATTATAAATGAATTAGAACTAGTGGCCATAAATTCAAATTACAGGGGAAGAGGTACAGAAACAGCAATTTAAAAATATAGTATAATTGTTGAAACTGTATGTAAAATAACCTTACTAAATTATTACATACTAATTTGAGAATATTAAAGTGTTAACTTCTAACAGAAAAAAATTTAAATTTACAAACAAATAAGCAAACTTCAATAATAATTATTTATCAAATATAAAGCTAATTTACCAGTTGCAGCTAATGCTGTTGACTGTGTTGGGCTAAGTTTTTCTGCTGGCCTTGCAAGATCACCAATCCCTGCTATTACAAGTCCCTGTGAAATAATGTTAAAATTTTATTTATATTCTTTGAAAATCACACTTCATTATTACTTAAAATACTGATGTTAATAAACGGCACTGTACTAATTACTACTAAAATCTGTATTTTAGTAAAAAACCAGGAAAAAGGAATGTTAGTTGCAATCTTAGTTCATTCATAATTTTTGTTTTATTATCTAATGTAACCACATACAAATCGTACAAACGCATCAATTTTGTGCACAACCATAATGGAAAACCTAAGCTTGCACAGAAAAGAATCATACATCTCATGTTATGAAAGAATGCACCTAAACAAAAAAAAAAAAAAAAAAAAAAAAAAAGAGACTCTTGAAAAGGTTCAAAGGTTGGCAATGAGTAGGTCTTTACTCTGGGAAGCTCAAATACTTCTGATGCAAACTTATCTTTGTTGTTTCCAGCTCATTATGGTGGCACTGCAGTTCATCTCCAACTGTACACAGGATTTACAGCTGCAGGTGAAAAAAATAATTTGCTGCTGGATCTCTTTTGTTGATAATGTTTATGATGTCACAACAAGAGACAAACACTACCATTCTTCTGTCATCTGTAAGGCATTCTAGCACCGTGCATGCACACATGCATGTATATTTCAATAATGAAAGTGATTATGCATTACTGTACCAGGATGTAGAAATCTGAGCTCGTGGGAATAAGCTTTTGGAAATTTTTACCATATTTTTAATTAATTAACATATTAAATTGTGTTTTACAAATAGCTTAAATAGTCTTAGTCATGTTCGTTAGCTTATTTTTAAATTTAGCCAGTGATTTTGTAAGTTACAATTTACTATTCGTACTGCTATTGTATTGGTGTTTTGGTGCAAATATCGTAGCATGTAATGAGTAGCGCAGTGAAATAGTAGGGTTTTAATTGTGATAAATAATTAGCTTAAAGAATCTAATCATTTATTGGGCATATATTTCTTTGGGTTTAGTTAAGGGATTTTATTTTTAGTAAGGATATAACTAATTTAACACTGCGATCGTAATGGTATATACACAAACAGTGTATATCTTGAACTTAACAGCATAAGGTATAATATATATATATATACATAAAACTTGATAGCATAATCATATCACTACATTTAGGAATCTATTATCTTAGTTTAGTATTGTAAATTAATCAATTAAATTGTATTTAAATGGAAATCATGCCCCAGACTAGAGCAGCTAAGCAACAAGAACAAAGTAGTGGGAGTGTTGCAGCTTGGGGCGATTCTCCAACATATCACAGCCTAATAAAATGTGCAACTTGTGAAATGTTTGCAGAACTTTCTAGAACAGGATGTGATCCAGCCAGGGGGATGTCTTTGTGTGTGCTAGATGCAGGGAGGGTAAAGAAATTAGGTGCCAACTTGGCATTCTGATTGGCATTTATGAGAGTTTGAAGAGTAGGGCAGATGCCCTCAAAGGAATTAAAATGGGGCCCCATCAAGTTCTCAGTTGCCAAACTCAATGCCAAGCTCACACTTGTGCATCAGACAACACAGTGGCAATGTCCAAGGCAGAATGCACTAGTCTCACAGGAGATGGTTATTGTTGGGGAAATAAGAAATATGTTGTGCAAGAAGGATAGGTAGTACAGGACTAGGGTATGCCTGCCAGGGGCAAAATTAGATGACATTAGAGCAGATATCTTTTAAGAGCACAAAAGGTGATTTGATAGTTGGCACTAATGATATTATGAGTAAGAGATCTGAGGACTTACTTAACAAGTACAGGGCAATGTTGGCAAAAAGTGGTGAGTTAGGATTTAATTTGAAAGTGTCTGCAATTCTGCACAAACATGATAGGAGGGAGTATATGTTGAGAGCTTTGTCAATCAATTTGGGCCTGGAAAGATTGCGCAAGGCTCGTGGGGGTAGGATATTTCTCAGCATGGTTTGTGCTTCTTAACAGGAGGGACTGTTTTTACCGGAATTGGATACACTTGAATAGAAGGACTATTGGCTGACACTATCAAGGCAGTGGTCAGAAAACTGCTAGCTTGGAGGGGGGGATACATAGACTAATAGCTTAATTAGAGGCAGAGGTGAGGATGATTCTTGTACTGCTAGTATTGGTACATGAAGCAGCCTGGAAAGCAAGATGTCTGGGACTTCAGGCCCTGCTGTGTGTCATCATGGAACAAATAAATATATCAGCTGAGTTTGGGTAACTAAGAGTAAGAACATGTGCAGGTATACTTGCATGTACACTAATGTTGGGGCATTGTAAATAAATTTGACGAATTTGAAGTACTGATTAAGTCATCAAATGCAGACATTGTACGAACAGCAGAAACATGGTGTCACTCAGACATAAGTGATGCTGAATTTGAATATGGGGAGCACAATGTATACAGGAAGGACGGGCAGGTCAGGTGGAGGAGTTGTGCTCTTAGTTAAGAAGCATATTAAATCTAAGCTATTCAAGGTGCAATGCTGATATTATATGGTGTGATATAAGCACTGGGGAAACAAAATGGAGAGTAGGAGTGTGTTATAGGCCTAATGATTGTGATGAGTATACCAAACAACTGTACAAAGAAACAGAGTTTAGTATAAGACAGAGTTACGATGCTCAATACATTCTAAGTTGTATTTCAATATTTGTAGAAGAATAAGAGAAATTTATCCCAATATGATACGTAGAACACTTCCTATTTTGAAAATTTGCAATGCAATGCAAATTTTTAAAATTTGTGTTGAACTCGTTTTAATTTTTTAATTAATTTTATTACTGTAATTAATTTGCACTAATTTTCGTTTATTTGCTGGAGGGTGTCATTAGGAAGTGTTCTATGTATCATATTGAGGTAAATTCTCTTATTTTTCTACACAAAAAAAATAGAGTGGGCTAGCAAATCAGAATGTCTCATAATGGGGGATTTTAACTTTCCAGACATTCACTGGAGGTGCCTCCGTTGCCAGGCGGGCAGGAGCAGCAGTGCGTAGCACACGCTTCTTGATTAGACCGTGGTTCGAGCCCGTGCCCACCAAATACGGAGGATGCAGAAAGATCAAGGAACGACCACCGCATATCCCCAGAGCAATATGGCCTCAGTTGCTAACGCTCCTAAAAACCAAATAACACACTAACAAGACTTTTATGGATTTCTTGGATGACTGTTCTCTACAGCAGCATGTCAGTGAGGCAACAAGAGGAAGCAATATTTTTGTTCTGGTTACCAGCAGTGATTCTTCATACATTAAGAATCTCTAGATAAAAGATTCACTAGGTGGCAGCGATCACAGTGTACTAATTTGGAATTTAATTAAAGACGTACTGTCAAGGGTACAGAGAAAAGCTTTTGCTTTCATAAGGACGACTACAGTGGTCTTAGACAGTTTTTGATTTCTATGCAGTGGGACCAACTGATGATGTTACCAACAGAAAATTCTAAATGGAAAGTAATCAAAGAAGAAATACTGTTCAATACCTAAATGGATGTCAGATGAACTATTGAGACATGTGGCACAGAAGACAAGTGCATAGGATGTATATAAAGTGATACAGACTAATTTAAACCTACCACAGAAGCCTGTGGTAGGTATAAATTAGTCTGTAATCAAGTCACAAAGGAGGTTAGGCAAGCTAGGGCAGATTATGAGAAGTCTCTGGCAAAGAATGCAAAAAAAAACAAGGACTTCTGCACTTATATTAACGGTAGAAGGAAAGGGTTGAATCATTGGGCCACTTGTCTACGGGTTAACTGTTGATGACTCTCAGGCTGCAGCAGAAACAGTGCTAGCATTTGTGGTGCCTGAGGCAAAATTCTGTCATAACGCCTAATTCATATGTATCTTAACATGCATATATATGCAGTAGCACATCTAGCAGTGCCTCCTTTGTGCCGGACCTGGTTTTCACACAAATTGAATAGGTATTTTGCATCTACAGTCACACATGAGGAATTCTTTAGGGAATAGGATGACAGTAGTTTAACTCTAATGAGGAGCTAAATGATTTTATAATAACTGAAAGGAAAGTGGAAGAGAAATTGTTGAAGATGGGCACTTGGAGGTAAACAAGCCCTTAGCCATAATTATGAGAGCATCCTTGGATTCAGGGGAAGTCCCTATGGACTGGAGTTGGGTTGGGTTTTGTTGTTATTTGGAGCATTAGCAACTAAGGCCATATTGCTCCGGGATATGCGGTGGTCATTTCCTAACCTTTCCGCATCCTCCGTATTTGGTGGTGACGGGCTCGAACCCCGGTCTAATCAAGAAACATGTGCTACGCACTGCTGCTCCTTCCCACCTGGCTACGGAGGCGCCCCCTATGGACTGGAGATGGGCAATGTATCCCTAATTCATAAAGGGGTTCATCAAAAGGCAACATAAGTAATTACACACCTGTTAGCTTAACGTATAATTATATAGTGTAAAATGCATCACTGCATTTAGGATTCTATTAGATAGCGTAGTATTGACAAATAATTAATTAAATTTATTGATATTATTAATTTAAAATATCATACCCCAGACTAGAGCAGCAAAACAACGTGCACAAAGTGGCAGGAGTGCTGTGACTCGGGGGAGAACTGAGGGGGCGATTCTCCAACGCATCACAGCCTAAAAAAATGTGCAACTTGTGCAATGTTTGCCAAACTCTCTGGAACGGAACATGATCTAGCCAAGGAGGATGTCTTTGTGTGTGTGCCAGGTGCAGAGAGAGTCTAGAAATTAGGCATCAACTCAGCGTTCTACTGGGCATCTATGAGAGCTTGAGGTGTAGGGTAGATGCCCTTGAAGAAATTAATATGAGGGGGCCCGTGAAGCTCTCAGCTGCCAGAGCTCACTCCTGGGCATCAGGCAACACAGCAGCAATCTCCAAGGCAGAATACACTGGTCCCAAAGGAACTAGTTATTGCTGGTGACTCTATTGTCAGAGAGATGAGAAATATATTGTGTAAAAAGGATAGATGGAACAGGACCAGGGTATGTCTGCCAGGGGCAAAAGTTTATGACGTTGTAAAGCATATATCATCTTTTAAGAGTACAAAAGGTGATACTGTACACGTTGGCACCAATGACATTAAGAGTAGGAGATCTGCAGATTTACTTAACAAGTACGGGTCACTATGAGAGCTTGAGGTGTAGGGTAGATGCCCTTGAAGAAATTAATATGAGGGGGCCCGTGAAGCTCTCAGCTGCCAGAGCTCACTCCTGGGCATCAGGCACAACTTGTGCGTTACGGTTAAATTTGAAAGTGCTTGCAATTCTGCCCAGACACAATAGGAGGGAGTACATGATGAGAGCCTTGTCAATCAATTCGGCCCTGGAGGGAATGTGCAAGGAGTAGAATTTTTTTCAGCGTGGTCAGTGTTTGTTAACAGGAGAGACTGCTTCTACAGGGATGGGATACACTTAAATAGAAAGGGTGCAAGAATATTTGCTGATGCTATCGAGGCAGTATTAGGTGGATCGGAAAACTGCTAGCTTGAGGGGGATTCACAGACTAAAAGGTTAAAAGTAGCCGCAGGCAGAGGTGAAGGTGATTCTTGCACAACTTCTATTAGAATAAGTAGCAACGTGGAGTGAGGGGTGCTGGAGGTTTCAGGGACTGATGGCAGTCATCGTGAAACAGGTGGGTATATGGGATGTGTCAGGGTGAATAGGAATAGGTGCACATATACCAATGCCAGAAGTATAGTAAATGAATTTGAAGTGTTGGTCAAGACATCAAAGGCGAATATTGTTGGGATATCCGAGATGTAGTGTCACACTGATATTAGGAAGGCAGAATTGGAATTTGGGGAGTACAATGTGTACAGAAAGGATAGACAGGATAGGAAGGGAGGAGGTGTCATGCTGTTAATTAAGAAAAACATAAAATCAAAAGAAATGCATCCAGTTGATACAGATTAACAGTGCACTGTTGAGTCAGTTTGGTGTGACATAAGCCGAAAGCAAAAATAAGAGTAGGAGTGTGTTATAGGCCTAATGACTCGAATGAGTACAATGAACAATTGTACAGAGAAATAGAGTGGGCTAGTAAATCAGAATGTCTTATAATGCGGGATTTTAACTTCCCAGATACTGACTGGAACTTGTGGGTTGGTCACTCACACACTAGTAAGACTTTTGTGGATTTATTGGATGATTGTTTTCTGCAGCAGCATGTTCGAGAGGCAACCAGAGAGGGTAATACTCTTGATCTGGTTATCAGCAGTGATCAATCTTGTATTAAGAATTTGCAGATAAAGAAACCACTAGGTGGCAGTGATCACAGTGTACTGATGTGGGATTTACTTAAAGATATAATTACCATAAGGGGTAAAGAAAAGGGTCTTTGCTTCTGTAAAGGTGAGTACAGTGGCCTCAGACAGTTTTAAATTCTGTACAGTAGGATCAACTGAAGATGTTACCAACAGTAAATTCTAAGTGGGAAGCATTCAAGGAATTAATCGTGGAAGTTTCATACCTATTAAGAAATATTGATCAAGGTTTAGGCCTAAATGGTTATCAAATGAACTAATGAGACTCGTCACAGAAAAGAAAAATGCATGGGATGCATATAAATTATCAAGCGACTCAGAAGCCTATGGCAGATATAGGCTAGTCTGTAATCAGGTCACAAAGGAGGTTCGGCAGGCGAAGGCAGCTTACGAGAAATCTTTGGCAAAGGATGCTAAGAAAAACAGCAAGGATTTCTTTACTTATAGAAACTCTAAAAGGAAGGGAATGAATCTGATTGGTCAACCTGATATCGATGGTTCGACTGTTGATGATCCTGCTCAGATAGCAAACAAACTGAATGAGTATTTTGCATCTACATATCTACATTCACACACGAGGAGTTATTAAGGTTTGAAAATGGCAGAAGGTTATCAAATTGTAGCAGGGTGCTTAATGATTCTGTAATAACTGAGAGCAAAGTGGAGGAGAAATTGTTGAAGTTAAATATAAGAAAGGAACCTGGGTTGGATGGGATCTATCCAGTTATATTAAAGGAGGCAGCAAAATAACTAAGCAAACCCTTAGCCATAATTATGAGAGCATCCTTGGACTCAGGGGAGGTCTCCACGGACTGGAGATGTGCAAATGTATCCCCAATTCACAAAGGGGGATCGAAGGGTGACACGAGTAATTACAGACCAGTTAGTTTAACTTCTGTTAAACTAACTGGTCTGTAAAATAATGGAGTCACTGGTTAAAAATGCATTGCAGGATCATCTAGACAAGACTGCAGCAATAATTCAGACACAGCATGGGTTTGTTAAGGGAAAGTCTTGTCTGACAAATTTGATAGGATATTATGATGTGGTTACAAAGGAACTGGATGCAGGGAATAACTTTGATATCATATATTTGGATCTTAGAAAGGCTTTTGATACTGTTGCACATGGAAGACTGCTGAACAAATTGGAGCAGAGTGGCATTGGAGGAAAATTGCTGTATGGATAAAGGGATGGTTGAGTGGGAGAAGACAGGGTGGTAATAAATGGGTGCTGCTCTTCGTGGACTAATGTTATTAGTGGAGTCCCACAGGGTTCGGTTTTGGGTCCTCTGTTGTTTTGTATATTTATCAATGATATTGATGAAGGTATATCAGGCTTAGTGTTGAAGTTTGCAGATGATACAAAGGTTGACAGGGTTGTTAATGACAGTAATGGCAGTGTGCTACTGCAACAGGATCTAGAAAATTTGGGCAGATGGGCTAAGAAGTGGCAACTGAAGTTTAACCTTGACAAATGCAAAGTACTGCATATGGGTAGAAGTAACCCCAGAGAAACGTACCAACTGTGTGGTACTACACTTAAGATAGTAGAAAATGAAAAAGACCTGGGAGTAATTGTGCAGTCAGATATGAAGTGGCAGGCTGCCAGAGTAGGTCATGGGGTTTTGTCAATAATATATAGGAATTTTGCTAGCAGGGAAAAGGAGGTGATTGTCCCTCTGTATAAGGTAATGGTCAGGACATGCCTTGAGTACTACATACAGGTCTGGAGCCTCATTTTAGGAAGGATGTAGATTTTCTTGAGCATGTACAGAGAAGGGCAACAAGATTGGTAAGGGGAATGAAGGGATCCTTTTACCAAGAGATGCTTAAGTTCTGAAAACTGCATTCTTCATATACACTGGAGACTAGGCACCTGCACGGTGATCTGATTGAGGTGTATAAGGCCTTGAATGGGTTGAGCACGCTGAATTCTAATGGGATCCTTCCACTTGTTCAGATTACAAACCTAAGGGGGCATAAATTCAAATTAAGAAAAGACAGATGTAGAATAGATGTGCGGAAATTTTGCCTTTAGCCAGTGGGTGGTTAATTGCTGGAACAAACTTCCATCTGTCGTTGTGGAAGTTGATAGGTTAAATAAAGTTAAGGAGGAACTGGACAGGCATTTGGAGGGAATGGTGTGATTTTTTTTTTTTTTTTCCGGCTGATGCTGCATAAGCTCACACTTTCTTTCTTTCATCACATGCCACTACTACTACTACTATGGGACACCACGATTTTCCCTTTTCACATAGCACTAAGAGAGAATTGCATTTTGGTTCCCATGCAAATAAGTATTACCACACACACACTACTCCTCACCAGAGGAATGCACCACAGTTTGAGAAGTAGTTTCAAAATTGTTTCCCATTATAATTGTATTAATATATACTGTGTTAATATAAACAAATGTATTATGTGCTCTTCATGTGGATTCTGTGTAGTTCTTCATATACACTTAACATCTTTGCTTGCATGTTCTGCTATTCCTTTACCAATATACAGTGAACTCCCATTATATTTTCATTTATTGTACTATCCCGCTTTTGACACTTTTCTCCTGGCCACCATGGCCAATCCTATGACATGGCGAGGAATTTTTAACATGTGTTATGCTCTCGTTTAAAATGCTTGCTCACTTGTGTTGCTTTTTTCCCCTTATAATTCCAAAAAGGAATACAACCAAATATAACTCTTCTTCCTCTAGATTTTTTGTTGCAGGACAGAATTGATAAAGGCTAAATTCTAGGATTTTTTTATGATACAGTTTGTTTACTTCATAGAAATCATTCCAGGTGCAGGTGACATTTGCTACATTTGTAACACAAAGCTTGAAGGTAGAAAGATTTCTTTTTACAACCCAATGTCTAGCCATTTATTGTTCATTCTTATCCTCAGCTTATCTTCTTCCCCCCTCCTATATATGCATTTCTTTTGCACTCACATATAGAGCATCTGTCGTAATCCTCACCAGTTTTTGCTTTCTGTTTCTACATTTTCTTTGAAAACTATTATTTTTTTTTTCTTTATCTTATGTTCTCTGATTAAAGTAGATTATATGTTGCTAACAATAAAGCACTACTCCTACTCATCACCTAGCATGTGAAGTCTCAAGTTCTAGCCGGTTACAACATGAGTGGAATTATATAATAGTCCATTTAACAATGGTATGAAGCAGTATTTCTCAAAGTGCATTGCACAGACTCGTGTGGTTCACAGAGATAATCTTATGGGGCCTGCAAACGTTTGAAATGTCTTATAAATATTTAAAAATTGAAAGAACTTTTACTGTGTAAACACAATTTTTTCAAGGGCAGTCAAAGGAAATTTTTTCAAAAGGGGTTCCTTAGGGCACAACAGTTTGAGAACTACTGGTATAAAAAATATTAATAACATTAACCTTACCCATTTGAAAGCTGGTGCCCAAAAGAAGACAGTTTTTGGTCCTGAATAAATAAAATAGAAAAAGCTAGTTGATATTTCATCAAAATTATACAATTTAAATTTTGAATAATTTCATACATTTCAGAACTCAAAACCTTCACCAATGGCGTCCTCAATTCTAAAAAATGCACTTGTGGTGTCTATATAACCTTCCTATTTTGTTCTAATTTAAAAAATTAATTTAACTTTTTTACTGAATTTAAAATGGCAATCTATTAATTATAATTTGCTGAATCCAATTAAAAAATATTGAATGAAAATAAATGGGAGAAACCAATAATAAGAATAAAGTTTTTATTTTACTTTTTTTTACAATTTAAGGTCAGTATTCTCCCCCCCCCCCAAATTGCAACCCAGATGGTCATGTGAACATCTGTATTTTTGTAAGCTGTTTGCATTTAGCTGGTGAAATAAAAGCACCTGTCGTCACTGGTGTCGCACAGACACCTCATGGGTATAGGAATTGCCTAGAAAAAAGGTATCGTGTTTTTGCTCACCTAGATTCTGTTTAATGCCAAACAAAAAGTTAATGTTCATAATTCATAGTATATTGAAATGGAAACAGAAAATACAGTATAACCAGTTAGAGAATTTTGGTAGGGAAAGGTACATGGGAAAATATCTGATTTTATTTCTAGAGTTAAAAAAACGGAAAAAATTTTAAAATTTAAAATAAAATGGCACCTGTCAGATGCCACGTTATCAGACGAAGGTTAAAGCTTAAGACAGTACAAAGACTATATGCAAAATATAACACAGTAATCTTCCAATTTATGAATACCATGCATGCATTCCTCAGAAGCAGAGCTCAGAATGAGCACCAGAAATGGTTCATCATATGCATAAGTAATGCATTAACTGCCTTCTGTATCAGGAAGTGTTTAGTGCTTTGTAAAATTTTCCACTTGCACCTTAATCACAAGTGCCTCATAAATCAAAGAGATTTTCCTGTACATGTAATAATATAATAGGAGGATGTATACAAAAAATATTTTTAGTCTTTTTAACATCATCATTAATGCAGTTCATTTACAAAAGAGGCTAGTGACCATATGAAACAGAGTGAAATCTCTATTTTCTGTGCCTTTATCAACTAAACATTCTGTTAACTGTGCGTATGACCTCACTAGGTTTCCCCATGTACCTTTCCCAATTTTGGCATTGAGGATCCTCAGTGGGCCTCAATTTGGCATTGAGGATCTTGAAGACACATTTAAGCTTGCACTGTAGTATAACCATAAATGCTTATTCCAGAGTGAGATTCCATTAGCTATTAGAGATTCCATTATTAGTTTAAAGGGATTTGGTGAAAACTGGGTGTGCATGTGTGTGTGTGTGTATCTGTGTGCGCATGCACACAAATAAGAAATGTTACCAGAAAGAAAGAGTGCAATATCTTGACATTACCAGATAAACTAAAAATCACTGATAAAGTGCAAAATAGAGAATGTGTTTTAAAGGCTGCTAAATATGATGTGGATGTAAAAAAAGAGTGAGGGATATTTTTAAGAAATGAAATGACATGCCAAAATTTATGCAACTGTCAGACTCTTATTGTAGCACAACCAACACTTCAAGACTGATTCTGAAATTTATAAATAGTTCCAGCAAAAATGCATAAAAGGAATTCAGATTTCTGGGTCTCTACTACTAGAAAAGGTAAATTCTTTAACAAGCAGTTAAAAGTCAACAAATCTTTTCATGGCACTCTAGGATGGCTGGAAAAATTAAAAAATATCAGGGATCTGACAACTTGCAAAACACTTAAAAGCTGAACACTACCTCAATCAGTAGCCACATTATTTCAGGAATTTTCTCATTTGGTTTAAAGATAATTGCGAGCAAATGTTCAATGCTAATGATTCTGGCAGTGTTTTGAAAAGTCTTCAATCAAACACTCACCACCCAGACTAAAACAACAGCACCACAGCATAAAAGCAGCAGGAGTGCATAATTATAATAATGTAGCCACTGGCACACACATACAGAGTTAAAACTGCTTGTAGTTGGGAAAGCTAAGCAGTTAAGGTCTTTCTAGGAAATGGAAGTAAAGTTCTTACCATATAATTGTTATAATTGACTTAAAGCCTGGATGAATCAAGAAATCTTTAAAAACCTGGGGTTTTTAATCACTTCATTCCATCTGCAAGTGAATATTTGAATCAAAGGGTCTCTTAGCAAAGAAGTTCTCTTGAATGACAATGTACCATCTCATTCAAATGACTCAAACAGACATTAGACAACTGTTCATTATCTATCTATCTCTAAATGTTATGTTTTTTAATCAAACCTATGGATCAAGTAATGATTGAAAGGAAATGATACCATAAATATTTTCTTTGCTTCATTATACAATGGAAGAGACAGCGAATTATGCAATTTTTAAAGATGGACTGTGAAAGATGCTATTTTTTTGTGTTGCAGAGGTGTGGGCTAAAACTCTGCCAACTGCAATTCAGCAATCATGGAGGCAGATTTTCCAAAAGTGCACATTAGATTCAGAATGGACAATTAATGAACACACTGCAGGATACTGTCCTCCAACTGTAAAAAATTGTGAATGGATTTCAAAAAGTGGATATGAAAGAATGGCTGAATTTTGAGCTATGAAATGAACTGAAAAATGACTACACTGAAATGAGCTATGAAACCAGAGATGGTCATCTGTTAATAGAGTATAGACTGTATACAGGTCTGGAGGCCTCATTTCAAGAAGGATGTAGAGCTGCTGGAACGAGTACAGAGAAGGGCAACAAGATTAGTGAATGGAACAAAGGGGTGCTCTTACAAAGAAAGGCTTAAGTTTTGCAAATTACAGTGTCTGGAGACTAGGCACCAGCGAGGTGTATAAAGCCTTGAATGGTTTAAGCATGCTCAATGCTGATGGGATTCTTCCTCTAGCTCAGAAAAATCACCTGAGAGGGCATAAATTCAAATTGAGGAAAGACAGATGTAGGATAGACGTGAGGAAATTTGCTTTTAGCCAGCGGGTGGTTGGTTGGTGGAACAGACTTCCATCCCTTGTGGTGGAGGTTGATAGCCTAAATAAGTTTAAGGCTCAGCTGGACAGGTATTTGGAACGAACAGAGGAGTGAAGTGGAAGTGGGTTTTTTTTTTTTTTTTTTTTGGCTGATGCTGCATAAGCTTGCTTTCTTGCATCAAATGCCTCTACTAATGCTAAAAACCAAGAAATTCCTGAATAAATGTAGTTGAGGGAGAGTGAACTATTGATTTCACAGGAAAAAATTAAATTTACTGAAGCTCTGGAAGCAACAGACAAAGTGCTACCATTTCTAGAACAGCAAACAACAAGAAGTTACCACATCAATATACTCCACATGCTTAAAACAATTTTATGAAAAGGTAAGGTTAATAACTGATTATTTTTCTTTGTTTATTCTTTTTTTTTATAATAAGAATTTATTTGTTGGTTTATGGTGCTACAGTATGGCACAGTAATTATGTAAAATTATTACAGTACATCTGCATACAATAGTACACAGTTTCTAGAATATAAGTTAAAAATACATACACTTTACTGTAAAGAGTTCTAAATGTTTTGCACTCTACCAATATTGTAATTTAAATAAAATTAAATTCTCTTAACCCTGTGTTTTCCAATTTTCCACTGTAGTCTTCCAGTCATTAGCATGGATAATAGAGCTTTCACAGTATACACCATGCTCCAACACATATACTGGGACATCTCACCTCTAGGAAGTTGGTTAATTTAAGAAATCGTATGGCAGGTAAGTGACAGTATCAATTAAAAGTAGGATATTAGTCTTTAATGTGTGGTGAGCCTGCCATTTCCATCCCAGATCTGAACTGAACAATTTTGGATTAACTGAGGGCTATAACAAGAAATCCCAATTCAAGGACCTAGCTACAGCCTTATATGAGAACACTTTAACAAAAATTGTGTACTTTCATAAGTATAATGATATACTGATGTCTCATGGCTTTAGTGTCCTGCAGGTTGCAATCCCAAAAGGAAGCCATCTGTTCACATGGCTTCTGTTGGACACTATTTTAAACGCATTTTTGTTGAATTGAAAATAAATTTTTTAATCATGATTTACATAATTCATCCCACTTTTCTGTGCTAAAATAATAATAATAATAAATAAATAAAAATAAATATGTGTACATATTGTATTTATTTATTATTATTATTTTTTTCAGAAATACATGGCATGTAAAAAGCTAAATTATAAAATGCTGCAAGCGAAGTTATATCACCTGTAATTCACTATTCATCTTGTAATTAATAAAAAATTACAATTGTTGGATGAACAGTATTTGTACACTCCAGCTAATTCCAAAAAAGATAAGACACTTGGTCACACAGCAAACAATTAACCCCTGTTAATATACTGCAGACTATAGTAAATCAAAATGAAAACAGAAATTATTGGTCCAACGTTTAAATAAAATATCGATTTGTTTAAGTGAATTTTATCATGTAAAAAAAGTATTTTATTACCCTCTAAGGTTAAGAAGAGCCACCAAATGTTTCCTGATTGGACTTGATGGTAAGATTCAGTAAGTGATAAATGTTGTCAATTATCAAGTAGTTCTATAGTGTGAGAGTTTAATTTTGTGTAATTTTTTTTACAAAATAAAATTCACTTAAACAAATTGCACAGTTTAATAAGTGTTATTCATACTTAATTCTCTCAACTTGGGAATAAGATAAAATCCTTAACATGTTGACATTAAGGATTTGATTTTATTCTGAAATTTAAAAAAGAAAAGAGTGGCATCTGTCAGACACTACATGATGAATGAAGAGTTAATTAAGACCATAAGGCATCAATATATCTTTCGAGGAAATGGAATGGGCAGAATTTTTTCTGAGACATTATCTAGGCAAAAATCCCACCCATTCCAAGTTTGTTTCCTGGAAAGAGTTCAGCCCACATTGACTTCAGTCATCCACAGATCCAAAACAGCAGTGGTAAGTTGATCGTGGATGGATAGCTCAATTTTCTTCCCAAAATTCTAAAAAAACTTCTTTTTCTCCTATTCTTTCTACCCAGGGGTGGACTGGTCATAAGACTTACCAGGGAAACCCTGATGGGCCAGAGGCCGTTGTGATATATCACACTCTGACCTCCGATACATTCTCTTTGTTTTCCCCGATAAGAATTTTTGACCCAGTCCGCTAATATTTCTACCCTATTAGAAAAAGGCAAAATATGTCAATCTAAATTATGACAATCTCAAATCACACAAATTTATGAAAACCGAAAAGGGGAATAAAAGCAATAATGGTTTTCCATTAGATTCGGATTTAGTATTAGTAGTGGCAAAATGATGTAAGAAAACAAGGGTTTTCTTTTTTTTAAGTTTAGATTTATTTTATGATTTTTATTTTATTTATTACTATTTTTTTTGTGTTCCTCTGCCCAAAACTATCATTTTTTTTCCCAGGTTGTAGCACAGTTACAGTGACAACCAACCTGAATTTTTCAGGACTGTAATGAACTCCCATTATTTTTGAATGTGCTCTTTCCTCTTTTTAATTCACAGTCTTTTTATTCAGTTTTGTATTCTTAATTCATATCTTGACAAGGTCTTTCTGGCTGAATAAGACAAGGAGAGTGGATCTATATATAAGAGATGGTTGAATATGCTTTGTTTCCATAATTAAAACTTAATATTCCAAACACATTGAAAATGAGTAAATTTGTTTTATCTTTTAAATGTCAAGGTCATTTTCAATTATTCAACCCTTTTTTGGGATGACAAAAAACACCAATAATCATGAACTATGAAAATCTCTATTGATAATCTATATGAATTATTCAGAAATATGCCAAGGATGTGTTTTAGCAAATGAGGTTAAACCAAGAATTACTACTCAAAGTTAATTCTTCAAATAGAATAAAAAAAAAAAAACTCAATGCCAACTTCATTTATAGTTGAATAATGAAAACAAAAGTGTAATGTTATCGATATCTTTTTTCAATGAATTCTATGATTCTTTTCCTGTTATTTTAATTTCTTTCAAAAACCAAAATGATGAGAATCATCCTATATTTATTATTATACAACACGTAAAATATTAATGAGAGATATATAAAATAATTGTACATGTCGGGCATAGTCTCTTTCTGTGCATGGCTCGAGCTTTTTGCCCTAGACTTAATATGGCGATATATTAACTCATTCGCTTACCTGCAGGATGCTGCCACACTGGCTGAAATTTTGCAGGTACGCGTTTATCTAAAGATGCAATAAATGTTCTATATAGAGCTGCCATTTTGTTTCCCTGAATTACCCAATAACTGTTACAATCCTCTCAAGGTCATAACGATAGAGCAATATCCTACGAAGGAATAAGGAAATGCACCATTTCTAATATCCAAATTTTTGCTCTACAATTAGCGCTTACATAATACAGCAGTTGGAATTCTCACTCATGATTAGAAAAACAGTAATTCAATTTAGTTAGCTCATCTTTTGTGATTAGATAATAATACTTTTATTTACTTAAATAATTATTTTTAGTGTTATTCTTTAAGTACTAAGTGAATTTAGACAAGGCTGTAATTATATTTCAGACACAGCATGGGTTTGTTTTTAAGGGGAAAGCTTGTCTGACCAATTTGATGGGAAACTACGATGTGGCCAGAAAGGAACTGGATGCAAAAATAATTTTGATATCATATTAGCATTAGCTTTAGTTGAGGCATATGGTGCAAGAAAGCAAGCTTATAGAGCATTAGCCAAAAAAAAAAAAAAAAAAAAAACTCTTCCCATTTGACCCATCTGGTCACTCCAAATCTCTGTCTAGTTCAGCCTTAAATTTATTTAAGCTATCAATTTCCACAACAACAGATGGAAGTCTGTTCCAGCAATAAATTACCCGCTGGCTAAAGGCAAACTTCCGCACGTCTATTCTACAACTGTCTTTCCTTAGATTTCAGGAAAGCTTTTGATACTGTTGCACATAAAAGACTGCTGTACAAAGTGGAGCACTGCAGCATAAAAGGCTAGTTGCTGTTACGGATAAAGGGATGGTAGTAGTAGTAAGATTTTAGAAGCATCAGTGATTAGGACCACATTGCTTCGTATATACTGTCTGTAAATTGCGTGTGTTCTGTGGTCGACTTTCCGTTTGCTGGATGAAAACCACAATTTTCCGGGAGAAAAAACCATGCTACCCTCCATGAGACCGACTAACTTAGCCACGTTGTGAAAAAGCGTCTTACAAATTTCTCAAGTCATCGACGGGACTCGAGCTCAGGTCTTTTCCACACGGTGTTGACAGGACGGCGATTCTACTAAGTGTGCTACCCACGGGGCACAAAGGGATGGTTGAGTGGGAGTTTGTTTGTTGTTTGTTATTTGGTTTTTAGGAGCATTAGCAACTAAGGCCATATTGCTCCGGAATATGAGGTGATCATTCCCTGACCTTTCCGTATTTGGTGGTGACGGGCTAGAACCCCGGTCTAATCAAGAATCGTGTGCTACGCACTGCTGCTCCTTCCCACCTGGCTACGGAGGCGCGTTGAGTGGGAGAAGACAGAGAGAGGTAATCAATAGACACTGCTCTTCGTGGGCTAATGTTATTAGTGGAGGTCCCCAGGGCTCGATGTTGGGACAATTGCCGTTTTCTATATTTATTCAAGATATTGATGAAGGCATATCAGGCTTAATGTCCAAGTTTGCAAATGATACAAAGGGTTGTTAATGACAGGAATGATGGTATGCTACTTAGTTGGTATGAAAAGTCCAAGATTAATTCCTTGAATGCTTCCTATTTAGAAATTGCTGTTAGTAAAGTCATCAGTTAGTCCTACTGTATAGAAGTTAAAAACTGTCTCAAAGCACTGTAGTCACCTTTACAAAAGCCAACCCTTCTCATTACCCTGAAAGATATTAGAACCTACAGTACTTAGTACCATGCATGAGTTGAAGGTTGAGTTGTTGACATTTAACTTGAATTTTTATACTTTGTAATTTTCAGAAAATACATATTAAAGAAACTTATTCCGGAAAGGTAGTAGATGAATAAATGAGGAAGAGGAAAAGTTGTTTCAGGATTTTTGGAGTTGAACAGTGACTGGATGATGACTGCCTGAGGCACATGTTCTGACTGATTTGGAAGATAGTGGGGAAATTACAGCTGCCAGTTCAGAAGATTAGCACAGAAAAGGCATAGTAGTAGTAGTAATAATAGTGGCATGTGATGCAAGAAAACAAGTATATGAGCTTATGCAGCATCAGCCAAAAATAAAAAATAAATAAATAAAAAAAATACAGCAGAAACTGATCGTCTGTGAGACAAAGAGTGGAGAGACATTGTAAAAGATGGATCATTGATTAACCTGAATGCCATTTTTTGAATGGAGTAAGAAACTTGAGAGAGGTTTTAGGTGTACCACCTAAACTCTGGCAGAATACTCTGTAGCAGGGAGCATTATACAGAGTAAATTACTGTTTAGAAGAAAGTAAAACCGAGAGAACGATAAAGAAATCCCAGTTTTTGATGTAGAAGGGGGGGGGGGTTGATGGCGCATAAGCTGCTGTGATAATGCATGATGCAGAGGGAGCAATATTTGTGATGTGATGCATTTATTCCAAGAGAGATATTACAAGTTAAGGCAATTCCTAGTAGAGCTATGTGATCTTGTCTAGAAATCTGAGTGTCATCAAAGAAGATTATCACAGAAACAGTAAGTTCTTTTTTTGGGCTGAGTTTTAGAAGAATTGAAGTCAGTTATGTTTTCTCGCTCCATTCGAAAATTTTTTGGAAATCAGGAATTCATGGTGTATATTGCAGAAGTTGAAGCTGTTTATGCAGGGCAAGGATTCTCAAACTGGAAGGCGAATGTAGTATGCTGTAATCAGCAAAACTATGGATAGGGTTTTCATTCTCGGGGTTCTGAGCTGGATATCATCATTCTTCTCTTTCTTGGTGGTTCCTCTTTCTCTCTCAGGGTAACTTGGGAATTTTTTTGACGGATGTAGCATAAGCCTCAGGCTTCCTTGCACCATATGGCTAATAATAATAATAATATACGAGGAAAAGAGTGGTTGAAACAACGGCACTTTAGGAATACCAGATATAGTGGACAGAACATCATCTACTATCACCTGAAGTGAGTGTTCAGAGAAAATAATTGGATACCCAATTGCAAAAAACAGTCGACAAGCCATAAAATTGGAGCTTTTTAAAAAAACTTTTATGACAAACACTATCAAAAGCCTTATAAATATCAAGAGCAACTGTCTGAGTTTCACTAATTTTTTCAAAGATGACATTTAACCCCAGGGGCTCGCATCTGGTGAGTATGGGCTTGGCACACCCAGGGTCCTGAGCTGGATATCATTATTCTTCTCTTTCTTTCTTGGTGATTCCTTTCTGCTTCTGACTCTCTCTCTCTCTCTCTCTCTCTCTCTCTCTCTCTCTCGGGGTAATTCAGAATTATTTTTTTGGCTCGTGCAGCATAAGCCTCAGGCTTCCTTGCACCATATAGCTAATAATAATAATAATAATAATAATAATAATAATAATAATAATAATAATAATAATAATAAGCCATTATATCACCAGTAGATCGACATTGAATGGAACACAGAATTAGGCCAAGACCAAGAAGGCCGTCTTCGTTAATGGAGCACAGGAATGCTTTGTAGTGGTTCTTATTCAAAGTTACTTATTCTTTGAATAAGTACACTTTTTTTTGTTCGTAACTATATGTGTTTCGTGACTTTTTTTTTTTTATTTTTGAATTATTTTTAACATTAAAAATAATTCAAAGTGGTATAAGTACGTTAAAAAGAGAGTGGCGCTGCAGCCTGTGTGTTATTGAGCATACGAAGAAGTGACAGTTTGTTTATGTTGACTTCTGTTGAGTAGTAGGTTTGTTGCTTGAATGAATTATTATTGAAAAAAGAAAAACAAACAAACTTTTGTGTCCAGTTATCCTAGAGTGATGATGATCCGTGCAGCCTGATATAACAAATGATTTGCCTGTGTTTTGGATAGTAACTACAGAACCAAACAATGCTAGTAAGAAATCAATGTGTGACTGCTGTGTTTAGTTTTAGGTTTGGATGGAGACATCAAAATAACCTTAGATCTAAGTGTGAACGCTGTGGATAAAAGTATAGCGTCTTTAGATAGGAATAAAAAAAAACAAACACACACATAGGTATTGTAATTCTTGATGAAGGTCCCCCCTTTTTTTTCTTCTTCCACTAATTTATTTATTTTTCTTCAACTGTTGAGATAAAACGTGGGTAAAACTCAGTTTCTGGAATTTTTCTCGCTGGCATGGCATCAGACGATAACGAAGATGATGTTGTTTTTCCAACAGATCAGCCACTTTTGCCAAAAGAATCGGAGCACGAACAAGAAGAAGAAAAGGAAATTTCTCATACAGGAAATAATGGCACTTCTACCACTGTATCTCCAGAATGTTCAAAGGATAAACTAATTCCTCCATCCACTTCTTGTAAAACCAACACAAATATGAAATTAACAAGTAGTGCTCATATTATGCCCACGTATCCTGAACATACCATGGCAAAATCACAGTCAGAGAGCCAAGTATGCAATACAAATTCATTACCAGTCAGCCAGACAAGCAAAGGTAGTCTCATTACGTTTTCAAGTTCTGGCACTTTCTATGACCATTCGACATCAAAAGTAAAAACGAAAATGGATTTTCGAATTACACCGAAAAGAGTGCCACGAACAGCAGGAAAAGGTCGGTGTTGCTTTGTTCACTATCATTTATAGTAACTAATATCTTAGGAAATGTTATGTATTTTATTCAATAACAATTTGTTTCCTCCAGTTTGCCATAGTATGACATTTTAAACTGGAACAAAAGTTACATTTCAGTATGTTTAAATTTAACATATTGAAGTGGAACTTGAGTCAACTTTATTTCATTTATACAGTTAGCTTGATCCGTTAATGAACATGCATGTTAAGTGTTGTAATCTGTATACTGCCATAAAAATGCACAATCTGTTATTGACTGAGGGATCCTTATGTTTGTGGCCATAATGCCACTATATACCTACTGCTACTTTTTATTTTCATTTGACATTATAAGATTGCAGAAATGCAGCAATCAAACTGTACTGCATGTAGCCTGTGTAAGTTTGAAGAAAGGGTAGTTTTATTTACTGTGAATTTACCCAAAAGGGAAAGCTTGCACTATAAATTGGACTGGGAAGTGAGTAGTCAAGATGCTGATTTTGGAAATCTAAAATTTGCTAAGTGACAACCAAACCATAATTCAGTGTAGTTAACCTTCCACTGCTAGCATGGCATCTGACAGATGCCATTTTTTTAATTTTTTTGTTATTTTATCTGGAAATAAAATCAAATCTTCCCATATAACCTTTTTCTACCAATATTCTTTAACTAGTTATACAGTATTTTCTGTTTTCATTTCGATATACTACGAATTACAAGGCATTAAATTTTTGTTTGGCATTAAAATTCCCCAGGTAAGGAAAATCATATACCTTTCTTTTAGGCAACTCCCATTCCCATATGGCAGAAAGTGTCAAATCTTGCCATAGAGCTTTGATTTTACTGGCTAAATGCAAACAGCTGAGAAAAATACAGGTATTCCCATTGCATCTGCCAGACACTGCAGGGTGAATTTGAATATTCTAAAAAAATATTATTGTTATTATTATTATTGATTTCTGCTGTCTAGTTTTCAATTTTTTTTAATTTGGTTTAGCAAATCATAATTAATAAATCACTGTTTTTGATTCAGTAAAAAATCTATTTTTTTTTAATTAAAACAAAAAAACAGCAGGTTTAAATAGATGCTGTGCGAGTGACCTGGTTAAAATTGAGGATGCAAGTGATGGATGGTTAATTATGCTAGATTATAATTGATATACGTGCTGCATTTTGGTGTTCATCCCTTGAAACAATGCAGTACAGTTCAGTATAATATAATAACTGGTTGAAATGTTAAGGATTTTTGTTTAAAGTTAACAAACTTAAGTTAGCAGTCGGTGTGCTACTTTCAGTTGTCCATTTTTTTATATTCATCTTACTGTTTTATTGGAGAGAGAGAGAGAGAGAGAATGAATGAATGAAATTGAATAAATCAATTGAAATATGATAGGAGATTCACATCTAAAAGTACCTAAATGTAAATCCTCCATGAAAACATAACCCCATCTTTGTCAGTAGAGCATTTTTAAAATTTTTATTTTTAATGATCTAATGATATATATTGCCATCATAAAGTGCCAGGACCAAATATATTAAATATATCTGAACTCAAATAAGAAAAGTGTTTTATTTTATTTTATTTTCAGTAAACCATTGGTTCCATGCTTGCAAACATTATTTTCACCTGTTGTCGATGGAAAGTAATTTCTTATCATTGTTTAGAATTTCCCTTTTTGAACAAATGTGTTCTATAAAATTTTGCTTTTTATTGAAAAAAATCTCTCACGGCTACAGAAATGATTATTGAAGTATGTTGGTGAAAAAGCTTTGTACAAGAAGTAAGATTTGAACATTAGAAACACTTCAATAAATGATATATTGGCTTGTCTTCCCCATTAGAAGCATATTTTGGACTGCTTATCAAATAAGAATTGAAGATATAGCATCACAAGCTGGAATATCATGTTGTAGTTGCCAAGTAATCATATCTGATATTTTAAACATGAAAAGATTGCATTTTTTTTGGCCCATTTTTTTAACATCAGTTAAAAATCAAAGAAGGGTAGAATTTTTAGTTTTCAAAAATGTTGAAATTTGATGATCCCAGTCTAAGAATGATAGTGGTAAGATGAAACCTGGTGTTATTTTTTATGACCACCACACAACAAAAGTTCAGTCTTCTGAATAGAAGTGATATGTCTCCCAGGAATCAAAATGTTCTGATTGACAGATATAAAGTAAAGTTGTGCCGGAATTTTTTTTTTTTTTTTTTTGATTATTTATAAGTCATAATTCATTATGAATTTATACTAGGAGGTTATACTGTTAATAATGTGTACTTTGAAATCATTAAGTGTTTGAGAAATGCAATTGGAAGGATGGGCAAGGAAAAACTGTAAAATATTTCATGACAGTGCTCCTGCTTATTGTGCCACAGTAATTTCTGACTATCTTTCCAAACATAGTGATGTCATATAAATCCTTCTTAATAACCTGACCTCGCACCATGCGATTTTTATTTTTTCCCAAACTAAAGAACTTATTAAAGGCATGACCATTTTCTGGCAAAGCAGATGTTTTGGAAGCTATGATAAATACAATCAAGGAACTTTCAAAGACACTTTTTTGCAAGTATATGACTAATTTAGAAAATGTATAAATAGCGAAGATCATTATTTTGTCAAATTTGGTGTGTAATTATCTAAATATTATATTGCTTTAAATAAAAATTCAATGCTGAAACTTTTTGAACCTACCTTGTAGATGAAACTGTATACATCAGAAAGTGGATGAACCATATAATAATAATAAATAGTGGATAATGTATCAGTAGTTCCACTGTAAATTTTTTTTTATTTACCAGTGGTACCCTAGGTATTAAGTCCTTGCATCTAGCACAGTGGCTATGACCACTGATATTTCAAACAATACATGTCATGTATTTTGTTGATCATATTCCTCAGTGTGATGATTATCATTATTCACGCCATACTCTGGAAGATGTTGGAAAAATACCTTGTAATGCTGTATTACAAGTCAGAGTCTGAATGTTCTTGTGATAGTCTTTGTCCTTTAGAAATTATAAGCCTCAAAACCTTGGTTGAGGACAAATAACGGAATGTTATTTGTCCTCAACTAAAAGTTGTTTAATATAATGGGATGTGCCAAGCATTTTAGAAACTGGAAGAAATGAAAACCATTGATGAATATATTGTGAAGAAATTATATCACTGTGTGAGCAGTATAGGAAATTAGTGCCTCATCTTTCACAAGGAGCTGTGTACTACCAGTGACCTCATTTTTGAAGTGCAGGAAATAAGATCAAGTGAGCATTTAACAGTAACAAGCACCTCTCATGCAACTAGGGCACTGAACCTCTTTAAAAAAGAAAAATCCAGTGATGAAATCAGCTGGAGCTTTCTTTCACAGCTGCTGAAATCAGCAGCAGTGAACTCAAGTCATATATGAAAACATGAATATTGAAGTGCTACTTTTTAGATTTTTTGAGGCATGTCTGTTTACAGTTATAGGTAGGCACGCTATCATCTAGCTGGAGATGTGTGGTCCTATAATATTTTGTGGTTCAAGAGCATTGTAGGGCCATATTTCATTCTATCCTTTCTGAGGGGGTGTCCAACCCTTAGGCCACATGCAGTTCACATCTTCGCATAATGTCGTCAGCTCTAAGTGTTACACATCCACCAAAAACTAGTGTCACAAAATAGTTTCACGTTGACATTTAAAAGTATCTATTTAAAAGTTTTTATTAACATTAAATTTTTCTGTATTGCTTTTTTATGATGATTTTATATATCTTCCTCAGTATTTAATAGTATTATTATGACTTTGTTTATGTTATTAGTGTTAATGTTATTATTAGTTACTTGCTAATATTATTAGTATCATGTAATAATTAGTGTTGGATTTTTGTGTAATTAAGCTGTATATACAAACACTGATTGGCAGAAATTAAACTGTTTTTTTTTGAAAAATACATAATTGGCGGTAAGGAACTATTTTCATGGCCTATTATCTGTGAGAACCTATGTGGCCTTCAGATTTTATTCCATTCATCATAAAACAACACCACATGACTTATAGTACGAACACAACACGTCTGGCTAAGCAGAATTGCTGATCATCAAAGAAACAATGGTGCAGTGTGAGGGAATTCTTAGGAATCATATAGCCCAGAGGTTCCAAAAATGTAGGCATATATCCCTGGGGGATGCACTTACATTTTGAGGGGCATGTTGTTTTTATGAAGCACTTTTTTAACAAAATATGTACAAACCATCCCAAATATCCAAGTATGAAGTTTATTTTAAACCGTAACTCTGTGCTGTACATATAGTCAACACGAGGGTTATCAGGTGTCCCCAGAATTTATTATCCGTCCTCGGATTGTTTCTGATGTTTAAAATTATCTCTCCCTGGAAAGGTGACTCAAGAAAACTGCAAATCATCATTAATGTTCTACACGTTATATCATAAGCTCCTCCCAAATGATCAACGATGACATTCACTTTGTGGCCCGTTGGATTCAGATGGCTTTATTATTACAATATTCTTAATACTCACAGTATAACAAACCTTGCCTTCACAGCAAGTTGCCCTGGCATTGCACTACTTTGAAATACTTTTGTTTTGAGGTACTGTAGGTTGGCAGCTTAACTTTTGGCAATATCATTGCATCATCAAAAAGCGATTTAGCTATGGCCTCATTTCTTAAATAAATGGCAGTTTAAGCTTTAGAGCTGTCATTTGTTTTATAGTAGTGTAGAGCCAGGCAATTCATTGTGAAGAAAAATTTTGTTCTGCTGTGAGCATTAAGCCATTTGTATCAAGTAAGCAGTTTAAATCCTGCTTGCTGCAAAAAAAAAAAAAAAACACGATAGGACAGGATAGCCAAATTCCATACAAGTTAATAATTATTTTATTAATTTAATATTATAACCACTTAATATAATATTACTATAATTTCATATTTAATTATTAATTAAATAAATTTATAATTTAATTTATTTAATTATTATTACTTTATTCTATTCACAGAAATATATATATATATATATTTTTTTTTTTTATGAAAACCCCAAACACAACTTCTCCTTCAACCCATGCACGGTACTAAGTACTATAGTACCGTGCATGGGTTGAAGGAGAAGTATGGGGGGAGGGGATGCCGGAAACTTTGCTCTAGACACTAAACAACTTTGCTTATTGGAGGTTTGAAGTGGTGAAACCACTTCAAACCTCCAATAAGCAAAGTGGTGGTATTTCACCGGTTGATGTATATAGAATGGTATATCCTTTTTTTCCATATTCTTTAATTTGAGAGCATTTTGTCTCTATTTTAACAGGGAAAAAAATGGCAACTCTAGTCAACCCATCTGTTTATATGCATTTTTCTTGTTTTGTAATTGTCAATCGTGGGTGCTGTAAGCAGCACCCAGTCTTTGTTAATACTCTTTTAAGTAGAGCAGAATGTAGAGGCTCAAGGTTTCATTTAAAAAAAAACACAATTATTGGCATCTTAATAAGTTAGTATTAATAGTGACAAATGATACAAGAAAGCAAGCTTATAGAGCATCAGCCAACAAAAAAAAAAAAAAAAATCCCATTTTACCTATTCATTCCCTTCAATAGTTTATCAAGCTCTTCTTTGAATTTATTCAAACTGTCCACTTTCACTTCACAATAATGGATGGAAACTTGTTCCACCAGATAGCCTGTCTGCAATGCTCAGAAAACTTCATAAATGCACAAAACTCTGAATGCACAATTACTCCCCGTCCACCACCCATTGGCTAAACACAAACTTCTCCACATCTTTTCTGCACCATTGTTCTCCAACTTGAAATTATACCCCCTCATGTGTGTAATCTGAGCAAGAGGAAGAATCCCATCAGCATTGAGCTTATTCAAACCATTCAAAGTCTTAAATACCTCAATAAGATCGCTTCCCAGGTGCTTGGTCTTGACACACTGCAATTTGCAGCACTGAAGTTTTCCTTGGTAAGAGTACCTCTTTGCTCCCCTCACCAACTTTGTTGCTCTTCTGTGTACCCACTCTAGCAGCTCTACATCCTTCCTAAAATGAGGCCTTCAGACCTCTATACAGTACTCAAGATGTGGCCTGACAATTGCCTTATACAATGGGATAGTCACCTCCTTATCCTTGCTAGCAAAATTCCTATATACCATTGACAAATGATATATAGGAATTTCCTATATGCCATTGACAAATACCACACAGCTTTCCTGACAGCCTATCTGCAATGCTCAGAAAACTTCGTATCTGGATGCACAATTACTCCCATGTCTTTTTCATTTTCCAGTACTCTGATTATAATACCAAATAGTTCTTACATTAATCTGTTATTACTGCTACCCATATGTACTACTTTGCATTTGTCAATGTTCAACCCAAATTGCCATTTCTTAGCTGAACTGCCTAATTTTTCTAGATCCTATTGCAGTAGTATACTGTCATTTACTGCCATTAACCATGCTGCCAACCTTCATATCATCTGCAAACTTAGACATTAAGCCCGATATACCCTCATCAATATCATTAATGAATACAGAAAACAACAATGGGCCCAGCACCAAACCTTGTGAGATTCCACTAATAAAATTAGTCGAGAAAGAGCAGTGTCTCCATTGATTACCACTCTCTGTCTTCTCCCGCTCAACCATCGCTTTATCCATAGCAGCAATTTGCCTTAATGCCATACTGCTCCAACTTGTACAGTAGTCTTCCATGTGCAACAGTATCAAACACTCCTAAAATCCAAGCACTGTATATGATATCAAAATTATTTTTTGCATCCATTTCCTCTGTGACCACATCGTAGTATCCAGTCAAATTGGTCAGACAAGATCTTCCCATAACAAACCCATGCTGTGACTGAAGTATAATTGCATTCCTGTCTAGATGATCCTGCATTACTTCTTTAACCAGTAACTCCATTATTGTCCCTGGAACAGAAGTTAAGCTATTAGGTCTGTAATTATTCGTCACCGTTTGATCCTCCTTTGTGACTTGAGGGTACATTTGCACATCTCTGTCTACAGGGACTTCTCATAATCATGACTAAGGGTTTGCTTGCCTTCTTTGCTGCTGCCTTTAATATAATTGGATAGATCCCATCCACCCCAGGTGCAGGGTGGCCAACTGTCCCAATAAGAGAGGAAAAAACTGTTAATTTATTGATTTTACATATTTTTAATTAATTCTTATTGGAATCTAACAGATGTGTTAAAAATTAATTCTAATATTTAATTTTTTATTAATTCTTAGATTAAAAATTAATTCTAATTTTTAATCTAAACAAACAAAATGACTCTAAAGACATTTTGTTCGTCACTGAGTAATGAAGAAAAGAAAATGCATGTTGATAAAAAAAAAATGGGTAAACTTTTTCTCAAAATTTCTGAAGGCAAATAATTTGTTTCAAATCGTAAGCTCCATATTAAGCATTCCACATTCAAATGCTTCATCAGAAAGAGTTTTCATTTTAATGAAAACTGCTTGGCGGAAAGAGAGAAACCGTCTTTTATTAGACAATTTAGAAGCCGAACTTAGGGTGAAAGAAAACTATAACATGTTCTGTTCAGACTTTTTAAAATCTTTGGAAGGAGAAGAAATTTTAAAATAGCAAAATCTGAAGAAAAATATATAAAGTAAAAGTAGTCTTCCTCGCTGTTTTTAAAACAACTGTTATAAATAATATTATAGTTTATATAGGACAAATACATATTAACAACAATCATATAACAAATAAATACTATGATTGATTGATTGATAAAAAAATTTATTTTAATTGTAATTTTATATTTTCCTTTTACTTTTTGAAGAAAAAATGCTATACTACACATTTTGTTTCAAGCTGTCCCACTTACCAATTTTCAAAATATGGCCACTCTACTCAGGTGCCTTTCTTATGTTTAACTTCACCAATTTCTCTTCCACTTTCCTCTCAGTTATTGCAAAATCATTTAGCTCCCTTAGAGTTTGATCAACTTCTGGCATCTGTCTTCGTGAAGAATTCCTCATGTGAATGGTAGATGTAATGTTATTATTCAGCTTGTCAGCAACCTGAGCAGGTTCATTGGCAGTTAAACCATTGATATCAAGTGGACGAATTTGATTCAGCCTCTTCCTTGTAGTGTTTACATAAGTAAAGAAGTCTTTTCTGTTTTCATTTGCATCATTTGCCAAAGATTTCTCGTAATCTGCCTTCACTTACCTAACCTCCTTTGTGACTTGATTACAGACTATATCTCCATAGGCTTCTGTATCACCTGATCATTTATATTCATCCCATGCATTTTTCTTTGCCACATGTCAGTTCAGCTGACATCCATTTATGTCTAAGCCTTGAACTGTATTTCTTAGTTGTTGGTAACAACATTAGTTGGCCCCATTCTATAGAATTATGAAGACCACTGTAGTCACCCTTTAGAAAACAAAAGCCTTTCCCTTTACTCTTGACAGTAGTTATGTCTTTAATTAAATAACACATTAGTACACTGTGATCGTTGCCACACAGTGGGTCTTTTATCTGCAGATTATTAATGCATGTAGAATAACTGCTGATAACAAAATTTAGATTATTGCTTCCTCTTGTTTCCTCTCTAACATGCTGTTGTAGAAAACAGTCAACCAAGAAATCTACAAAAGTCTTTCTAGTATGTGTGTTACCAACCCACAAATTCCATTCATATCTGGAAAGTTAAAATCCCATATTATAAGGCATTCTGATTTACTTGCCTACTCTGTTTCTCTGTAGAGTTGCTCATTTTACTCATCAGTCATTCGGCCTATAATGCACTCCCACTTTCATTTTTGTTTTTCCAGTGCTTATGTTCCACCAAACTGACTCAACACTGCCTTAGATTTTATGTTCTTCAACAATGCCATATTCAGCTAACCTAGTTTGATCATAGCTTAACTGAAATTTAAATCATTCTTTTGGTGGCACAGTGCTAATAAAAAGAAAATAATTGAACCTTTAAATATGAGATGGCAGTATTTTACTGTCCATCTCTTATTTTGTGTTTCCAAAAAGTTGGCTAACAAAAGCTGAAATTGAAGAAATTGTCTGGAATTCAGATACAAAAGTTTATAAAATTGAATTAAATAATACATAAATAGATCTAGAGGATACTATTTAATTTAATATTAAGTAGATAAATTATAATTTATACTTCATTATATATAAATTAAGCAATGTAGTGTATGATAACTAATGCTTAAGCAATTTATAGAATTACTTTGTTTTGAGGCTGAATTAGAAAAGTAGCCGTATTTTATAGTTATAATAATTTTATTATTTGAATTTAAAGATCTGCTATAGCTTACATATTAGATCTGTCAGTGTAAAATAAGATCCATTATATTTTTGTGTTCAAGAAAATTGTTCAATAACTCAAAATGAAAGAGAGATGATTAACACCTTATTTTGCCTTCTGTTTATTGACCTCTAAAACCACATAAATGAACAGTCATCCAATATATATAGAAAATATATATTAAGCAAAATACACAGCACTTTTTCGCGTAAACCCACATGATAATGGAAATTAAATAAGAAAAATACTGCACAAATTTTCATGACACATTGCAAATGAAATAAGGTGGAAAATATTCCATAACTTTTTGATATGGTGCATACCTATGGCATTCTCTCCCCCCAAATATTTGGTTAGTATGAACAATTTTCATTCAGATTAAATGTAACATTCCTATAATGCAGTGGTTGCCAAATGGAATGCGTCTCACTGTCTGTGGGAAGGGGGGGGATGGAATGCATCTACAGGTTAATTCGTTGTGGATTGCTGAAATGAAAATGTTGCTAAGTGGGGAGCAACATAAAATAAATTTAGAAACTGTTTCAATTTTTAAAGGTATTTTTACTCTTGATTTTTTAAGGAGTCCTTATGTGCTGTAATGTAATAACTAGATCGTATGTATAGCTTAGCTTAATTTTTAGGTATTTTTAGTAAAATGCTCTTCTTAAACATGAATGAATATGTTTTGGTGGCTGCCACTGACTCCATTAATCTTCAATATGCAGTTTATACTTTTTTTGGAAAAAACAGAATGAAAGTTTTTTAGCACTGTGAAAATTTATTGGATAGGAAAATGTGACATTCTGTTTAGATATTTTCTATTTTATAAGACAAAGTGATCCATTATATATTTAATGTTTTAATTCAGTCCTGTGTATGTTGTTCAGTATACACTTTCTGTTTGCTACATCAAGCCATGCTTTTTTTTTTTTTTGGATTGCTGGTGTTATGTATTTATCATAATTTCCTGAAGAAATTTGGATTGTTTTCTTTTCTTTAATTTATTTATTTGCTGTATGTTTTCTTTTTCATTTTGTAAATTTTCACTTGATAGATTTTTAAATCGTTGAACCTGGCTTCAGAATAATTTTAAATTCTAGATTCTGCAGTGTTGTTAGAGATGCATAAAAAATAATTTTTAAATGAATTCTGATTTATTTATTATTTTTTATTGTTTTCAGGAATTTTATGCTTATTAATAATTTGAGTTAGTCTGTATTGCTCAATTTAATTTTAACTAATTTGAAACATTATGCGCTTGCTTTTGCTTGGGCCCTACTTTTGTTTTGCATGATTGGGTACAATTGCTTGTGTTCACCTCTTTATATTTAGTACGTCTTCCTCATAAGCCTCAGATACTTAGTAGCAGACCATGTCAACAACCATCCTTCCATGCAGAATCAACTGACTTCCGACAGATGGAACAAGGTTTATTACAACTTCTGGATGATTTTCACTCAGGAAAACTGGAAGCATTTGGTAAGAAAATATTTTACTATTTTATTTTTTTATTAAATTATTATTTAGCTTTTATACAATATAAGTTTTTATATATAAAAAAACCCAAATGAAAGGGAGTAACTCATAGGAAGTAAACCATAACTTCCAAGTCTCAAAAACTTTAATAAGAATTAAGTAATTAAAAAAAAAAAAAAAGCAACCAAAACATAATTATCAAGTTCAGCAGTACCTGTTCAGCATGACTAGATACAAAAAAATACAGGTTAGAGTGGAGATATCTGCATGAAACATTCTTATTTAATAATGGGGAGGTAGTGTTTCAAAAAAGATAATAGAAAATCACATTACAAATGTCAGTAATATATATTGTATATATATATTTTTTTTCTTACAGTATTTTCCCTTTCATTTTATGATGGGTATATGGTAACTTTATTATAATTATTAGTTTATCATAACCTATCAGGCCCCATAATGAAACCAATTGCTTGGATATTGTCCCAACCAGGAAAAAAAAAATTTTTTTTTTTTTTTGAAAACTGTTTCTGTGCATTGCTTTTCAGTCTTGACTGTCTAGAGCAGTGGTGTGCTGGTAAATTTTTAACTGGCTCACTTTAAAAAAAAAAAACATTTATAAATAACAGAAAAATTTAAATAATATTGCGAAGTATTACACTTCCCTGCCCAGCTACTTCACAATACTACCCGACTGGCAAAATTTTCTGGGAGAATACTGCCTTTCATTTATTTTTTATTTTATCATTATTTTTTAATGGTACTGGACTTGTCACTTATACCTATATATGTGTATTCTGTATGTAGAAATGTCTGTTATAGGTAAATTTGCATGTTATGTGAGGACTGAAAAAATCTGCATAACTCTCAATGCACAGGGGAACCCTGTGCATTGAGAGTTATGACCAGCTAACTACAGACTGTTGGAGAGAGAACTTTAGAAATTTCTCCAGTCTTTAATGGAAATCATACAAATGGGAGATGGTGATGTATCTTGCTAATTGAGCTTCCATGAAGGACGACTGTCACTTCTCGAAATACATTTGAATAAACAGTTCTCCTTCAAAAGGATTATATTGTTATTTATTTGAAAGAGTATCACTGCTCTGACTCACAGTTGTTTCAGTGCGGTACCACCCAAAATCCCGACAGCCAGATTCCCAATGGCCAAAATCCTGATGGCCGAAAATCCCGACATACCGATTGTATTTAAAAAAAAAAAACAAAGTTAAAGTCTATATCTCATAAACTGTTTTTTGCAATAAAAAATGTTTTTCATGTAATCAAAACGGCCACTAAAAACATTAAAATTTTATTCGAACACATGGAACATGTATATGGCAGTTATGCAAACAGTATATGATAATGTTAATATTTCATGTCATATTAATGAATAAAACAACAAACACTTATATATATGCACACTAACAGTATACAATCAGTTCACAAAAACCATATTACTGACAATAATCACAGTTTATTAATTACAGTATATCACAATCGCACATTAAAATTTCCAAAAAATCTTACAAATTATAATCAAACGTTTTAAGTATTATAATAATCTTAATATACTTCAACAATCTTAATAATAATACTTAAATAATCTTAAGTATTATAATAATAAGAAGAAAATTGGATATTTTTTCCAGGGGATATTAATGTGGGAAATAATACTAAGTATAATAATAATAAGAAGAAAACGGGATATTTTTTCTTGTTACCTCTTTCAAAATATCATGCCGGCACCCATGGTCAGGCCTAATGTACTTGTCAAAAAATTCGTGAAAGTACAGATAATAACAAATACCTGTATAATTATAGTTTTAGTTATGCTAATGATCTTTATGACGTCGCTGCCAAAATACATTACTCTAAATTTTCATATTCTGAAAGTATTCTTATTTCAAGTTTTTTATCTTTAGCATTTCAATGCTATACCTATAATTATTGCTCAAATGCCCTATAAAAATACCAAAAATTAATAGTTAAATGCAATATAATAAAGTAAAATTAATTAAGTTGTTTTTATTTGCTGATTGTATTTTAAAACTGTTTGTTTCTATAACAGGAAACATGATCTTCAAATTGAGAGAGGTATTTGTCATTAAAATCTTTGTTTTTTATATTCTTTCTATAAAATTAATCTAATAAGTTAAATTTTTACTTACTAAAAAACTAATAAATATATAGAATTATATTTTTACAATATAGTAGATACTGTCGGGATTCTGGCCGTCGAGATTTTGGGCCAGGCCCGTTTCAGTGATAGTATACTACCTTATGAGAGAACAAAGTTGATGCTTGGTTTCACAATGAAAAGACATTGAAGTTGATAAAAGAATTAGCTTTATGTAAACTACTATGCAATCCTCAAACTGTTTTTTTTATGAAAAAAATATACTTTTCACCTTTTTGTACATATTAGCATTAGCAAAGGCACATGATGTAAGAAAGCAAGTATATAGCATCAGCCAAAAAAAAAAAAAAAAAAAAACCATCCTTATTTCACCCATCCACTCACTCCAAATGTTTGTCAAGTTCTCCCTTGAATCTATTTAAGCTATCAACTTCTACAACGACAGATGGAAGTTTGTTCCAGCAATCAACCGCCCGCTGGCTAAAGGCAAACTTCCGCACATGTATCCTACAACTCTTTTTCCTCAATTTGAATATATGCCCTCTCAGGTGATTATTCTGAGCAAGAGGAAGACTCCCATCAGCACTGAGCATGCTCAAGCCATTTAAGGCTTTATACATCTCAATCAGATCACCTCACAGGTGCCTAGTCTCCAGACACTGTAATTTGAAAAATTTAAGCCTTTCTTTGTAAGAGTAACCCTTTGTTCCATTCACTAATTTTGTTGCCCTTCTCTGTCCTCATTTCAACAGCTCTACATCCTTCTTAAAATGAAGCCTCCATACCTGTATACAGTACTCAAGGTTATTTTTTTTGCCCTGATTATTTTTTTTCCTTATACAAGGGGATAATCACCTCCTTATCCCTGCTAGAAAAGTTCCTATATATCATTGAGAAGACACCATGAGCTACTCCTGCAGACCGTCTGCACTGCTCAGAAAACTTCATATCTGCCTGCACAATTACCCCCAGGTCCTTTTCATTCTCTACCACTGTCCGTGTGGTACCACAGAGTTGATACGTTACTCTGGGATTACTGCTTCCCATATGTAGTACTTTACATTTGTCAATGTTAAACTTCATTTGCCACCTCTCAGCCCATCTGCTCAACTTTTCTAGATGCTGTTGCAGCAGTGTACTGTCAATAGTGTCATTAACAACCCTGCCAACCTTTGTATCGTCTGCAAACTTGGACATTAAGCCTGAATACCATCACCAATATCATTTATAAATAAATGATCCCTGTTTACTAATACTCTAATTTATTCAGATATAGCTATGTATTTCTGATGCGCTTGCACTATATTTATACATGGTAAATACAGAAAACAACAATGGACCCAACACTGAACCCTGAGGGACTCTACTAATAACATTAGTCCACGAAGAGCAGTGTCCATTGATTGCCACTCTCTGTCTTCTCCCACTCAACCATCCCTTTATCCATAGCAGCAATTTGCCTCCAGTGCCACACTGCTCCAATTTGTGCAGCAGTCTTCCATGTGCAACAGTATCAAAAGCCTTTCTAAGATCCAAATATATAATATCAAAGTTATTCCCTGCATCAGGTTCTTTTGTGACTGCATCATAGTATCCAATCAAATTGGTCAGGCAAGACTTTCCCTTAACAAAACTATGCTGTGTCCGAGCTCTAACTGAAGTCTTGTCTAGATGATCCTGCAATGCTTCTTTAACCAGTGCCTCCATTAATTTCCCTGGAACAGAAGTTAAACTAACAGGTCTGCTGTAATTACCTTTGTCTACCTTTGATCCTTCTTTGTGGATTGGACCACATTTGCATATCTCCAGTCCATGGGTACCTCCCCTGAGTCCAGGGAAGCTCTCATATGGCTAAGGGTTTGCTTGCTTCCTTTGCTGCCTACTTTAATATAACTGCGTAGATTCCATCCACCCCAGGTGCCTTTCTTGTGTTTATCTTGAACAATTTCTCCTCCACTTTACTCTCAGTTATTACAAGATTATCTAGCTTACTGCCAGAGTTGAACACACCTCTGGAATTCCCCTCCCTGAATAACTCCTCATGTGTGAATGTCGATGCAAAATATTCATTTAGTTTGTTAGGTACCTGAGCAGGATCATCAACAGTTGAACCATCGATATGAAGTGGACCAATCTGATTAAGTAAAGAACTCTTTGCTGTTTTTCTTTGCATCCTTTTCCCAAAATTTCTCATAGTCCGCCTTCGCCTGCCTAACCTCCTTTGTAACTTGGTTACAGACCAGCTTATATCTATCATAGGCTTCTCTATCACATGTCTGATTAGTTTATCTGACATCCATTTAGGCCTAAATCTTGAACAATGTTTCTTTGTTGGTATGAAAAGCCTAGATCCAAGATTAATTCTTTGAATGCTTCCCATTTTGAATTTTCTGTTGGTAACATCATCAGTTGGTTCCACCGTATAGAATTTAAATACTGTCTCAGACCACCGTAGTCACCTTTACGAAAACAAAAACCCTTCCCTTTACCCTTGATGGTAGTTACCTCTTTGAGTAAATCCCACTTCAGCACACTGTGATCACTACCACTTAGTGGTTCCTTTATCTGCAGATTCTTGATGCATGAAGAATCATTACTGATAATCAGTTGCCTCCCGAACATGCTGATGTAGAAAACAATCATCCAATAAATCCACAAAAGCCTTGCTAGTGTGTGAGTGACCAACCCACAAATTCCAGTCAATATCCGGGAAATTAAAATCCCCCATTATAAGACACTCCAATTTACTGGCCCACTCTATTTCTCTGCACAATTGCTCATTATACTCATCAGATTCATTAGGCCTATAACACACACACACCTACTCTCATTTTTCCTTTCCCAGTGCTTATGCCACACCAAACAGACTCAACATTGCATTGCCCACCAACATCAATTGGATGCACCTCCTTAGATTTTATGTGTTTCTTAACTAACAGCATATCCCCTCCTGTCCTGTCTATCCTTTCTGTACACATTGCACTCCCCAAATTCCAGTTCTGCACTTCTTATGTCTGTGACACCATGTCTCTGATATCCCAACAATATCTGCCTTTGATGTCTTGACTAGCACTTCAAGCTCATCGAATTTATTAACTATACTCCTTGCATTGGTGTACATGCAAGTATACATGCACCTATTTCTACTCTTAGTTACCCTAACACAGCCCATGTATTTACTTGTTCCACTATGACTCCCAGCAGTCCTGGAAATTCCCATTGCCTTGCTTTACAGGCTGCTGCTCAATTGCATTTCAATAGAAGTAGTGCAAAAATCACTTTTACCTCTGTCAGCAGCTACTGTTAATCTATTTGTCCGCGTATCTCCCCAAGCTAGCAGTTTTCCGACCCACCTAACTCTGCCTCGATAGCATCAGCAAATATTCTTACACCCTTTCTATTTAAGTGTATCCCATCCCTGTAGAAGCAGTCTCTCCTGTTAACAAGCACAGACCAGGCTGAGAAAAATTTTACCCCTCTTCAGGGCCGAATTGATTGACAAGGCTCTCATCATATACTCCCTCCTATCGTGTCTGGGCAGAATTGCAGATACTTTCAAATTCAATCCCTACCTCACTGCTTTTTTTCAGCATTGTCTTGTACTTGTTAAGTAATATCTGGTTTTTGGCAAGAAAAAGCATTCTGTGGGTTGGTCAAGTTATACGAAATAATTACCAAAATTCTCTACTGTTATTTTTTAGCATTTCCAACTGCATATACATGCTTTATACCATTGTTTGCATTCAATGTATCCAAAAATTTATTTTTAATGTGATGTAAGTTTATACTTTTAATTTCTAATCATATTGAGACATATAACAAAGAAAACAATTTTTGTAAAAATAATTTTCTCTAATTTTAATATTTTAAACAATCCAAGGTGTCATTTTTCATTAAATACCTTATGTAGCTGAATGAGAGCTGCAGAATTTTGATATTTTAAGTTTACAAATTACAATATGTATAGTATATTGGGAATGTGTGTATGGAACAGTTGCGTAACTGAGAGATTACTCATTTGCTTAGTAAAAGTATTTAATTGTTATAGAAGACTGTAGTAATCCAAATGTCAGGTGAGGTTTGTATTTGTTCATGGAACAGTCTCGTGTGTTTACAAGGAAATACATGAACAGGTATAGGATATATTAATATAAACAAAAACAGATGTTGAAAATTTACTATCATTATAAATAAACATTTATTTTTAGCTGGTAATTGTTTTAACTAATATTATGAGCTGTAAATATTTTTAATGAAACCATTTATTATGTTTAGGACAAGATTGTACATTTGAAAAGATGGAGAATGTTAGAGAACAGCAGGAAAGACTTGCACGTCTTCATTTTGATTTAAATGCACAGCAAGAATTATGTGGGTATGTTGTACAATGTAGAAATCAGACTTTATTATTTTGAGAAATATTTTTACTTATTCATATATTTTTATAATTTTGCTAAACAGGCATTATCTGCTCTGATTATTTTTTTTTTTCCAAACTTGAATTAGCTGTCTTTAGAGATTATTTGGAAAAGAATTAATTAAATTATCTTTAGCTAAGAATCCTGAACAAAAGACATAAAAAAAAACAAAAAAAAAACAGGATTACTCAGATAGCACCTTGTGTAAAAATATTTTTTCTGTTAATTCTTTTTTATTATTATATAACCTAAGTTATTTCTGATTTTACCCAAAAAAATGGACTTGCTCAATAGACCTTTCCCATTTAACATGTTCAATCCTCACAAAAATGTGGCATCAGATTTTTATTCCACATGAAGGGAAAACCACCGTACTTTTAGAATGTTTTCTTCCAGTTTGAAAGAAGAACAAATGGATAGTCTTGTGAAGCAACTTCACCAGAGACTAATTAATTCAGTCATAGTGAGAAGAAAGCCCAAAAATATCTCTGCCCTTTCCAGTCCAGATGGATTCAATTCTGGGTCAAAAAGGTTATCAGAAAAGGCAGCAAAAGTGTTAACTGATTTTTGTAAACCAGATTCTTGATCATTCACAGTTTACCCCAAGATCACCATTTCACCAAAAATTAGTATAAACTGTAATCTGAATGGAAATTACAATAATGAAAAAAAAAAAAAAAATGTGTGGATGGTCAACTATTTACTGCATAAATAAATAATTATCCAGTGCTATTGTAAATTATCTTGTTTTACTTTTACAACACAGTAATTATTTTAATTAATTTAGCACATCCTTCAGTAAGTTACCATTCAAATATCCAGAATGCACATGCTTTGTAATAAACAAATTTAAATCATTAATTCTGAACAGTTGCATAATCAGAAAAACAATTAAGCAATGCAAAATAATAAATACAAGTGACACATAAATTCAAGGTCACACCCATATTATAACTATATATAAAATGCAATAAATGAAATTTAAAAAAATAATAATAAAAAAATATATATATATAATTTTTTTGAGGTAAACTCCTCTTATTATTTTACAAAAATTATTACCAATGTAGAACGTATTGAGTATTACAGCTCTGATTCATACTATCTAATTTTTCAGTGCATAAGGGCAACAATTATTCAAATCCATTGCATCCGTGGAGCAATCAATGTATTGGTTGTGTATGCACGGATTTGTCTAAAATTCGAAATGCTGTGATTCCCTGATCATTATTGGCCTTGTGGTCTTCCGTCAAGATGGGGCATAATGGTCAATCTATTTTGTTGGTCCACTGCAGCATCAGCCACTGTTCCAGTGGCTGGTGCTGCAGTGGAACAGTGGCTGATGCTGCAGTGGAACAGTGGCTGATGCTTATGCAGCATCAGCCACTGTTCCAGATATTTTTCAACTCCTCTTTTTCGTGATATTTCACATAATTTGGACCTGGTGCCATTAAATTTCAATTAATTGACTTTTTCTAAAATATTTTTGTTATTTGGTATTGTATATTTTGGCTTTTCTAAATTATTTTAGGAGCACTCTTTCTGCAATACCCTTTCTCTTCTCCCCCTCCCTTTCATTTTGTTTTATTATGTATGGTTTATTTTTATTTTCACTTTACTGGTTGGCTATGTATTTTATTTGTTTTTATCTTTCAATTTATTATTAGCAGAATGCAGTGGAATACGCATTAATGCAACCACCTGATGTTTGCAATACTTTTTTTTTTCTTTTTATGATAATTAGATAAAGTTTTCAGTCTATATGTACACTGTGCTGCCACTTTATTAGGTACATCCCTGCTGCGCACACAAATGGTTTGTCCCACAATGTTGCAAGTCACATCACCACAGTTGTTGATATAAATGCAGCAGAGCAACCTTTCTAGTATCAGTTAAGTGTACAAACCATAGCAAGAATGGGAAAAAGGAGCGATCTAACGGACTTTGAACGTGGCATGGTAGTAAGCGCAAGACGTGCTGGACAAAGCATCTCTGAAATGAGAGTTCTCCTGAACTTTTCATGCACCACAGTTTAAAGGGTATATCAAGAATGGTGCAACGAACAGAAAACATCCTCTGAATGACACTCCTGTGGAAGAAAATTGCTTGTTGATGAGAGAGGTCAAAGGAGGATGGCTAGAATTGTGCAAGCAAACAGACAAGCCACAATGTCACACATCATTAGCATTAGCATTAGTAGAGGCATTTGATGCAAGAAAGCAAGCTTATGCAGCATCAACCAAAAAAAAAATAATAAATAAATAAAAAATAACCACTTCCACTTCACCCCTCTGTTTGTTCGAAATACCTGTCCAGCTGAGCCTTAAACTTATTTAGGCTATCAACTTCCACGACAAGGGATGGAAGTCTATTTCACCAGCCAACCACCCGCTGGCTAAAAGCAAATTTCGTCATGTCTATCCTACATCTGTCTTTCCTCAATTTGAATTTATGCCCTCTCAGGTGAGCAGGGCATAAATTCTGAGCAAGAGGAAGAATCCCATCAGCATTGAGCATGCTCAAACCATTCAAGGCTTTATACACCTCTATCAGATCACCTCGCTGGTGCCTAGTCCCCCAGACACTGTAATTTGTAAAACTTAAGCCTTTCTTCGTAAGAGCACCCCCTTTGTTCCATTCACTACTCTTGTTGCCCTTCTCTGTACTCGTTCCAGCATCTCTACATCCTTCTTGAAATGAGGCCTCCAGACCTGTATACAGTACTCTAGGTGTGGCCTGACCATTGCCTTATACAAGGGAATAATCACCTCCTTATCCCTGCTAGAAAAATTCCTATATATCATCGACAATACACCATGAGCTACTCTTGCAGCCCGTCTGCACTGCTCAGAAAACTTCATATCTGCCAGCACAACCAACCCCAGGTCCCTTTCATTCTCTACCACTGTCAGTGTAGTACCACAGAGTTGATACGTTGCTCTGGGGTTGCTGTTTCCCATATGTAGTACTTTACATTTGTCAATGTTAAACTTCATTTGCCACCTCTCAGCCAATCTGCTCAACCTTTTCAGATCCTGTTGCAGTAGCATAGTGTCAGTAGTGTCCTTGACAACCCTGCGAACCTTCGTATCGTCTGCAAACTTGGACATTAAGCTTGATATACCATCATCAATATCATTTATAAATACAGAAAACAATAATGGACCCAATACTGAACCCTGAGAGACTCCACTAATAACATTAATCCACGATGAGCAGTGTCCATTGATTATCACTCTCTGTCTTCTCCCCCTCAACCACCCCTTTATGCATAGCAGCAATTGGCCTCCAATGCCACACTGCTCCAATTTGTGCAGCAGTCTTCCATGTGCAACAGTATCAAAAGCCTTTCTAAGATCCAAGTATATAATATCAAAGTTATTCCCTGCTTCCAGTTCTTTTGTGACTGCATCATAGTATCCAATCAAATTCGTCAGGCAAGACTTCCCCTTAACAAAACCATGCTGCGTCTGAGCTATAACTGAAGTCTTGTCTAGATGATCCTGCAGTGCTTCTTTAACCAGTGCCTCCATTAATTTTCCGGGAACAGAAGTTAAACTAACAGGTCTATAATTACTTGTGTCGCCCTTTGATCCTCCTTTGTGAATTGGGGTCACATTTGCACATCTCCAGTCCATGGGTACTTCCCCTGAGTCCAAGGAAGCTCTCATAATTATGGCCAAGGGTTTGCTCACTTCCCCTGCTGCCTCCTTCAATATAACTGGATAGATCCCATCCACCCCAGGTGCCTTTCTTGTATTTATCTTCAACAATTTCTCCTCCACTTTACTCTCAGTTATTACAAGATTCTCTAGCTTACTGCCAGAGCTGAATACACCTCTTGCATTCCCCTCGCTGAATAACTCCTCATGTGTGAATGTCGATGCAAAATATTCATTTAGTTTGTTAGCCACCTGAGCAGGATCATCAACAGTTGACCCATCGATATCAAGTGGACCAATCTGATTCATCCCCTTCCTTCTAGAGTTTACATAAGTAAAGGACTCTTTACTGTTTTTCTTTGCATCCCTTGCCAAAAATTTCTCGTAATCTGCCTTCACCTGCCTAACCTCCTTTGTAACAGATCAACTTGTATCTATCATAGGCTTCTGTGTCACGTGTTAATTTGTAGGTATCCCATGCATTTTTTTTCTCTGCCATATGTCTCATTAGTTCATCTGACATCCACTTAGGCCTAAACCTTGAACAATATTTCTTAGTTGGTATGTAAAGCCTAGTAGCTTCCAAGATAAATTCTTTGAATGCTTCCCATTTTGAATTTGCTGTTGGTAACATCATCAGTTGGTCCCACTGTATAGAATTTAAATACTGTCTCAGTCCATCGTAGTCGCCTTTACGAAAGCAGTAACCCTTCCCTTTACCCCTAATGGTAGTAACCTCTTTGAGTAAATCCCACTTCAGCACACTGTGATCACTGCCACCTAGTGGTTCATTTACCTGCAGATTCGTAATGCATGAAGAATCACTACTGATAATCAAATCAAGAGTATATCCCTCTAGTTGCCTCCCGAACATGCTGATGTAGAAAACAATCATCCAATAAATCCACAAAAGCCTTGCTAGTGTGTGAGTGACCAGCCCCCAAATTCAAGTCAATATCTGGGAAATTAAAATCCCCCATTATAAGACTCTCTGATTTACTGGCCCACTCTATTTCCCTTTACAGTTTCTTATTATACTCATCAGAGTCATTAGGCCTATAGCACACTCCTACTCTCAATTTTGATCTCCCAATGCTTATGTCACACCAAACTGACTCGACACTGCACTGTCTAGCAATGTCGACTGGCTTCACTTCCTTGGATTTTATGTATTTCTTAACTAATAGCATAACCCCTCCTCCCTTCCTATCCTGTCTATCCTTTCTGTAGACATTGTACTTCCCAAATTCCAGTTCTGCATTCCTTATATCTGTGTGACACCACGTCTCTGAAATCCCCACAATATCTGCCTTTGATGTTTTGAGCAATACCTCAATTTCATCAATTTTATTTACTAAACTCCTAGCATTGGTGTACATGTAAGTATACATGCACCTGTTCTTTTTCTTAGCTACCCTAACACAACCCATGTGTTTATTTGTACCCCAATGATTCCCAGCAGTCTCTGAAATATCCTGCATCTTATTTTCCAGGCTGCGGCTCATTCCAATAGAAGCAGTGCAAGAATCACTTTCACCTCTGCCAGTGGCTACTGTTAATCTATTAGTCCTTGTATCCCCCCAATCTAGCAGTTTTCCGACCCACCTAACACTGCCTCGATAGCATCAGCAAACACCCTTTCTATTTAAGTGTATCCCATCCCTGTAGAAGCAGTCTCTCCTGTTATCATTCAGAATACAACCTTGATTCGCGGAACTAAATATCGCAAATGCGACCACTAGTTGCACTTTGTCGCGAATGGGCTACAAAAGCCGACGGCTACATCGCGTACCTTTGTTATCAATGAAGAACAAGACAGCACGCATCCTGTGGGCACAGCAACACCAGCACTGGACTATCGAGGATTGGAAAATAGTTGCTTGGTCTGACGAGTCAAAGTTCCTGGTGCATCATGTTGATGGAAGGCTCAGAATTTGTCAAAAACAACACGAATCCATGGACCCCGTCATGTCTGACGGCAAGGTGGTGGGGGCAGTGTTATGGTGTGGGGAATGTTTTCTTGGCACACGTTGGGTCCATTGATACCCATAGATTCACGTCTGAATGCCACATTGTACCTAAACATCGTTGCTGACCAAGTGCATCTGTTCATGTTGACAGTTTATCCTCAGTCAGATGGTTACTTCCAGCAGGATAATGCGCTGGTGCACAAAGCCCAAATCACTATGGAATGGTTCCAGGAACATGACAATGACTTTTCTTTACTGCAGTGGCCTGCTCAGTCCATGGATCTCAATGCTATTGAACATCTTTGGGATGAGCTGGAAAGGGCTGTTTGCTGCAGCCCTACACCTCCGTCGAATCTCAAGGAACTGCGTGACACACTCATGTCTGCATGGTATCCATTCCTGCACAACGTTTTCAGCATCTTGTTCAATCCATGCCTAGACGAATTCAGGCTGTTTTGAAGGCTAAAGGAAGCTCAACACGCAACTAGGTAGATGTACCTAATAAAGTGGTAGCACAGTGTATATATATATATATACATATATATTAAAAAGATAGGAATCTCCTAAATGCTTCTATTTCTACTAAAATCACTTTCCATATACTAATCTTCATACAGTTGGGCTCCAGAATGCTTTCCTATTTCTCCAACTTTACATTTATTCCTTCACTGTCCCTATTGATCAGTACAATATTATCAAAAAATAGTAAACGTGAAATTTCTTCATATACCCTCCTTGTTTACTCATCCAAAATCACGATAATCAGTTATGGGCATAATGTGAATCCCTTGTGGAATGCCTACTGGAATGTTCCTGTTTCCTTACAAATACTAATTGCACTTATAATGACCCCTTCATACATGTCCTGAAAAGCCCTAATATACCTAAAATCCCTTGGGACCATATCATAGACTTTCACTTAGGCAGTAAACATATCCATTAGCATTAGAAAAGGCATATGATTCAAGAAAGCAAGCTTATCAGCATCATCCAAAAAAAAAATCCCTTCCCATTTCACCCAACCATTTCCTCCAGATGTTTGTCTAGTTCTGCCTTGAATTTATTTAAGCTGTCAACTTCTACAATGACAGAGGGAAATTTGTTCCATCAGTCTTTACCCACTGGTTAAAGGCAAATTTCCACATATCTATTCTACAACTGTCTTTCCTCAATTTGAATTTATGCCCCCTCAGTTGATTAATCTCTGCAAGAAGAAGAATCCCATCAGCACTGCACTGCACTCAAACCATTCAAGGCCTTATACACATCGGTCAGATCACCTCGCGGGTGCCTAGGTTCCAGATGCTGCAATTTGCAGAACTTAAGCCTTTCTTCGTAAGAGCACCCCTTTGTTCCCTTACAATCTTGTTGCCCTTCTGTGTATTGTTCGAGCAGCTCTATATCCTTTCTGAAATGAGGCCTCCAGACCTGTGCAGTATTTAAGGTTTGGCCTGACCACTGCCTTATACAAGGGGATAATCACCTCCTTATCACCTCCGAGGGCTAGAAACATTTCTGACAAGACACCATGAGCTACTCTTGCAGACTGTCTGCACTGCTCAGAAAACTTCATATCTGACTGCACAATTACCCCCAGATCCTTTTCATTCTCTACCACCCTGAGTGTAGTTCACACAGTTGGTACGTTTCTCTGGGATTACTCCTACCCATATGCAGTACTTTACATTTGTCAATGTTCAACTTCAGTTGCCACCTCTCAGCCCATCTGCTCAACTTTTCTAGTAGCATACTCTCATTAGTGTCATTAACAACCCTGCCAACCTTTGTATCATCTGCAAACTTGAACATTAAGCCTGATATACCTTCATCAATATCATTAATAAATACAGAAAACAACAATGGATCCAACACTGAACCGCGGGGGCTCCACTAATAACATTAGTCCATGAAGAGCAGTGTCTATTGATTATCACTTTCTGTCTTCTCCCACTCAACCATCCCTTTATCTATAGCAGCAATTTGCCCTTAATGCCATACTGCTCCAATTTGTACAGTAGTCTTCCGTGTGCAACAGTATCAAAAGCTTTCCTAAGATCCAAGTATATGATATCAAAATTATTTTTTGCATCCATTTCCTTTGTGTCCACATCACAGTATCCAATCAAATTGGTTAGGCAAGACTTCCCCTTAACAGACCCATGTAGTGTCCGAACTATAACTGAACTCTTGTCTGAATGATCCTGCAGTACTTCTTTAACCAGTGCCTCTATTAATTTGCCTGGAACAGAAGTTAAACTAACAGGTCTGTAATTATTTATGTCACCCTTTGATCCTCCTTTGTGAATTGGGGTCACATTTGCACATCTCCAGTCCATGGGGACCTCCCCTGAGTCCAAGGAAGCTCTCATAATTATGGCTAAGGGTTTGCTTACTTCATTTGCTGCCTCCTTTAATATAACTGGATAGATACCATCCACCTGAGGTGCCTTTCTTATGTTTAACTTCAGCAATTTCTCCTCCACTTTGCTCTCAGTTATTACAATATCATTTAGCTCACTGCCAGAAATATAAAATAAACTAAAATAATAAAATGGAAATAGGATAAAACTGCATGAAATAATGTTGGCTGATATTTTATTCTTATTATTTGTTTTCTGTATTTTCAAATTATCAGATATATGTGTTTAAACTTTAATGAAAAGAAAAATAACCAGGATATATTTTTTAATTTTCTTTGTTAGACCACACTCAGATGAAGGTATACGAATGGCTAAAGATCATCTGGCTCAACTAATGGAAGATGTAAGTATAATATGTTAGAGTATAATATGTTAGATGTAAGTATAATATGTATAATATGTATAGTATGTTAGAGAACATTTTATTAGACATTTTATAGAGTACATATATAGAGTATTAGAGTACATTTTATTAAAAAGATTTGCATAGTAGTTATAAAAATAACATGTGATTATTATTCAGAACTATTAAGAACTTGAGAATAGGTGAAGTTTGTACTGTTTATTATGTTATGGCAGGTCAAGCAGTTGCGGTGCTCTCTGCAGGAACAGTTTTTGGATTCTGGTTGATGGAAAATATACAGTTATATTTACTATCAAAATAAACTTTTATTATGGAATATATTTTACAGTTTCTGTAAAATATATAATCTGTGATTGAATTATAAACTTTTTAAAAGCTTATAAAGCAGCCACTATAAATATCTCAATATATTATTTTTATCCAGGCTTAGAGAAAGTAAAAAATAATTAATTAGTACTGTTAAAACTGAATAAAAATTTTACAATGTAATAATAATTTTATTATACTAATAAATAAAAATACTAAATTTTTGTCTTACAATTAAAAATAAATATTAGTATGTGATGTAGCTATCTTTTGCTGCACCAGCCAAAAAAATAATAATAATAAATAAATAGTGAAATAAAACAAACTACCTATTTGACACCTTCCTCACACAGATGTCTATCCAGCTGACCTTTGAATTTCCCCAAGCTCTCAGCCTTGACACTTTTAGCCATTAAGTAATTAAAAAATTATGGCTAAAATTTCCTGCAATCTAGCCTCTACTTCTGGAATCATTTATAAAAGTGAAAATTTCATCTCGTTCATTTTACTTTCACTGCTTAGAGCCTTATATACCCCTATCTAGTCTCCTCTAAGGTACTACCTAGTTTCCAGGCTCTGTATCCTATATATTCAAAGTCTTTTCTCATATAGACCCTCCTTTTGCCAATTTCACCAGGTGAGTTACCCATCTTTGCATCCTTTCAAGAACTCGATGTAATTTTTAGGTGCAGTTTCCATACTTGAACACAGTATTTGTAGCGTGGTCTTTATGCAGTGAAATTATAACCTCCCCATCTCTACAAGCAAATGTTCAATAAATCATCACTAGGACACCATAGGCCTTCCTTCTACCTGTCTACACCATTTGGAAAACTTCACATCCAACCTTATTGCAATTACCAAATCCCTTTCTTCTTCTGCTGTTTTTAGTTCAACCCCACAAAGTGTATAAGTGATTTCGGTGTTGCTATTTCTCAAGTGTAAGACCTTTCATTTTGCAGTATTAAAACAGCGCTGCCACTTTTCTGAGCACTGTGAATCTATGTAAATCATCTTAAAGAGCTTTACATACTTTTATGCATGTGGCATAAAAGTATGTAAAAGTTATTGTTGTTACTGTTTTGGTGGAATGTGTCCATTCTACTGCTTTCTTAATTGCTGACCAATATTTTCAGTGGGATTTAAATCACAATTGCTAACAGGAATTTTTAATATTAAACATTATGCCATTGCCAATATTTTTTGATCAAGAATAATTCATATTGTATAATAGCATTTGTACCCTAATGGTAGAAGTATACTAAATAAATTTGATGAATTTGAAGTATTAGTAAGATTTTCAAATGTGGACATTATAGGGATATCAGAAACATGTTGCTGCTGCCACTCAGACTTAGTGGATGTAGAGTTTAAATATGGTGTGTAGAAAGTATAGACAAGACAAGTGGAGAGAGTTATGCCTTCCCCCTCCCAAATTATCCTTGGTTCACATGCATACAGAATCTAAGGCAGTGTACCCAGTTGACACGGGGTGCCATTGTAATGATGAATTAGTTTGGTGTAACATAAGCATTGGGAAAGTAAAAATAAGAATAGGAGTACAATATAGGCTTTGTTTGTTTGTTATTTGGTTTTTAAGAGCATTAGCAACTAAGGCCATATTGCTCCGGGATATGCGGTGGTCATTCCCTGACCTTTCCGCATCCTCCATATTTGGTGGTTACGGGCTCGAACCTCGGTCTAATCCAGAAGTGTGTGCTACGCACTGCTGCTCCTGCCCACGGAGGCACCTCTACAATATAGGCCAGATGACTGATGAATGTAATGAACAACTACAGTATATAGGAAAATATAATGGGCCATAAATCAGAATGCCTTATAATGGAGAATTTTAACTTTCCAGATATTGAGTGGAACTGGTGTGTGTTTGTTACTCTTTATAGTAGCAGAACTTTTCTGGATTTATTGGATGACTATTTTATACACAGTACCTGGAAGAGAAATCAGTATTCTTGATCTGATTATTAATAGCTACTCTTTATGCATTAAGTATCCCCAGTAAAGGCCATTATGATCACCACCTATTGGTGGTGAACATAATGTATTGGTTGGGATTTATTTAAACTTATAACTAATGTAAAGAGTAAAGGGAAGGGACTTTGCTTTCATAAAGGTAACTACAACAGTCTTAGGTAGTTCATATATTCTTTTCAGTGGCACCAGTTGATTATGTTAACAGTTACAAATTTTAAAGGGGAAGCATTCAGGGATGTAATCATAGAAGCCACTAAGCTTTTTCTACTAACTCTAACTGATATTGTTCAAAGTTTAGATTTAAGTGGACGTCAGGTGAGCTGATGAGACTTCTTCTTTTTCTTCACCTACTTCCCACATTTATATGGGGTCGGCATTGAAGAAAATAAAAGTATGTGGGATGATTTTAAATTATCAGGGGACACAGAAACCTAAACTAAGTATAAAGCATGAAAAAGGTTGTTGTTTATGCATGGGTAATGCACTTCCATCATTTCTACTACCCAGGTAGTATGCATGCATCATTTAATTATATCTCATATTGTGAATACCTTCACAACGAGTTGCTGAGGTATTGCACTGCTTTGAATAAAAAATTAAATAAGCACTGCTTTGAATAAACAATACCTCAGCAACTCGTGAAGGTATTCACAATATGAGATATAATTAAACAATGCATGCATACTACCTGGGTAGTATAAATGATGGAATTGCATTACCCATGCATAAATAACCTTTTTCATACTCTTAGACATTTAGTCCAGAAATATTTTCAATTTAAAGTATAAAGTAGTTTGCAACGAAGTCACTCATTAGAAGTTCTTGGCTAAGAATGTCAAGAAAAGTAGCAAAGAATTCTTTGATTATGTTAACACTTGAAGCAAAGGGAAACCTTGGTTTGAGAACGAGTGTAGCCTGTGCGGATGTAGCTTTTTGCCGCTCCTGGAACAGAGAAGTTTTTTCTGATTTATTTTCTGTTTTATTAGCTTAAATTGGCATATTAACTTATTTTCTAGAGTAGCTTTATATTCCTATTTACGATACTTGTTTAAAGTAATTTAGATAGAGATTTTGCAGGTATTACTCAGTATCGGTAAGGGTATCAAATCCACTTGTTGACCGTTCGTAAATTGCCGCCATTGTAACGCGATACAAAATATCTCGAACTAGATAGCATAAGCTTAATATAGTATAGTATACTACATAATATTGTCAATTAATCAGTAAAATCTATTAATCTTGTTGAACTTCATTGTCAATTAAATTGTACTTTTAACTATACATATAACGACTTAGGTTACATAACATAAATAATTAGAAAAATAAATAATTAAAACTTAACTTGATACGGAAGTTATAAAAAGGGATTTCGTAGATAACACTCGATACTGAAACATAAATATAGCGTTATAACTGTGTTGGGATACAAGTTTAGGGTTTTAATTTTGTACTGAAATTGAAATTTTATTGAAATTAAATCGAAATCATGACTCAAACCAGAGCAGCAAAGCAAAAGGCTCAAGCTAATGGGAGTGCTGTGGCCCAGAGGAGAACTGAGGGGGGCAGTTGCCCTCTGAATCACCGCCTTTTAAAATGAACTACTTGCTTGATGTTTGTGGAGCAGCCGGGTACGGGACATGATACTGCCATGGGGGATGTCTTTGTTTGTGCGCAATGCAAGGAGTGTAAGGAAATCAGGCGACAACTCAGCGTTGTTATGGGCCTATATGAGAGCCTGAAGGACAGGGTGGATGCCCTCGAAGGATTAAAAGTGAGGGGCCCATCAAGCTCTCAGCTGCCCACACCAATGCCAGAGCTTGCACTTGGTCATTGCGCAACACAGCGGCAGCCCCCAAGGTAGAATGCGCTGGTCCCAAAGGAACTAGTAGTTGTTGGTGACTCTATTGTCAGGGAAACGGGAAACATGCTTTGTAAAAAGGATAGGTGGAACAGGACCAGGGTATGTCTGCCAGGGGCAAAGGTCGATGACGTTGTAGAGCGGATATCATCTTTTAAGGGCACAAAAGGTGATATAGTTGTACATGTTGGCACTAATGATATTAAGAATAGGAGACCAGCGGAATTACTTAACAAGTACAGGTCACTGTTGAAAAAAAGCCGTGAAGTAGGGTTGAATTTGAAAGTGTCTGCAATTCTGCCCAGACACGATAGGAGGGAGTATATGATGAGAGCCCTGTCGATCAATTCGGCCCTGGAAAGATTGTGCAAGGCCTCAAGGGGTAGAATTTTTTTCAGCCTAGTCTGTACTTGTTAACAGGAGAGACTGCTTCCACAGGGATGGGATACACTTAAAAAGAAAGGGTGCAAGAATGTTTGCTGATGCTATCGAGGCAGAGTTAAGTGGGTCGGAAAACTGCTAGATTGGGGGGATACAAGGACTAATAGATTAACAGTAGCCACTGGCAGAGGTGAAAGTGATTCTTGCACTGCTTCTGTTGGAATGAGCAGCAGCCTGGAAAATAAGATGCAGGATATTTCAGAGACTGCTGGGAATCATTGGGGTACAAGTAAACACATGGGTTGTGTTAGGGTAGCTAAGAAAAAGAACAGGTGCATGTATACTTGCGTGTACACCAATGCTAGGAGTTTAGTAAATAAATTTGATGAATTTGAGGTATTACTCAAAACATCAAAGGCAGATATTGTTGGGATTTCAGTGACATGGTGTCACACAGATATAAGGAATGCAGAACTGGAATTTGGGGAGTACAATGTCTACAGAAAGGATAGGAAGGGAGGAGGGGTTATGTTATTAGTTAAGAATTACATAAAATCCAAGGAAGTGAAGCCAGTCGACATTGCTGGACAGTGAAGTGTGAGTCAGTTTGGTGTGACATAAGCATTGGGAGATCAAAATTGAGAGTAGGAGTGTGCTATAGGCCTAATGACTCTGATGAGTATAATAAGAAACTGTACAGGGAAATAGAGTGGGCTAGTAAATCAGAGAATCTTATAATGGGGGATTAATTTCCAAGATATTGACTGGAATTTGGGGGCTGATCACTCCACACTAGCAAGGCTTTTGTGGATTTATTGGATGATTATTTTCTACATCAGCATGTTCAGGAGGCAACTAGAGGGATTAATACTCTTGATTTGATTATCAGCAGTGATTCTTCATGCATTAAGAATCTGCAGATAAATGAACCACTAGGTGGCAGTGATCACAGTGTGCTGAAGTGGAATTTACTCAAAGAGGTAACTACCATTAGGGGTAAAGGGAAGGGTTATTGCTTTCGTAAAGGCGACTACGATGGACTGAGACAGTATTTAAATTCTATACAGTGGAACCAACTGATGATGTTACCAACAGCAAATTCAAAATGGGAAGCATTCAAAGAACTTATCTTGGAAGCTACTAGGCTTTACATACCATCTAAGGAATAATGTTCAAGGTTCAGGCCTAAATGGATGTCAGATGAACTAATGAGATATATGGCAGGGAAGAAAAATGCATGCGATACATACAAATTAACACGAGACATAGAAGCCTATAATAGATACAAGTTGATCTGTAACCAAGTTACAAAGGAGGTTAGGCAGGCGAAGGCAGATTACGAGATATCTTTGGCAAGGGATGCAAAAAAAAAACAGCAAAGAGTTCTTTACTTATGTAAACTCTAGAAGGAAGGGGATGAATCAGATTGGTCCACTTGATATCGATGGGTCAACTGTTGATGATCCTGCTCAGGTAGCTAACAAACTAAATGAATATTTTGCACCGACATTCACACATGAGGAGTTATTCAGCGAGGGGAATGCCAGAGGGGTATTCAACTCTGGCAGTAAGCTAGAGAATCCTTGTAATCTCTGAGAGTAAAGTGGAGGAGAAATTGTTGAAGATAAACACAAGAAAAGCACCTGGGGTGGATGGGATCTATCCAGTTATATTAAAGGAGGCAGCAAAGGAAGTAAGCAAACCCTCAGCCATAATTATGAGAGCTTTCTTGGACTCAGTGGAGGTACCCATGGACTGGAGATGTGCAAATGTGACCCCAATTCACAAAGGAGGATCAAAGGCTGACACAAGTAATTATAGACCTGTTAGTTTAACTTCTGTTCCCGGAAAATTAATGGAGGCACTGGTTAAAGAAGCACTGCAGGATCATCTAGACAAGACTTCGGACACAGCATGGTTTTGTTAAGGGGAAGTCTTGCCCGACCAATTTGATTGGATGTCAGATGAACTAATGAGATATATGGCAGAGAAGAAAAATGCATGCGATACATACAAATTAACACGAGACATAGAAGCCTATAATGATGCAGTCACAAAAGAACTGGATGCAGGGAATAACTTTGATATGATATACTTGGATCTTAGAAAGGCTTTTGATACTGCTGCACAAATTGGAGCAGTGTGGCATTGGAGGCAAATTGCTGCTATGGATAAAGGGGTGGTTGAGGGGGAGAAGACAGAGTTGTAATCAATGGACACTGCTCATCATGGACTAATGTTATTAATGGAGTCCCTCAGTGTTCAGTATAGGGTCCATTATTGTTTTCTGTATTTATAAATGATATTGATGATGGTATATCAAGCTTAATGTCCAAGTTTGCAGACGATACGAAGGTTGGCAGGGTTGTCAAGGACACTACTGACACTATGCTGCTGCAACAGGATCTGGAAAGGTTGAGCAGATGGGCTGAGAGGTGGCAAATGAAGTTTAACATTGACAAATGTAAAGTATTACATATGGGAAACAGCAACCCCAGAGCAACGTATCAACTCTGTGGTACTACACTGACAGTGGTAGAGAATGAAAAGGACCTGGGGAAGTGGTTGTGCAGGCAGATATGAAGTTCTCTGAGCAGTGCCGACAGGCTGCAAGAGTAGCTCATGGTGTATTGTCAATGATATATAGGAATTTTTCTAGCAGGGATAAGGAGGTGATTATTCCCTTGTATAAGGCAATGGTCAGACCACACCTAGCATACTGTGTACAGGCCTGGAGGCCTCATTTCAAGAAGGATGTAGAGCTGCTGGAACGAGTGCAGAGAAGGGCAACAAGATTAGTGAATGGAACAAAGGGGTGCTCTTACGAAGAAAGGCTTAAGTTTTGCAAATTACAGTGTCTGGAGACTAGGCACCAGCGAGGTGATCTGATAGAGGTGTATAAGGCCTTGAATGGTTTGAGTATGCTCAATACTGATGGGATTCTCCCTCTTGCTCAGAATAATCACCTGAGAGGGCATAAATTTAAATTGAGGAAAGACAGATGTAGGATAGATGTGCGGAAATTTGCCTTTAGCCAGCGGGTGGTTGGTTGGTGGAACAGACTTCCATCCCTTGTCGTGGAAGTTGATAGCCTAAATAAGTTTAAGGCTCAGCTGGACAGGTATTTCGAACGAACAGAGGGGTGAAGTGGAAGTGGGTTTTTTTTTTTTTTGTTAGTTGTTGGAACATCTGGTTCTGTGGCCATAATGCACCTCCCAAGGTTTTTGCAGTACTTTGATCCAAACCCGAGGCGGGATTCGAACCCGTGACCTTTGGGGTGCTAGGCAGGCACTTTACCCACCCGGCTAGCCCGGTCAGCGTGGAAGTGGTTATTTTATTTTATTTTATTTATTTATTTTTTTTATTTTTTTTATTTTTTTTGGATGATGCTGCATAAGCTTGCTTTCTTGCATCAAATGCCTCTACTAATGCTAACCACATTAGTCCATTAGATATGAATAGCATAAACTATTGATGATCCTGTTCAGACAGACAGACAGGTTGCTTATACAGCACATGGGGGTTCTATCAGTGATATACAGGAATTTTGTTAGCAGGGAGGAGGAGATGATTATCCTGTTGGCCTCATTTTAGGAGGGATGTGGTTTTGTTGAAACAAGTACAGAGAATAGTTACAAATTTAGTTATGGATGCAGAAGGGTATGCTTACCAAGAAGAACTTCAATTCTGCAAATTGCAGTGCCTGGACACTAGTCACCAATGGGAAGACCTGAGTGTATTGTTTAAGGCTTTAAATAGATTAAGTAAATTAAATTTATGTGACTCATTCTCAGATGAGTCACATAAAGGGACATAAATTTAAATTAAAAAAGGATGGTTGCAGGATAGATGTGTGAAAATTATCTCTTAGCCAGAGAATGATTGTTGGAACAAATTTGCAGCTACTGTTGTGGAACTGGGTAAATGATACTTCAAACAAATTCAGCCTTTCATTTTTGTATACATTTTTTACATAATTTATTACATACAGGCACTCCCTGACTTATGTAATACTCAACTTACATAAATTAGACTTTACGTAAGTTTTGCTGGCCAGTGCAAACTGAAAAAAATATGGAAATGTATTTTGTATCCCGTAGGAATAATATTGTATTGTGAACTCAATAACACTGTTTTTTTTGGTAATTTGTTCTAAGACCTCAGAAGTTGAAATTTTTGCTATATAACTAAGTTATTTAACTCTCTGAAAGGTTAATTTTATAATGAAAATTGTATTAGTTTTATGTAAATTTATGTCAAATAAGCACAGCACAAAAATCACTTTTAACTAAAGGATGCATAAACGTTCAAGCAAAAACAAGCAGTATTTATGAAAATATTAAGGATAAGTACAGCAAACCTCAAACCAGGTTCGTGGCAAGCTGCAGTTTAATAGGTTCAAGTGTTGCGCTGGTTTCCACGTTAAAGTAAAATTTTTGTAATTGCACATTTTTGAAATATTTCCTGCGTATGAGATAAAAAAAAAATTGAATAAATAATTCTATATTTATATGTTCGTCGAACATTTCTTTTTTGCTTCAATCAAATTCAGTGTGCATAGTTACGAGTGCAGAATACATAGTTGCAAGTTCTGCAGAATACAACCCTTACATAAGTTGGGGAGTGGCTGTATTTGTTAAAAAAAAATTACATTTTATGCTCAGTAGTTAATTTATTTAATCCATATGCTATGTTCCCAGTGATCATAATCATCGTCCAAATCTGTTATATTCAGTAGGTATACAAGGTCACTGTGATAATACATGTCCTTCTAGACTCAGCTTTCCTTTCACTGTTTTCTTTCATGGTATATTATTTGCTGTTAGATCTTTAGTTGCTGTTAGATCTTTCCTCTAATACTTGCCTGTCACCACTGTGTCAGTATCCATTGAGCTGTATATGCTTATTGCTTTACATGTGTCACATTTTGAATGGGGAAAATTTATTTTCACAGAGGTAATTTTTTTATTAAAATAATTTTGTCTGTGTGTATATATCTAAATATGTTTTTTTTATTATTATTTTTCAGCTTCAGCAACTTAGTCTCTCAATGTATCCTTTTATCTTCAAGGATATAGTATTATTCTATATTTTATAGAAACTGTTTTGATGTAGAACAATATTATTTAGATGTAATCTGAATATTTTATTATATAATTATAATAAATGCTACTAGGAAAGTAATGTTTCTTTTAAAAGAAATGCATATGTTTTTTATGTAGTCAAGGTTTAGGGCCACATTGTGGTGTAATATTTTATTGAATGATGAAGTTTTATACAGAAAGTTTCATTGACTGTGTTTTCCAGTTTTGCTCCTCTTACTTCATAAGTATGGAGTAAGGCAAGCAAAATAGTTGTCTTATAACATCACAATATACATAATGATAATTATTGTACATTAATAATTGTTTGATTATCAGAACCTTTTTTAGGACTTTTTATACGGTGTTGAATTAGCCTCAGGGATACAATAGATCTTTTCTCACAGGAAATTCTAGCTTTTACCCCATGGTTTTTTCATGATTTTAATTTCAAGAATTCATTCATTTTATAAACATAATATGTTTATAAAAATGAATGAATTATAACCCAGTCCCCCACTTTGCATTGGGGTTACATTTTTAAAAACACAACACAAACTGAAACAACACAAATCAAATTACAATTCTCCATTAGAAATCATTTAAATAACGAAGATAGGTACTGGTACATTTTAAGGAATTGTAAATTAATCATCGTTTGCCTTTTCAATTATGAAATAAAAGAATGAATTGATATAAACAGAATTTTTCAACATATAAATATAAAAGTTATGTGAAACTCGATTTTACGAGCAACTAATTTGTTCAGATTCTGAATTGTAAGCTTTGACGTTGTTCTTTTAGCATTAATTATTAACTAAAGTCTGCTGAAGAGTTTTTTTTTTGGTCATGCAAATTTACTTGTAGCAACTGATATCATGATGCACTGTTGCATGTACTGCTTTTGGACTTCTTTCCCTTGTCATTTGTAAAAATATCAATAGCTTCATTGATCAAACTTAGGAATTGCACAACAATTTGTTCAATATGTATTGCTCATTAGCTGTTTGTAAATTCAGTTGCATCGACTCTTCATTGCTCATGTCTTTGTGTGAGGCAAACAATTCATCTATCACTCTTGTCCATTCCCTCATAGTTACTAGCTAAGTTGGCTATTTCTTGGAAATTGGTCAACTCCTAAAATGGCACCATAGCTATCTTTCATTTTCTGCACACATTCTGTCTATATTTTGTGCCAAATTCATACATGAGGATTTCACCTCCTCCTCCTATGAGTGAAATATTTTTTATGGCATTCATTATGTTTTCCGTCAACAGCATTTAGAAGCTGTTTTAATATACATCAGAGGTATTAATTACTCCTGCCAGGAAGTAATTTCAACTTTTAAAGTTGTAATTACTCCCTTATCCATTGGCTGGATCAATGATGTGGTATTAGGAGGTAAAAACATGAATTTTACATTTTCTGATATGTCATTGTGGTAAACGGGGTGACCAGGAGCAGTATCTGATAGAATTTATTTAAATAGATGTCTGATAGAGTTAATTCAAAACTAAAAACTGGATATTTGGATATCAATAGGCTGTAATTCAGGCTTTGTTTGCTCTCTAGTACAGAGGAAGTAAATTCGATCTTTTGAATAGCCATTTGTAGCTCTCTGAATTTCTGAGAGGTAGACAAGAAGAGATTTAAAATCTTCCTCTGCATTACCTCCTAAAAGAAGAGTAAGTCTGTCTTTGCTGGCTTTAACTCCTGGTGTAGGTTTCTCCATTTTGGCAATTAAGGTTTAGTTGGTAGATATTTCCAAAATAGGGCAGTCTTATCCACATTAAAGACTTGACCCAAACATACCACAATGGGATGAATGTAGGATTTATGACTCAAAGCAAAATTTTGGTTTTAATTGTTTCACAATGCAACATTGAGAATGACACAAATCAAAACAATGCAAAGCAGGGTCTGGGTGTATAAGCTACATCATGGCTTTAAGTCTGTCTGACACAACAAGATCTTTCCTGTGTGAAGGCCACATTACACCTGTGCTAGATGTCTGGTAACTCAAGTGGTCGGTTGGGGTATGAGAAACATTCCAGGTCTTACATCATTTTCATAATTAAATTTTGTTTTAATAATTATGTCACCCAAGTTGTTACATAAAATTCACCTGTTATACAGGTGATTTTTACATCACAACTTGGGAAACTCTTGCATTAGTATAGAAGTTACAAAGAACTATCACATGCAGTGACCATTCAAAGCAAAACTGGATATCTGATTGTAAAGATTGAAGGGAAACCATAAAATCGAAACTTGTTTTGAAGACATTTGTGCCAGACATGATCAAAAGCCTAAAAATATCAAGAGCAACTACTTGGGTTTCTTCAAACTTTTCAATGGAATTTTTTCAACAGGTGACTAACATAAGTCAAGGCATCAGCATCAGATTGACACTGACATGTTCTATCATGTCAGTTTCAAGACAGTGTAAGAGCTGGTAGTTGATGGATTCTTCCTTATTCTTGAAAGTGTTGAGGTAAGTGCAATAGGATGATAACTGGATGGGATGGATTTGTCATCCTTATTAGAAACTAGCTAGCAAACTTCAAAGAAGAAGCAGAAACACTGGTGGAATAAGAGAGTATATATATAAAAAAAAGCGACAGAAGAGGTCAACTCTGCAGAACAGGTTTTAAGATCAAGTAGAAAAATTTCATCAGAAGATCATACACTGTGCTGCCACTTTATTAGGTACACCTTACCAAGTAGCGTGTTGAGCCTCCTTTAGCCTTCAAAACAGCCTGACATCGTCTAGGCATGGATGCCTAGACGATGTCAGGCTGTTTTAAGCTGCTGAAAATGTTGTGCAGGAATGGAGTACCATGCAGACATGAGTGTCACAGTTCCTTGAGATTCGACAGAGGTGTAGGCAAACAGCCCTTTCCAGCTCATCCCAAAGACGTTCAATAGGATTGAGGTCTGAGTGGGCCACTGCAGCAAATAAAAGTCATTGTCATGTTGCTGAACCATTCCATAGTGATTCGGGTTTTGTACACTGGCGTATTATCCTGCTGGAAGTAACCATCTGACTGAGGATAAACTGTCAACATGAACGGATACACTTGGTCAGCAACGATGTTTAGGTATGATGTGGCATTCAGACGCGAATCTATGGGTATCAAGGGACCCAACGTGTGCCAAGAAAACATTCCCCACACCATAACACTGCTCCCACCACCTTTCACAGTAGTCGTACAGACATGACGGGTCCATGGATTCATGTTTTTTTCGACAAATTCTGAGCCTTCCATCAACATGATGCACCAGGAACTTTGACTCGTCAGACCAAGCAACTGTTTTCCAATCCTTGATAGTCCAGTGCTGGTGTTGCTGTGCCCACAGGAGGCATGCTCTCTTGTTCTTCATTGATAACAAAGGTACGCGATGTGGCCGTCGGCTGTTGTAGCTCATTTGCGACAAAGTGCAACTAGTGGTCCATTGCGATATTTTGTTCTGCGCACCAAGGTTGTATTCTGACATGATGTGCGGCATTTTGGCCTGTCTGTTTGCTTGCACAATTTTAGCCATCCTCCTCTGACCTCTCTCATCAACAAGCGATTTTCTTCCGCAGGCATGCCGTTGAGAGGATATTTTCTGTTCATTGCACCATTCTCGATACACCCTTGAAACTGTGGTGCTTGAAAAGTTCAGGAGAACTGCCGTTTCAGAGATGCTTAGTCCAGCACATCTTGCACCTATTACTATGCTACATTCGAAGTCCATTAGATCACTCCTTTTTCCCCATTCTTGCTATGGTTTGTATGCTTAACTGATACTAGAAAGGTTGTTCTGCTGCATTTATACCCACAACTGCGGTCATGTGACTTGCAATGTTGTGGGACAAACCATTTGTGTGCACAGCAGGAGTGTACCTAATAAAGTGGCAGCACAGTGTATATACAAGTATTAAAATAAGAGCTAAAGCTAATAAATCAAAGAATAAGTCAACTGTATTTTAGATGAGGATGCAATAACACTGTCAGAAATGTAGCAGAAATGAAACTATGATAGGCAGAAATTGTAGCCAAATTAGATTCTACAAGAGATAAAATGGACACAACTACTATTTGGAGAAGAAGCAAGTTTCCTACTTTTAGCCTTTTCAAAATCGAATATGGATATGTTAACTTGTGTACAATTGTTTTGTACACAAGTTTTGGTGTGGGCAGAAAATGAAACTGTGGATTTGAATACAAGCAAATTGCAATATGCTGTTATCTTATTCTGGAGTCTTAGGACAGTTTTTTAAAACCATAGTTTAGATAAAGGATGACAGTTTAGGGTCGAATGAGGAATTAAAAATATTTTACTCCTACAAGAATAATTGCAGTGATGCTATTGAACCAAAAATCAGAAAATTTAGAATTATAGTCCCACCAATAAAAAGAGTTGAATAGAAATTGCTCATTTTGCATTCTTGTAATGGCAAATGACATGAGGCCAAGAATGGTCATGGGACAAAGGTACTGTTAGAGAACATCAACAAGTTGTGACCTAAGATAGCTAGAGGACAGCCAGCATTAATGTATACTTTTAAGGGGGCACCTCCGTAGCCAGGTGGGCAGGAGCAGCAGTGCGTAGCACACACTTCTTGATTAGACCGGGGTTCGAGCCCGTGACCACCAAATACGGAGGATGCGGAAAGGTGAGGGAATGACCACCGCATATCCCCAGAGCAATATGGCCTTAGTTGCTAATGCTCCTAAAAACCAAATAACGAACAAACAAACTTTGAAGCGTTGTCAGTGTTAAAAAGATTGTTAGGTGTGCAGTTAGAAATATTTGGTATTCTTATAGGTAAATGAGTAAGTTGTTCAAGGTCATTAGTTATAGCAAAATACCTCAGCATTTCTATAAGCTGGTCTGTGTTACTAGAAAATTGAAGCCAGATGGAGTTGTGAGCATTAAAATCACCAAGAAAAATTACTTCACTGTTTGGAAAGTTAGATGGAGAGAGTCAAGTTTTAATGAAAGAAAATCAAAAGCTTCTGAATAAATTGGCAGTGATAGACAAATGAATTTAACAGAATGGGATGAAGAGATTTTGAGCCAAACGGGATCAGAAGGAAGAGATTCCAGATCAGAAAGTCTCTGACAGGGAATATCAAAATAGACACATGCAGAATTACCATCTTTAAAGTAGAAGGAATCACAGAGTGAATAATTAGAACAAATGAGATGAGTTTTATTTTACACAGCCAATAATTGAGATTCTCTCAGAAAAAGGAAGTGACAGAACTAAGGCTTAAGATGCTTATGTGCTGTAAAACCAATTAACTCTCCATTTGAATACAGAAATCTGCATAATGTTATCTGAAAACAGTAGCAAATCAGTACCATAACTGTGTGATATTTTATTTTTATGAAAATCCATCCAAACATGAAGGGTATCAAAACCTATAGTACTAGTACTGTGCATGGGTTGAAAGAGATTGGGAGGGAGGGAATGCTGGAAACTTTGCTCTGGTGACTAAACATGGGTTTCACCACTTCTAGCCTCCAATAAGCAAAGTGGTGGTATTGCACTGGTTGTTAAGAGTCATCAACCACGTAGATGTGGAGTGGATTAATTATTCACTTTTTGAAGTTAACAGATAGGCACCTACATCAATATCTGCAGATTTCAAGACAAACCTAGATTAACAGACATGCAGTACACATTCCCCCTGCCCCATATTGCATTAATTGTAAGTTTCATTTCATATAAATAAATTACTCTGTATTCTTGTAAGTAAATGAGCAAGTTCAAGATCATTAGTTATAGCAAAAGCATCAGCATTTCTATGAGCTGGGTCTGTGTTACTATAGTTTTTATCACCTTTTATTACAGGGGTGTTTTCATACCACCATCTGATAAAAAACAGACAGTCTGGTGGTAGATTTCAGTCACATGCATTGCTAGAATTCAGACAGAGGATAATTAGTGGCTCAAGGTTAATGACGGCTCCCCCCTCTCTTCCCAGTATTGGCAGCATGAGTACAGAGTGGGGAAGTCTAGAGAATGTCAGTTTACATCTTTCCTTCAGTGACAATAGGAGATGACATGTATTTCCACACAAATATTATTCATGTACATCACTTAATAATTGATATGCATGAACTTAGTTTTTATTGTAATTTTTTTTCTGATGAGAGGGTTGGCCTTTGAATAATACACACTATACTGCCCGTTGTAATGAAAAGGTTGCCAATCCTCTGCTTTATGTAATAGTAAGGGAGGTTTCTTCATTGAAAATCTAACTGCATAATGGAAGAGATTAATTGGTAATGAATGAATGAGTAATTAGCAATGAATGAGTTTTTGTTGTCACAAGATTTATTGTTAATAAATACAGTACTATTGATAATCTTAAGAACATGTATTTCCCTGAGTTATAATTTATATTATTACTATATTTACCCTAATATATTTTATTGTCTTTGAAATATTCATAAGTATAAGAGCTTCGTAAGCCAGATATAATTTTTTGTGTTCCTGCTCTCAAATTTTTGTTGGCTTCCTTAATTAAGATTCATAGTGAACAGTTACAGTCAGCTAGCCCAGGAGTGCAATCAGGAATATGATCTCAAGATACTAAAACTTGATTTAAACATTGCTCAAAAGAGCAGTTTAATTTTAGTCAGAAGTTCAAATAAGCACAGGGTATGAAATTAAAATACAGCCAGTCCTTGCCTTACACTCGTGATGAAGTCCTGGAAAACAGAGCATATTGCGAAAAATATTTTTCCATGCACTTAATGCTATAAACTTGGGATACATTCCAGATAGATTGCAAATAAAAATATATATATTTTGGAAATTTAATAAATAATACACGTAGATTTAATGAAATATACATGCATTAGAAATGCAACAGATTGTTTTAATCATTGAGCATCACAACGAAAAAGCATCTTCTGTAAGATAATGTTCTTTATCTCTGACAATATTGCTCATCATTATTTATCATAGAATGAAATGTTACATTAATTTTAGATCTTTTTAAAGGGGATTTAATGAAATACATGCAATAATAAAACAGTGCAAATTCCTTTTTACAATGATCAAAATTTGGGCAAGTGAATGAAATGACGGTTAAATTTGTAATAAACTGATATTTACATATGTATGTTTTTTAAATGTTAATTTTGTTTCTCTAACAATACGTATATATTTGTAATTACAGTACATCACAAAAAAGTTCTAAATATGTAATTTCAAAAAAGTGCAAAAATTCTCCATAATAAAATAACTTTGACAAATAAAGCATAATTAAAAAACACACCGTTATGTGAATGAACACAATGTGAGAATTAATTTAATAGAAAAAGAATGTGATGCAGGGACTGTCTCTAATTTCTTGTAGTTAAAAAAAAAAAAAAAAAAAATAGTTAAATTGAAAATGCCATTAAGATGATGTACTCTTAGTGCCAAATTTTTATCATTATTATTATTATTATAAAAAATTTGTTATAAAGGTGCTATTTTGAATTATGTATCCATTTTATATACAACTGTTAGGCAAATGAAAAATGAGCTGCTTTTTTTTTTTTTAAGGTGAGAAATAGAAGGGGGAAAAAAGAGAAGTGAATATGCAGTATTAAAATTTTGATTATATTATGTTGATGTTGCTTAGGTAGAGATTGAATTATTCTCAATGCATTTAGGTGTTTAAAATACTGGTATGTGTTACACTGTAAATTACTCTAAATGCACTAAGGTGTCAATTATTGATATGTCATAATGAAACTTTTATACTGCCCAAGTCTACGAAATTGCGGTATATGACATTTCATGAAAAACTATTTTCATAATAATTATATTTCCAGTATTTCTACACTACTTATTGTAAAACTACTTCACCAGAGTAAGAAAGCCAACTAGTTATTATCAAGCCAAATAGTTATATATCACCTTTTTACTTCCTTCCTAATCATTATAGACAAGAATACTCAAAAATGCATAAATTATAACATTCATAACTTAGTATTTATAGTACTGTTTGTCCGAGTAGGTCTTATACTGCTGCTTTGATCAGATGCCTAATTTCTCCTCTCATTATTAAATTTAAATGGTAGAACTTTTGTACAACTCTTCATGTAATACTTTACTCTTGGCCATATGGTGTATGGAAGCCAAATTTTTGTGGTAAAAGCTTGGTTTCTCCTTGGTGTAATTTCAAGTAAACAGCTGTTAAATCGGGCTAAAAATTTTATTCAAAAATCAAATTCAGATTTTCCTCACAAAAAAACACTTCTATAGAAACTGATTGTGATCCTGTTTTGAACTGCATTTTCTTGGTGTGAAAAACAAAAATTCAAATATTTTATTTATAAAGTAGCTAATTCCATTTTAGCCTTTTCAAAATAAAAATTCTAGAGAGAGAACAAAAAAAGAAAGAACTGCTTTTCCGTGTGATAGATTATTTTTAGGACCTTCCCACAACCACATAATACAGGATGATCAATTCAAATGTGAACTAACGTATGTAAATGCAAATAACTCTGAACACTGGAAGCCTGAAATTTACAAGCAGCATTCTTTATTCTCTGCTATCTTCTTTTCTTGGTGGATCCCACTGTTGAGCCACCACTTTACTATACTTTTCTATCCCTGAAGACTTTACTTAATTTGTCACAAAAAAAGTTGAAAATGGTCATTATTGTAATCACAGCATAATAAAGCATGTTTGATAACCTTGCTTGCAGCATGTTGGAAATGATGGATATGTTGCTTTTCAGTTCTTTCACAGCACATTGATTTATTGTTGTAGGCATTGTCCTTGATATAGCCCCACAACAAGAAATCTAATAGTGAAAAATCTGGCAAGTGTGGTTGCCATATTCCTTTTGAAATTATCTAATTTCCAGAAAAAAAATGGAACAGCTTGTCCGTAGATGCATATGAAATGTGACTTGTGTTAACATTGCCAAAACTATGCTTCAACAATCTCCACCTCCTCAGCCTCAGTAATTCATGGACTGTCAATGCGCTATTGACATGTTAAGTTTCTGCAAAAAAGGTGGACCTGTACGTCCTGTGGAAAGTCATTGCGCACACACACACACACACACACTAATCTTCACAGGCTGTAGAGGAGCTTTTTTGTACTGGAAAAATGGGGATTTTCTGCACACCACAGGTGAGCGTTCTGACAGTTTGTGCCCATTCAAATGAAACAAGGCCTCATCGGAGAAGAATGTTCATTCTAACATCTGAGAGGTTTCATCCACATTTTCTAGTAACTGCCACAGTAATGGCTTCATTTTCCACAGTATGGTAGCAAAAGTTGCTGCATATCATGCACTTTTTTTCAGAAACAGTTTAATTTACTCACTGTAGCATCATTACTATATATATTCCCATTTGTTATGCAGGATTCTCTAGTGACTTACGAGGACTTGCATAGATCTTCCTAATCTGTGCTAAACTTCGTTCAGTTGCAAATTCATTGTGCAAACACGACTTACAATATTGACATTCCCAGTCTTCTTCCCATATATTTTTGCAAGTTTCCATATTGCAGATTTGGATGATGCCTTACATCAAAATTTCCTACAAAAATTACGTTGAATAGGTTTAAATTACTTTGTTTTGATGTAATATTCCACACTGAACACATGCTTTTTTTATGCTGAACACACTATTTCCATTTATAGTTTGCACTATGTATTTTATGGGTTGCTGACAGATAGCAACACCATGCACAGGATAAATAATTTAATTTGTAAATTGTCTTTACCACTCTCCCAAAGTTGTTTGCATTTTCATGCGCTCATTTAAAATGAACAACCTGTACAAATTAGGTAAAATAATTAAAATTTCTTAGTTAGGTAAAATACATTATTTGACCAAACTGAGAAAAGTTACAATTGTAATGTTTTCTGCAGTTCATATAATCATACCATAGATTTGCTTTTCATTCCAGGTTGCTGATTGATCAAAGTATGACCTGTACAAAGAAGAAAAAACTTAGTTTTATTCATTTAAAATGGATATATAAGAAAGAGTGGATTGTTTTTCTGATGAATAAACAGGTAATACCAGAATACTAATGAGCAGACTATAAGAAATGTAAAGAACTTTCTCTGCCCATAATCAAGATAATAACAAAAAAAAAAAAAAACCATAGCTTCTAGATGCATATTTACTTTCAAAAACAAACTACTATAGATTCATCACATGCCGAGCAACATTACATGCAACTTATATACTCACCACACAAATTATATTATTGGTGGTAATGTTGGCATTATTTTGTATATGGGGTAACTAATTACCCCAATACAAAATAGATTTCATATTAAAAAATGTTACTCACTGCAGTCCATGTTAGAAAAATATGTAACTCGTCACATTCCAGATCTCTTTTTTGTCTAAAAGTAATAAAATGTTAAGTTAATATTATGATTTTAACATTTTATTCCTTTTTATTAAAGAACACTTATCTTAGTCTGTAAAAAGTTGACAGCCTGGATGCAAAACATTATTTACCAATAGTAACTCCCCTCCCCATTCTGCATGTGGGATATTATATGAGGAGCTTAGATAAAAAAAAAAAAAAAAGCATGAAAAACAAAAATAATTGAATCCATCAAAAAAGAAATTGAGGATCATTTCAGCTTATTATTATTACAAATTGCTGTTGAATCATATAAATCATGTTTTCCCACAGACCTGTTTAATTCTCTAAGTATAATATATAAAGTTATGATTACAAGCCTTGTTTTTTTCTTAAAACATGAAAAATTCAGATTTTTTAAATTTATGTTTAATTGTGCAAAGTATCTGAAAATATGATTTCACCATTTTCACTATATCACTTGACATTTGTATATTAATCATTGGTCTTCCTTTTAATATAAAGCTGCAATAATTTACATTTAACTGGAACCACTGTTCCATAACTCCAGCAAACATAATAGAATGGTCAAGTTTTACCTAGGTCCCTTGATAGTTTAAAATTATTATTTTTTTCGCAGAATATTGTTTTTCACTAATTTACAAATGCAGCAAAGTATCAGTTATATAAACTAATTGGCATTTGGCCAAGTTGGAGTAATAACTTATGCAGTGTAAAACTCAATATGCCCCATCTTTAATAACATGGGAGTAATGACAAACCCTGATTCTCTGCTGATGTTATTGAAGGAAGACGAAATGGATATGACCTAGAATAGTCAGAATATAAGTTCATATACACCGATGAGCCAAAATATTATGACCACCTACCTAATGTGATGTTGGTCCTCCACGTGCAGCCAAAACAGCTCGTGCCCGGTGAGGCATGGACGCTACAAGATTTCTAAATGTGTCTTGTGGTATCTGGTACCAACACGTAACCAGCAGATCCTTTAACTCCTGTAAGGTCTGTGGTTGAGTTGCCGCAGATCGGAGTTGCTGTTCCAACACAAACCACAGATGGGATTGATGTATGGGGAATTTGCAGGCCAGGGCAATACCTGGAAGTCTTCCTCATGTTCCACAAACCAGTCTCGAATAATCCAGGCAGTGTGGCATGCGCATTATCCTGCTGAAAGATCACACCGCCAGAGGGAAGACCATTGCCATGAAAAAGTGTACCTGGTCAGCAATGAGGTTTAGGTAGGTGGTAGATGTCAGAGTGCCTGGCACATGGATGACTGGACCCAAGGTATCCTAGCAGAACATTGCCCAAAGCATGACACTGTCACCACCCGCTTGTTTTTGTCCCATGGTGCATCCAGACACAATCACTTCCCCAGGTAAATGACGCACATGTACCTGGCTGTCCACATGATGCAACAGGAAACGTGATTCACTGGACCAGGCAACCTTCTTCCAATCACTCAAGGTCCAGTTTCGATGCTCACGTGCCCATTGTAGATGCTGTCGCCGGTGAACTGTGGTTAGCATGGGCACTCGGAGTGGCCTGCGGCTACGCAGTCCCATTTTCAGCAGGGTTCGACGTACTGTGTGTTGTGACACATTACTCCTGTCACCAGCATTCCAATTACCAGCGAGTTGCACCACAGTCACCCCTCCGTTGCCACATACCATCTGGGAGAGCCTCGAGGAGCTGTTCGTGCTTCGATGAGCTGCCGGCGGTTCATGGGTTCCCCTCCTCAGACCACTTTCGGTAGATACTAACCATGGCTGACTGTGAGCACCCCACCAGCCATGCTGTTTTGGATATGCTCTGACCCAGTCGTTTGGCCATTACAATTTGGCCTTTGTCAAACTCGCTTATGTCCACTACCTTTCCCATCTGAAGAACAAGAGTAACACTGATTAATGGAGCTCAGTATCAGGTGTTTTTTATACCGTGTCCTGACCGATGCATGCACCATAGTTCACCTTCAGTTGCTTCAATTTGCATAACGACCTGCTGGTCAATGTTTTGGCTCATCGGTGTATACTTGTGGCTGTGTTTTTTTTTTTTTTTTTTTGTAGTTGTTGGCGCATCGGCTTCTGTGGCCATAATGCACCTCCCAAAGTTTTTGCAGTACTTTGATCCAAGCCCGAGGCGGGATTCGAACCCGCGACCTTTGGGTTGCCAGGTAGGCACACCTGGCTAGCCCAGTCGGCCTTGTGGCTGTTATACATATTTTTGTCTTTTACAAACTATGAAACAAATAGTATATTAAAATACCAAGTATGAGACCCCTGCTAATAAACAGAGGAACAGTGAGTGTGAGCTATGATGGATGACTATTGACCAGCATATGAACATAAATGTCACTCTTCATACAGCCATTTTGGTGTTTTTTGTCACCTCATCAATGAAGAGCTAAACATAGATGAAAGACAAAGTAAAGTTGTATTAAACAACTTTTTAAGTCTGGTGCATGCAACATAAACCCATACTAAACAAAATAATAAAAACCATTTTATACTGAAATAATGAATTATTACAAATGATATCAAATTTTATTTGGTATCATTAATATCAATCTTAATGATACCAGATAAAATCTCAAAAAAAAAAAAACAACTCATCTCAAATGAAATTAATATAATTATAACAAAAACAAAAAATTTAAAAAAGGCTTCAAATCCTGAAATTGAAGTAAATTGTTGTAGAACAGTGTTACTAAAATGCCAAAAATTACTCTCTTAAATGGAATGCTCATACATGCATCTTGAAGCTTGCATAGACAAATAGTATATTCAAATACCAAGTAGAGTATTTCAATATGCTATTTATATATAAAAACTAGGAAAAGTGATGGTACTCTTTTCCTGTCACAAGTCTCCAAAAGCATACTTGTATTGCTACCACCAGGGTCACTAAGAACTGAAAATTTCTGTTCTATTTTTATTCGCGCAGTGAGTTATGTTTTTTCAGAAATCTGAGAAATATTTAGTGTAATTAATGACATTTCTCAAATTGAGAGAATTCTGCATGATGAGTTTATCATTTGTGGATACTGAATTGTTTAGGGCATTAGATTGAAAATGTGTGGAACATTGTTCTCATCTAAGATCTTCTGTCTATTATCCTAAAATTGCAAGTAAATGCTACACTTGTCAAATGTTTGTTTAGCTTATAACCGATGCTTTGCTGGTAATATACTTTTCATAAATAGCATATAAGTTTTCCATTTTTTTTAAATGAAATTGTTAACTGATTGATGATAAAATGTTTTGATATAAAAATTATTTTTGAATTCTAGTATTACATATTTGAAAGATTTCATGCTTTTATGTTATTTATTCATTCAAAAAAAAAATTGAAAATGAGTAAGTGTAACAAACATAACATGTCTGCCCCATATAAGTAATATTCTATAAGGATATTCCCATCCATAAAAACTAACCAAGTTTCGTTTAATGTGAATAATTTTTCCTGTTACAAATTGTGATCCTTATATTCACTCATGTAAGTTGCTCAATGATTTTATTTACGACTGTTATATGTTAAGATTATTGTGGTTATATATACTTTTTACTTCCTGAGTGATTGCATTTTATATATAAGTTTTACATACATTTCAACATGTGTACCACTTTTATCAAAAATGTAACCTAATTTAAAATTTTCTGTTTAGGATTAGGCCTTTTAATTTCAAGTTTTCTTGCTACAAATTATTTAGAACTAGATTGAAATGAATGCACCCCTAAGCAAGGACCACTTAAAAGATTCTAGATGTTACAAATTGTTCTTAATCTGCTTCTTTTCCATTGCTGTTTCTGTTTGAAGTTTTAAGCAGTCATTGTGCTATCTCATTAACACTTGCTCTATAAGAACCAAGGATGGAATTGTAGCTATTCTTGTTAAACTTTGTGTCGATCCACACCTAAGCAGTAAAATGCTTAACATTATGCACATATTAGCTCTTGCCCAACTTACACTATTAGTAAAAATATGCCATAAAATATAATAAAAGGCTGTAGTTAAGTGTTTTTCATGTATGTCTTTGTATATGTATTCTAATTGACGGAGTTTATAAGGTACAGCCAAAAAGTAAGTTCCACCCAATCACTCAAGCAAATGAGAGAACAAGATTAAATGTGAAACCTACAATGCAAGGTTTTTCTCTCGGCAAATTTTTAGTTGCTGTTTGATATACTTTTTTTTCTTTATTCAGCATCCATGGCAGTCATCATGAACTCACTGATTTTCAACAAATTGTATCAGTTGATAACCTCAAATATTCGGACATTTTCATTACACATTCATCCATTATGAATTCTACTACATGGTCTAGAAATTTCAGAGGCATGGTCTTCGGGCTTCAACATTTTCTGTTATTTATTTACCACCTTTGAATTAGTGACTCCATTTCTAAATTGTATTTTGCATGTTCAACACAGATTGTTACCAATTCATAAGTGATACCAGTGACATTTGTACTTTTTGCAAAAAGTTGAATAATGTAATGTTCTTCAAGAGTGAAATTGATAAAAATTCAACAGTCTCAAAAACGTGACTTTTCAACTCACTTTCAAATGGCATTTAATCCTCTGCCATTTGCATGCCATCTTGTGAACATCACTTTTTAAAATTTTCCCACATTTTGGGTAAATATGCAGATAAAATCAAATCCTCCTGTGTACCCTTCCCAGCCAATTTTCTCTAAATGATTATTTTATGTTGTAGTTTCAGTATAATATGTATTATTAGAAATCAGATTTTCGTTTGGCATTAAACAGAACATCAGGTGAGCAATAGCATCTCTGTTTCTTGTATGCAACTTCATATACAGTTGTACATATATTTGATGTACACCAATGCTAGGAGCATAGTAAATAAAGTTGACGAATTTGTAGTCAAGACATCAAATGCATTGTTGGGATATCAGACATTGTATCACCCAGATATAAACAGTGCAGAACTGGAATTTAAAGAGTAGAATTTATACAGAAAAGACAGACTGGATAGGAAGGAGAGAGGAGTTATGCTCTTAGTCAAGAAGCATATAAAATCTAAGGCAGTGCATCCAGTTGACATGGATGGACAGTGGAATGTTGAGTCATTTTGGTGTGACATAAGCAATGCGAAAGCAAAATTGAGGTGTTATAGGACAAATGACTGAGTACAGAGAAATAGAGTAGGCTAGTAAATCAGAATGTCTTATAATGGGCAATTTTAACTTTACAGATGTTGACTAGAATTTGTGGATTGGTCAAGTGCATTGACTTGTGGATTTATTGGATGACTGTTTTCTGCAGCATCATGTTAGAGAGGCAACAAGAAAGAGTAATACTCTTGATCTGATTATTCATGCATTGAGAATGTGCAGATAAAAGAACCACTAGGTGGCAGTGATCACAATGTATTGATGTGGGATTTACTTAAAGATGTAACTTCCATCAAGGTAAAGGGAAAAGGTTTTTGCTTTCGTAAAGTTGACTACAGCAGTCTCAGACAGTTTTAAAATTTTGTATAGCAGGACTAACTGATGATATTACCATCAGCAAATTTGAAATGGGAAGCATTCAAGAAATTAATCATAGACGCTACTTAGCTTTTCATACCAACTAAGAAATACTCTGCACGATTAGGCTTAAATGAATGTCATATGAAATGATGAGACTTGTGGCAAAGAAGAAAAATGCATATAAATTACCAGGTGGTATAGAAGCCTATGGTAGATATAAACTAGTCTGTAATCAAGTCACGAAAGAGGTTAGGCATGTGAAGGCAGATTACAAGAAATCTTTAGCAAAGGATGCAAAGAGAAACAACAGACTTCTTTACTTATGTAAACATTACAAGGAAGGGGATGAATCAGATTGGTCCATTTGATATCAATGGTTTAACTGTTGATGATCCTGCTCAGGTTTCTGAAAAACTGAATGACTATTTTGCATCTACATTCACACATGAGGAATTCCTTAGGGAATGGAATGGTAGAAGTTTATCAAACTCTAACAGAGAGCTAAATGATTTTGTAATAACTGAGAGGAAAGTGGAATTGAAGTTAAACATAAGAAATGCACCTGTGGCAAATGGGATCTATCCAATTATATTAAGGGAGGCAGCGAAGGATGTAAGCAAACCTTAGCCACAATTATGGGAGGTCGCTGCAGACTGCAAATGTATCGCCATTTCCAAAGGGTGACACGAATAATTACAGATGTTTGAAACCATACCCAAATGGAATACATTCTATATCTCAGTAAACATAATTGGGTGTTCAAATCCATGTTTGAAGAGCCCTTTGTTATTTTGAATACAAAAATCGATCCTCTTGATAGTGTTCCAAGAGTCACATATAAGTGTTTATGCTGTGATGTTTCCAATAGCTGTTTTAACTTTCACTTTTAAGTTTGTGTGCTTTTGGGATTTGTACACAGTGTTCTTCAGTAAATTCCCTCAAAAAAAATTGGGTCACAATTGTTTGATTTTGGGCATTTTGAATAATACATAATTGGAGATAAAAATGTTTCCTTTTGAGTACAATTTTAAAAGCTTGCTCTGTATAGTTTAATAAAACAAGTAAGACGTTCTTGCCTTCTGCTTTCTCATCAGCACAAGTGGGCAGAAATTACTTCTTGATTGTACCTTGTAGATAGTTCTTGTTTTTAACTCTTGTTCCTAACATTAGTTCTAATTATTAAAATTTTAAAATATAGTTGGCATTTTCAGATTACGGGATAAACTCATTGAATAGCAAAGTGTCATATATACTAATTGCCAAAAAATACAGTTCATCAGATTGAAAACTGAATAAAATTTTGAAAGTTACTTGAGCTGCCTTAATCCTCATTCATAATGAAACAATATTTCTATCAGACATTCTTGGATTAAATTTGCAAAATATTTTCTTTTTAAATACTCCCTCTGTGAGCATATATATATTTTTACAAGTAACGTTTCAATGACTAAAATTATTGTGGAGTTTGTCAAAAAGTTAGACTTTGCTTAGTGCAGAGTTCTTAAAATTAAATTATTGTTTTGTTAACCGTGCTCATCCAGAAGTGCTGTCTGCATTCAAGTTAATCTCTCAGTAATTGTATCAATCTTCTATTTAAAAACCTCTTGGGAAAATTTTTCTGGTTTCCCTATTAAAAATATTAGAAATCCAGTCAAAATGATCCCTGTGTGCCTATGAATTTTGTGCAATTACTGCCATGTTAAAAGAGAATGAGGAGACCATGCCTGTCAGCCATCCTTGTGGCAGACAAGCTGAAATTATCTTGAATTTCAGATTCAGAGGTTGATGGAACTGAATCAAGTATTTGTAAAAGATGTAGAAGGTAGTATTACATTAAAAGAGGAAGGAACAAGTTTTTATATATTTTAAAAATCTGTTTGATTTCTGAAATAATTTAACATTAATATTTAAATGCATTTTTGTATAAAATAATTTATGAATTTTCAAACAACTCTGCCCTGGGGGCCCCACACTGATTACAAACTTGCTTGTGAAAAGGTTAAACAATTTGTCTTGCTGGCTGCTGCAGAACTGAAAACAAAAATATACAAATATATAATTTTGTGTGAAATGTATCTTCCCTTGGCAAACAATTTTATTTTTGTATTGTACATTTAAATGCAGCTTATATTGCAGTTTATAGCACAACTAATTACTTTTTTAACCCTGTATTGGTTGCGTGAAAATGCAAAATTCCTCTGTGCCCATGAAAAATTTGGAAAATCAGCAAATAATAATTCAAAATAGTTTTTTTTTTATGCCACCTATAATTTCAACTTTTATAAAAGATTTAATTAAAAACATTTTTAATTAATTTTTTAAAATTAAAACCCACTTTAGACCTTTCAGAGAGCGAATGCAGATTTAAAAAGCATGCCCTTCAACCTATGCTTCGATTCCTGGAGCACATATCAATAACAGCAGTGCATGCTGCTTGAAGCACTTATGTAAGCAGTTTGATTCCAGATGATGCAGCTGTCATAAAGCCAAAGAGCGTCTCTTCATGATGTGTCAATCAAGACACGGATATAATTAGGTTTAACTTAATCATTAATTTTTACTAATTGTACAGTAATTAACAGACATTTCTAAAATTTTTCTGTAACTAGTTCAAAGAAATCACATTTCAACAACAGGTATTAGGTGTGTAGATAGAGTAGATGAAGCACAAATTGCTGTTAGTTGCGCAGGATTTAATCAATCCCATGCAACAAATACAGGATTAAAATTTAATTTTTAGGAAAACAGATTAATGTAGAATGATTACATCTGTCCTAGAGTAAGGAGAAAAACAATACACATCTCGAGTTCAATCATTGGGCCTATCCACTCGATATTATGAAGAGGATGACATTGAGCCACCTATTGTTTTTTTCCTTATTATAGCATATCTCTTATAATTATTATTTTATATTTGAGTCGAGAAGATATTTGAGTCATTTCACTGTTTTTGTTCTTAGCATATATATAGAGTAAATAAAGAGATTGGCAGTTCAAGGATCTGTTTGAAAATTTCATTGCTGCATATTTAAAATAAAAATAAAAAGTTTTGGTTCCAGTTGCTTACTTTCTGTAGCTCTGAAATTTTTACATGTAACTGTTGATTCTAGTTTAATAGTCGAATGTGTGTTTTAGATAGTATGCATATGCAGTGTGCATTTTCTCAAAGTGTTGTGACATTTCCACATATATTTATGGTCGCAATTAATTAGCAGATCACAACAGTGCAAAATGCTTACACTAACAGTGCCAAGAAAATAATGTGAGGCACAGTGAACTGCTTGCACAACCAAAAATTGCAGGGACTCTGTGTTTTGATATTTTACTAACATTTCAATGTTTTTTTTATTGCTGTGAATTCAGTGAAAAAATGTAATAACCAATTTTTTTTTTTTGTAAAATATGCAACTCTGATTTGAAATGGAACCATTCCATATATGCAGGTATCAGTTTTCATTCCACAGCAAAGAATATTTGTAATTTATTTTCTATTTGAAACAAAAACTTGTACTTAAGGCTAATTTTATTCTTCCATAAACATTATATATAGATCCTTTAAAAGATTTTCATGTGCATTTCTAATAATAGTGTTTTTACATTGTGGTATTGTAGGTGTACAAATATTAAATATAGTTGACATTTTTTGTAAGTAAATGATAGTGTAGTGCAGTGGTGTACATATTTTGAGGACCAGGTTTGTGCAGCATGAATTTTAAATGCAATTCTGTTACTTGATGCATTAAAAATACTTGCTAAAATTTACATCCTGTATTATTAATTGTATATTAATTTTTAATATATTTTAAAATTTGAGAGTTGTGTTTAATGAAAACATTTTTGCAATCTTTCACTAGTCATTTGTTTGTTCAGGTTAAATTATATATTGTACAAAATGTTTGCTAAATTAAACTTATATTTAAAAAGATACTTGTGTGCAGGCATGAAATGTTTACCACTTCATAGTCACGGTGTTATATGATGGCAGACTGGACCACTAGGAGATTTTCAAATGGGCCTTCTTCAAATCCCACAATAAGACCAGTATTATAAAAATATTTAGGCTAGTTTAGAAAGGATATCCAGGACCATTTATTATGAAAGGTGTTGTACAATATATGCAACAAAATTGCTGCATGTATTATAATAACTCTGTTTAATTGCTACATTTCAAAACTTTGAAACTGCCGGTGAAGAATGCATTTTGATGTCCATATATTCAGGATCATGTTTGGTTAAACTCCCATTATAATGCTTTTGGTGCTCTTTTCTTCTGGTCCCCATGGCCAATGCTATGAAATTCCAGGCATTTATTAAACATAACACTTCTATTTAAAACTCTTTTCCTGCTTATATTGATTTTTTTAAGGTCCCAACAAGTAATAAACCATCTTACTGTTGACCTTTTGGTAAAGGGATGGCAGAGACATTTATGGTGCAGTTTATTTACTTTGTAGAAATCATTAATGGTGTACAAGACAATTTCATATTTAATTGAAAGCTCTGAAGGTAGAAAACTGCTCTTTACCACTCAGTGCATAACCATTTTTCATTCTTTTTAACCCTACCCTGCTAATGTGGCATTTGATAGATGCCACTGTTTTAAATTTTTTCATAATTTCTTAAATTCATAACTGAAATAAAATCTTCCCACCTACCTTTGCACACCAATATTCTCCTAACTGATTACATAGTGGGGTTTTTTTTTTTTTTTTTCAATATACTGAATTATGAGGCATTAATCTTTTTGTTTGGCAGCATAAACAAATGCCAGGTGAGCAAAATTCTCTCTCTCATATAGGCAACTCCCATTTCCATGCAGTGTCTGTGAGGTGCCAGCAAGAAATGTCTGATCTTGCTGTAGAGCTTTGGTTTTGCTGGATAAATGTGAACAGCTGACAAAAACAAAGCTGTCCACATTACACCTGAGTTTGAATTCGGGGTAAAGGGACCCTGCAAAATTTTTAAAAATACAGTAAAAATATTTTTTTTATTACTGTTTCTCCAGTTTGTTTTTGTTCAGTATTTTTTGATTTGAGTTCATAACATATTTAATGTTTTAAATTCAGTAAAAAACTAAATTTTATTTTAATAAAAAGTGCAGTGCCTCACAGAAACCATATGATCAAGGAAAGTTCCATTTAGGGTGCAAGCAGCTTACAAAACAATCTAATTTTTTACATTACAGAATAATTTAGGGCTAAAGCCTCAGGTTATGTAGGGAGTTAACTAGCATACAAGTTAGTGCAATTGCATCATTTCTGTACATAGCCAACTACTTAAGTAGTTATAAATTGGCATCATTGAGCATATCTCATATTGTGAATACTCAACACCATCACGCATCTCTTATATTGTGGAGTTATACTTCACAACTGGGTTGTCATCTTTGCAACACCAGGGTACCTGCCCACCACTGATGAGGAGCCAATAAGCTCTGAAACGGTGCCATAAGGGTGATGATATCCGCTGAGAATAAGTAACAATAGCCTTCTCCTATGGTGAAGCATACAGAAATGGTGCAATTGCACTAATTTGTAGTCTGATTTTTTTTACTTAAAATGTTTTGATAATTTTAAGTACATTAGGAAAAGGATGAATCACATTGAAATATGAATGGTATAACTGTTGATGATCCTGCTCAGGTGGCTGAAAAACCAAATAGATATTTTGCATCTACATTAACACACAAGGAAATTTTTACATGACTATGCTAGAAGTATATTGATTCCTAACAGGGAGCTAAATGATTCTGTGATAACTGGAAAGGAAGGAGGAAGCAAAATTGTTGAAACTAAAAGTGAATAAGGCAGCTGGGATATAATCAGATATATTAAGAGAGGTGGCAAAAGACAAACATATCTTTGGTGAAATTATGAGAGCTTCCTTAGATTCAAGGGAGGGCCCACTGGATTGGAGATGTGCAAACATCTCCCTAATTCACAAAGGAAACATTCTCATTCTCAAAAAAAAAAAAAAAAAAAAAAAAAAAAAAAAATCCACCTTATTCTGATTAAGGGAAGGCCTCATTAGCCCCTGAAAATTACAGTTAAATGTTTTTTAAGTTACATAAAGGCTCAGAATCTTAACTACAGTAAGAGTCCAATGATCTAGCATCTGATTTATCCAGGAAATACAATAAACTGGCTTCTGAGTGGGCCAGCCATACGGTACATAGTTTTTATTTATTATATTTTTCTCTCCTCATCCTCAAATGCTTGGAAATTTCACTGCATAAAAAGAGAGATGCTGAATAAGATTCTTTTCAATAACACCAGGAATATTAGGGGCTATTTTCATAACGTGGCTGAGTTAGTCAGTCTCATGCAAGCATAGCATTATCTTTTATCTATCAAACAGCAAACTGACCGAACGAGACACTCAATTACAGCACCATCTACTGATGGATCATAGACTTAGTTATTTTGTCGCTTGTTGCACGCACGCACACACAGATTTCCACGTTCAAACTTTGAAATGAATGCACTAATGAGTGATGCAACAGTTATTTTAAAATTGAGGCATGTTTGTGTGCTTCAATTAATTTATGATATAGGGGAAGGTTATAGGATTGATACTATTTGGATATAAAATTAGTGACTCACTGATATTAACAATTGCAAACTGAAAAGAGTTTCTCAGTACTGAGTATCTTACATGATGTGTTAGGTTGACATAACAGATATATTGCATCTACATTCACGCATGAGGATTTCTTTAGGAAAGAGAATACCCTAAGTTTATCAAACTCTAAAGTGGAACTAAATGATTTTGTGATCACTGAAAAGTAAGTGGAAGAGAAATTGTTGAGACTAAACTTACAAAAGGATCCAGGGATGGATGAGATCTATCCAATTATATTAAGGGAAGCAGCAAAGGAAGTAAGCAAACTCTTGTCCATAATTATGAGAGCATCCTTAGCTTCAGGGGAAGTCCCTATGGACCAGAGATGTGTTCAATGTATCCCCCAATTCACAAAGGGAATCAAAAGGTAACATGAGCAATTACAGACCTGTCAGCTTAACATCTGTTCCAGGGAAATTAATGGAGTGACTGGTTACAGAAGTAATGCAGGACAATCTAGACAGAAATGCAATTATACCACAGTCACAGCATGGATTTAAGGGGAAGTCTCGTCTGACCATTCTGGATACTATGATGCAGTAACAAAGAACTGAATGCAAAAAATAATTTCGATATTGTATACTTGGATTTCAGGAAGGCTTTTGATACTGTTGAACATATTAACCCCAGGAGCTCACATCTGATGAGTATGGGTTTGGCACACCCAGGGTCCTGAGCTGGATATTATCCTCTCTCTCTCTCTCTCTCTCTCTCAGGGTAACTCGGGAATTTGTTTGTTTTTTGGCTGGTGCAGGATAAGCCTCAGGCTTCCTTGCACCATTATAGCTAATAATAATAAAAGACATCTGTACAAATTGGAGCAATGTGACATTAAGGGCAAGTTACTGGTACAGATAAAGGAATGGTTGAGTGGGAGAAGGTAGATTGGTTATCAATGGGCACTGCTCTTTTTGAACTAATGTTATTAGTGGAGTCCCCTCGGGTCAGTGCTGGGCCCATTGTTGTTTTCAATATTGATTAAAGATACTGATGAATGCATATCACACATAATGTCTAAGTTTGCAGATGATACTAAGGTTGGTGGGGTGGTTAATGATGGTAATTAAGGTAAGCTGTTGCAACAAGATCTATAAAAATTAGGGCAATGGGCTGAGAAATGCAGTTGAAGTTTAACATTAACAAATGCAAGGTACTGCACATCAGTAGCAGCCATCCTAGATTAACATAACTGTGTGGTACTACACTCACTGTAGTGGAAAATGAAAAAGAACTGGGTAATTGTGCAATCTGATATGAAATTTTCTGAGCAGTGCAGACAGGCTGCTGGGACAGCTCGTTGAAACTCAGTCAATAATATACAGGAACTCTGTTTTTGCTAGAAGGGATAAGGAGGTGATTAACCTTTTTTACAAGGCAAGTTAGGTTGCATCTTGAGTACTGTATACAGGTCTGGACACCTCATTTTGGGAAAGATGAAGATGCGTAGAAAAGGGCAATGAGATTGATGAAGGGAACAAAAGGGTGGTCTTACCAAGAAAAGCTTCAATTCTGCAAATTGCAGCATCTTGAGACTAGGCACCTACAAGGAGATCTTATTGAGGTGTTTAAAGCCTTGAAAGAATTGGGTAAGCTCAATGCTGATAACATTCTTCCTCTTGCTGAGCCTACGCACATGAAGGGGCATAAACTCAAATCGAGGGATGGTTACAGGATACATGTATGGAAGTTTTCACCTTTAGCCATTGTCAATTGTTGGAACAAGCTTGCATCTTTTGTTTTAAAAGTGGGTAATTTCAATAAATTCAAGGAAGAATTAGACACTTTCCTGAAGGGGGATGGAAGGGTAATGTAGATAGGTTTTTTTTGACTGATGCTCTATAAGTTTTCTGCTTTCTTGCATTTTTTACCAATAGTAATAATGCATTGCAGCTGTGTTTATAACGCACACCTACACATGAACTTTTAACCATATGTACACTGAGTGATAACTGAATTATGACCACCCTTATGAAAAGTGAATGCGACCCATTGACTAAGTGAGGTACAAGAGTGCACAGTTAGTCGACTTACGTAGCATAGATAAGGTGTCAATGGTTCAGTAGGTAATAAAATTCTGAACGTGATGGGTAAAAGGAAGGATTTATCAGAATTTGATAAAGGACAGATTATGGGAGCCGAACGAGCTGGTGCCGCGATTTCCCAAACAGCTGAACTGGTGGGGTGTTTGAGAGCCGCTTTTGTTTAAGTGTACTAGGACTGGTGTCAAAATGTTCAAACAATGACCAGACGGCAAAACTGCAAAGGTCAGCAAAAGGTTGAAGTTATAGGTGAGTGCCGGGTCCAATTACTTTTACAGGCAAACACGCACAGCACTGTTCAAGCGTTGACTACCCAATACAACATGGGCCAACCCAGAACAATATCTGGCATGACCATGCGTCGCACGTATGGGCTATACCAGCAGACGGTATCCTCTCCTAACTAAGGTTCATCGGCGTAAAAGACTTGCCCGGTGCAAAGAGAATGGAAGTTGTATGTTAGAAGACTGAAAGAAGGTATGCTGGTCAGATGAATCACGTTATTTACTCCACACCATAGATGGTCACGTACGGATTTGGCATCAACAACATGAGGCTCTTGATCCATCATGCATGGTATCAAAAGTGCAGGCCAGTGGAGGCGGTTGTATGGGGTGGGGCATGTTTCACTGGCAGGAACTTGGACCACTGGTGCATGTGGAACAACATATCAGTAGTCTCTGCTATCATCGACTGCTTACTGACTGTGTACACCATACTATATTAAAATTTTTCCAAGATGACAATGCGTCAAGCCATCAGGCACTTGTTGTGCAGGAAGGGTTTGAGGAACACAGTTCTGACTTACAGCATATCGATTGGCCTCCTAACTCTCCCGATATCAATCCCATGGTGGGACACTATGGAAAAGCATATCAGGCAGCTGGATACACCAATCGCCTCCATACCTACATTGCTGACTGCATTACACACAGTTTGGTTGGCCATACCTCCTGAACACTTTCAACATCTTGTTGAATCAATGCCACGTCGGATAGCTGCTGTACTGAGGGCAAAAGGAGGACCTACGAAGTATTAGGTAGGTGGTCATAATTTAGTGTACTTGATCAGGGGAAAATAAATGAATATTTGAACTGTATATATCTGGAGTTTTGTTTGCAAATAGAATGTTTGGAAAGAAAACAAAATCTTCAAAAATTGTTGAGTATCAATTTAAATGTTGGTCTTTACTCATTTAAAGCACAAATAATAACAAACAAATTTAAAATTTGAATTTCTATAAAAGAGAATTGCGGCTAACATTTTTTTTTTTATTGCCGTCCCAATTTTAAATTTTGGAAATTTTCAAATTCACACTAGGAGATACCCTATAATTTATCATATTTTTGTGTGTGTGTGTGTGTGTGTGTGTGTGTTTTCCCCGTTTGCTTGGATATGAGATAATTAATTTATCATTAATTTTAGCATATAGAACAAAAAATTAACAGTGTGGAGAAATTGGAAAGCTCTAATTTTCACAGAGTTTAAACCCCTGAAATTTTGGCATTAACAATTCACTTTTTTTTTCTTATTCTTCCTTAAGGAACATATATGGGATCTGAAATCAGCCCATTATGGCTATAGTTGCTGATGTGTCAGTAATTTTCTAACCACAACAACCACGTACTCCATGAAACTAATGGCTGGCTACATGTTATCTCACCGAGGGTTGGCTCATTTTCTCCATTATAATCAAGTCATATCATGTACCCAAAAATTAAAAATATTGCAAGGTTAAAATGTTGTTGGATTTGTCTATGATCAAAGTGAAAACAATATGAAAATGGCCACTGAATTTGGAGTTAACTGAGAAATACCTCATTTGTTTGTGAATATCTCAAATGATATTTCCTTTATGATTTGCTACATCTGTTTAAAGTACCAAGCAACAATTTGTTGAAATATTATATCTGGATCAAAACAAGTCAGTTGGAAGTGTGTGTGTATATATATATATATATATATATATATGATTATTTGTTAGTGAGAAAATAATGGATTACCATGTCCAAGACTAACTACACTTTACATGAATCCAAAAGCAAGAAAGAAAATTAAAGTCCACTTAACACAAGTTTTAAGATATTCTGTAAGAGATGCTGCTTCACAAACTACTATTTTGACTACTATTAATACTACTGCTTTGAAAGGGAAAATAAGTTCATAATACCTATATTAGTCTACATCAAAGTTTGGGAGGATATACTAAGATCTTTTACAGAGTGGTCATTTATTGATGCATTTGGAATAAAATACTAGACGCAATACAAAAAATAGTTTGATAACTTAGAATTCTGCAATCTAACTTAGCAAAAGATTTAAAAATCAAGAGTTTATTTTAATGAAGTACATTCATTAACCAAGATGTCTTGAAAATACATTTAGCATTATTAGAGGGAAAAGAGGTCAACTGCAAGAAAAATATAACTAAATTTTAAACTTATAGAATTGTATTTAAAAACATAATTTTCATTATGTAGAAAGAAGCATAGATTCTTACGTAAATTGAATGAATGTTTAATTTTTATTAACTGATACAATATATAAATTAATGGGTGACATGGAAGCCTATGATAGATATAAGCTGGTCTGTAACCAAGTCACAAAGGAGATTAGGCAGGCAAAGGCAGATTATGAGAAATCCTTGGCAAAGGATGCAAAGAAAAATAAAATAAAAGAGTTCTTTACCTATGTAAACTCTAGAAGGAAAGGGATGAATCAGATTGGTCCACTGGATATTGATGATTCAAGAGTTGAGGATCCTGCTTAGGTAGCTAACAGACTAAATGAGTATTTTCAGCTACATTCACACGTGAAGGGTTATTCAGGAAGGGGAATGCGAGAGGTGAAGTAAACTCTGGCAGTGAGCTAGATGATTTTGTAATAACTGAGAAGAAAGTGGAGGAGAAATTGTTGAGGATAAACATAAAAAAGGCACCCGAGGTGGATGGGATCTATCCAGTTATATTAAAGGAGGCAGCAAAGGATGTAAGCAAACCCTTAGCCACAATTATGAGAGCTTCTTTGAACTCAGGGTAGGTACCCATAGACTGGAGATGTGCAAATGTGTCCCCAATTCACACAGGCTGACACAAGTAGATGTGAGCTGCTGGAACGAGTACAGAGAAGGGCAACAAGATTAGTGAAACGAACAAAGGGTTTCTCTTATGAAGAAAGGCTTAAGTTTTGCAAATTACAGTGTCTGGAGACTAGGCACCGGCAAGCTGATCTAGCATTAGCATAGGCATATGATGCAAGAAAGCAAGCTTATTCAGCATCAGCCAAAAAAAAAAAAAAAAAAACCACAACCACTACTCCCATTTCACCCCTCCGTTCATTCGAAATACCTGTCCAGCTGAGCCTTAAATTTGTTTAGGCTATCAACTTCGACAACAAGTGATGGAAGTCTATTCCACAAACCAACTGCCCGCTGGCTAAAGGCAAATTTCCGCACATCTATCCGACATCCGTCCTTCCTCAATTTGAATTTATGCCCTCTCAGGTGATTATTCTGAGCAAGAGGAAGAATCCCATCGGCATTGAGCATGCTCAAGCCAGTCAAAGCCTTATACACCTCTATCAGATCACCTCGCCGATGCCTAGTCTCCAGACTTTGTAATTTGCAAAACTTAAGCCTTTCTTCGTAAGAGTAACCCTTTGTTCCATTCACTAATCTTGTTGCCCTTCTCTGTACTCGTTCCAGCAGCTCTACATCCTTCTTGAAATGAGGCCTCCAGACCTGTATACAGTACTCAAGGTGTGGCCTGACCATTGCCTTATACAAGGGAATAATCACCTCCTTATCCCTGCTAGAAACATTCCTGTATATCATTGACAAGACACCATGAGCTACTCTTGCAGTCCATCTGCACTGCTCAGAGAACTTCATATCTGCCTGCACAATTACCCCCAGGTCCTTTTTTTCATTCTCTACCACTGTCAGTGTAGTACCACAGAGTTGCTATGTTACTCTGGGGTTACTGTTTCCCATATGTAGCACTTTACATTTGTCAATGTTTAACTTCATTTGCCACCTCTCAGCCCATCTGCTCAACCTTTCCAGATCCTGTTGCAACAGAATAGCGTCAGTAGTGTCCTTAACAACCCTGCCAACATTTGTATCGTCTGCAAACTTGGACATTAAGCTTGATATACCATCATCAGTATCATTTATAAATACAGAAAACAACAATGGACCCAATACTGAACTCTGAGGAACTCCACTAATAACATTAGTCTACAATGAGCAGTGTCCATTGAATACCACCCTCTGTCTTCTCCCCCTCAACCATCCCTTTATCCATAGCAGCAATTTGCCTCCAATGCCACACTGCTCCAATTTGTGCAGCAGTCTTCCATGCGCAACAGTATCAAAAGCCTTTCTAAGATCCAAATATATAATATCAAAGTTATTCCCTGCATCCAGTTCTTTTGTGACTACATCATAGTATCCAATCAAATTGGTCAGACAAGACCTGCCCTTAACAAAACCATGCTGTGTCTGAGCTATAACTGAATTCTTGTCTAGATGATCCTGCAGTGCTTCTTTAACCAGTGCCTCCATTCATTTTCCTAGAACCAAAGTTAAACTAACAGGTCTATAATTACTTGTGTCAGCCTTTGATCCTCTTTTGTGAATTGGGGTTACATTTGCACATCTCCAGTCTATGGGTACCTCCCCTGAGTCCAAAGAACCTCTCATAATTATGGCTAGGGGTTTGCTTACTTTCTTTACTGCCTCCTTTAATATAATTGGATAGATCCCATCCACTCCGGGTGCCTTTTTTATGTTTATCCTCTACAATTTCTCCTCCACTTTCCTCTCAGTTATTAGAAAATCATCTAGCTCACTGCCAATGTTTACTTCACCTACGACATTCCCCTTCCTGAATAACTCCTCATGTGTGAATGTAGATGCAAAATACTCGTTTAGATTGTTAGCCACCTGAGCAGGATCCTCAACTGTTGAACCATCAGATTGAGGTTAAAGCTTTGAATGGTTTGAGCATGCGTAATACCGATGGGATTCTTCCTCTTGCTCAGAATAATCACCTGAGAGGGCATAAATTCAAATTGAGGAGAGACAGATGTAGAATACATGTGCAGAAATTTGCCTTTAGCCAGTGGGTAGTTGGTTGGTGGAACAGACTTCCATCCCTTGTTGTGAAAGTTGATAGCCTAAATAAATTTAAGGCTCAGCTGGACAGGTATTTCTAATGAATGGAGGGGTGAAATGGGAGGGTTTTTTTTTTTTTTTTTTTTTTTGGCTGATGCTGCATAAGCTTGCTTTCTTGAATCATATGCCTCTACTAATGCTAATAATTCTAGAGAACTAAGTTTTATATAATTAAAAATATATTTTTATGTGAAGTTTAAAAATGATAATCTTACATTTCTACAGAAGGGTACTGGTTAGCTGTAGCTCCAAATAAACACTGGAGTTGTAGCAGCTAACTCTTCTGCAAATGGTCTATTTGTTATTTATTCCTGCTAACTCATGTTTAGATACTGATAATGCCATGTCATGAAAAAGTCCCACAAAAATTCCTCTCGTTATTCTCATTATCGACAAGACTCAAAACTCAGGTTTTTTCCACCCGATATGGGGAGGAAGACAATTTTACCAATTCTACTTCCCACAAGTGCACAACCTCTGTAGAAACGTCTTAAATAATAGTAATTTAATTTGGTAAGCTTGCAGTAACACTTCCAGTCAACTGTCAGTGGTCAAGTGTGAGTTGTAATAGTTCCAACAGTCTTGTTTCCATACTTTTTTTCATCTCTCTCTTCAAAATAAATCTGTTAGAGTTACATAGTTTGCTCAATCCACGAAGGAGTTTTATCCTTAATATGCGAGCAGAAAATTATAAAACCAGGTGAAGGGTAGTTAGTGAAATCAGCCACACACAGGTGAAGATATCTGCAAAGCTTTCTGGATTTGGCTGGTGACACCTATAATCCAGTGCAGCTGCTTTTAAATGATGCTTATTTCAAGGGGACAAAAATTCCTCAGAAGAAAATTGTCTATTTAGCTTTTTAGTGAGCCACACAATCCCTGCCGTCATTAAAATCAGCTGCATAATGCTGGATTGTAGGTGTCACCAGCATTTTGTTTTAGTGTTGTCCACAATTATAGACTATTTTCAAATTTTTTCAAAATTTGTATGAACAAATGTTGCAAAAATTTGAAATATAATAGTGGATAACTATTACATTTGAACTATTATAGGAAAAATATAATAGTGGATAACTCTTACCCCAAAAGTAGTTATTTAGGGGACATACAACATGAATCAAAAAGTCGGTTATGCTTGCTCCATTGCAAAAATGGATGCAGAAACCTTGCTTCCCAATTATAATACAGTGATTGTGCCAACCAAGCTCAACAATTATATCAGATAAATGGCAAGCATATAAAGGCATTGCCAGTTGGTCCCAGAAACAATACATGCACTAAACTGAACCACAGCATGAATTTTGTTGACTATATTAGTGGAGTAACTACCAATCACATTAAAAATTATTGGAAGTAGCTCTGAAATTATACAACCAAAGAAGAAACGGCAGCTTGGGAAGCATGGCTTTTAATTATGCAGATAAATTTTTGTGGAGGCAAAGATAGGCAAACTTTATTATTTGTTCTTATGATTGTTCATTATTGGTTTTTGTATGCTTTGATATGTGATTTGTTCCTGTCTATTTTGTTCTAATAAATTTTAAAATTTCATTTTATGTATATTTAGTATGTAATTCATTCCATATGCAATTCTCATGATTTTATTTATGGGTAAGCTGGCCTTTTGTAATTTATTGGGACAAATTGAAGAGAAATCCTGTTTAATTTGTTCTTATGACATGACTGTCTGTTTTTAGTTTGTATTAAATTAAATTGTTTTATGTATTAAATTATTTTAAAATTACATCTCTTGTAATAAACCATGTAATTCAATGGCATATCACTGTTGACTTGACATGCCAATGAAAACTGACGATGGTAGCACATCTTACTGGTGATTGATAGCAACCTCTCGGTCCGCACCTTGCAGAGGACCTTCATTTCTTGGCAGGTTCACCAGCGTATGATGTAGCATTTGCCTATGCTCTGTGTGTAGTCTGGTGGATTACTTGCCAAGGTCCCTGTTGAAGCTGCAATTGTAAGGTCACCTCAGCTATAAAAGAGAATTTATAGAAAAAAAATAGGGCTAGTTAAATTGTTAGAGGAGATAGACAGATGATGTGTTGTGTTTTTTTGTCTGATGATATGATCTTTCTTCCTTGCATCATTTGCCACTTCAAGCATACTGTAGTAATATATTGCATATTACAAAAGTATGCAACAAATTCTGGGATATATTCTAGGATTCAAAAGAAAAAAAGTTGTATAAACAATATTAAATTCTGCATAGTGACGGACCTTTCAATTTTTTAAAAATTGAAATAGGGCTGGTTTAATTTAAAAAAAAAAAAAAAATAGCTGTTTCTTTTTTATTTAAAAATTGTTAAATATTTTAACAATTTTTAAGCAAAATGTTAAGTCTGAACTTTAAACTGGGCCCAGTTTGAAACACAGCTGCTTCTTAAAACTGAAACAATCATAGTTCTCTAAACGTTAACCCCGGGAGCTCACATCTAGTGAGTATGGGCTTGGCAAATCCAGGGTCCTGAGCTGGATATCATCATTCTTCTCTTTCTTGGTGATTCCTTTCTACTTCTCTCTCTCTCTCTCTCTCTCAGGGGGTAACTTGGGAATTTTTTTTTTTTTTTTGGCTGGTGCAGCATAAGCCTCAGGCTTCCTTGTACCATATGGCCATTAATAATAATAATAATAATAATAACGTTCAGAAATAAACCACATATTCATATGACATGTTTTGGATACTCTTTTGAAATACTCCATATATTTCCTAAAAACTGCAATCTGGAGCAGTGTTTCTCAACCTTTTATCATTCACGGACCACTTCAAGCATTCTTTACTTACCATAGACCACTCGGTAGGGTTTCTTTACATCTATGAATTTTCCTGACAAATTTATAATTTTTGTTTTATTATCAGCTCTGCTAAGTAATGAATCGGTGATAATAATGTATGAATGGTAGGGGAAATTAAAAGAAAAAAAGTTTATATTGTCATATTTTTTATTGAAAAAAATATGAAGTAAAAAAGGGCTTTAAAAATTTTAATGCAATGGTTGTGCCTGCTTTCTTTTACAAAGTAAACAGTTGATTGCCAATTTTAAATTTTATTTGTGATTATATTTTATACTTACAATAAAATTTACCTTCCCAAGGAACACTGGTGGTAAGCAGACCACAGGTTGAAAAACACTGATGTAGAGCAATTAAAGTTGATAAGTACTTCTGTCTTCTCAAATTTCAATCCACAGAGTACTAGAGATATCAGTAAGTTTTAAGTTCGATTTATTTGTTAGTCTGGATAATATTTATTACAAAATTTTGAACCAATCAATGCCAATGTTTCTGAATTCCAAAATTCAGCAGTTGCCTTTTAATTTTGATACTGGGACTGAATGGATCAAAAATTGTGAAAAGGTTTTATCCAGATTTTTCAAATAAATTTAAAACTTATTGTATGGAAAAGTGCATTTTCTGTAAAAATAACTTGCATTAAATTAAATTCTCAAATTAAATTAATGCTTTTTTAATTCCGGAGACAGAAAATGACTTTCAAATACTTAAAAAGCAGAAAGAAAGGGCACATGTGGCAAATTTCAGTCTACAGGTTTAAGAGCATATTTATATCATTTCTGCATGTCTCCAAACTTTATACAGAAACGTGTTATTACAAGCTTGAAGATTATATTCACATTATTTTTCTGTTATTAATCTCTGTAATTAAATATAAATTTGTACTTAGTATAGAATAACTCATTTCACATACACTGACTGGCAACTTTATTAGGTACATCTGTTTTATGAAATGGAACACTCAGTAATGGTATCAAGTGTTTTTACCATACAATATAAACAAAATGGGCAGATATGTAGGAATGCTGTAGATGTACAATTCAATGTGAGAGCAGACAAGACAGAAAGAAAGAAGTAAGTGACATGGCAGATATGGCCAAAGTGAGTATTGTGGAAACTCAATCCTGCTGAGGTTTCCACTATGTCACATTCCACTATGTTTCGGGTGTATTAAGATTGGTCCAATAACCAATAAACACATCCTCTGGTTGGAAACAGCCCATTCAAACAAGACATGGACAAGACTTGTGCAGGGTAACAGAAAAATAACAAAACAGTACAACAGTGGTAACACCAAAGAAGCATTTCAGAATGCAGAACTTGCACAATGTCATGGATGGCATACCACAGCTGGCAACCCAACTGAATTATACTTCTGTCATTAAAAAAAAAAGGTATAGTTATATTATGGACTCAAGAACACCAATAGTGGAAATTGGAAAAACATTGCTTGCTCCAACGAATCCTAATTCCTGTCGTTTCACACTGAGCAAAGATTAGTATAGGGTGAAAACAAGAGTCAATGGACTTATCCTGCCAGGTGTCAGTATAATGGTGTGGCAAGTGTCACACCATTATACTGCTACCAGCCAGCCAATATGCACCATTCATTTTTAATGGTGCACATGGGGCCTCCTGATACAGGTGGAGCAATATTTGGATACCACAGGTTATCTGAGATATTTCTTCATGGTTGCAGCATATCCATTTATGAATGGGTTTTGTTAACAGGATAATGCACCATGTCATAAGGTCAAAATTGCACAGGGCCAAGTACGAGGACATAAGAATGAATTCAGCCTACTCTAGTGGCCTCCCCAGCTACCACATCTTGATGCAATTAAGCAGCTGTGGGATAAGGTGAAATGCACTTCAGATTACAGATCTCTAATCATCCAATTTAAAAAACAAATTTTCTGTTTATACTCTGGGACAACCACATGTTCAGAGGAGTTCACAAGATAGAGAGAGAGAGAGAGAGAGAGAGAGAGAGAGAGAGAGAGAGAGAGAGAGAGAGAGAATACGAGAAACAGTACTGCATTCAGCAGTCAGACTTGAACCACAGTCACTCAAAGCACATGTACTTATGCACCCTCATGCTTGACTACTCGGCTACGATTTGAAATAACTGTGGGAAGCAACTGAACCAGCATTGTGTGGCACATTAGCAGCACTCCACCAAGTGCATGCCACAAATCCAGACTATTCTGAGAGTAGTGTGACCCACTCACTATTACATAAATGTACCTATTATAAAGTGGCCATTCAGTTAGAGAGAATGCGATTCCTTTCTCCCTACATACTGCCATACCACAGGCCAGATTAAATTTTGAAAACAATTGCCTTAAAAAAATTGAACTATGTTTTTTTTCTTTCTTTAATTCACATACGCCACATGTATATGGTGAATTATTGCTATATAAATGACGTGAATTCTTTCAGTCAAGCAGTCAGAAAAGGATATGTATATCTATAACAATTTATGCACAGAGCAAGTACACTACTATACAATGATCAAGTGAAATAATATTCCACAGCTGAAATATGTTATACATTGCAACAATGATGAGGCAAACATGATAATTTTTCTGATCTTTTCAATTAGTAAAAAATATATAAAAGTATACATCTTATAAAAAAATATTTTCAAACATTTTGGCACTATTGAGAACAAAGATCACTTTTTAAATATGCCAAGTATCACCCCATATCTAAAATTTAAGATGTAATATAACATTTTTACTAAATATTTATAGCTATATACATTTGTTATTTACAATATGAAAAATATACAAAAACAGTGCAAAATTCTTTGCCATAAAACTCAAAAACGTTTCTAGGATATCTTTCATTGATATATTAATAACAAAATAAAATGTTTAGCATTTTGATTACAAACTAGTATAAAATTGTAAAAAATAAGACCTAATAATACTAATTATAGAATTTTGAGCAAAATAGTACCATCTTAACCTTTTTTTATGGAGATAAGAGTTGAAAGCATTCACAAAATTGCTTCACCATATTGCATTTTTAACCTAAAATCTTGCAACAATCACAAGATTGTGATAAATCACGGAGAAAACACTATTGACATTATAATTAAATAGTTTACAAATCATTGCCTTAAAAAAAGTGAACTATGTAAATTCTAATTATCAAACAGTCTGACACAAATCAAATGCATTTCTAAACATTTTTATCCAAGGTGATATGGTCATAGTCTTTTTCCATTCATAGGGCATCCATTCCCATTGCCAAGGGTAGACATCTTTCTGGATGAGGCATCATGGCCAGATGCCTGCCATCAGCTGAGCAGATAGAAGCTATCCCATTTTCACTACCATTTGGGTTGAATGGATATAGTTCTGTTTCCTGTCCTCTATCATCTACATAACGAAGTGGAACCAATTTACTTGATTCAACTCTGTTTTTTACAGTGCTGTTTTCGAACACAAACCTGCCTTCTCCATGGGCAACCCAAACCCCAAGTATTGATCCTTCCATATCTTGGAGCATTATTGCTTTGGTCTCTTCAATACTGACAGTTCCAAATCGAGATTCAAATCTTTGGGATAAATTGTGGGAAAGATGGACACCTTGTTCATTGTTTTCTGTTGGCGCTACCCAACCAAGCAAACCCATAAGTTGGCAGCCATTGCAGACACCTAAACTAAAGGTATTACTCTTTTTCTGGAATGCATCAAACTGAGCCTTAAGGTTTGAGAAGCAACCATCTCCCTAGATACCTTCCTCTCGAATTACAGCAACACGAGGACCACCTTCACCTCCTATTGTTCTAAATACAGTTGCCTTGGGATCAAAGGTAAGGTGGTAAGGAGGTGCAGTACATTTTGCCAAACAAATTTTTTTCCTAAAGTACACAATCTGGATCAGTCTTAATCATTTCCAGTTGGAAACTGGTTTCTTCCCAAATGTCTCTTAACTCTTACATCATAATATTTAACACCTCTTTACTGTTTACATTAAGTATGACTTTGGCTTTTTCTGCAAACCCACTGCTGTAGCCTATTTGTTGACATGGTATCCCATTCTCTTTGTATGCTGCCAAAACCAAAGCAACTTCATTTTGTGGCACTTCCATTATCCAACCTACTTCTCCAAACAGGGAAGCAATTGTACCCGCATTAGTGGTGAGATTTATATTAACACCATGATTTCCGGCAAAGGCCATTTCAAGAATACATGTAATGAGACTGCCATCACTTATGTCGTCCTCCTGTTATCTTTCTTTTACCAATTAGTTCCTGTGTGACTGAAAATGCTGTTCTTAAAAGTTTGTCGAAATTGTCTAAATCAGGCACGTTATCACCAAGTTGTTTATAGCATTGAGCAAGAGCCGTTCCTCCAAGCCTACCCTTTCCACTTAAAAGATCCACATATAGTAAGCATTCTTGTCCATTTGGACACTTTAAATCTGGAGTAACGGTCAATCTTATGTCAGGGGATGGGGCATAAGCTGAAACAACTAATGTTCCTGGAGATTTTACAGTTTCCTTTCCAACACGTGCTGCCATGCTTAATGAATCTTTTCCACCATCCACTGCAATCCCTAAAATAGACGTTGCTTCACACATTGCACGACAGGCATCATACAATGCAGCACCTTCTCCTGGTAATTTTGCAGCCCACATCCAGTTACCACTACACTTTACATCTTGTAGGGAATTAATCTTGGAAAACATTAAATTGGTAATTCCCTCTGCCACTGACATTCTTGCTCCAGCTGTGGGATCTAATAAACCTTTAATGGGCTGTTCTCCAATTAATGTGGCACTACCAACTATATCAAAGAATGACAGTGCAACAACTATCATATCAGCTAATGGTGTATGCAAAGGACCAACACACTGCTGTTGGGCAACCAAACCGGTCACACTTCTGTCAACTTTATTAGTCAAATAGCACTTGCTAGCCATGGATGGCAATCTAAGTACTCTATCCAGTGCTGTAAAACATCGAGAATTGGGAAATATTAGTGGGTAGAGAGCAGGTTTATGCCTTTCACAATGAAATATCTTTCTTGGCATTGAGCCAAGCACGTGTGAAAGTTCCAAATCAACTGACTTTCTTCCATTACCATTTTCCTCTTCCTGGATAACTATTCTTCCATCTCCAGTGACTTCTCCAACAAAACTTACGTGGCATTTTTCCCTATGAGATACTTTCTTCAAAATTTCTTTATCTTCAGATGCAATTAAAATTGCATCACTTTGATATTCAGCACCCCACAGTTCAAGCGTAGTTATAGTTGGATCACCAAGTTGAAATCTGTCAGTACAGCTCCTGCTGGTTCTACAATTTCGTTTAATACATTACCATTTCCACCTGCACCTTGATCATGAATGTTGAGGATAATGTTCCTCTTCATTTCAATACAAGTCCTAACAATTCGATTCAATTTCTGTATCACCACGTTGAACAGCCGCAAAATCCACTTCAGCTTTTTGATCCCCTTGAACATGAACTGAAGATGCAGCCCCACTCACCAACCCCAATACAATAAACTGGACCTCCAATTTTTACCACTATCATTCTTTTACTGGCTTCAAATTTTTTAACCATCATCTTTTCAATACTACCAATGCCTCCAGAAAACATTATAGGCTTCACCCATTTTTCCTCTCTCCATTTGGCAACCTCATTCCAAAAGAATGTGCAAATCCAGCCACTACTGGCTCACCAAATTTGTTTCCATAATCAGAAGCACCATTACTTGCTTCTACAGCAATTTCCAGTGGAGAAGCAAAGTTTTAATGATATACTAGAAAATAGCAATTAAATAGAAAATAGAACTAGAAAATAAAGTGCTATCTTACCATGGAAGGTTGTAACCTGGGATATTCAAGTTCCCAAAACTACATGCTGCTGTACCAGCAACCATCCATGTGGTTGCTGGTATGCACAGCAATCATGAATGCTGAGGATTAATGTTTCTCTCCATTTCAATACAAGCCCTAACAATTTGATTCAATTTCTGCACCACGTTGAACTGCCCCAAAATCCAGTTCAGCTTTTTTATCCCTTGAATGTGAATGGAAGATGCAGCCCCACCACCAACACGATAAACTGGACCTCCAATCTTTACCACTATCATTCTTTTACTGGCTTCAAAATTTTTAATCAGTCTTTTCAATACTACTAATGCCTCCAGAAAACATTATAGGCTTCACCCATTCTTTCGTCTCTCCATTTGGCAGCCTCATTCCAAAAGAACATGCAAATCCAGCCACTACTGGCTCACCAAATTTGTTTCCATAATCAGAAGCACCATTACTTGCTTCTATAGCAATTTCAGCAGTTGAGACTGGTGTTTGAATGACTTCGGCTCTATGAATTTTGCTGTCGATTTTCGTTTGTGCTGCTGCCGAGGTCGCCTGTTCTGATTGGTTTCGAGCATGTGCTGGTGAGGTGAGTCGAGGTTGATTTTTTTTTTTTTTTAGGAGCATTAGCAACTAAGGCCATATTGCTCCGGGAATGTGCGGTGGTCATTCCCTGACCTTTCCGCATCCTCCGTATTTGGAGGTGACAGGCTCGAACCCCGGTCTAATCAAGAAGCGTGTGTTACGTGAGTTGAGGCTTAGCTGTTGAGTCGGGAGGAAAAAAAATTTAGTTCTTATTTCGCTCGCTAGAGCGAAATAAGAACTAAATTTTTGGCACCACTGATTTTTTATTCGATTTTTTTATTTAATTAAATAAAAATTTTATTTTATTTTTCCGAGACTGAAACCCATGTCATCGCTACTGCCGGTCTGGTGCTTATCCCCACGGCTACCCTTTTAGTTATAAGAAAGTGTAAATGTGCCTGTTATAGTTAAGAGTGTGTGTGAGTGTGACATCAAGCTCTGTATTTTGCATACGAGCTTTGTTCTGATTCGTGGGGGTATGAACCTGTGTGCTGATTGGTTGTAGGGATATAAAGAGACTTCGTCTCTGAGTTTACTGGTGGTTTCTGGTCGGGTTGCTGCTGTAGAAATAGTCTGTTTTTGCCGCGTTGGTTTTCATGTGAATGTTGGTGGGTGCACAATGAATTGTGGGTTCTCCCCTTCGAGACTGGGGATATGAACGAGCAGTCTTGATTTTATGTGTTTTTGAGGATTAAATGTATATTTTGGCATGGTAGAGTGGCTCTATCTATCGATACTTTCTGTAAGTTGAAAAGTGAGAATCTGAAATTAAAGGATTTTATTTTATTGTATGTGCTTTGATGATTAAATATATATATATATATATATATATATATTTTTTTTTTACCCATAGATATGCAAGGCAGTATGATGGCGCCATCTGTTGACCTCATCTGCAAGTTGAAAGCTGAAAATAATGATTTTATTTCATTTTATGAACTTTGACGTTTAAATATATACAGTGAAACTTCCCTTTAATGGACAGCCATGGGGAACAAGAATTTGTCTGTTAGAGGGTGTCCGCTAACAAGAAGTCTGAGGGAGGAAAAAAAAAAAAAAGAAAAATTGTTCAACGTTTAATGTAAAATTAAAATATATACATATTTTGCACAATATTTTTGTAAATATACATAATTGTGCTATGCATATTATGACTTTATCTTAAGAAAAATACATACAGTAATCACTTATTTTCTTCTGCACCTTCTTCCGGCTGATAATTTTGTTTTCAACATTTGTTTGGAGTGAAGAAACCATCGAAAGTCCTTCAGTGGCAAAAAACATTTTTAAACAATTGATTTGTATGAGCGCTTCTTCTATTTTCATCGGTGGTTCGTCATTAAGATGTTCTTCGACAGAATGATCTCCTTCCAAATTTTTCTGTTTTGACGAATCATGTTTTGGTTAAAGTGACTTATCCATTAGCTCTTGATATCTTGTGTCATCAACGCTTTTTTATTAGACTTCCAGTCAACATTCAAAAGATTCAACTTTGTGCCCTTGAAACAATGAGGATTTTGTGGTTTTCCTATAACAAGAGGTTGTTCAAAGTCTTCCAGCATATTTGTACACAATAGTACAGTCAAGTGTTCCTTAGAAATTTTTCAGCCCTGGCACTTTGTTTTTTAGACTCATTGTTTTTTCAGGAAGAGCTTTAAAAACAACCCTGTTTCGTCACAGTTGTAAATATCCTTAGCTTCAAAATCACGACATAAATCTTCCAATTTGACGGTCCACTCTGTTAAAACCCCAGTATCAACAGATCCACCTTCACCACTTACGGTTTTCCAAGAAATTTTATGCCGAGTTTTGAACTTGTCTAGCCATCCCACAGAAGCTTTGAACTCATTTACTCCCATAAATTTCGCAACCTCCAAAGCCTTTTCCCTAATAATAGGCCCATTGATGGGAATTTTTTTAGCATGTGCACCGACAAAACTACTCATACGTAACATTGTCAATTTGAAGTCCAACAGTTTTCGGGAATGATTTTTGAACCTGATCATTTCCGTGTTGCCAGAATTGTTTGAGCAGTTCATTTTTTTTTTCTTTAGGATGTCGCTTACCTGCGTCTTCCCAATTTTGAATTTTGCAGCAAGATTGCGAACACTATTTTTTTGCCGATCATATGCATTAATGAGTTCGACTTTATCTTTTAAAGTTAAATGTTTACGAGAAGACATTGTGCACTTCACACGACACTGAACAGAACTGAAAACTGAAAAGACGAAAGGCCGACCATTTTTTTGCCGTTCATATGCATTAATGAGTTCGACTTTATCTTTTAAAGTTAAATGTTTACGAGAAGACATTGTGCACTTCACACGACACTGAACAGAACTGAAAAGACGAAAGGCCGACCAAATTCCCCCCGCACACACAGAATTTATCAGAAGTTTTACACGTGTCTTGAAAAAGGGTTTAGAACTGTGATGTAAACCTTGGTAAAATTCAGAGAATCAGAAATAGAAAATAAACACACGATTGAAGCAATACGTGGAGGAAAAGTTCCTAGAAAAAGGGCCGTGAGCTCGCCCGCTGTCCGTTATGGGGAGATCAAATTAAGTGCTAATCTAAATGAAACAGTGCAGATTGCCTGTCCGCGTCCGTTACACAGAACGTCCGCTAGACATAAGCTGAAAACACGTTAAAACCAATAGAGGTGAGTTGGGGAATTTGAAAATGTCTGTTGTAGAGAGATATGTCCGTTAAAGAGAGGTGTCCGTTAGGAGAAGTTTCACTATATATATTTTTACCCATAGCTATGCATGGTAGTATGGTGGTGCCATCTTCTGATCCTATCTGCAGACTGAGAATCTGAAATTAATGATTTTATTTCATTTTATGTACTTTTGTTTAAGGTTATGTGTTTTTGATGATTAAATTTATATGTATATATTTTTACCTATAGCTATTTATGAAGGCTCCATATAATTCTACAAGTGGAATTTGTCTCCCAATATTTAGAGACACATTCTGTCTTGGAAAAAACCTGAAAGGTAAAATGGTGGCACCATCTACAACTTGAATTTTTACTCTATATTTGAAATTATTTAATGCCTTTTACATTTCTAAAAAGGTAATTTCTCAAAAAAAAAAAATTTAAGGTTATTGATTAAAGGAAAAAATTAGGAAAATAGGAAACTTGATTCTAAACATTGATTGGTTGTTGTCAAATGTTATTTCAATCCACGAGTTTGTACTGAAAAGTTTGTTTACTTTTGACAGTTTCGATGACATTGTTTCACTTTCCTAGCTTGGAAATTTCCTATTGGTTGCAACGTGCACAAACTCTTGATTCTAAACGCTGATTGGTTGTCGTCAACTGGTGTTTCAATCCACGATTTTGCTTTAAAAAAGGTCAATACGACCACAATTCTCACTTGCTTTTTTCATAGTATATGTAAAATGCACACATTTTACTTTCCGATTTGCATATTCTCCCCCCCTTCTTTTGATGTGCCCCTTGTGCTAAAGAGTTGTTTTTGGTTATTCCAGTGAAAACATATCTAGTAACTCACAGGACAAACTTGACTATCAGTCCGCAATAGCGATAAGACTCCAAAAGTCGGTAGGGTCGAAATTTCAAATGTTTGGATATCATCCTTGTATAGTACCAATTCCCCTGGTCACTATTGCGATGACTCTAGATAAGCAGCCGCTACGGACACATTGAGTTCACTGGTCCAGTAAAAATACGAGCTTTGCTCTCTCTGGCAAATACTGGTCAGCGTGTCTGATGTTCACGGCGTGAGAAAAGTGCCGCACCCTAGACCAAGCTCCGCGGAGGAGGTGAAAGTTCATGCAATAAGGAGGATATACTTGAGGATGCGACAAAAGAGGGGGCAGTTGTAGTGAAGAGCAGTAGTTGTGGTACGGAAGAGTTTTGGTTTTCAGAGAGAGAGAGAGAGTTTGGTGAATAAAATGTAAAAGAGTAGAAGAACGAAGAGAGACGGAGAATTATGGAAGCGCCAACTGCAAGCCCTGCACTCGGTCGAAGGAGTCGACTTTACTTCGGTAAGTTATAACATCCTCTTACAGCTATACATAAACCGTACTCCTCAGAAATATAATTAATTATGTTAGCATTGATAAATTGTAGAATGTCCTAATGCTGCTATCTTAAATAGCTTACTACATAGTATTGCAGTCTATCATAATTTACTATTGATAACATGATGTATCACAGGGTAAAACTTATGTTATGGGTGCTATCCTAAATAGCGCAACATTTTAGTAATCACACCCATTACTTCTTTTTGACACTGAATGTAACCAGTATGATTTATTATGTTAGAATTGATTAAGTATAGAATATCCTAATGCTGCTGTCTTAAATAGCACATCACTTAGATGGTAGTCTATCACAATTAACGATAGACAAAACAGGGTACAATAAGTTAAAACACAGCTTATGCGCGATAGTTTAGTATTGACACCCATCATGTTTGTATAACTATTATGTCACATGCCAGTTCTTGCCTGAGATGAATTATCCACACGAAGAACACCTATGTGAAGAGCCCATTAATTACCAAAGTATCAATAATGCTAAGAACTCTTAAACACTTCCATAAGGTCAATTTATGTTATTGTAACCAAATGATTTAGGATTTGCTTGTTACTGTTACCAGAACTGTTTTTACCATATATGTACCATTTCTATAGTATGTTGCATTAAACCATGTTTTGTTCAAACATATGCCTCAGAACTATCCTCCATTCACACGAATAAGTAAGTAGAGAACTAGAATAGAAGAACTTATATTGCGGTGCTCAAATCCTAACTATAACTGGAATGGTTTTGAGTATTATCACAACGCCCTTGTCAAAGCTGCGATTCCTATTCCCTTCCATTGGGTAGGATTATTGAGGGCTGAGACCATTGTCCTAGCATAAAAAAAACCACTAGACAGTCACATGATTATACTGGGATTACGATTGGGAATAAATGTCGAAGGAAGGAAAAGCGTCCCGAAACACAGACGTGGCATCCTGAGAAGCCCGAACGACAATAGTAAGTAAACTCCAGTATAACATATAACTGATCAAGGATGGCTAACCAGAATGTTTTCTTCGTTGCTGGTGATTCAGATTCGCAGTTGTTAGAGGCTGCTATTAAGATAAAGGAGTACGAGGAAGCACAGATGATAGAGGCAGAGCTTGAATTCTGCAGAAGTTTTGTGTATTCAACTGTGAGTATTCTTTTTTTTTTCATTTCTGAAAAATTTTTTAATTTCGATTTTTAAAAAAAATTGCTTTATAGAATTGTTTGGTAATTGCGTTTCTTACCGTTACTCTTTTAGAATGTGGAGTTATTTTTAGTCAAACATGCTAACACCCCATTTACTGAAAATCAGGCGGGGTATTCGAGAGATGTCATGATCCTAGAAGGCACGGGGCTACAGACAGTGAAAATTTGGAGCCAGAGAGCCCATCTATATTGGATGGATTTATTAATGATGACGCGGATGGATGGATCTCTATCTCTCTATATATTTTATTATAGTTTAAGTGCAATTATTAAAGAAGACAAAATATAGAATAAATACATTTCGTATTAAATAAGCTGGTAGCTACTTAACCCTATAATGGCCATAACTGGTCCACTCGGCCAAACCTAGTAAAGGATAATCATAAGTAAAAATAAAACAATTAATAAACATAATAATGAAATATATCAAGTCGATTATAGAAAATGGAATACATTGAAAGGGACTTTATCGAGGGCTAACCCTTTCAATATGTCCCCCTACAATTAACCAAGCTATCAGTTTCTGATATCATCTGCCTGTTTAACACAGTCGAATGGTAATATATGCGATAAATCGATAAGTAACATTAAAGTTAGAAAATAATTTAGTTGTTAACAGGCTGGATGACTTTACCCCGACTGATAGCTAAGACACATATAGAAAAACTAGCAAAAGCAAATAATAAGGAAGAAGAGTGATAACAGAGAACCAATATCCTTCAATTAATATTAATAGGTAACAAATGGGCAAAAGCTAAAATAAGGAGAACAGATTCAAGGTTTAAGAAAAGCAATAGTACCTCAATCCCCCTCGAATTACTCTAATAGTTCATGAGGTAAGAAAAATAGAATATGATAGCAAATAGTAAAGGAAAAGCTATTTACTTTACATATATATTTATTAATTTTCTATATTTGATATACTAAGGGGTTTGCCTGTGTGTTGACTTGTCTACCAGGATGCCTCCCTTATGCATTTACTAATTAAAAATAGATTAAAAATATTGTATAATAACACATACCTACTTTGGCAACATGCAGGTGCACTGTGTTGAAACTGGTGAGGGTATCTTACTAGGATGTTTAAATAACTATTAAAATGAGCTTTTACACCAAAGATAAAAATAAGATACTACGTCAGTCGCGTAGGATAAACTGTACCGCAGATACCACTGGGGCTCAGGGTGGTCCGACAAGTAACCTTACTAGCCTTACAGCATCTGATGCTTTAGGCCTACTGGAGGACCGTTATGCCAATAATGTAGTAGCAATGGATAGTACTACACATAATAATACACCAAACTGTTGCTCACCATGGCATGCAACCATCTACAATAACGGCAACGAATATAACACCTATAGATAATAATAAATTCTTAAAATTCAATACCTGTAATAATATACGTTGTCAAACCTGCCCTTCTATGAATACTAAGCATTACACTAACAGTGCAGAAGCTCCAGCCTTTTGCCATGCTAGTGGTATTCTATACCTTATTACATGCAATACTTGCGAAACTAAATATATAGGACAAACAGGGGATGAACTGCACATTAGAATTAATGTACACAGATCGCATATTAAAAACTATGTCAACTTAAAAGACATAGAACTGCAGCATTTCCAGTTGCACAACTTTAATAATATCACGATAACCATTTTAGAAATAGAGCATAATAATAGCACTAGGTTAGAATTAGAAAACATTAGCATATTGAAATATAAAACACTATCCTTATGGACTAAATAGCTTATTCAATGGGCATTGTTATGTAAAATGCATTCATTTTACATTTTACTTTTCGTACCCCCCCCCTTTTTTCTTTTGCTGTATCCCTTATGCTAAAAGAGGTGTTTTTGTTTTCTTGGTTATCCCAGTGAAAACATTACTAAGAAATTTACAGGACAAACTTGATTACCAGCTCGTGATAGCAATAAGAGTCCAAAATTCAGTAGGGTCGAGACTTCACACGTCTGAGTATCATCCGAATATTGTATCAACCCCCCTGTTCACTGCTGTCACTACTCTAGATAAGCAGTCATTAGGGAGAAGTTAGTTTACCAGTCCAGAAAAATACGAGCTTTTGCTCTCTCTGGCAAATACTGTTGAGCTTATCGGTTGTGTCGGCGTGAGAATAAGGTGCCCCCACCCCCGACCGGGCTCCGGGGTGACGAAAGTTCACGCGATAAGGTGCATAATACCAGGAGGACGGGAGACCGAAGAGAGTTGGAGGAGAGAAGATCAGCGTGACAGTAAGCAGTTTTTGAGTAGCGGAGATTAGTTGTGAGTTTAGCAGTGAAGTCTGGTGAGGAGAGTGGAAGAGAGTTACCGAACGGAGAAAGAGGGTGATAGGAAGATGATGAGAACACCGACCTCGAGCCCCGTACGTAGCCAAAGGAGTCGTCTTAACTTCGGTAAGTTCTAATAGTTTCCTACATCTATGCATAAACTTTACTCCTCAAAATACAATCGATTCTGTTAGTATTTCTAAGTCATAGAAACCCCCCCCCCACGCCGCTATCTTAAATAGCGGCGTGGGGGGGGTTCTATTAGATTGTCGGTTTTCAGCACTTAGATTGTCGGTTTTCACAAATTAACGATAGGTAAAATGATGTATAATAGGTCACAACACATCTTATGAGTGCTATCCTAAATAGCGCGGTAATATTGACACCCAACATGTTTGTATAACTATCATGTCCCATGTCAGTTTGTGCCAGGGATGACTAATCCACACGAAGGACACATACATGGAGAGCCCACAGATTGCCAAACTATTAATGCTGTGAAACACCCTTAAATACTTCTATAAAGTCAATTTATAGTATAGTAACTAATTGGTTTGTTTCGCCTATCACTGTCATTAGAACATTTCTTTGATATATGTATTCTTTTTATAGTCGATTGTATTAAACTATGTTTTTGTTTAAATATATATCTCAGACCTGTTCTCTATTCACACGACGATCAATAGATAAAGGATTAGAATAGAACTAATATTGCGGGTACTCAAATTTCTACCTAAAATTGGAAAGAGTTTGAAGTATAGACAACGCCCTGGTCAAAATGCTGCGATTTCCATTCCCCCCCAAAAAGGGTGGTTATTGAGGGCTGAGACCATTGTCCTAATATAAAAACCACTAGACAGTCGCATGAGTATAGGGTTATGATAGAATAAGTGCTCAAGGAGGAAAAACGTCCCGCTACACAGATGTGTTGTTTAGAGGAGTCCGAACGAAAATAGAAGGAGAAATCCCAGTATAACAGTTACACCAATAAAACAACAGATTCATGTGTCTATAACCTCTTTCACATAGTTAAAAGACCTATTATCAAAAAAGTAAAAATTACCTCCAACAAAACCTCCGGTCGACTCAGAGGTTCAAGTACTCAACCAACCTAAAGCCATTTTTCCCCCATCCCAATGGCTCATTAGACAATGGCTGGAACTTAGAGAGACTGACCGCGTCCAGAACACCAGCGAAAGGGCAGGGAGACGTCCCCAGCATCTTTGTCGCCAGTGCCATCGCCGGCGTAGTCACCTTCCCAGAGAGGCCCGGACACCACCCACAGGACCGTCCTTCTGCACCCCGCCCCGCCCCGAAAACGCAGGGCTATCGACCTGGATACCCCTACTCGGACAAGCACTGTATCCATTCTTCCAATACGTGAGAAGGAGCCAGAGGACAGGAGGAGAGATTTCCTAAATAGTCGCTTCGAAATCCGGGTGGCCCCGACTCATATCGGTTCGGCAGGACCATCCCTTTGCCCGACCCCTGTCTACCCCACTCCCTCGAAAATGACAGCGACCAAGGAACCAGCCAGGGAGCATCCCTTCTGGCCTACGACGATCCGGTCCTCACTCTCCCAGATGTCGTCAACAGGGAGCTCCCGCCCATCACCACTGTCCCCTTCAAGAATTGGGCGTTCATCGGCATCCAGTTCTGCAAGGATGAGAAAGGCTTCCCCTCCCCAAAGGAAGCAGCTCTCATCGGATGCGATGAACTGCACCGGAACATCGTGTTGAAGGGAGCAACAAGGTTCTCCTCACTTCCGGAGCACATTAAACTATGCAACCTCTGGCTCTGTGACCAGCGGCTGGACCTCCCATGGGGACACGGAGAGTGTCAGCCTACGTTTTTCTGCCCATGGATTAGGCCACTCACCAGGGCCTATAAAACAATTTTTACCGAGGGGACAGAGCAAGTGAACTTTGTGCAGGCAATCCTCCCGGATAAGGTCATCATAGATATCAATGACTTTGCATGCCCCCAGAAGGAGTCATTGGCACAGTCTGAGAAAAGGGAACGTTTCACGTGCCAATGGGATCACCCAAAGAAGTTTTGTGCGGTATATGCTGCCAAGATGTATACCCAATGGCTGGAAAGCGAAGGTATTGTGGAGACGAGACGCAACCCACCAGAGTCCGAATGGTGGGATGATTAGAAAAAAAAAAAGGAACAGTAGTTTTGTTTGAAAAAAAGAGCAGTAGTATTGTTTGAAAAAAAAAAATGGAACAGTAGTTTTGTTTGAAAAAAAAAAAGCAGTAGTTTTGTTCAAAAAAAAAAAAAAGAAAAAAAAAAAAGACCTAACTTAGGTATTCTTGTCAACTTTACAAGTATGAGACTTCTTTTATGGATGTTACAGCGATTCATTTTAGTTATTAGTTCATGTCTATGTTATTGTGATGTTTAGTTACATGTATACAATTATAATGTACTTGCTTAATTAACTTCAGATGCTTTGTGTCCATAACCTAAGGACAGTTACTAATTGTGTGATTGTTTATGTTTCATGTCGTGCCTGTGAGCCAAGTAAAGACTATGGATAGAAGCAGTGCCCAGAACATTCCTTGGAAGGAGAAGCACCCAGTATATCTCCTTGGCCTGACGAAGGATAACTTCACCGAATCATGGACTACGGAAGAACTTTTCCTTGACCGCCTGACAGCCTCAGCTTGAAATCCAGATCCGTTCCCTGTTGTGCTTCAAAGTGCTCACTTATTCTCTAGCTATAGAATGTCAACCAGAAGTAGTACAAGCTTCTGTTTTGAAAGAAGAAGAAAGGAAAAAGAGAAAAAAAAAAAAAACAATTTCTCAATAGACAAGTGTGGACAATGGCCTCCGTGTGGTGAGTAATTAACGTGGAAAGTGTAAATTCAATATATCCACTCACCGAACCAAGTGTTGTACCTTTGTTTTATGTATCTTGTATTTCTTTTTATTATATCCATAGAATATGTTAGTGATTAATTTCTTTTATATGTTGTAAGAGGAGTAACGTTCATGTTTATCCCCCCCCCCAACCAAACGGTCAAAACCTCGTAGGAGAGTCGAGAATGTCAGTCTTAGCTGGCTACCAAGACAGATTCTCAGTGGCAGTAATGACGGGTGTAAAATGCATTCATTTTACATTCTACTTTTCGTACCCCCCTTTCCCTTTTTGCTGTATCCCTTATGCTAAAAGAGGTGTTTTTTGTTTTCTTGGGTATCCCAGTGAAAACATTACTAAGAAACACACAGGACAAACTTGACTACCAGCTCGTGATAGCGATAAGAGTCCAAAATTCAGGAGGGCCGAGGCTTCACACGTCTGAATATCATCCGAATATTGAATCAACCCCCCCTGTTTACTGTTGTCGCTACGCGAGATAAGCAGTTGTTAGGGAGAAGTTAGTTTACCAGTTCAGAAAAATATGAGCTTTCGCTCTCTCTGGCAAATACTGGTGAGCTTATCGGTCGTGTCGACGTGAGAATAAGGTGCCCCCACTCTCGATCGGCTCCGGGGGGGGGTGGCGAAAGTTCACGTGATAAGGTGCATAATACCAGGAGGACGGGAGACCGACGAAGAGTTGGAAGACGTGAGATCAATGCGAGAGCAAGCAGTTTCGGAGTAGTGAAGAGTAATTGTGAGCTGAGCAGTGAAGTCTGGTGACAAAGAAAGAGGAAGATAGGAAAATGATGAAGAGACCGACCTCGAGTCCCGTATGTAGCCGAAGGAGTCGTCTTAACTTCGGTAAGTTCTAATCACTCCCTACAGTTATGCATAAACTTTACTCCTCAAGAATATGATTTATTATGCTAGTATTGTTAAGTATAGAATATCCAAATACTGCTATCTTAAATAGCGCATCACTTAGATTGTCAGTTTCACAAATTAATCCTAAATAGCGCGGTATTTTAGTATTGACACCCATCATGTTTGTATAACCATTATGTCATATGTCAGTTCTTGCCTGAGATGAAGTATCCACACAAAGAACACCTATGTGAAGAACCCATTAATTTCCAAAGCATCAATAATGCTAGGAACTCTTAATCAGTTTATATTATTGTAACCAGATGATTTAGGATTTGCTTGTCACTGCCACTAGGGCGGTAGTTATTATACATGTATCAATTCTATAGTAGATTGTATTAAACTATGTTTTGTTTAAACATATGCCTCAGACCTATCCTCTATTCACACGACGATCAGTAGATATAGAATTATATATAGAAGAACTTTTATTGCGGTGCTCAATTCCTGACTATAACTGGAAAGGGTTTGAGCATTAACACAGCGCCCTGGTCGATGCTGCGGTTCCATTCCCCTCAAAAGGGTGGATATTGAGGGCTGAGACCATTGTCCTAATATAAAAAAACCACTAGACAGTCACATGAGTATACTGGGGTTATGATAGAACAAGTGCTCAAGGAAGAAAAACGTCCCGCTATGCAGATGTGTCATCCAGAGAAGTCCGAACGATAATAGTAAGTAAACTCTCCAGTATAACACTGTTGCCAATTGTGACCAGGATTAAATATTTTGCGGGATGAAAAACTGTCCACACTGAAGAACGAGTCACAAAAAGGAAACCGAGAAGAGGAAAAGAACTTGAAGGGATTACTGATAAGTAGTAAGATTGTTGATTTCGTGTATTAAGAGAATAGGTAGGAGGCATTACCCCCTTGCAACAACACAGGACATCTACACTAATTAGTAAATTATTGCTATTCTTATAATTGGATTTAATAAATAAATGACTACATGCTATAACACACTCTTGTTTTAAATAAGTGATTATTAACATAATTTTGTTTCAGCAACAGGTCAGTCACATCATTTTGGAAGACAGGGGCCCCAAAATTAGCAATCAAATCTTCCAATTCCAAATAAATCAAAAATGGAGGATCAAATTCCTCAAACAACAGGAATATCACCCCACCCTAATACAAACACAAGAGCCACAAGTCACCCCAGAACCAGACAGACCGCATTCAGCGAATATCGCGGGATTTTTAACTCTTGTGCCGTTATTCTTTGGCAAAAATGATGAAGGCCCTTCAGTCCAACTGTTTTTCGAAACTTTGGAGAGTGTTGGAGAATTAGCACTCTGGGGGCACAGAGAGCTTTTAGCAGTCTCGAAATCTAAACTTCGCTCTTCGGCAGCAGACTTTTTAGCCCAATCCTTTGAATTACGTGGGAAAAAGAATTACAACATATTTAAGAATGCTTTTTTGGCTCAGTTCGAAAAAAGGGAACCAATTATCACCTCCCTTCAGCAGTTCGCCAGTGCCGTGCAAGAACCTTCGGAAACCATTGCGAGTTATAGTGCGCGGGTGAGAAATCTGGCAAGGGCAGCTTTCAAAATTCAGGGAGAGACACCTGAAGTATTAAACATTTTAGACCAGGCAATGCTGGCCCAATTCCTTAGGCCCATATCTGGAAAAATTAGAAAAATGGTGCTCACACACAATCCTTTACTTTTTCACAGGCAATTGAGATTTCGAAGAGGGAGGAAATTAATGACCAGCTTACTCACACAAAAACTGTCCCTTTACATGTTATTAATAGTCCTGTAAGGGACGAGAGTGAATGGGAGCGACAGGAAAACAATTCCAAACACATTCTTGAACCCATTCAAGATCAAATACGCGACTTACAACAATCGTTAAGCTCATTATCAGTGAATCACGCAACAATCAACAATTTAGAGACACAGATAGCCGCCCTGAGTCAGCAGATGCAAACTATGAAGGTGGACAAATTTCCCTCTCCCCACAGTCAGGCAGCACTAGGTGCTACCTACCTCCACTCGGACAACGCAGTAGATCCGCTAACCGACGCTAACGTGACCTTCAGACCACAGGTCGTTGACCGTCCAGAAAGACGCTTCGTTGCGCCGTACTACGGTAGACAGCAGACAGCCAGAAATACAGTAAACAATCGCGAACGAAGGGAAAGATGCATTTTTGACGTCCTCCGAGCTTCCATCAGCCCACTCAACTTTTCCACAGCCGCCCGTGCACGAATTACGAAATGCATATGTACACTGCATCCCCAAAAGTTAGGACGTCCTATGCTAACAATCAATATTGTAATTTTAATGAAAATCGAGATCAAGTCGCCAATAGAATGTATTATGATGATCAAAATAGGGGTAATATAGACTCTGATTCTAGGATAAGGAGAGGGACATATAGGAATGAGTATATTCAGGGGAAAATTCGGCCAAAAACATTTCAGGGCAGACAAAATAATTATACAAATACTGGAAGCTACAGGCGAGATCGAGATAGAAATTTATGACTAAAAAGGGGTTCTAAACTTAGTAGGAAGGATCCGCGATGTAATAAAACTCTTTTGCCACCCCCTAACTTTAGTAAAGTTAGTATGCCAGAAGTCAGAGACATCAGAACACAACATGGCATTTACATTCTGGAGGATAATACTAAATTACCTGTGGTATTGGGATCTGTACAAAACATTAAAACTAGATTTCTTTTAGACACTGGTGCTAGAGTGCAGATTTATTTAATAAAATTAAAAATGATAAATCGTTAGATTTCAGACCTTCAGAATTAACTGTAACCGGAGTTTCGGGAAATATTGTGCCTATACACACTACAGTAACTGCTAATATTAAATTAGGTAATGCAACTTTTAGGGAGAAAGTTTTGGTAACTTCAAAGAATTTCAATGGCAAATATGACATAATCCTCGGTTTGAACATATTAAGAAAGTTTTCATTCAGCCTAGACTTAGGTAAAGGGATCATAGATCAGTTCCATTAGGGATTTGCCTGAGGGAAGAGAATATTCGGCAACAATTGGTGGACTCCACACCCACAGTTGCTAAGCTTACATGTAAACATGTGCTCCCAGCAAGCACAGAATGGGTGGTAACAGTATATTATGACCAGCTTGCTGCCCCTCCCAAACAACTAGTATTAGCAGGGCCAAATTCAAACTTAAGCCGGGATGATTTAGCAGTGAAATATTCGATAGACCAGGTAGACGAAAGTGGGAAAGTGTCTGTGCTCGTTGACAATTTAACAGCTGAACCTCTGCATCTTCCAAAAGGCATGGGTATTGCGAGTCTGGAGCACCTGAATCCTCAATCAATTAACGCTAAGAGCCAGGAAAAAGGCAAAAGGGGAGTTTCTCCAGTGACCATAGAGGACTTTAAGCTTGATCACCTGACTGCCGATCAAAGACACCAATTAGACCTGTTACGCAAATACCGGGATGTGTTTGCCAAATCACCAGCCCAACTAGGCAACTCAAAAGTTATCCAACACAGAATTAAATTGACAGACAACATTCCTGTTAGACAGAATGCTTATAGAACCCCTTTTTTACTAAAGGATGAGATTCGCAACCAGGTCCAAGGACTCCTAGATTCAGACATCATTGAACCCAGCTGCTCTCCGTATGCCGCGCCCATTGTTCTAGTGAAGAAGTGAGGTGGGGGATACAGGTTATGTATTGACTTCAGGAAACTTAACGCCAAGATTATCTCGGACTCTTACCCGATCCCTTGCATGAGCGAGATACTCGAACTTCTGGGACGCGCGCGCTACTTCAGCTCTTTGGACCTGGAAGCCGGATTCCACCAGATTGAAGTGCACCCTGCGGACCTCCACAAGACAGCTTTTACTACAGGGGAATCGTTGCTACAGTACAGACGCATGCCATTTGGATTAAAAAACGTGCCCTGTAGTTTTGTGAGAGCAATGGCGCTTGTGTTGGAAAATTTACAACGAAATTCCATTTTTGCTTACTTAGATGATATAATCATAGTGTCGAAAACTTGGCCCTCACACCTCTCGAAGCTTGAGAAAGTTTTCCAGCACCTGAGAAAATACGATCTGAAGCTGAAACCAAAGAAGTGTGAGTTCCTAAAACAGCAATTAAAATACTTAGGTCATCTCATTAATAAGGACGGTGTCCGTCCCGATCCAGTGAACGTGGCTGCCGTTCGAGAGTGTCGAGACCCAAGAACCATGAAGCAAGTGCGATCATTTCTTGGGATGACAGGATTTTACAGAAAATTTGTCCCAGAGTACGCAGATAGTCAGGCTGCTAACCCAACTTACAAAAAAGACCACCCCCTTTTCCTGGAACAGTGCCGCCCAAGAGGCCTTCGACAAGCTGAAGGTTGCTTTGACCACACCACCCCTATTAATTTACCCGGACTTTTCTAAACCGTTTTTTGTGTCTTCTGACGCATCTAATTATGCAATCTCGGCTGTGCTAGAGCAACAAGTTGATGAAAATCAAAGACAGCCAATCACTTACGCCTGCAGACTACTAAAGAAAGCAGAGACTATGTATAGTACCACAGAAAAGGAAGCTTTGGCAATAGTCTTTGCGGTATCACAGTTCAGACCATTCTTAATCGCCTCCAGCTTCACACTAATAACAGACCACCAACCATTGAGCTATCTTCTTCACTTATAGAATCCATCCCCTAGTTAGCTCGCTGGAGCATGCTTCTACAAGAATACAACTTCAAAATCGTATACAGGCCGGTCGACTTCACTCAAATGCAGATTTCCTTTCAAGGCCAGTGTTAGAGGAAGAGGAAAGACAAAAGGGGCTTAAGAAATCCAAAACTGCTGAATTAGTTGCTCCTATAGCAGCAAATCCCACCATAGTCACTGATCATGCCACAACAACAAACCAGAACTTTGATTAGGAATCTCCAAAGAGAGGACCCAAATCTGCAGGGGTTAATTGAGCAATTAGAAGGAGCACTCCAGGCAACAAGTAAAATCCCAGATTCCTTCTATCTGAGTGAGGACAGGATACTGTATCACTACACTTTACCTGACCATGGAGCTACTCGCTCAGAGCCCTGTGAACAGTTAGTAGTTCCGACCAGCTTGAAAGCAGAAGTGTTGAAGTCCTGTCATGACGGTTTTCTCAGCGGGGCCACCTGGCCCTACACAAGACGTTAGAGAAGGTCAGAAAATATTTCTTCTGGTTAGGCCTTTATAGCGACGTCAAGAATTATATAGAGTCTTGTCCATCGTGTATGGAGCGTAGAGGGTATAACCCTAAGGCTAAAGCAGCCCTGATGAGAGTTCCTAACGAGAACTCACCTTGGGTCCGAGTGTCCATGGACATTTTGGGACCCCTTCCAATGACTTTGAAAGGACACAAATATCTACTGATGGCAGTAGATAATTTTACCCGTTATGCGGAAGTAATCCCACTTCATACCCAGAAGGCTGAGGAAGTGGCCACAGCTTTCATAAACAATGTGATCTCGAGACATGGGATTCCTAAATACATTCTAACAGATATTCATCAGCTTCATACGACCCCCTTCCACCCCCAAGCTAATGCAAAGGTCGAACGTCTTAACCACACCTTAGCAAACATCCTGTCTCAGACGGACTGGGATGTCATGGCCCCACTAGCAATCGCTGCATACCATGCGGCAACTCATAGTTCCACACAGGAATCACCAAACTTTTTAATGTATGGCAGAGATTTGCTGTTGCTATCTGACTTATGGCATTCCAAAGAGAGACATTCATATGCGTCTTTGGAAAACTATGCAGAACTATTGTGTGCACGCCTTCGCAGATCCTATGAAATCGTCTCCCAACACCTGGAAGAGGCAGTGCAGAGGCAAGAGGATCGTAGAGCATCTGTTGCAGTAGACAAAAACATCCGTGTAGGAAGCCTTGTTTATCTTTTTACCCCTAAGATAAAAGTGGGCACTACAAAGAAATTGGCTCGTTTGAGCACAAGTCCCTACCGTGTGATCAGTCAGCCATCATTAGTGAATTATGAAATACAGCACCTGTATAACCCAAAAGATAAACAAATTGTGCACGTGGACAGATTGACAAAGGTTACTGACAGGAAAGTGTTTCCCGAACTGAGAATAGAGGAGTCAGAGGAATCAGAAGATAGCGATTCACCACACCAAACATGCACCACATCAGTGCCCAAAGAGACATGGATCTTTGATGAACCTTTAGTGGAGGATTGTGATTTTATCCCACCTATAATTCCCCATCCAACAAGGACCAAACCGACAAGCTTACCCATATCAATCCCATTGTCATCCCTCCCACAAAGAAATCAGGAGGGCCAACCAAGGACAGAGCATTCAGTGAGACCTGAGGGAGCTGAGCAAGTACCTACTCAGACCCATGGATATAATTTACATAGTTGCGACCGAGTAACTCATGCCCCACCAGAGGCAATTGTGGTGTCCCAGTCACAAGCTGAGGAACTAGTGCCAGAGACAGCTTCAGTGGAAAGAGCAGATACAGTGGTTGATACTCCCAGCAATGTAGCTGAAGCAGAGAGGTGTCACCCCAGATCAGAGTAACAATCTAGCAGGTATTCTGAGAGATGCCTGCAGAGACTAAAGTGAGAATAGTGAAGCTGCAAAGAGAAAACAGGCTATAACAACAGGCAATATATATATATTTAAAAAAAAAAATCTTTTTAGCATTCTTGTAAGGCATTCTATCTACAAAAGGTTTGATTCCGAATCTCTATCAAAAAGTTAAATCGGAGAAGGAAGAAGGGTGCAGAGACATACACCCTTATACATATCCCCTTCATGATGATGCATGTGATGAAAGGAGCAAAGAATACTGAGAACTAGAAGAGCGGATGTGAAGAGAGTGCATGAGTCTTTTTTTTTGAGGAGAGAGTGGGGAATGGTTGGGAATTTAGTTAGCATTGCTGCTTAAACCTTGATAGAATCATTGAGAAAGTTTCTTCTTTATTTCACCTATCACTTTCCTAGCACAAAAATGTATTTGTGTATATTATGCATACCAATCTGAAGATGGAATTATTCGAAATTAAATAGGAGGGAGAAAGGAGGCATTTAGTCTAGGATATACCCGGGATCCCATAGTTACTTTTGTTTTCTCTCTCTCAGTGTATGCCAAAAAAAAAAAATTTTTTTTAACAGGTCAAGGAAGAAGATTCAAAAAAAAAAATCTAGAGGAAAATAATACTTGGCTTCTTTTTGGAAAAAGGATAAGGCAATTGGCCTGGGGACAGCTGGTTCCTCCCAGTCGCTGCTTGTCTTTGTTTTTTTTTTTTTTTTCGAAAAAAAAAAAATTTGATGTCAATTGATGAGGTCAATTGAACCTAATTTTCAAAACTTTGCAAACTGAAAAAGGAACAAAAGGGATCAGGAAAGTGATAGTTGTAATAGATAAAGGGTAAAATGAGTGAGTGAGAGGTATAAATGAGATGAGTTACTCCCCCCTAATGTTTGAAAAAAAAACAAAAAAACACACAGCTGTAGGCTCTTAAGTATACCCACACTTGTAAGGTGAAAAGGTCCTTCAGCTACTACCAAGACTGATGGTTTCTCTTTATCTTTGTAGACTCACAGCCTGGATTGACAATAAGCATGGCATTCGTCTCAAGAAAACTGCTAAAGGTTTTGATGCTCGAGATTCTCATTTTATCAGCACAGGCCGATATTGAGATTTGCCAGGTAAAACGTGGCGCATATATGTGTGAAATATGCAAGCCTGAGGCGGCATTGCTCAAATCAATTCCCCAAACCAGTTGTTCCTTAATGGATTGTGGAACATGTGTCAAGCAGTGGATATCTAGGATCCTTCTGCCAAATAACACTTTGGTCCCACCAGGACATTTCCTCCTTAAGCAGACCTTGAATGAGAGTGGAACTTCGGTTGTGTACCAGTGCGAAAGCAGTGGGAAGCCGTGTGAGTGCAGCACAGACCTCTGCAAAGGCAGCCTGGAATACTGCTATGAAGCAGAATGCGACCAGGAGTCCTCATGTGTTTGTCAGAGGCAGGCAGCAGAGACATATTGGCTTGCAGTGTTCGCATCCGAGACTATCAGAAATCCGCCCATTCTCTCATATAGGATGTGCGTGGAGACAGCTATTTCTCAAGATATTTTAAAACAGGTCGGGCTTGGGAGACGTTTGCTATCCGACGAACAGGCCCATTTTGAGGAACAGGGCTTGGAAGTGATGTTCACAGATCCTGTTTTCACTACACTAGAGAAAGGCACGCTAATCATAAGGAAGTTCGGAAATGAGAAGACATTCGTGATTAATGAAGAACCATTGCAGGCGGAGATGCCTCGCGAATTTGTACTAACTCCAGGCCCATTGAATTTCCTGTTTATATCACGACTAGGTAAAGTGATACAGGGGACGATACACCTGACAGGTCGAGACGAATGTAAAAGAATGAGCTGCATTTTATGCTGGGAATTGATAAAAAATAGACAGTCTTCCCCCCATCATTCCATACAGTGTCTACATTGCTCTTGGAATTATTGCAGCCGTGATATTATGGTATTTCAAACTAATCCTAGGATCAATTGCCCAGACGACCAGAGCACTTATCATGTTGATTAGCCTTACCTGGAGGGTGTTCAAGTTCACCTGGCGTGTGACAGGCCTTGCCGGCATGTCCACAGGGTCAGCACTCAGAGCCACCTCTGGAAAGGTACGGGGATACCTAGAGGAGCATGCTCACCTAGAACCAAAACCTATCTTGCAGGTAACTACTTTGCAAATCCTCCTGTGTCTAGCGGCATTTTGCTCGTCGTAAGCTCAACATGCACTAACCATCAAATTCTACATGCCACGGTGAAGGAGTGTCAGGCGGACCTATCTCGTCCCTGCAAAATGTCAACGACGGTCCGTATAACGTTGTTGAACCTGGAATATAAACAATGCCTATGGTTTGTTTCAGACACTCAACAGACTCTCTTCCAGATGCAAATCACTTTCAAACAAGTCCGATGTCACTGGCAGACGAAGCGAATATACTACACCTTCCCCACAGAACTTCATCTTATTAGTCAGGTTGCATGCCCCCAAAATGCTTATTGTGGTTGGGGGCGACATTGCAAGCAGGGCTATAAGTTTGCCGCAATAACCAAGGAATCCCTGAGTTGGCCAAGAATTACAAACTGTATCGTGGGAGATAGTGGCTCGAGTTGCCACATCATTGACAGTCAGCCCTGTTTACATTACCGGGTTTGGTTAGTCCCGGACTTCACAAAAGTTTATGAGGTTCGGAAAGGTGAGGGAATGTCGTGCCAATACATTGTAGAAGTGCAAACCCACGCCAATGAAACAACTGAGACGCTGGCTATAAGAAATTTCGCTACCACCCAAAAGAACATCGAACTACAGGTACTGGGAGCATTGGACCAACTTACCGACATCCTTGAACACCATCCGATCCTGAGGGTAGGAGACACCACAGAGGCCTACCTTGATCAGGCGGCCTTAGCATCCCGACCCAAATATGGGGAAGTCGGTGATATACAGTCAAGCTAGTGTCTCTAAGCAATTCATATTCGATGACCGAATGATACAATGTAATTTCTATGAAGATAGGGTTAGGTGTCAGAAGAGCGAATCTTACCTAGAGCAGATGGTAGCCAACAAAGTAAATAAGCTTCCAAAAACTCAAGTTTCCCACCAACTAGAGTTGGAGCCTTCAGGGAGGCTTACCTCAAAAATGTTACAATCAGCCCCATTAACGTTGGACGTATCCTTCTCAGGCTTTGAGTTCTTTTTGGAAACCCACACCGTGTGCCCCAAGTTTGGCGAAGAGATCAACACGCCCGTAGGATGTTTCGCGTGCGATACATTGGCGACCTTCACCTTCTAAGCATTTTCAACATGTCAGACACCAAGTGCCACAACGAAAAGCTATGCCTCATCAGCAGAATCATTACTGCCTGCACTGTCAGAGTTCTGCCTAGAAGACCCCACCCCACAGGTGAGCCACCCAAACTTTCGCAAGATTCTCAATCATCCAGTTTTTCACCAGGTCAGACAACATGGGTGACATGGTTGCACCACATAATCGGCGACGGGTTCACCTCATGGGTCAAAATACCTATGATACTTCTTTCAGTGACTCTTGTCGGGCTATTCATTGTCCTCCTGTATGGCATGTCTTCGGAAGTGAACTGTGTGAAACCCCCCTACACAGAAGAAAAAAAAAATGTATGAAAGATGCGAAAGAAAGGAGAACTAGGAGAATAATTGAGGTGTATGAGTCAGCTTGGCCTTCCACCTGGGGGGTGAGTGAGAGAAATGAGTGGAGTGTACATGTAGAATGGGTTGCTGTGCCATGGAAGAATGAGTGGGGAGTGAAAGAGGAGGTGAGAACGTGATGGTGCATCTCACCTGAAGTCTTTTTATTGGTGTTGTAATGGCTACATTTCTTCTCCCCTCAACCCACTATTATCCCCCCCCTCTACAGTGCGGAAGATGTGGAAAAACGCCTTCTGGCACCTATGGAACGGCATTCTTGCCTTCGCAAGATGGTGGGCAGGTACGGCCGGAAGCCCTTACCAAGGACCAGGAGAGGACCCCGAAGATGCTGCGGTGACCGAGCCAGGGCTGCAAACAAAGTGTACAGACGGTCCCTCACCTCCATCAATCTCCTTCTCAGCACCACCCGCCCAAAATAGTAACAGGCAAGTAGGGAAGCAGCCCAGGTATCTGTGCCAGGAGTGCCGACGACGTAGGGGCACACCTTCCCAGGTTGCCCGACCACTCTTCCACTGTGTGCTCGCCGATGACGCAGTACCCGTCATTACTCCATCACCTAAGCGCAGGGTTGTTTCTCAGGACACCCCACACACAGCAGTTGGTCAGAGTCCAACCAGTCCCAGGTAACTAGCCTCGAGACAACACCAGAGAATTCCTCAACGAGCGGTTTGAGATTCAGGTCGCCCCTGCTCGCATCGGAGTCGTGGAACGCCCCTTCCGACCCACTCTCATCCGTTCCTCCTTGAAACAGTTATCGTCGACGGGAAAGCCCCTTAAGAAGTCTCCGATACCAATCAACAGCTGGGCCTTCGTGGATTTGCAATTCTGCAAAAATGAGGAGGGCGTCCTTGCGCCAAAGGAGGTCGCTGGTGTGGGATGCGACCAGTTATGTAGAGACACTGTTTTAAAGGGAGCAGTTAAGTTTTCCGCGCTCCCGCACCACCTGAGACTCCTCAACGTATGGTTGTGCGACGAACGGCTTGGCCTCCCATGGGGCGGGGAGAGCTCCCTCCAGCTTCCTTCGGGGAGTGGATCAGGCCCTTCACGAGGCAGTACCACACCATTCTCACCGAGGGGGAGGAGCGAGCGCACTTCCTCCGGGAAATTTTTCCAGCGAAACCCGTAGTAAATATAAGAGACTTCTCATGCCCCAGCAGAGAGGCATTGATGGCGGTTGAGGCGAACAACCAACCCAGATGCCGCTGAGATCACCCAGCACAGCACTGCAATCTCAGCCGCACTATTCTCTCAATGGCTGGAAGGAAAAGGAATTGTGGAGACGAGATGCAACCCACCAGAGTCCGAATGGTGGGATGATTAGAAAAAAAAAAAAGGAACAGTAATTTTGTTTGAAAAAAAAAAGGAGCAGTAGTTTTGTTCAAAAAAAAAAAAAAAAGACCTAACTTAGGTATTCTTGTCAACTTTACAAGTATGAGACTTCTTTTATGGATGTTGCAGTGATTCATTTTAGTTATTAGTTCATGTCTATGTTATTGTGATGTTTAGTTACATGTATACAATTATAATGTACTTGCTTAATTAACTTCAGATGCTTAGTGTCCATAACCCAAGGACAGTTACTAATTGTGTGATTGTTTATGTTTTATGTCGTGCCTGTGAGCCAAGTAAAGACTATGGATAGAAGCAGTGCCCAGAACATTCCTTGGAAGGAGAAGCACCCAGTATATCTCCTTGGCCTGCCGAAGGATAACTTCGCCGAATCATGGACTACGAAAGAACTTTTCCTTGACCGCCTGACAGCCTCAGCATGAAATCCAGATCCGTTCCCTGTTGTGCTTCAAAGTGCTCACTTATTCTCTAGCTATAGAATGTCAACCAGAAGTAGTACAAGCTTCTGTTTTGAAAGAAGAAAGGAAAAAGAGAAAAAAAAAAAAAAAACAATTTCTCAATAGACAAGTGCGGACAATGGCCTCCGTGTGGAGAGTAATTAACGTGGAAAGTGTAAATTCATCATATCCACTCACCGAACCAAGTGTTGTACCTTTATTTTATGTATCTTGTATTTCTTTTTATTATATCCATAAAATATGTTAGTGATTAATTTCTTTTATATGTTGTAAGAGGAGTAACGTTCATGTTTATTTCCCCCCCCCCCGACCAAACGGTCAAAACCTCGTAGGAGAGTCGAGAATGTCAGTCTTAGCTGGCTACGAAGACTGAGATTCTCAGTGGCAATAATGACGGGTGTAAAATGCATTCATTTTACATTCTACTTTTCGTACCCCCCTTTTCCCTTTTTGCTGTATCCCTTATGCTAAAAGAGTTGTTTTTGTTTTCTTGGGTATCCCAGTGAAAACATTACTAAGAAACACACAGGACAAACTTGACTACCAGCTCGTGATAGCAATAAGAGTCCAAAATTCAGGAGGGCCGAGGCTTCACACGTCTGAATATCATCCGAATATTGTATCAACCCCCCCTGTTTACTGTTGTCGCTACGCGAGATAAGCAGTCGTTAGGGAGAAGTTAGTTTACCAGTCCAGAAAAATGTGAGCTTTCGCTCTCTCTGGCAAATACTGGTGAGCTTATTGGTCGTGTCGACGTGAGAATAAGGTGCCCCACTCTCGATCGGCTCCGGGGGGGGTGGCGAAAGTTCACGTGATAAGGTGCATAATACCAGGAGGACGGGCGACCGACGAAGAGTTGGAAGACGTGAGATCAACGCGAGAGCAAGCAGTTTCGGAGTAGTGAAGAGTAATTGTGAGCTGAGCAGTGAAGTCTGGTGACAAAGAAAGAGGAAGATAGGAAAATGATGAAGAGACCGACCTCGAGCCCCGTATGTAGCCGAAGTCGTCTTAACTTCGGTAAGTTCTAATCACTCCCTACAGTTATGCATAAACTTTACTCCTCAAGAATATGATTTATTATGCTAGTATTGTTAAGTATAGAATATCCTAATACTGCTATCTTAAATAGCGCATCACTTAGATTGTCGGTTTTCACAAATTAACAATAGGTAAAATGATGTATCTTAAGAGTGCTATCCTAAATAGCGTGGCATTTTAGTATTGACACCCATCATGTTTGTATAACCATTATGTCATATGTCAGTTCTTGCCTGAGATGAAGTATCCACATGAAGAACACCTATGTGAAGAGCCCATTAATTACCAAAGCATCAACAATGCTAAGAACTTTTAAATACTCCCATAAAATCAGTATTATATTATTGTAACCAGATGATTTAGGATTTGCTTGTCACTGCCACTAGGGCGGTAGTTATTATACATGTATCAATTCTATAGTAGTTGTATTAAACTATGTTTTGTTTAAACATATGCCTCAGACCTATCCTCCATTCACACGACGATCAGTAGATTTAGAATCATATATAGAAGAGCTTTTATTGCGGGTACTCAAACTCCTGACTATAATTGGAAAGGGTTTGAGTATTAACACAGTGCCTTGGTCAAAGCTGCAGTTACTATTCCCTTCCGCTGGGTAGGATTACCGAGGGCCGAGACCTTTGTCCTAATATAAAAACCACTAGACAGTCACATGAGTATACTGGGGATATGATAGAACAAGTGATCAAGGAAGAAAACGTCCCGCTATGCAGATGTGTCGTCCAGAGAAGTACGAACGATAATGGTAAGTAAACACACAGTATAACAGAATCTTCAAGTTTTCTTTATATGTCAAATAATAATTTTTGGTTAAAGTTTACAAACTGGTAAGGACGCCTACCTTGAATGTTCCGTGGGCGGGGCCTGCCTGACACTGTGTTTGACAGGCGTTGCTTCTCCGAAGAGTTCACGTGATGTTTATGATGCCACTTCCAATCATGTGACTTATAACGTATTTGGTCATGTGACACACGTGTGGAGACAACTGACGAGACTGCGCATTGCCATAAGTAAGCTGGTCACATGACATCAATGGCGTTATGCCCACGCTTTTCTTCGAACTCAGCAACTGGCTGTCTCACAGAATGCACGTCAATAGTGCTATTCCACGGGTGTCAGCTACAGCAGTCTGAGAAAATGCGGGCACCCACTTGTACTCAAGCGAAGTAGCGCTAACATCGATGCATTTTTACCACCGGCTGCATGCCTGCCACAGAACTGGCTAAAGTTTCGAAAGCTAGCCACGTGGTGTCACACGTCACACACAAACTGGTCATGTGACATGCCGTTGCTTATATATGAAATATTCTTTGAATATAAGAAACATTGAATATAATAATAGTGGAACTTCTCTGTTACGAACTTCTATTTAATGAATTTCTCTGTATTACAATTTTTTTTGCGAAATATTGCACCTTGAAACGAAATTACATGTAAAATTAACCCCATATAGCGAAGTATTAGTCTCCTATAACGAATTTTTAAATAAATTAGTAAAAGCATTTTTGAAGATTTTCAAGCTAAACTTTTTGAAGATTTACTGCTAAACAACCGCTCATATATACCGCCTCCTTCCTTCCGAAACTGCGCATTAGCATCTGGAATTAAATAATCATCCTTTTAATGAACACTTGTGGCCATTGATGCTAGTAGGAGGGTCTTTGTTTCATTTTTGTTACAGTTATTAAACCAAATGGGTTTTCTTAAAAGTGGTCATAAACTTTACAATAAATAGGGTAGATTTGTAAATTGATGTTGGCTCAGGGGAAAACAAAATTCGCTGCGGTAAATCTTTAGCATGCCAGCCAGTTTTTAGTAACGCCTACTGAGTGATATTCGTTTCTCACGTCAACTGTACCATGTGACCTTCATGTCAATCATTATATGATGTCTGTTCTCGTCTAACTGGACTCCCAGTAGATGGTTTTCATGAATTTTTTTTTTTTTAATTTCATTCGTCATCAATCACATAGGCTATATGCTCTTGTATTTTTTTTTTTTTTTTTCTGAAAAGTAACATACAGCCTACGTTAAACATAAATAAGCAACAAGTTCTGAAATCTGCACAGTCCCTTGGACATACAGAATTTAATGCGAGCACTGGGTGGCTAGATAAATTTAAGAAGCGCCACAGAATTGTGGAAAAGGTTATTTCTGGAGAAAGTATTAAAGTAAGCGAAGATTGCAACAGTTGGAGGAACAATACCTTAAAGAAAATTTGGGAAGAATATGAGCATAAGAATGTTTTTAATGCTAACAAAATAGGTTTATTCTTTAAATGTTTACCGAATAGAACACTTGCTTTTAAGGATGATAAATGTTTTGGCGGAAAACAAAGCAAAGAAAGAATCACTGTGCTAGTTGGAGCAAATATGAGAGAAGCGAAAAATTGACTTTTAGTCATCGGAATATCAAAAAACCCAAGATGTTTTAGAGGCACAAAATCTTTGGAAGTTGACTACACCTTTTAATAAAAAAGCATGGATGACAAGTGATATTTTTGAAGAATGGATATTAAAACTAGACAAGCGTATAACAAAAGAAAAAAGGAAAATCTTGCCAGTATTTCTGCCAAACTTAAGTGCGAAGTTGTTTTTACCACCAAACGTAACGTCAAGACTCCAGCCAATGGACCAAGGCATTATTAAAAATTTTAAATTTCATTATCGAAAGGGAATAATAATGAAGACTCTCAATGCGTTATCAGAAAATAGAAACTTGGAGGTTACAATTAACCTTAGAGATTGCATCTGCCTCTGAACTGGCAAAAGTTTGGACAAATGATGTCACTGAATACACTATTCAAAATTGTTTTTCGAAAGCAGGATTTGCATTGAATACAGAAGTCGAACAACTGGACGAATAAGATGAACTGCCCCTTTCACAACTGAAAAACTTTTGGACATTATTAGAATCGTCTGGAAACATCGAAAATGAAATAACGCTGGATAGTTATGTTTATGTAGATCACAGCAGAACATCCAAATGAAGATGAAATACTGCTGAACAGTGTTAGACGCAGGTTTTTCACTGAGGGGTTTTTCGCTGGATTTATCGAATTCATTATAGGGAAGTTCGATTGTGTGTGTGTGTGTATATATATTCAAAAATATACAGATTTCTCTGTAATGTATACATCCGTGTAAACATTAAATTAAAAAAAACATTCTTGATTCAACACAGATTAATATTAAAGTCCAAAAAGGTGTCGAATGGATGGGGGTAACACACAGAGGGGTAACATATTCTCATGATTGCAAGCTGGTCACGTGACATTTATGCAGCCAAGCCACTGCTTTCTCCCCCCCCCCAGATATCGGCGACAAGCAATCACAGAGAGAATACGGATCACCTTTCTGTGAAGAAATTGAAATTAAGACTTGCAGATGCACTAGGAATGGGAAGGGGTGAAATATTCCCAAGACAAAACATATTAACCTTATTTTGGCGACAGCAAAAAGGGCGGAAACTGGTAGCCAAAGAAAACCATTCAGCAGATCTCTTATATAATTCTCACTTTCCTGTGTTTCTTTTGTAAAATGCCCATATTTTTCTTATTAATTTACAGATATTTCCCATGCATTTCTCTTTTCCCCCTTTGCTGTGCCCCTTTTTGCTAAAGAGTTATTTTGGCTGTTTCAGCAGAAAATATAAATACCAATCTAACATGACTAACCGCTAGCAGCTCCTTGACAAATATAGGAGGGTTAAATTCGCTAGTGACGGACTCTTATCCAACTTAGTTGCTCTCACAGTTACAAATTCCCTTTGCCATTATTTTCTTAACTCAAGATAACGGTCGCTATGCAGAAGTGAAGTTCACAAGTCCATGAAAATACGAGCTCCGCTCTCTATGGCAAACATTTTCAGCTTGTCTCATACGACAGCGTGAGTAAAGTGCCCCACCCTCGGCCAAGCTCCGAGGAGGCGAAAGTTCACGCGATAAGGAGGATATACCCAGGTGGACGACAGAGTGAAAGGAGAGTTGTTTTTGTGGTTGTTTTGGTAGAAGGCAGTCGGTTAGTTAGTCAGTATGAGAGAGAGTGAGAGAATACAGTAAGTTTCAGGAACGGCAATAACGTTACAGAATGACTGTACAGATGGAAGTTTGAAGAACAGCACAAGATACAGAATGTGCGAGCGAAGATAGCAGAATCCGAAGGAAGACTGAGAAAGCACGGAATCCCCTCGCTGAGTTCCACCCCCGTAGAATTAGTCGTCCTTATTTAGGTAAGTTATCCTGACAGCTATACATAAACCTTACTCCTCAGTAATATAATTATGTTAGCATTGATAAATTGTAGAATGTCCTAATGCTGCTATCTTAAATAGCTCACCACTTAGTATTGGCGTCTATCATAATTCACTATTGATAACATGATGTGTAACAGGTCAAAACCTATCTTATGGGTGCTATCCTAAACAGTGGGACATTTAGTAATAACACCCATTACATCTTTTTCACTCTGAATGTAACCAGTATGATTTATTATGTTGGTATTGTTAAGTTACAGAATATCCTAACACTGCTATTTTAAATAGCGCACCACTTAGTATTGTCATCTATCACAATTAACGATAGATAATATCATGTATAATAAGCTAAAACACATCTTATGAGTGCTATCCTAAATAGTGCAATATTTAGTACTGACACCCATCATGTTTGCAGAAATATCATGCCCCATTGCAGTTCGTGCCAGAGATGAATAATCCACATGAAGGACACATACATGAAGAGCCCACTAATTACCACACTATCAATACTGTTCAAAACTCTTAACTACTTCTATGTAGTCAGTTCAAACTGTTGTAATTAAATGATTTATGATTTGCCTATCACTGTCATTAGAGCACTTTTTTCCATATATGTACCATTTCTATAGTACAGTGTATTAAACTATGTTTTGTTTAAACATCTGCCTCAGACCTGTTCTCAATTCACATGACAATCAATAAATAAAGGATTAGAATAAAAGAACTTATATTGCAGTACTCAATACCTGACTATAACTGGAAAGGTTTTGTAGTATTAACACAGCACCTGGTCAAAAAGCTGCAATTCCTATTCCCTTCTGTCGGGTAGGATTGAGGGCCGAGACCATTGTCCTAATATAAAAAACCACTAGACAGTCACATGAATATACTGGGATTATAATTGATAACAAGTGCCCAAGGAAGGAAAAGTGTCCCGCAACACAGACGTGGCATCCAGAGAAGCCCAAACGACAATAGTAAGTAAATCACCAATATAACACTTTGGTTGCTGGGTATCTCTCCTTTGGCTAGAAATCTGCTCTTCCCGTTCAACAGTTTTCACTTCACAAACGTGATTATTTTAGTTTTTGCTGATAGAAGAAGGTGCACGCACGCCATGAATCCTCAGGTGAGATTGAACATGTGTTTTTTTGGGAGTTGAATAAAAGTGGGCAATTGAAATTGATTGAATAGTGTGTGAGTGCAGGCTTGATCTTCTCCAGGTATGAATGCCCAAAGTGTGCAAGCGAGATGGCATTAAGTGAGAGAAAGGACAGAGAAGATGGATATGAGTGGAAGTGTAGAATGCAAGGGTTGCATGGGCATTACGTCAAAAGATAATACGGAAGGGGTCTTGGTTTTCACAAAGCAAATTATGAATGAATGAGGTGCTTCTTTTGACCTATTTTTGGGTGCAAAAGACTCCTTGTTCTTTAATAAAAAATGAATTACCTGTTAGTTCCAAGACAGTTGCTGATTGGAGGAGCTTTTGCCTTGAAGTTTGCATTGATGCGTGCGTGAGAGAAAGTGGCATGATTGGGGGCGTAGGAGTTGTAGTAGAAATAGATGAAAGTAAATTCAGAAAAAGAAAATACAATCAGGGTAGACGTGTGAATGGGAAATGGGTGTTGAGCGTGGGTCTGCACGGTGTTTTTTCAGGGTCGTCGAAAATAGGAGTAAGGAAGTCCTCCTAGACATCATTAGGTCTTTCATTCTGCCTGGCACCACCATAGTGTCAGATTGTTGGAAGGCCTATGATTGCCCAGAGGACGAAGGTTTTCGACATTTCGGTGTGAACCACTCGCTGCATTTCAGCGACCTGGAACTGGAGAAAACACCAACAGTATCGAGGGTTCGTGGAGTGCCATCAAGAGGCAGGTGCCCGGCCGGCCGGTAAGCGGAAAAACAATTCAACGAGTATCTGGCTGAATATATGTGGAGTGGAGAAGGAGACACGCCAAAAGTAAAAACATAACTAAAGATTTCTAACAGGCAATAAGGACCATTTACCCGCCATCTGAAAAGGATGAATGGCCAGCGAATTGAGGTACGTGTATTCTTTCTATTTTGCATACTGTAATCCCTTCATATTGGTTTTAAAACTTTCTGAAGGGATAGCATACTGTAATCCCTTCAGAAAGTTTTAAAATTTGTGTGAAGAAAACATGGCATAACATTTGGGAATACCTTCGCTAAAAATAAATTTTAGGAAAAAAAATGTAAAACCAGAAAAATTGGATTATTTTTTGGATTGAAATTTATTCTTCTTAATGTTTTTGGGAATTGAATAAGCAGTTAACTCTGTTTAAACTGGATTTATTTGTCCTGGTAAAATAGTCTCTATTAACAGCGAGGTTAAGTTATTTCGCTGAACCTCATTGGGACGGATGGAGATGCTTTCAAAAATAATGGTTTTAATTTGTCTAGTTCGTGATGCTTTGTTATCATGCTATCCATAAATGAGATAAGTATGCTGTTTATGTATACTCCCGTCTTCATTAGATGAACAATCTAAAATAAGTTTAATGTAAAATGCCCACAGTTTTCTTATTAATTTGCAGACATTTCTTCTTCCCCCCCCCCTTTGCTGTGCCTCTTTTGCTAAAGAGTTGTTTTGGTCATTTCAGCAGGAAATATAAATACTAATCTAACATGACTAACTGCTATCAGCTCTTCGATAAATATAGGATGGTTAAATTCGCTAGTGTCGGATCCTTATCCGAACTTAGTTGCTTTCACGGTTACAAATTCCCTTTTGCCACTATTGTCTTAACTCGAGATAACAGTCGCTTTCGAAGAAGTAAGTTTGGGAGTCCAAAAATATGAGCACCTCGCTCTCAGAGAAACTACTTCGTGCTGTTTTGTCGTTAAGCGCCACAGATTATCTCCCCCCCCCCCTTCCAAACACTAGATCGGTAGAAGTTCAAATGATAAGGAGCATATATATGAACGGAAGAATACAGTAGGGAGAGGAACAGCACAAGACATTACAGACGGTAGTTTGATGGACAGCACAAGACGTTACAGAATGTGAGTGAGATTAGCAGAACCCGAAGGAAGACTGAGAAGCACGGAATCCCCTCGCCAAGTTCCGCACCCCGTAGAATGAGTCGTCCTCACCTCGGTAAGTTGTAATAACTCCCTACAGCTATACATAAACTTTACTCCTCAATAATATGATTATTTATGTTAGTATTGTTAAGTTACAGCATATCCTAACGATGCTATCTTAAATAGCGTAACACTTAGTATTGTCATCTATCATAATTCACTATTGATAACATGATGTATAACAAGTTAAAACCTATCTTATGAGTGTTATCCTAAATAGCACGACATTTAGTATTGACACCCATTATGTTTCATAGACAGTGAATGTAACCAGTATGTCACACGCCAGAGATGAGTTATTCACACGAAGGACACCTATACAAAGAGCCCATTAATTACCAAATTATCAATAATGTTAAAAAAAAAAACTCTTTTAACTACTTCGTAATAGTCAGTTTAAATTGTTGTAATTAAGTGATGTATTATTTACCTGTCACTGCCATTAGAGCTTTTGTGTTTATTAATCATAAATGTACAATTTCTATAATATGATTCAGTATTAAACTATGTTTTATTTAAATATCTCTGCCTCAGACCTGTTCTCCATTCACACGATGATCAGTAAGTAAATGTTAGATTAAAAGAACTTTCATTGCGGCACTCAAGATCCGACTATAATTGAAAGGGTTTGGCAGTGAATAACACAGCGCTGGTCAACGCCGCGATTTATATTTTTTACAAATAGTTCTTGGGGGCCGAGACCATTGTCCTATCATAAAAGCCACTAGGCAGTCACATAAATATACTGGGGTTATGCTTGGGATCAAGTACACAAGGAAGGAAACGAGTCCCGCAACACAGCTGCATCATCCAAAGAAGCCCGAACCCGAACGAACGAGAATCAAAAATAAGTAAACTCCAGTATAACATTAATTTCTAACTCAAAAAGTTCAATAACTCTTCAGTTCAGACTGAGGGATCAGGAAGTGTTTCGTTTGCGAGTTTATTTCTTCTCTTCTGCGTTTGACATCTGTTTCAGACTATCGGATGGAATTAAACACGGGATCAAATTTCAGTACGAGTTCAACTTCCTTTCTATGAGTTTTTCTCAGAGCTTTTCAGTGAAGAATACACTGTAGTATTTTTCCGTTAAGAGGTAATATTAATTAAATTCCAGCTGAGTACACTTAACTCTGACCCTTGTTGATCTTTTTAACTTGAATGTATCAGTTTCGGAATAAGTTCATTGTTCAGATAAATGAATGTAACCCAAAGGCAGAGGTGGAAGTGATTCTTGCACTGCTACAATTGTAATATGCAGCAGGCTGGAAAGCAAGTTGCTGGGGATTTCAGGAACTGCTAGGAGTTATGACAAATGTAACTACATGGGCTGTGTTAGAATAACTAAGAGTGAGAACAGGTGCATGTATACTTGCATGTACACCAATGTGAGGAGTATAGTAAATAAATTTTATGAATTTGAAGTTCTGGTCAAGGCATCAAAGATGGATATTGTTGAGATATCAGAGACATGGTGTCACACAGATAAAGGAATGCAGAATTGGAATTTGTGGATTACAATATGTACAGAAAGGATAGACAGGATAGGAGAGGAGTGGTTATGCTGTTAGTTAAGAAACACATAAAATCTAAGGAAGTGCAACCAGTTGACATAGATGGAAATTGCAATGTGGAGTCAGTTTGCTGTGACATAAGCACCGGGAAAGCAAAAACGAGGGTAGGAGTTTGTAGTAGGCCTAATGACTGCTGGCAGAAAAGAAAAATGCATGGGATGCATATAAATTATCAGGCGACACAGAAGCCTACGGCAGATATAAGCTAGTCTCTAATCAAGTCACAAAGGAGATTAGGCAAGTGAAGGCAGATTATGAGAAATCTTTGGCAACGGATGCAAAGAAAAACAGCAAAGACTTCCTTACTTATATTAACTCTAGAAGGAAGGAGATGAATCAGATTGGTTCACTTGATATTGATGGTTCGACTGTTGATCCTGCTCAGATAGCTAATAATCTGAATGAGCACTGGTGGGCTGTCCCGCAGGTGCAAGGGGTGCACTGCACCCGGGCAGCAACATTCAAGGGGTACATGAAACTTAGGATACCAAATTGCGATTGGCACCTGGGTGCCACATACCCTAGGAACATTCATGTGAATGAGTATTTTGCATCTACATTCACACATGAGGAGTTATTAAGGGAGGAAAATAAATTTTTCAAACTGAAACAGGGTGCTTAATGGTTTTGTAATAACTGAGAGCAAAATGGAGGGAAAATTGTTGAATTTCAACCTAAGAAAGGCACCTTGGGTGGATGGGTTCTGTCCAGTTATATTAAAGTAGGTGGCAACAGGAAGTAAGCAAATCCTTAGCCATAATTATGAGAGCACCTTGGATTCAGGAGAAAGTACCCACGGACTGGAGATGTGCAAATGTATCCCCAATTCACAGAGGGGGGGGGTCTAAGGGTGACACAAGTAATTACAGACCAGTTAGTTTAACTTCTGTTCCGGGTAAAATAATGGAGTCACTGGTTAAAGATGCATTGCAGGATCATCTAGACAAGACTACAGTAATAATTCAGACACAGCATGGGTTTGTTAAGGGAAAGTATTGTCTGACAAATTTGATTGGATACTACAATGTGGTCACAAAGGAACTGGATGCATAAAATAATTTTGATATATGCTTGGATTTCAGGAAAGCTTTTGACACTGTTGCACATGGAAGACTATTGTACAAATTGGAGTAGTATGGCATTAAGGGCAAGTTGATACAAAGGATAAAAGGATAGTTGAGTGGAGAAGACAGAGTGGTAATCAATGGATGCTGCTCTTTGTGGACTAATGTTATTAGTGGTGTCTTCCAGGGTTCGGTGTTAGGTCCATTATTGTTTTGTATATTTATCAATGATACTGATGAAGGTATCTCAAGCTTAATGTTGAAGTTTGCAGATTATACAAAAGTTGGCAGTGTTGTTAATGACAGTATGCTACTGCAACAGGATCTAGAAATGTTGGGTAGATGGGCTGATAAGTGGCAACTGAAGTTTAACATTGACAAATGCAAAGTACTGCATATGGGTAGCAAGCAGTAACCCCAGAGAAATGTACCAACCAATGTGGTGTTACACTCGGGGAAGTGGGAATGAAAGAGTCCTGAGGGTAATTGTGCATTAGGATATAAAGTTTTCTGAGCAGTGCGAACAGGCTGCCAGAGCAGGTCATAGGGTCTTGTCAATGATATAGAGGAATTTTACTAGCAGGGATAAGGAGGTGATTATCCCCTGTATAAGGCAAGGTCAGACCACCTTGAGTACTGCATATAGGTCTTGAAGCCTTATTTTAGGAAGAACGTAGAGCTCTAGTACAGAGAAGGGCAACAAGGCTGGTGAGGGGAACAAAGGGGGTGTGTGCACATACGAAGAAAGGCTTAAGCTCTGCAAATTGCAACATCTGGAGACTAGACACCTGTGAGGTGATATGATTGAGGTGTATAATTCCTTGAATGAATTGAGCTGGCATCAGTGCTGATGGGATTCTTTCACTTGCTCAGATGACAAACCTGAAGGGGCATAAACTGAAATTAAGGAAAGACAGTTGTCAAATTTCCACACGCCGTATGCGTGGAAATTGGACTTTAACCAACGGGTAGTTGATTGCTGGAACAAACTTCCATCTGTCATTGTGGAAGGTGATAGTTTAAATTAATTGAAGGAAGAAGTGGACAATCTTTTGGATCGAATGGGTGGGTGAAATGGGAAGTTTTTTTTTTTTTTTTGGCTTGCTTTCTTGCATCATAAGTCTCTACTAATGCTAACGGTAATGCTAAATAGATGCAACATCTTTAGTATCCAAAGCATTGACAATTTTTTTTTTTTATAGAATCAAAATTCTTAACATAAAATAATATTTGGTAAAACTCTTGTTCTTGGGTACTAGTCCATATTTTGACATACTGATAGGAACAAAGCAGTGATTGGCAGGTGCCACTCATTACTTTCCCCGCCCACTGTCCTCTTAGGTTGATATGCCTAGGGTGTTTTCCCCCTCACTTGCTGTTTTTAAATCGGGAACTCGTTTTCCAATTTTTAAGCAGTGGGATGTGGGGATAAATACCCTACCTAAGCTAAACACCCCCCTCCTCGACAATGCAGAACAATCAGAAAAAAACGAACGGCTTCACAATAATCACTGAACTCTGCTGTACGATTACTCCATTCAACGACCATGCCAACCGTGCAGGGGAAAGTGGTACCCAAATAATGGAATTTAGCCTAATATTTATATTTTTTAAAAATACCCCAAACAAAAAGTATTAGAACCTATGATTATTAGCACCATGCATGGGTTGAAGGCTGGGAAGATGAAAGAAGATACTTGTTGATATTAGACTGGAATTCTGTGGATTGTAATTTTCATGAAATACATATGGAGGGTGGTTGTTCCAGAAAACGTAAGTTGAAGGGATAAATGAGGAAGAAGAAAAGTTGGTTCTGTGAGTATGAAGTTGGGCAGTAAAAGGATGCTGAATGGTTATGGCAGGTGTTTGGACTTGTTTGAAAGAGAGAGGGGTAATTATAGAAGCCGATTCAGAAGAACAGTGCCCATGGAAATAGCTGTGGAAAAGGCATGCAGCAGAAACAGAATATCTATGAGACATAGTGGAGAGACTTTGTTTGAGATGAGTCATTAATTAAACTAACTGCCCTCTTTCAAATGGAGTCTAGAAGCCTGAGAAAGGTTATGGGGGCACTGCACAAAATGTGGGAACAATACTCCAAGGTAGGACAGATTTGATATTTGTACAAAGTGAGTAGCTGTTTAGGAGAAATATAATGTAAGAGTGAAGGAGAAAACCTAGTATTTAGATGCAGCGGAAGCAATATTTGTGATGTACTTATGCCAAAAGAGACCTAGTCATCCTAGTCCCTAATAGAGATGTGTAGTCTTATCTGGAAATGTGAGTGTTATCGAAGATAAGTGTAGAGCAGAAGAATCCTTTTGGCAAGATGTAGACACAACTGAGTTTTAGAAGGATTGAAATTAACTGAGTTATCTTTTGCCCACTGAAGAATTACCGGGAGATCAGCATTTAAGGAATTGGTAGTAGATGTTCAAGAAGTTTAAGTTGTTTGTTCAGGGCATGGTTTTTCGAACAGTTAGTTAGTTAGTTATTTGGTTTTTAGGAGCATTAGCAACTAAGGCCATATTGCTCCATTTTTTTTTTTTTTTCGAACAGGAAGGTGGAATCCAATGGCTATTATCGGCAAAACTATGGATAGGATTTCCAATAAATGGAAGGTCATTAATACACAATAGGAAAGGATGGGAGAAAGAACTGAACCTTGGTAAATGCCAGCATTAGTACAGAAGTTAGAAGACAGCCATCTGCCATCACCTGCAGTGGAGCATCGGAGAGAAAACTGGATATCCAATTACAAATACAGTCAACAGTCCATGAGATGGAAGCGTATTTAGAAAAAAACTTTATGCTGAACACAATCAAAAGCCTTTGAAATGTCAAGAGCAACTGCTCGAGTTCACCAGACCTTTTCATAGAATTTGTCTATAGATGGGTAAGCTAGTGGCAATCCATATTGGCAATCATCAGATGGAAGGTTTCAACATAGTTTAGGAGTTGGCAGTTATTGGATTTCTCCATTATATGAAAAAGATGATACAGAGAATTTGGAGAAATACCATCAGAATCTGGAGATTTCTTGTCATCATGATTGTTCATAATTCTTTTCATATCTTTTTAATGGAAAACTACAGGGGCTTTGAATGGAGTATACTGGGAGGGGTCAAGGTAATTTACCAAGGTCATCAATACAAGAGTAAGAAATAAAATAGGATGCTGTCAGCTTTATCTTTAGCTGAGGTGGCAATGGAACCAACCAATTTTACCAGAAGTGGGAGTCCTCTTAAAGCAACTATTGGGTAAAAGTTGTGCCCAGTAGTTGCTTTAACAGGACACCAGAATGCTTGACTACCATTTGAACACAAAGCAAGTTTTCTACTTTTAGCCTATTCAAAATCTAGTTTGAACTGATTAACAACTCCTTTTCAATAGTTACGAAGTTCAGTGTAGGGAGAAAATGAAGCTGGAGATTTGGATGCAAGCTAATTGTGATAGGCAGTGTTATTATCTTGAATAGCCTTAACATATTTATTGGAAAACTAGGGTTTAGATGAAGAAAGATTTTAAAGTGGTGCTTGGAATAAAGGATTTCATCCCTACAAGAATAATTTCACTGACATGATCTGAGCAAACATTGATATCAGAAGATTTAAAGCTATTCCAACCAAGGAAAAGAAGAGTAGAAATCTGTAATGTCCAACAACACGAAGCAGAGAATGGCCAAGAGAAGGCACCGTTGGAGAAGAGACCATTACCAAGTTGTGATCTAAGGTGCCTAGAGTATCATTCATCTGGACCTTGCACTTGGAAGGGTTGTTAGGAAGAAAAAGACCAAGAATAATTTCCCACAAATGAAATGAGTATAATGGCCATAAGCACCCACCATTTCATTGGTGGGCATTCAAATGCACTTTTCTCCAATATCTTTATTGGTGTTCTTGTAGGTAAATAAACAATCTACGGAAGATCATTAGTAATTGCAAAAGCCTTGGCATCTCTACCATCTGGGTTCATGTGACTAGAAAAGTGAGGCTAGCTGGAGTTGTGAATATTAAAATCACCAAGAAAAATTACTTTGTTTGGGAAGTTTTGACTGGAGAAAGTCGAGCTTCAAAGCAGAGGAAGCGAAAGAGTTCCCAGTGATTGGTGGAATTGGGAGTTTGATAGAGGCAACAGATAAATTTGACAGAATGTGGTAGAGAGCTTTTAAACCAGAGAAAATCAGGAGGAGAAGATTCCAAATTACCAAGTCTCTGACAGGGAATATTAGAGGGTACATATGTGCAAGTTCCATCTTCAAAGCAGAAGGAATTGTACAGTGAATAATTAGGACAATTGATATGATCACTGGTTGAATCAACTGATAATTGGGATTCTGTCTGAATAAGTAAGTGGAGCTTGGCAGACTAAGTTGAAATGGGCATCACTGATATTTGAACTGAGACTATGTATGTTTGTGAAGTGAATGAGGAAGTATTGAGAGGTTTAGATCTTGTTGCAGATAAGTTTGTTCTATTAGTTTGACTATTCATGATGTATTTAGTTGGAAAGAAATAGTGGGGGAGGGGAGATTTGATGTATGAAGTAATGAAATTTTTGTAAATGAAGCAAAGTAAGAATATATTCAGCTCCTTTGTATAATGTGTCCTTGACAATGCCCCTTGCAAAAGAGTCAGCATCTCTACCAATTGGACTCCCTCGAGTCAATATCTGGCAGAGTAGACGCTGCGAAATTATACACTAGGACAGGAAGCATCTGGATCAGCTAGATCCAGATGCTTCCTGTCGTTACCAATACGCTTGGCCCAGTGGACTTTCTAGTGGCTTGCGTGCTAACACTGTTTTAGAGATGCATCATGTAACCATGTTCCCTACCATGTCAGAATGGGCTCTTGTGGACAAGGGAGTCCATGTTGTATATCTCTAAAAGTAGCTATTCATGCAGATGCTTTTATGAAAATCTTTTTTACCCAGGAGTACTTATTAACTTCAACAAATTTCTCCAGAATTGTTTCCACAAACTTATGTAATGACTAAGCAAGTATTGTGGATTTGGTTTGTATAGGAAATCTGTAATGCATGAGTTGCTTTTATCATATATTTCTAGTAACACTAACAAAAATTCCTAGTCTGTCAATAATTAACTTCAAAAAATCATTGCAGTTATTATGGCTACTTATTTGTGTGATTGTGGAGCAATTCACATTTTCAAGAACTTTGCATGAATGCAGAGGAGAAGGTTCTCCATTTAATTTCCCACAAATGAAATGAGTATAATGACCATAAGCATCTGCCATTTCATTGGTGGGCATTCAAATGCACTTTTCTCCGATATCTTTAATTTTGTGAATAATGCAGTTATAAACATCATTAAATAATTTCTTAAGTTAAATCATCTGGAATGTTTTTATTTCTAGAATATAAATAAAAACAAATCATAATAGAGCTAATGGAAACATGTTGCTACCTGGAAATAGGGATGATGAATTTTACTGTGATATGTACAGTGTATTTAGAAAGGATAGGGAAGATAGAAGGGGTAATGGGGATATGTTTCTTATCAAAAGCAGCCTCAGTGTGACAAAAGCTTTCACAGATTCAAAAGCTATGCATGCATGATAGTGTGGAATCTGTGTGGTATGAATTAGTTGGAAGCAATGATATAATGAGAGTGGAAGTAATCTACAGACCAGACTGTGAAGATAATGATTAAAGCTTGTACAAGCAAATGGAATGAGCTGGCAAATATGAATGTCATTATGGGCAATTTCAGTTTGCCCATAACTGATTGGGATAAGTGAGAGGTGAACTCACTGTTTGGTTGCTATTTGTATCAGCATGTTATGTATTAGGGCCAAGAATATTCTAGACCTGATCATCACCCACGATCCAGATGGCATCGTGGGGTTTGACATCCTTTGACAATTTATAATCATCCCATGCATTTTTCTTTCTGCTACCACTCTCATTTCATCTGATATCCATTTAGGTGTGAATCTTGAACAATATCTCTTAGGTGGCAAAAAATGTTTACTTGTTCCTATGATTGCCTCTCTGAATACTTCCCTTTCAGTATTTATATTTTTTAACATCAGTTGCTCCCAGAAGAATAGTTTTTGAAGTGTTTTGACCCCATTATAATTGCCCTTGAGAAAAAAAAATCCTTTCTCTTTACTCTTGATGGTAATTATTTCTGTCAGTAAATCCCACAAGAACACTGTGGTCACTGCCACATAAAGGTTCCTTAATTTGAAGATTCTTAATACACGATGAATTACTGCCAATAACAAGATCAGGAGCATTTGTTTCTTTTATTGCATCTCTAATGTTGACGTACAAAGAACTCATCTACCAAATCCAGAAATGTTCAGCTACTGAATGAGCTTCTGACTCACAAGTTCTAGTTGATATTTAGAAGTATCCTCAACCATGAGACATCCAATGTTATGAATTCAAATTTTTATATCAGAGCATGTAATGGTTGATATTAAAAAAGAAAAAAAAAGACAAGTGTAGACTTTGTCACTAAGTTGTAGATTGAAGGCAAGAAGTGTAACTATCTACAGGATAGTTACTGCACGATCTTACTCTCTGCTGAAATACTCTACTTCCCATCTGAAGCTATCAGTAGAGTATTTCTAAAATGACTGAGTTTGCACTTAGTTTGGAGTTTCCTGTAGTTTAGTCATGCATGTGTGGAAACTGTTTCTGTCAGTGGTTGACTATAAGTGTAAAACAATCTCAAAGAACATTCTAGACATCTATAAAAAAAATAATAAAATGGTTATGTTTCAGGAATTTCAAGTAAATAATACATATGTTTCAAAATTCTCTCTCAATTATCACACTATTTAATGCAAGGTTAGTGCAATAGCATCGTGTTTTTATGTAAGTGAATCACTAAATTGGTGAAAATGGCATCGTTTTTATCATATCTCATATTGTGAATACTTTCACAATGAGTTGTCTGATATTGCACTACCTCAAATAAGCAATGCTTCACCAGTGGAGAAGACTAGTGTTACTTATTCTCAGTGTATACCACCACCCAGACAGCAGTTTCAAAGCTATTTGGCCTATCATCAGTGGGTGGGTAGGTGTTACAATAAGTGACAACCCAGTTATGAAGTATGACTCTATAATATGAGAGATGCCAGATGGTATATAACAGTATTAACTGAAAAAATTTGGAAGGGGCCCTCCTGCCAGTAATGACTGGCTACTACTGCTGATTGGGGAAAATTGACATTATTGACAGCATCACAGTGGTTTCTTTTAGCCTATCCTCCGGATGATGGATTGTTCATTGACATAGTCCACATTATTATTATTATTATTATTATTATTAGCCATATAGTGCAAGGAAGCCTGAGGCTTATGCTGCACCAGCCAAAAACAAATTCCCGAGTTACCCTGAGAGAGAGAAAGAGAGAGAGTAGCAGCAAGGAATCACCAAGAAAGAGAAGAATGGTGATATCCAGCTCAGGACCCTGGGTTTGCCAAGCCCATACTCACCAGATGTGAGCCCCTGGGGTTATAGTTCCATTATGGTAACAACAAATTACTTGAATTTTCTATGTTGGTGATATGTACATTTTTAGAGAAAGGATGTAATGTTAGTAATTTCCTATCTGTAGTTTGTATAGCAGAATTCTAAAGAGTCATAACTCCTTAGGATTTTGGCTATACGCAAAGATTTTTTTGGGGTAAAAAGGAATGCAGGCAGTACTGGCAGGGTGAGTCTCCACATGTGGAAGACGAGTAGTTTGTGATGTAATATTAGATTTACTAAGATCTGATTTAACCCTCTCAGTTTTTTTTAGTTTGTCTACTTCATTAGAGCACTGAGACCAAGCTTATTTATTAATACTCAGACAACATTGTGCCCCTGGGTACTACATGAAATGAATTATGTTGTATTGTCCTGTGCATGTAGGCTGACAGTATACTGATGTAGTTAAATGTGAACCTGCCTTTTAGATCCTAGCATCTAAAAATGGAAGTGTGTAGTTTTTCTTGATTTAAATGGTTAATTTTAAAACTTCTGATTTATTGAGATGGGCCGAGAATGCTGTCTTGCTGCCCTGAGAAAATATGTTGAATATATTGTTGATATATCTCCTCCATAGGGTAATAGGAAAGGGGGATAAAGAAGGGAATCAGATTCAAAATCCTCCATGATAAGTTTTACCACGGGATTGTTTGTATATGTTGTTTTCAAAACTAAACTTATTTTGGTGTATGCTAACAACACTTTACTAACTCCCACCCTGCCTGGAGCTGACCCAGCTAAAATTACATATGCTATAAATGACAGGATTGCTGAGTTAGCTTTTTACCCTGAACAGTTTATTTTGTGCCTAAACTTCAGTAAATCTGAAATGAAAATAGTCTCTTTAAAGCTGTCAACAGCCAAAATCACAAAGACCTTGGGGTTATCTTGATCTAAAACTTAGATTCTGTTAGCATATTGAGGTGCTAGTAACAAGGATGCGTAGCCCTAGATGGTAAACTGAACAAAACCTTCTGTACGCAAATGATTTTAGAACAATGAAGAAATATATCCAGACTAATTTACCCTATTTATCATATGCTCTATGCAGCAGAAATTTGGGCATCAGCAGCCTGATAGTCAAGAATAAAAGTTTATTTAAGCACATATGTAGCACTTCACAAATGTCTGCTAGTAAGTTTGATTCTATTACTCAGGTGATGGTCACTTTCCAGTTGTTGATGGACACTTTTCAAGGCACAGGTTATGGTCCTGAGCTGGATTCGATCAATACTAATTGATCGAATGCAATGGTAACATGATTTGGCCTGTTTGATTTCATAAATTTATGTTTTCGCACAGCTTGTGTAAATTTCAGTGATATCATAGAAAGTAGTATCTACTCCTATGTCACATGACCAGTTTGTGTATGACACCACGTGACTAGCTTTTGAAACTTTAGCCAGTTCTGTGGATATACCATGCATGTGTATACATTAAAAACATGTAAAAGTTACAAAAAAAAAGGGGGAAAAATTTACATAATTATTATAGAACGTGGGAAAACAATAATCACAAATTAAAATTAGCACAGAATCGTACTAATTAGAATGAAACGTTTTAAGTTCAGTACTATTACAATCTTTTTTATTCATCTTTGCATACGTATGGATCATCGCATTGTTTATTAACATTTCTGATAATGCAATGTTGCCATATCAAAATAAAAATTGCTTTTTGTTTTGGCCGTGGAAGGGAATGAAATCCACCTAAGATGAAACTCACCCCCCCCCCCGGTAACAAAACACGAATTCAATACATTTCAGGAGAAAAAAATCACATCAACTAACAACATACATAAATATACACTGTAAAAATTAAAAGGATTTTCAAAAGAGTACGCCTTCCCTAGAGACAAAGTAACCTTTTTTAAAAGTAACAAGTCTATTAATCTTTTTTGAATTTTATTCTTTCCATGGCGCACTAGAACCTTGCTGTTTTTGTGCCACAAAAAATCAAAATCAAATCAAATCAATCCTTCCCTAGATTTTTGTGTTTTTTTTTATATATAAGTATGTGTTTTCATCTTACGAATGTTAATTTTTAGAAGCGGGTATCCCATCCGTGAATTTTCAGTGTGCAGTTAGAAAAAAGCTAAAATACAAGGAAGGAGTACAAATCCTTTTAATCTTTGGAATCCCTTCTATTTTGCATATTATAACCCAGTGGTTTCAACCTTTTTTTTTAATTAATAACGGCTCCCCTAATGCTGTAACCCCTTCATATTGGCGTTTTTTAAATCTCGGGAATATGTTATCCCGTCAGTCCGATGCATAGTGTGATTTTATCTTAAGAATATTAATTTCAGATATTCTTAGGAATTCTTATTCCTAAGATCTTATTCTTAGATCCGCATCTTATTCTTAGATGTGGGTACACTATATTCTCCCTGCTTTTCACCAAGATCCGAGGAGAGCAACGGCATGTCACATGACCTGCTTGCAAAACTTTACTCAGTTCTGTGTATATATTTACAATGTATGTATATGTTAGGGGAGAACTCTGTATATCTATGACTATCAATTATAATAAGGGAATATGAGAAAACAATAATCATAGTTTAATAATACTGAAATCGCAGATTAAAATTCGCACGAAACCATACTAATTATAATCAAACGTTTAAGTACTATAACAATCTTATTCATCTTTGCATATGTATCAATCTCATTATTTATTGATATTTGTGATAATGTAATGTTGCTATATCAAAATTAAATATTCCTGAGATTTAAAAAACACCAATATGAAGGAGTTACAGCAGTGGTTTTCAATTAGGGTGCCGCAACAACATTCCAGGGGTGCCATGTAATTTGAGTTTAAATTAATTAAACTGATTTTTTTAAATTTATATGCTTATTTCATTATAAAAGGGTGTACAGTATCTTTTTAATTTTGTAATGATCCATAAATGTTTACTGAGTACCTCTATATAAAGAATAAAATTATTATATATATATATATATATATATATATATATATATATATATATATATATAAAAAATGTGTATTATTAAATGTAATTTTTATAATTACATTATCGTAATAACTATCATATATATTTTATCTATCTATCTCTGTAGATAAATCAATAAAAAATAATAATAATAAAAAAATAAATAAAAATTATATACATAACACACACACACACACACACATATATATAATATAAACAAACTAAAAAAAAAAACACAGATAATCAAGATGTATAAAACCAAATCTTAATTAGTAATCATTAGATTATTCCAATGTCTTCTCCGTTGAAAAACAGTTACACGAACTCTTGCAGTGCTTGAAATTTATCCTGATTAGCAATAAGATCACTTTCACAGCCTCTAACTAAATTACCAATCTTCACTTTTAGCCTTTCTCTAAGTTTAACATACAAACTACAGTCATATAATAAATGACTCCAAGTCTCAGGTAGACCACACGTACATAAAGGAGAGCTGACTAGACCAAAGTAATGTAGTTTAAAATTCAATGACCCATGGCCAGTTAAAATAAACGATGTTACCATAGAAGGAAAAAACCATTTGTTGTTACTATCATAAGTAAATGCAACTGTTGGAATGAACAATCTAGTCCCCTCCCCAGTTACACTAAGATCCCATCTCTGTTGCCACATACCAATCAACTGTGTTAGAACATTTTTCTTAGCTTTAGCTATCTCTATAGTGACATCAGATGTAATATTCATGAAAGAAACTATGCCTTTTTTTAAGTAATAACAAAGAGCCCGATACACAATGTACAAGTCTAGAGGCAAATGCCCGGCCAAAACCTGCATGGCATTCGTTGAAACTGTTCTGCACAAACTAAAAATAACAAAGCACTGAATCGATAACAATTTCTGTTTAAATTTAACGTTAGTAACTCTGAAGTACCAGGCTGATGCTCCATACGCAACTATGGGTAAGAAGACTGCCTCGTAGTATAAATTTAAAACTTTCCTTTTCAATAATAACCCACAATCTGACCTAGTTAATCGAATTATTGCTGCACTAAATTTAACTTTTTCATGTAAGTAATTTAAATGTGGGAAAAACGATAATCTATCAATTCTTATACCTAGATATTTCACCTCAGATACTAGGCGAATCTGCCTCCCCTTAATTAAAGCTTTTGGCGGTCGCGCATAATTTAGTTTCCCCTTAAGAAGCATCATAACAGTTTTAGTTGTAGATATCAATAGTTTATGCAGATCAGCCCATGACACTAGACTTTCTAATACCTGAGCCACTCTTATTTCAAGCACAGACCTGGATTTACCAGTAACACAAAACCAAATAATCTGCATAAGCAATCTTATGCAGATTTTCAACTGATTGTTCTAGCCATAAATTAAGTACTAAGTTCCAAAAAAGTGGGCCCAATACAGACCCCCTGAGAACAGCCTCTCGAAAGATTCCTATTAAACTCTAGGTGCTTAGCTTTCAGTATAATTTTCCTACCATACAAATAACTCTGTATCGTCCTATACAATAAGTCTGGACATTGCATACCCCTTAATGCAGACAGAATACTCTCATGCCACACCATGTCAAAAACTCCAGTAAAATCTATAAAGATGGCTAACACATACTTATCCTCTACCAGGTTGGTGAAATTCATGAGATCATTAATGGCATCCTCCGTAGAATGACCTCTCTTGAAACCATACTGTAAACAGAGTCAGGCAGGCCATGCCCACGGAACATTCAAGGTAGGTGTCCGTACCCGTTTGTAAACTTTAACGGAAAAACCAATGCCTACTATGCTCGCTATTTGACTGGGCTAAGTCAAAACATTTCTACACTGGTTGGGTTCCGTTTAAATTCCTCAGAAAACAGCGCTGTATAGTAATTAAATCCCAGTCATCAAAAGGTAGTCCTAATTCCGCACACTTCCTCCAATGCCTTTCTTCCTTATTTTAATATATCCACTTCTCCCCATACTGGGGCATTTACCGTTATATCAAAAGAACTAATCGGTGGGCTCTGGATACTCGCAATCGGTCATTCGATCGTGCAAAGCTTCAACAAAATGCTCATTCATATTCCCTGAATAATGGGCAGATTCTACAACCACATGATAGCGAACCGATCGTTCTATTCGAACTACATCGCAAAGTCCGATGGAATGTGCAATGGCCACAGCATTAGTGAAAAACGGTGTGGAAAAATTTAACCTTGGTCCAATTTCAATTACGAAATTCTTTGAGCTGGGCGGCTGAGTAAAATATGACGTTTCACTAACCTGGTCGTTAAAGGAAGGAGACAGGATCCAGGAGAGCTTTCTTCGGTCTTCTTCTGTTAATTCACAAGACTTTCGTACATCAATACAGAAGCAATATTCGTTTTCCACAGAAACTACTTTCACTTGTACATCGACTTCCTGCAGCAGCAGCAGCTGCCTCTTCTGCATTAGTTTGCCCTTACTCAGGGCAGGGAAAGGATAATACCTACTTAAAACCTTTGCACGATCACTTCTTAGCACGTTATGAAAAATGACCAAAGACCTTCAAATGGCTGAATATATTCTTTTATAGCCCAGTCAAACCCACACACTCACCCTCCACTTGCCTTCCTACACGTGACTAGTTCTGTATTTGCAAGTGGCGCCGTTGTCTATTGCGCATACCCTTATGGCATGACTGGTGAACTTTGTACATCCAATTGACCTCTACGATTTTCGGATCACTGTGCAGCGAGGAGGAAAACGAACTCTAAATCGTGATCCCCGACGAAACATGAATCACTAGCCATGTTATTCACGACTTTGGTCGTAAACAAAAGTGCATAGCGTGGACAAATTAATTACATTTAAATGAATTTACTAATGCCGTCATACCTTTACGGAAGTACACTGTTGTCCTTACTGAACTTTTTTCTTTACAATTAAACTCTGAGGCTGGAAAAGAGTTGTGCACATTTCTGAAAATATTCTTCAACTTGGACATGCCATCAGATCTTTTGATAATGGAATCAGGGCTCCCACTCCTGGGTTTTTCCACCCAGATCTGGGTTTTTTGATTGTCATCTGGGTTGATAGGTTTATTTCACAAAAATATCTCACTATCTGGGTTTTGTCGGTAATTTTTAATTTTAAGTCAAAATTTATTTTTATTTCTTGTAAATACAATAAAATTTAATACATTTAATAACAGTTTACAATTTTCTTAATTTTATATTCTAATCATAATTTGTAATATCTGAAGTGCTTGTACAAAATACTACAAATGTAAAAGGATTTCAAAGTTTTCGCAGGGTTCTACACTATGAAATTACGATCATGTATGCTTACATGTTCATACATGTAAGCATACATGATCGTGCTACTAACATGTATGCGCAGCCTATTGAGCAGGCGGAAGGCGGTCTTTACTGCACAGTCTTTTGTGATCGTTCGTGGTATTATTGCATTATTTGGGGTGATTTTTACATTTATGCATATACTACATAGTGATATAATAAATTTAAATTGTAGTGACTATTTCTATTTTATGTTAATGGATTAGTGATTTATTTTTTATTTTATAGAACATTTTAAATAAGATAACTGCTAATTAGCCATACCCACAAATTGCCCACAATGTCTGAAACTTGTTCCCCACAGAGAAAGATGAGTAAACGGTGGTATACTCAAAATTTTAGAAATGAATGGTTAGAAGATCCGGAATTAAAGGATTGGTTGAAAGAAGACAGTAATGAAAAAGGTGCGTCTTACTGTATTTGTTGTGATATGAAATTAAAGAATGCCAATAAATCGATGTTACTAGTGCATAAAAATACAGTTAAACATAAAAAAAGTGCAAATATTGCTAAGACAAGTTCAACATTAGACACGTTCTTCACAAAACGTAAATCTACGGAGAATGAAGAAGTAGCAAAGGCAGAGTTAACAATTGCTGCACTCATTTCTGAGCATAATGTTCCATTTGCGCAATGTGATCACCTTATAGAAGCATGTAAGAAAGCATTTCATAATAGCAATATTGCAAAACAAGTTCAGATGAAGGCGACTAAAGTCTCTTATCTTATACAAGATGGCATAGCCTATCATGAAAAAATATACATTTCTAACATATGCAGAAACAACAAGTTTTCAATGATAATAGATGAAAGTACAGATTGATCTTTATCGCAAGTTCTAGCTGTTGTTGTTAGATATTTTGATATTCAAAAACTTGATGTTGTAGATGTGTTACTTGACACTGTTTGTGTTGAAAACGGTATTTTAGAAGGGCTTTATCAAGCTATAAAAGATATTTTCATAGAAAAAAAAAAACATTCAAATAAGTAATCTCGTTGGCTTTAGGAGTGATAATTGTGCCACTATGATGGGTACTAAGAGTGGGTTCCAGTCATTGCTAAAAAAGGATGTACCATCAGTATTTATAATGGGATGTGTTTGCCATTCTTTTGCATTATGTGCTAAGGAACTAAGGAATTATTCACCAAAGGAACTAAGAATTAAGTTGTTTTTAGGATATGTACTGGAGAAAATAAACTGCCTGAATATTGAATTTCAATCTGAGCATTTCAGATTGCACTTACTTCATTCAATGGTTTCAATTGAGTATAAAAATATTCTTAGATTTTTCATAAAAGAAGTCATTACTTCGTGCAAGCTGGTTGAAATTGATCCAAGCAATGCAATAAATCATAAGCCTCTGAATAAAATATATTTGGGAGGCCTTTGTATGGCCTTATTAAATTCAACACCACTTGGTGACAGTGAAAGCAGGTTTAAAAATGATTGTTTAAAATTTCTTGTTGAACTTTGTATGGAAATCAGAAAAATATTTCCTCTAAATGATGGAATTATCGCCAGTCTCAATGTTCTTGACCCAGCAGTGATACATGATTGTGCCAATTCGCCATGCTAAATTTTCCATTTAGCAATGCAGTTCTGAAGACAAACTAGATCTTCTAGATGATGAATGGAGATCATTTCGTTTAAATCAAGATTTAGATTTCTCTTACAAAACCATCCCTGAGTTTTGGTATCTGTTACGTAATGTAAAAGATGGCTTTAATAATTCTAAATATGAGATTTTATCTAACTTTATGACCAGTCTAATTATTTTACCTCACTCTTCGGCAAGCGTAGAAAGAATCTTCTCCCAAGTAAACCATATAAAAACAAAAGCCACAAACTCCCTTAAACTAGAAACTGTGAAAAATCGACTAATGGCAAAACAGGCGATAAATAGATTTAATCAAAATTGCTATACATGGAAACCTAAATCAGAATTGGAAAAAGAAGTCATACACGGAACTTGTCATAAAAGATACGAAGAACGTTTGAAAAAAATGAAAGAACTTCAAAAAATAAATGTGGAGGGAACTGAATGGGATGAAAATTCTGATTACAATTAAATAAAAGATATTTTTGCATGGTAAGTTTTATCTTATTTGTGTTGCTATACTATGTGATGAAAACTAGGTTTTTTTTGGGTTTATTTAAGTTGCAATCTAAGTTTTTTTTAAATTCGTGAGTGGGAGCCCTGAATGGAATAACTACACGTAAGGGAACAACTATAGAGGGTGTATTTAGTCGTGAACTCTTCAATGTAAAAATGATATATCCTACTTTAGTTATCAGAGACCAATACTTTCAGTAACCGATGTGTAATTATTATTAATAAAATAAAAACATTGTTATATTATTATCCAAGAATTTTATTAATATCTGAAAATTAAAACGTTTTTAACGCCTGCCGATGACTCTTAAATGTAAAACACGTTAAATATGGTAGTGACAGGACACATTATGTACCTGGTACAGAATTTTTTTAAATGCTAATATTACTTGCATTTTACGTTGTTCTGTACAGATCTCGGAGCTAAATGCTTATCTCAATTCCATCAGCTTCTTCCGCCACTCATCCAAGTCCACGAAAATGACCTTCACTAATAAAAGACAGAAGATCAATATTATTATCCTTCTAGATGGTCACCCTATCCACAGAGTCTAGCATCACGAAGATCTTCGGATAGTTTGTGATGTTCAGCTTTCCTTCAGCCAATACTTTGCCAGTTCAAAGAAAAAAACCCTCGATGTTCTCTGGAGAGTTAAACAGGAACTGACTAGCGTCTATCACTCAATTCGTGGTCGGTACGTGTTCCCCAGAGAACTCTATGCCTCGGTCATTTTGATCTTTGCAGCACAGTCACAGCTGAGAATTATCTTGTGTATCGAATATTGGATCCTGCGGTGGCTCAACTGCATTGGAACAGCCCTTTTATCATCCCAGGTGCATCCTTTACATTCCTCTAAGATGGACTTCTTCACAGTTTCATCTGATGAAAGAAAACATTTCATCACCAACAGAATCTCTGTCGGTGTGGTGAAACTGACAGCGATGACATCACGCCTTATCTTAGATTACTGTCTTAGATCAGTCAGAAGCAATAACTTGGCTCTTCAGTCCTAAGCAATCAGATGTTTCCATAGAACACTGTGGAATTCACAGACAAGTTCAACATTGAGTATGAGTGGATGTGTGTGAAGACAAGGCCTACTGGAATACAGTTGTTCGAGAAACATATCCCTTTGTTTCAGGTTTCTGCTGCCAATCGGTGATGATCTTAGGTGGTCTTGCACTGAATCATGACCGGGAACAGTTTGGTCGAGAGGAGCTAGCTTGTCTGTGTGCTCCTGCCTGACGTCCCGCCTAGTCTTCTAATCCGGGCCGCATACGGACGGAGAATAATTTTTATACGGCCCGCACGGAAAGTGATCTGACCTAAAACAGCATTTTAAATTTTGTAAATTATCAACCAAAATTTTCTCATTAAAATTTAAGTTTGTAATTCCAGTAAGTGTTAGTGTGTATTGTACTTAATAAAGTTTACGAATATTTTCTATTACGAATCTTTTTCTGGGAATTTTCACTTGGTGCTAAGTTATTTATTTATTATTTTCTACACAATACAGGACACAGACCGATTACAGTGTGTGGTACAATTGAAACCCAAAATTTAAATAATCCATTCTAAAATAACGTTTAAACTTTAAAAATAAATCTATAAAAAATAATAATAACACTACAAACAGAATATTAAAGCAAGTTATTGTAGCTGGTGCAGCTAATTTACATGAACAGCCGGGAACATCCTATCAGCTTGAAACCTATTTCATACATTTTTTGATGATTTAATATTATAAAAGAGAAAAACTAAAGAAAGTGATGTAACTTAAAAATTAGTAGTGGCATAATATAATATAGTTAAATAGTTTTAATGAGAGAGAGACATCGATATCGAGTAGCTATAATAAAGCAGTTATACAAAAGAAAAAACTGTTGGTTCTTAAGTTGAGCAAAAAAAAAAAAAAAAAAAAACTGAAAAACCCGTTGAAGGAATTTAAGTTATAATGGTTTATGAAGTCTAATAAGTGAGCCATAGAGAATTGCCGTCTATTGTTCTAAATGTAACTTCAAACCCCAGGGACTCACATCTGGTGAGTATGGGCTTGGCACACCCAGGCTCCTGAGCTGGATATCATCATTCTTCTCTTTATTGGTGATTCCCTTCTACTTCTGACTCTTGTTCTCTCTCTCTCTCTCTCTCTCTCTCTCTCTCTCTCTCTCTCTCTCTCTCTCTCTCTCTCTCTCTCTCTCTCTCTCTCTCTCAGGGTAATTCAAAAATACTTTTTTGGCTGGTGCAGCATAAGCCTTAGGCTTCCTTGCACCATATGCTAATAATAATAATAATCTCTGACTATCCTAAAACCTGTAGGATAGTGAGAGATTTCCTCGACCAACAGTATCACCAGACATTACAACCACCCTGGGTACTTGGTAGCAGTACCCGTCACGGAGTGGAATCCCCTAATCAGGGAGAAATAATATAAGAGCAATAATAATAATAATAGCAGCACACTAGCATAAGAGCAGCATACATACAGATGTCAGAAGCTAAAGGACACACATGCAAACGTACACTTATGAAACGCCACGAAGGAAAATGCCACCACAATGCATCCCGTTAAAGATAGGCGAAAAGGAAAATAAAATGAGGCCATCACTGGTCCTCTCTCTTAGAATCTACTACTCCAAAGACGCCTGGCTGTGAGCACTAGGACAGTCAAGATTGAAGAGATACCACGTGCAACCAGTGAAGGACTGCCTCATCTCTCTATATTTTGTACATTTCTCTCATGGTTTTGTAATTTATAGCACTTTTGAGAAAATAATATCCTATTTCGAGACACTTCGGTATTGCATAACTTCCAATTATGTAAAATAAAAAACACTAAGTTCTGTGCCTTTCGGGTTATGCATACATGTGCTCCATGTAACTGCCGGATACATGTCCCTGTCTTAACCTCTCTATGTAAATATCACCCCCCCCCTTACCTTCCTGCCGTCTAGGTTGTGGTTCTTCGGCAGAGCAATAAACAGATTTAATAAACAAATAAATAAATAATAATAATGAAGGAAATTGAGGAAGAACTTTAATCTGAATTAGTGATAATAGAGAATCATTGAGTAATTTACTATCGATAATTTATCCATCCCAGCTCTCATAGTCATTCTGCGGGACTACTTTTTCATTACAGGAAACGCCCTCCATTTATTAAAGAGCACTCTTCGGCGCAGACAAATTAAGGTAACAAACGAAAACATGTGCGCAACGTATGAGGTTGATAAAGGTGTCCCGCAAGGCGGAGTCTTGTCTGCCACAATTTTTGCCATAGCCCTCGAACCCTTCTTCTTCGCCCAGAACAAGAAGCACTTCATCATATACGCCGATGATATAAAATTTTTATTGCCTCAGAAATCAGCTGACTACCACAACCAGGTGGCTAATACTAAAATAAAAGAACTTCAAGAGTATCTAGATTGTATCGGGCTACAGTTGAATGAAAAAAAGACGGCACAAATGGCTTTCACAAATAAAATAAAGCCAAACAAAATGGAAATATTTGTGAACGGCATCTCGTACAAAAGGCGCAGTCACACGTTGATCTTGGACTCAAGTGGGACGAAGGCCTGACTTTTCGCCCGCACTTCGCATACATCCGTAACAAAATATACGCGGCGCTTTGGGCAACCAGGCAGGAGCTCACCGGTATTAGACACCCCGGTCTGATGAAGCAATACATCAACAGATGTGTTACTCCTGTTCCCCTATACGCGGCACAAATCTGGTCTTCAGTTCCTGAAAGCAGTATCAAAGCCTTTCTAGGACTCGAATACTGGCTCTTGAGATGGCTAAACAGAATTACAGCCTTTTACCATCTCAAGAGCTATATAAAAAAAAAAAAGATAATGCAGGATGGAAGCCTCCTCAACAATTCATGCTGAGAGAAATGGACCATAATCTGCCACGCTTGTCCAGTGCGGGTTGGCAGATCAACCGTATTCAGCAGTCAGAGGCTTGAACCCCGGCTACGGAGGCAACTTTACCTAAAGAACTATACTATACTCCAATTTAGAGGTCACACCCTGTAGACAAATAATCACGTCAAGAAACATAATGACCCTCTCTCAGCTTTTAACGGGACGACTGGATGCACCGAAAGCCCAAGAGTTGATAATAATACCCAGCGAAAAACCAAGACGAGTTGCAGATAAGGTACCGCAACTCAAAGCGGCATTTACGCAGTTGGATAGCCTCGGAAGATTCTTTCCAGCAAACACCATCCAGCTATTCAACAACCTCAATATCAATCCTGAAAAGCTCTGCAATTGCAAATCCTACAGAAACTCAGAGACTCTTACTTGCAAATACAGATATAAGAATACAGTTTCAGCACCTTGTTCGACCTGGCACGAGCCACTTGGCTTTAGGAAACCCGGCCGCATCAAGAAATAGGTGTCAGGATGGTCCTACCTACCCCACTCTAATCCCCACAGAAGAAGACGACTGCTGGAAAATCGAAGTTTCAAATTTTTATTTTACTGTATCGCGGTCATTCCTGTTGTCATGTTGTTTCATATGCTGTACGCTGTTCGACTGTAAATATTTGTGTTTATGTAAATATGGTGAAACTCCCACTTGTGTGTGTTTAAGCAGAAGGTAACTAAACAGTTCAAAAATGACTTAGATTTTCAAAAAAAAAAATAATATAATGATCAGCTTAATGATATGTAAAGCAGTGTTTTGTCGGTTATGAATTTATCTCGAGTTGTTTTCTGTTTTTTCCTGTTTCCACACCGATCGCCCCTTTCTTCACCTTCCATACTTTGCCACTTTCCTTGCATTTTATCTTAATCTCTCCTGGTACCAAGACAAATTATTTTTGCTAAGTAACATAGGTTCCAACGTTCAAGGGCGCGCCTTTTCGTTATAGCATTTGAGGTCCAAAATCCATTGCAGTCGATGAAACAACTGGAAAATTGTTAATGATTCACTTCATTGCATTTACTTTAGATAAACAAATTTACCAATCCCTCTGAGGTCCCGATTAAAGTAACTGGATAAGACTTTGCTCCTATCCTAGGGGTACCATATATGTCATTTGGTCGAATTTGGTAAGTTATCCCAGTGTCCTTGTGATTTTTTTTTTTTTTTTTTTTGCAGTTTTCGTCAGAATTGCAAAAAAATTCCATATTTTTATAAATTCTGATGGAGCATTAAGTTAGCCTTAGCAAATAAAGATGCGTTACAAAAGAGCCATTTTACTATCGTGTTTTTTAGCACAGGAGCCAGTGAACTGATTTACGTAGTCGAGTTGTTAAGTAAAAGTGCAAATAGTACACGCATTTGAGTTGACCGTGTTTCCAACCCACGTGTCTATTAAATACAATATATATTCTTAGATAAATGGTTAGTTTACAACTAAGCATTTTGACAACTACCCAGTAGTTGCACTGGGGTATAAACAGGCTTTATTTTTTTTAAACCCCGCCCTGTTTTCGACGTCTAAACAATGGTTTTGGGAAATAACTTTAGAAGTAAGCACTTTTGAGTTAATAAAACATTAAATTCATTTGAACTGAGGTCATATGGAAGAAGTAAAGCAGTTTGAGTTCGGCTTTTCAGCTAAGAGGACAATGAAAAAATCATAAATTAAAAAACATGAAAAATCAGAAGGCAAAATGAAAAAAAAAAAAAAAAATCAGTATAAAATGGGGGAAAAAAAAACCCAGAAACGACACAAAGTTTCTAAATCAAGTAATTTCAAGTGTAAAATACATAAATGGTTAAGAAAAATAAATTTTCTGTTCAAATATTTTTATAAAATAATTTTTTACTCTCGATGTTTTACAATAAAATATGTGTTTTAGCGAATTCACTGTTATATAAAACTTATGTGCATTGTATATAAGATTTATCCATACAAGGTTTTTGTTAAACTGCCAAGGGTGATAAAAATGTATAATGAAGCATGTACATATTTGCATTTTAGAACTAATACAATGTACAGTATTGTATTTTTGAGTAGTATTTCTCTACAAAAGAACCATATCTGCTAAATACGTAAAAATTTTTTGTGAACATTCCGTATTTAGAGGTCATCTCGGTTCGAACTGTGATCATTTCAAACACGAGCACAACTGTACTGCGGATAACAACACGGTTAGTCCTTCACTGTCCCAAAACACTGAAATCATGACTCTTCCAGGAGATCAAATCAACATAACATGCCATGTGACGCCTTAGTTTACATCATTCACTAGCAACACGTAGCCAGGTGATTTGTGCAAAAGTGTTGTAATGAACAAGCGTTTGAGTGGACTGTGGTTCAAGCTCGTGTGACTGCAAAACCCGATTAACAATTGTATTCATTTTCAAAATGACTGATTAATTGTAAGCTCCTCTGACCTAGTGGTCATGCCGGAGTGTAAAAATGATTTTTTTTTTTTTTTTTTTTTAAAAAGATCAGTGTTGCCATAAACGGAAATCATAATATGCATTATAGAAATTTAAAGTAGAAAAAGTTATATTAGAGTACGGATAATACTTTTTTTGCACTTCCTAAAAATACATATACAGTACTTCTATACTGTAACTGTTTATGCGTATCTGCCTATTTCAACATAATATATTTAGGTGAAATATTTAGGGAGGAGGAGGAGTTGAAAGGGAGGGGATCACTTCAATAGAAATTTAAGTCTAGTTAAATTCTCTTTCATAATTGGATGGTTCGGTTTATTTAAAATAACAGTAAATAAATAATTCGTTATTTTGAATGCTCTATTAAATTTTTACTGCAATAAAGCAGATGAAGGAATGTCCGTAATTTTTTTCAACACTGTTTTCAGTTGCACCTTTCTTTATTAATTTACGTTTATTGGACAACTTATATTTCTTAATAGCACTCGTTGTTCCCTCGATTTTGTTAGTGTTTGCCCCTGTTTCCTGTGAAAAATACCTGTGACAAAGGAGATTTCACGGCAGCAAGCAACAGGCACCCGCACAAATCAAGAACTGACCAAATTGTGATTATTAATCAGCCAATCACAGAGTCAAGTTACTTTATTTTTTTTTTAAATACATGTATTTAATTTTTATTATTTTTTTACTTTTTTTTTTCTGGGGGCAGTAGACGCCTGTCTATGTGGGGAGCTGGAGCCACCACACCCCCTGAATTATTCAGCCGAGAACAATACCAATAAACAATAGTTCATTTTTCTTAATTTTTCGGTTTCCTATTAGGTTTCGACTAAGGCGCATTTAGGGCTAGAGCCTCAAGCTGCGAACAAAGGCCCTAAATGCGCCTTAGTCTAAATACATCATACACCATCAGGCATCTCTCATATTGTGGAGTTATACTTCATAACTGTTTTTGCCATCATTGCATCACTTGGGTACCTACCCACTCACTGAAGAAGGGCCAAATAGCCCTGAAACAGTGCTGTCTAGGTGGTGGTACCTATCTGAGAATAAGTAACATTAGTCTTCTCCTTAGGTGAAGCGTTACTTATTCGAAGTAGTGCAATATCATGGCAACTCGTTGTGAAGGTATTCACAATATGAGATATAACCTAAAACAATGCCACCTTAAAAAATTTCTGTTTATTCAGAAATGGCTGTGTATTATGATGCTAAGCACTTTATATACATAGTCTATTAGGTTTCTTAACACAGAAAACCTCAGCGGGCCTGGTGTTTCCAGTGCCGGTAGATACATGGCACGGCTGGCACGCAATGCGTGTCACCCATGCCAGCTGATTCCGTCTATCAAGGAGATCACGTGACTATGGGTGGAGTCAGCGCCCGTCAATCACTGCCATATCGCTAGCAGTCTGGTAGGGGTACCCGTTTCTGAATCTCGCCCTTTCTTTGCATGACGACTTCTTAGCACGTTATGAAAAATGACAAAAGACCTTCGAATGGCTGAATATATTCTTTTAGAGCCCAGTAAAACCCACACACACTCTCCACTTGCTTTCCTGCACGTGATTAATTCTGTATTTGCAAGTGGCGCCGTTGTCTATTGCGCATACCCTTATGGCGTGACTGGCGAACTTTGTACATCCAATTGACCTCTACGATTTTCGGATCACTGTGCAGCGAGGAGGAAAACGAGCTCTAAATCGTGATCCCCGACGAAACATCAAGTCTTTAATCTTAATTCTTATTGTTTTTTTTTTTTTTTAATTTTAAAATTTCATTTTCGGAAAATTTATTTAGCAGTCCAGAGGTCCTGTCTGAGAAGGATTAGCTTACTGAATGGGTTGTATACAGTAATACATAACACGTACAAAGCATGTTTAGAGTAGAAAAAAAAAGTAAGAAGGATAGAAAGGTTTTACAATTTGTATAAAACATTTTTTATAATGTTGAAAAAGAAGTATTACATTAATAAAAATAAAAATCAGCGTACAGCACACATCAGAGGCAGAAAAAGCATATTCCTCTACATGATGCTTGAAATATAGTCATATAAATTAGAATAAGGTTTAAAATAATAAAATAAAATAATGCCAGCGGTACGCAAGACAAGAGCGAAAAAACAAAATTAAACCTCAAATCTAACAGGGAGGGAAGAGAAAGGTAACGAATAAAAATATATTGCAACGGAAACTCTAAATTAATTTAGAAAATCTAATTATACGAATAATAATTCATTGAAATTTAAAGCCAATTAAATAGAAATTTAGCGGTGCCCCCTCTGATGGGCACTAGGTCCAAATTTATGTGAAATATCACCAAACAGAGATTTAAACCATTCACAATAAAACAAAAATAGAAAAAATAGACTGACCATTATGCCCCATCTAAACAGAGGACCACAAGGCCAATAATGGTCAGGGAATCGCTGCATTTCGAACGCTAAACAAATCGCCGCAAAGGCGAAACGATCGCAAGATCAGTCCGCCACACCGATCCCCAGATCGAACCGCCAATGCAGGGAATTGAACAGCGGTGGTCCTGATGCAGCGAAAATCAAAAATAGAATAGACAAGAGCACTCCAGTACGTTTTTTCGCTCTTGTCTTGCCGTACTGCTGGCATTATTTTATTTTATTATTTTAAACCTTATTCTAATTTATATGACTATATATATATATATATATATATATATATATATATACAGGGTGATTCACTACCAGTGCAACAAACTTTGCAGGAAGTGTAGGGGGCACAAGGACGGATCGAAATCACATAGCATTGTAGTCATCCTCTACCGCATGACGAAATGCCTTCGTCATGCGGTAGAGGACGTTGAACAGGAGGAAGCGTGAACAGCGATCCTGCTGGAAGTCAGCATTTGCGAACTGGTTCCTGAGTCAGTAGGATGGATGAGTATTCAAACGTTGAACTGGCCGACATGCACCTCGCGTATGGAGCTGCGGACTGTAACAGGCTCACTGCTCTGTGCTTGTACCAGGAACGTTTTCCACACAGGCGTGCTCCTCATCATACGATTTTCGCACGTGTGCACAGAAGGTTACGTGAGACTGGTTGTTTCACAAGAGGTACAATGAATCGAGAGCGAACGACGAGGACGCCAGACAATGAGGAGAATGTCCCACATCTAGCCGAAGGCAATCCGAGTACAAGTACTCGAGCGATAGGCCAACGATTGGGTATTTCCCAATCCACCGTATGGAGGATACTGTCAACAAACCAAATGAGTTCATACCATCTGCAATGCGTCCAATCATTGGAGCCTGAGGATTATCCACTCCGGAGGACTTTTGCTACTTGGTTCCTTTAACAGAAATGGTTTGAAAATGCTGACTTCCAGCGGGATTGATGTTCACGCGACCTCCCGTTCAACGTCCTCTACCGCATGACGAAGGCATTTCGGACCCTGCAATGCTATGTGATTCCAATTCGTCTTTGTGCCCACTACACCTCCTACAAGTTTTTCGCACTGGTAGTGAATTACCTAGTATATATATATATATATAAAACAGTTACTTCACATGGCTTTAATGCTCAAATTGTTACGTTCATCTGTCCACAGAAATTGATATTTTAATATTTTTGCTTATATGAGAATAAAAAGAAATTAAAATTCTGTCTAAAAAATGATGGAACAAATTTTATTAAAAATGTAAAGCAAATAAATTTCTATATATTTCTAAGGAAATAATGCAAATCTGAATATAACACCACGGATGCTCCTTTTGACGAGAAGTTGCAAAACTGAATAAATTACCTATAATGAAGGATAAATATAACTAAAATCCAAACTAACTTATAAAATTATAACCGACCAGGTTAGCCGGGTGGGTAAAGTGCCTGCCTGGCCAACCCAAAGGTCGCGGGTTTGAATCCCGCCTCGAGCTTAGATCAAAGTACTATAAAAAAAACCTTGGGAGGTGCATTATGGCCACAGAAGCCGATGCACCAACAACTACCAAAAAAAAGAAGAAGAAGAAGAAAATAAAAATAAATAAAATTATAATATATATACTGGTTTTCAGGAGGAAATCCTCCTGGCATCAGCAGAGGTGGGGCTAAAGAAGTGTTTTGGTTAAACAAGTTACTGTGCTTTAAGCATTCTCAAAAAAAAAAAATTCCACCTTATTTTGATTAAGAGAAGGCCTCATTAGCCCCTGAAAATTACAGTTCATGTGTTTTAAGTTACATAAAGGCTCAGAATCTTATCTACAGTAAAAGTCCAATGATCTAGCATCTGATTTTCCAGGAAATACAATAAACTGGCTTCTCAGTGAGCCAGCCATATGGTACATAGTTTTTATTTATTATTATATTTTTCTCTCCCCATCCTCAAATGCTTGGAAATTTCACTGCATAAAAAGAGAAATGCTGAATACGATTTTTTTCAATAACACCAGGAATATTCGGGGCTATTTTCATACTGTGGGCTGAGTTAGTCGGTCTCATGCAAGCATGGCATTATCTTTTGTCTATCAAACAGCAAACTGACCGAACGAGACACTCAATTACAGCACTATCTACTGATGGATCATACACTTAGTTATTTTGTCGCTTTTTGTACACACACACACACACAGATTTCCACGTTCTAACTTTGAAATGAATGCGCTAATGAGCTATGCAACGGTCAATTTTAAAATTGAGGCATGTTTGTGTTCTTCAATTAATTTATGATATAGGGGAATGTTATAGGATTGATACTATTTGGATATAAAATTAGTGACTCACTGATATTAACAATTACGAACTGAAAAGAGTTTCTCAGTACTGAGTATCTTACATGTGTTAGGTTGACATAATAGATATATTGCATCTACACTCACACATGAGGATTTCTTTAGGAAAGAGAATACCTGAAGTTTATCAAACTCTAAAGGGGAACTAAATTATTTTGTGATCACTGAAAGGTAAGTGGAAGAGAAATTGTTGAGACTAAACATACAAAAGGTTCCAGGGGTGGATGCGATCTATCCAATTATATTAAGTGAAGCAGCAAAGGAAGTAAGCAAACTATTGTCCATAATTATGAGAGCATCCTTAGATTCAGGGGAAGTCCCTATGGACAAGAGATGTGTTCAATGTATCCCACAATTCACAAAGGGAATCAAAAGGTAACATGAGCAATTACAGACCTGTCAGCTTAACATCTGTTCCAGGGAAATTAATGGAGTGACTGGTTACAGAAGTAATGCAGGACAATCTAGACAGAAATGCAATTATACCACAGTCACAGCATGAATTTAAGGGGCAGTCTTGTCTGACCAATCTGGATACTACGATGCAGTAACAGAGAACTGAATGCAAAAAATAATTTCGATATTATATACTTGGATTTCAGGAAGGCTTTTGATACTGTTGCACGTATTACCCCAGGAACCCACATCTGATGAGTATGGGCTCAGCACACCCAGGGTCCTGAGCTGGATATCATCATTCTTCTCTTTCTTGGTGATTCCCTTCAACTTTTGACTTTGACTGACTCTCTCTCTCTCTCTCTCTCTCTCTCTCTCTCTCTCTCTCTCAGGGTAACTCGGGAATTTGTTTGTTTTTTGGCTGGTGCAGCATAAGCCTCAGGCTTCCTTGCACCATTATAGCTAATAATAATAAAAGACAGCTGTACAAATTGGAGCAATGTGACATTAAGGGCCAGTTACTGGTACAGATAAAGGAATGGTTGAGTGGGAGAAGGCAGATTGGTTATCAATGGGCACTGCTCTTTTTGGACTAATGTTATTAGTGGAGTACCCTCGGGTTCAGTGCTGGGCCCATTGTTGTTTTAAATATTTATTAAAGATACTGATGAAGGCATATCACATATAATGTCTAAGTTTGCAGATGATACTAAGGTTGGTGGGGTGGTTAATGATGGTAATTAAGGTAAGCTATTGCAACAAGATCTAGAAAAATTAGGGCAATGAGCAGAAATGCATGTAGTGGATAATGAAAAAGAACTGGGGTAATTGTGCAGTCTGATATGAAATTTTCTGAACAGTACAGACAGGCACTGGGACAGCTCGTTGAAACTCTGTCAATAATATACAGGAACTCTGCTTTTGCTAGAAGGGATAAGGAGGTGATTAACCTTTTTTACAAGGCCATGGTTAGGTTGCATCGTGAGTACTGTATATAGGTCTGCAGGCCTCATTTTAAGAAAGATGAAGATGCATAGACAAGGACAATGAGATTGGTGAAGGGAACAAAAGAGTGATCTTACCAATAAAAGTATCAATTCTGCAAATTGCAGAATCTTGAGACTAGGCACCTACAAGGAGATCTTATTGAGGTGTTTAAGGCCTTGAAAGAATTGAGTAAGCTCAATGCTGATGACATTCTTCCTCTTACTGAGCCAACGCACATGAAGGGGCATAAATTCAAATCAAAGGATGGTTACAAGATACATGTGTGGAAGTTTTCGCATTTAACCAGTAGGTTGTCAATTATTGGAACAAGCTTGCATCTTTTGTTGTAAAAGTGGGTAATTTCAATAAATTCAAGGTAGAATTAGACACTTTCCTGAAATGGGATGGAAGAGTAATGTAGATAGGTTTTTTTTTTGGCTGATGCTCTAAGTTTTCTGTTTTCCTGCATCATTTGCCACTACTAATACCAATACTAATAATGCATTGCAGTTGTGTTTGTAACGCACACCTACACATGAACTTTTAACCATATGAACACTGAGTGATAACTGAATTATGACCACCTTTATGAAAAGTGAATGCAACCAATTGACCACGTGAGGTACGAGAGTGCACAGTTAGTCGACTTACGTAGCATAGATAAGGTGTCAGTGGTTCAGCAGGTAGTAAACTTCCCAGCGTGATGGGTAAAAGGAAGGATTGATCAGACTTTGATAAAGGACTGATTGTGGGAGCTTGACGAGCTGGTGCCTCAATTTCCCAAACAGCTTAACTCGTGGGGTGTTCGAGAGTCGCCGTTGTTAAAGTGTACTTTAGAACACTTTAACTGGCGTCTAAATGGTCAAACAATGACCTGACCACAAAACTACAAAGTTCAGTGAAAGGTTGAATTTACAGGTGAGTGCCGGGTCCAACGACTTGTAGAGGCGAACAGACACAGCACTGTTCAAGAGTTGACTACCCAATACAACACAGGGCTACACAGAACAATATCTGGCATGACCATGCATTGCACACTCGCACGTATGGGCTATACCAGCATACGACCTCTACGGTATTCTCTTCTATCCTAGGTTCATCGGCGTAAAAGACTTGACTGGTACAAAGAGCATGCAAGTTGGATGTTAAAAGACTGAAAGGTGTGCTGGTCAGATGAATCACATTATTTACTTCACACCATGGATGGTCGCGTACGGATTTGGCATCAACAACACGAGGCTCTTGATCCATTATGCATGGTATCAAAAGTGCAGGCGGTTGTATGGTGCGGGGCATGTTTCACTGGCAGGAACTTGGACCATTGGTGGATGTGGAAGAACATATCAGTAGTCTCCGCTATCGAAACTTCTTGCTCACTGTGTACACCCTACTATGTTATACGTTTCCCAAAATGTTGATGGTGTCTTCCAAGATGACAATGCGCCAAGTCATTGGGCACTTGTTTTGCAGGAATGGTTTGAGGAACACAGTTCTGACTTCCAGCATATCGATTGGCCTCCAAACTCCCCCAATATCAATCCCATAGAGCACTGGTGGAACACTATGGAAAGGCATATCAGGCAGCTGGATACACCAATCACCTCCACACCTGCATTGCTGACTGTATTACACAGTTTGGTTGGCCATACGTCCCAAACACTTCCGACATCTTGTTGAATCAATGCCACGTTGGATAGCTGCTGTACTGAGGGCAAAAGGTGGACGTACGAAGTATTAGGTAGGTGGTCGTTATTCGGTGATCACTCAGTGTATTTGAACAGGGGAAAATAAATGAATAACTGAACTGTATATATTTGGAGTTTTGTTTGCAAACAGAATGTTTGGAAAGAAAAAAATCTCCCAAATTTGTGGAGTATCAATTTAAATGTGGTCTTTACTGATTTAAAGCACAAATAATAACAAACAAATTTAAAATTTGAATTTCTGTTATAAAAGAGAATTGCGGCTAACATTTTTTTTTTATTGTGGTACCAATTTTAAATCTTGGAAATTTTTTTCCAATTCACACCAGGAGATACCCTATAATTTATCACATTATAAGTCAGGAGAGCCTATAATTTATCATATTTTATCGTGTGTGTGTGTGTGTGTGTTTTTTTCCCCCTTTCCTTGGACAAGAGATAATTAATTTATCATTTATAATTAATTTAGCATATAGAACAAAAAATTAACGGTGTGGAGAAATTGGAAAGCTCTAATTTTCAGAGTTTAACACTGGAAATTTTGGCATTAACAATTAACTTTTTTTTTTTTTCATATTCTTTCTTAAGGAACATATATGGGATCTGAAATCAGCCCATTATGGCTATAGTTGCTGATGTGTCTAATTTTCTAACCTACTCCATGAAACTAATGGCTGGCTACATGTTATCTCACCGCAGGTTGCCTCATTTTCTCCACCATAATCAAGTCATATCATGTACCAAAAAATTAAATATATTGCAAGGTTAAATGTTGTTCGGATTTGTCTATGATCAAAGTGAAAACAATATGAAAATGGCCGCTGAATTTGGAGGTAACTGAGAAACACCTCATTTGTTTGTGAATATCCAAAAATATATTTCCTTTACGATCTGCTACATCTGTTTAAAGTACCAAGCAACAATTTGTTGAAATATTATATCTGGATCAAAACAAGCCAGTTGGAAGTATATATATATATGATTATTTGTTAGTGAGAAAATAATGGATTACCGTGTCAAAACTAACTACACCTTACATGAATCCAAAAGAAAGAAAGAAAATTAAAGTCGCCGCTGAATTTGGAGGTAACTGAGAAACACCTCATTTGTTTGTGAATATCCAAAAATATATTTCCTTTACGATCTGCTACATCTGTTTAAAGTACCAAGCAACAATTTGTTGAAATATAATATCTGGATCAAAACAAGCCAGTTGGAAGTATATATATATGATTATTTGTTAGTGAGAAAATAATGGATTACCGCGTCAAAACTAACTACACCTTACATGAATCCAAAAGAAAGAAAGAAAATTAAAGTCCACTTAACACAAGTTTTAAGATGTTCTATAAGAGATGCTGCTTCACAAACTACTATTTTGACTACTATGAATACTACTGCTTTGAAATGGAAAATAAGTTCATAATACATACCTATATTAGTCTACATCAAAGTTTGGGAGAGATATACTAAGATCTTTTACAGAGTGGTCATTTATTGATGTATTTCGAATAAAATACTAGATGCAATACAAAAAATGGTTTTATAACTTAGAATTCTGCAATCTAACTTAGTAAAAGATTTAAAGATCAAGAGTTTATTTTAATGAAGTATATTCATTAACCAAGATGTCTTGAAAATACATTTAGCATTATTAGAGGGAAAAGAGGTCAACTGCAAGAAAAATATAATAACTAAATTTTAAACTTATAGTATTGTATTTAAAAACATAGTTTTCATTATGTAGAAAGAAGCATAGATTCTTATGTAAAATGAATGAATGTTTAATTTTTATTGACTGATACAATATATAAATTAATGAGTGACATGGAAGCCTATGATAGATATAAGCTGGTCTGTAACCAAGTCACAAAGGGGATTAGACAGATTATGAGAAATCTTTGGCACAGGATGCAAAGAAAAACAGAAAAGCATTCCTTACCTATGTAAACTCTAAAAGGAAAGGGATGAATCAGATTGGTCCACTGGATATTGATGGTTCAACAGTTGAGGATCCTGCTCAGGTGGCTAACAAACTAGACAAGTATCCTGCATCTACATTCACACATGAGGAGTTATTCAGGAAGGGGAATGCGAGAAGTGACGTAAATTCTGGCAGTGAGCTAGATGATTTTGTAATAACTGAGAGGAAACTGGAGCAGAAATTGTTGAGGATAAACATAAAAAAGGCACCCGTGGTGGATGAGATCTATCCAGTTATATTAAAGGAAGCAGCAAAGGGAGTAAGCAAACCCTTATCCATAATTATGAGAGCTTCTTTGGACTCAGGGGATGTACCCATAGACTGGAGATGTGCAAATGTGACCCCAATTCACATAGGAGGATCACAGGCTGACACAAGTAAATATAGACCTGTCAGTTTAACTTCTGTTCCAGGAAAATTAATGGAGGCACTGCAGGATCATCTAGACGACTTCAGTTATAGCTCGGACACAGCATGGTTTTTTTAAGGGTAAGTCTTGCCTGACCAATTTTATTGGATACTATGATGCAGTCACAAAAGAACTGGATGCAGGGAATAACTTGGATATTATATATTTGGATCTTATAAAGGCTTTTGATACTGTTGAATATGGAAGACTGCTGCACAGATTGGAGCAGTGTGGCATTGGAGGAAAACTGCTGCTATGGATAAAAGGATGGTTGAGGGGAGAAGACAAAGTGGTAATCAATGGACACTGATCATCGTGCACTAATGTTATTGTTGTTTGTTATTTGGTTTTTAGGAGCATTAGCAACTAAGGCCTTTCCTGACCTTTCCGCATTCTCCGTATTCTCCATATTTGGTGGTGACGGGCTCGAACCCCGGTCTAATCAAGAAGCGTGTGCTATGCACTGCTGCTCCTTCCCACCTGGCTACGGAGGCACCCTAATGTTATTAGTGGAGTCCCTCAGGGTTCAGTGTTGGGTCCATTATTGTTTTCTGTATTTATAAATGATATTGATGATGGTATATCAAGCTTAATGTCCAAGTCTGCAGACGATACAAAGGTTGGCAGGGTTGTTAAGGACACTACTGACGCTAGGCTGCTGCAACGGAATCTGGAAAGGTTGCGCAGATGGGCTGAGAGGTGGCAAATAAAATTTAATATTGACAAATGTAAACTACTACATATGGGAAACAGTAATGCCAGAGCAACGTATCAACTCTGTGTTACCACACTGACAGTGGTAAAGAATGAAAAGGACCTGGGGGTAATTATGCAAGTAGATATGAAGTTCTCTGAGCAGTGCAGATGGGCAGCAAGAGTAGCTCATGGTGTCTTGTCAATGATATACAGGAATGTTTCTAGCAGGGATAAGGAGGTGATTATTCCCTTGTATAAGGCAATGGTCAGGCCACACCTTGAGTACTGTATACAGGTCTGGAAGCCTCATTTCAAGAAGGATGTAGAGCTGCTGGAACGAGTACAGAGAAGGGCAACAAGATTAGTGAATGGAACAAAGGGTTTCTCTTACAAAGAAAGGCTTAAGTTTTGCAAATTACAGTGTCTGGAGACTAGGCACTGGCGAGGTGATCTGATAGAGGTGTATAAAGTCTTGAATGGTTTGAGCACTCAATGCCGATGGGATTCTTCCTCTTGCTCAGAATAATCACCTGAAAGGGCATAAATTCAAATTGAGGAGAGACAGATGTAGAATATATGTGCAGAAATTTGCCTTTAGCCAGTGGGTAGTTGGTTGGTGGAACAGACTCCCATCCCTTGTTGTGGAAGCTGACAGCCTAAATAAATTTAAGGCTCAGCTGGACAGGTATTTCGAACGAACGGAGGGGTGAAATGGGAGGGGTTTTTTTTTGGCTGATGCTGCATCAGCTTGCTTTCTTGAATCATATGCCTCTGCTAATGCTAACAATTCTAGAGAACTAAATTTTATACAATTAAAAATATATTTTTATGTGAAGTTTAAAAATGATAATCTAACATTTCTACAGAAGGGCACTGTTTAGCTGTAGCTCTGAATAAACAACACTGAAGTTGTAGCAGCTAACTTTTCTGCAAATGGCCTATTTGTTATTTATTCCTGCTAACATATGTCTATATACTGATAATGCCATGTCATGGAAAAGTCCCATAAAAATTCCTCTTGTTATTCTCATTATCGACAAGACTCAAAACTCAGGTTTTTTCCACCCGATATGGGGAGGAAGACAATTTTACCAATTCTACTTCCCACAAGTGCACAATCTCTGTAGAAACTTCTTAAATAATAGTAATTTAATTTGGTAAGCTTGCAGTAACACTTCCAGTCAACTGTCAGTGGTCAAGTGTAAGTTACATAGCTTATGTTATGTACTTTTGTCTTGTTAGTGTGCGAATTGTAACAGTTCTAATAGTAGTATGTCCATATTTTTTTTTTCATCTCTCTCTCTCTTCAAAATAAATCTGTTAGAATTACAGAAAGTTTGCTCAATCCACGAAGGAGTTTTATCCTTTATATGTGTGCAGAAAATTATAAAACCACAGGTGAAGGGTAGTCCGTGAAATCAGCCACACACAGGTGAAGATATCTGCAAAGCTTTCTGGATTTGACTGGTGACACCTATAATCCAGTACAGCTGCTTTTAAATGATGCTAATTTCAAGGGGACAAAAAATTCCTCAGAAGAAAATTGTGTATTTAGCTTTCTACTGAGCCACACAAACCCTGCCGTCATTAAAATCAGCTGCATAATAGTGGATTGTAGGTGTCACCAGCATTTTGTTCTAGTGTCGTTCACAATTATAGACTATTTTCAAATTTTTGCAACATTTGTATGAATAAAAGTTCCAAAAATTTGAAATATAATAGTGGATAACTATTATATTAAAACTATTATAACAAAAATATAATAGTGGATAACTCTTACCCCAAAAGTGGTTATTTAGGTGACATACAACATGAATCAAAAAGTCAGTTATGCTTGCTCCATTGCAAAAATGGATGCCAAAACCTTGCTTCCCAATTATAATACAGCGATTGTGCCAACCAAGCTCAACAATTATATCAGATAAATGGTAAGCATATAAAGCTTGCCAGTTTGTCACAGAAACAATACATGCATTAAACTGAACCACAGCATGAATTTTGTTGACGGTATTAGTGGCATAACTACCAATCACATTAAAAATTATTGGAAATAGCACTGAAATTATACAAACAAAGAAGAAAAGGCACCTCGGGAAGCATGGCTTTTAATTATGGAGATAAATTTTTGTGGAGGCAAAGATAGGCAAACTTTATTATTTGTTCTTATAATGATTGTTCATTATTGGTTTTTGTATGCTTTGATGTGTTATTTGTTCCTGTCTATTTTGTTTTAATAAATTTTAAAATTTCATTTTATGTATTTTTAGTATGTAATTCATTCCATATGCAATTCTCATGATTTTATTTATGGGTAAGCTGGCCTTTTGTAATTTATTGGGACAAATTGAAGAGAGAAACCCTGTTTAATTTGTTCTTATGCCATGACTGTGTTTTTAGTTCGTATTAAATTAAATGTTTTATGTATTAAATTATTTTAAAATTACATCTCTTGTAATAAACCATGTAGTTCAATGGCATAACACTGCTGACTTGACATGCCAATGAAAATGGACAATAGTAATATAACTGACTGCCCAGTTGACAACTGGATGGGCCAATGAAAATTGATGATGGTAGCACATCTTACTGGTGGTTGACAGCAACCTCTCGGTCCGCATAGAGGACCTTCATTTCTTGGCAGGTTAACCAGCGTATGATGTAGCATTTGCCTATGCTCTGTGTGTGTGTGTAGTCTGTGGTGGATTACTTGCCAAGGTCCCTGTTGAAGCTGCAATTGTAAGGTCACCTCAGCCATAAAAGAGAATTTATAGAAAAAAAATAGGGCTAGTTAAATTGTTAGAGGAGATAGACATATAATGTTGTTTTTTTGTCTAATGATATAATCTTTCTTCCTTGCATCATTTGCCACTTCAAGCATACTGGAGTGATATATTCTAGGATTCAAAAGAAAAAAAAGTTGTATAAACAATATTAAATTCTGCATAGTTATGGACATTTCAATTTTTTTAAAATTGAAATAGGGCTGGTTTAATTTTTTTAAAAAAAATGGCTGTTTCTTTTTTATTTCATAAAAGAAAAATATTTTAATAATTACAATTTTTAAGCAAAATCTGTTAAGTCTGAACTTTAAACTGGGCCCAGTTTAAAACATAGCTGCTTCTTAAAACTGAAACAATCATAGTTCTCTAAACGTTCAGAAATGAACCACATGTTCATATGACGTGTTTTGGATACTCTTTTGAAACACCCCATATATTTCCTAAAAACTGCAATCTGGAGCAGTGCTTCTCAACCTTTTATCATTCACGGACCACTTCAAGCATTCTTTTCTTACCACAGATCACTCGGTAGGGTTTCTTTACATCTATGAATTTTCCTGACAAATTTATAGTTTTTGTTTTATTATAAGCTCTGCTAAGTAATGAATCGGTGATAATAATGAATGAATGGTAAGGAAAATTTTAAAAGAAAGAAAAGTTTATACTGCCATATTTTTTATTGAAAAAACTATGAAGTAAAAAAGGGCTTTAAAAATTTTAATGCAATGGTTGTGCCTGCATTCTTTCACAAAGTAAACAGTTGATCGCCAATTTTAAATTTTATTTGTAATTATATTTTATACTTACAATAAAATTTACTTTCCCAAGGACCACTGGTGGTCAGCGGACCACAGGTTGAGAAACACTGATCTAGAGCAATTAAAGTTGATAAGTACTTCTGTCTTCTCAAACTTCAATCCACAGAGTACTAGAGATATCAGTAAGTTTTAAGTTCCATTTATTTGTTAGTTTGGATAAAATTTTTTCCAAAATTTTGAACCAATCAATGCCAATGTTTCTGAATTCCAAAATTCAGCAGTTGCCTCTTAATTTTGATACTGAGACTGAATGGATCAAAATTTGTGAAAAGGTTTTATCCAGATTTTTCAAATAAATTTAATTTAAAACTTATCGTGTGGAAAAGTGCATTTTCTGTAAAAATAACTTGCATAAAAAATAAATTCTCAAATTAAATTAATGCTTTTTTAATTCCGGAGACAGAAAATGACTTTCAAATACTTAAAAAGCAGAAAGAAAGGGCACATGTGGCAAATTTCAGTCTACAGGTTTAAGAGCATATTTATATCATTTCTGCATGTCTCCAAACTTTATACAGAAACGTGTTATTACAAGCTTTAAGATTATATTCACATAATTTTTCTATTATTAATCTCTGTAATTAAATATAAATTTGTACTTAGTATAGAATAACTCATTTCACATATACTGACTGGCAACTTTATTAGGTACATCTGTTTTATGAAATGGAACACTCAGTAATGGTATCAAGTGTTTTTACCATACAATATAAACAAAATGGGCAGATATGTAGAAATGCTGTAGATGTACAATTCAATGTGAGAGCAGGCAAGACAGAAAGAAAGAAAGAATTAAGTGACATGGCAGATATGGCCAAAGTGACTATTGTGGAAACTCAATCCTGCTGAGGTTTACACATTCCACTATGTTTCGGGTGTACTAAGATTGGTCCAATAAACACATCCTCTGGTTGGAAACAGCCCATTCGTACAAGACACGGACAAGAGACTTGTGCAGGGTAACAGAAAAATAACAAAACAGTACAACAGTGGTAACACCAAAGAAGCATTTCAGATGCACAACTTGCACAATGTCATACCACAGCTGGCAACCCAACTGAATTATACTTCTGTCATTAAAAAAAAAAAAAAAAAATAAGGTATAGTTATTATGGACTCAAGAACACCAACAGTGAAAACTGGAAAAACTGCTTGCTCCGACGAATCCTAGTTCCTGTCATTTCACACTGAGGGAAGATTAGTATAGGGTGAAAACAAGAGTCAATGGACCTATCCTGCCAGGTGTCAGTATAATGGTGTGGCAAGTGTCACACCATTATACTGCTACCAGCCAGCCAATATGCACCATTCATTTTTAATGGTGCACATTGGGCCTCCTGATACAGGTGGGGCAACATTTGGATACCACAGGTTATCTGACATATCCCTTCATGGTTGCAGCATATCCTTTTATGAATGGGTTTTGTTAACAGGATAATTCACCATGTCATAAGGTCAGAATTGCACAGGGCTAAGTACGAGGACATAAGAATGAATTCAGCCTACTGTAGTGGCCCCTCCCAGTTACCACATCTTGATGCAATTGAGCAGCTGTGGGATAAGGTGAAATGCACTTCAGATTACAGATCTCTAATCATCCAATTTAAAAAACAAATTTTCTGTTTATACTCTGGGACAACCAGATGTTCAGAGGAGTTCACAAGATAGAGAGAATACGAGAAACAGCACTGTATTCGGCAGTCAGGCTTGAACCACAGTCACTCAAAGCACATGTACTTATGCACCCTGATGCTTGACTACTCGGGTACGATTTGAAATAACTGCGGGAAGCAACTGAACCAACATTATTATTAGCTATATGGTGCAAGGAAGCCTGAGGCTTATGCTGCACCAGCCAAAAAAAAAAAATTTCTGAATTACCCTGAGAGTGAGAGAGAGAGAGAAAGAGAGAGAGAGAGAAAAACAAGAGTCAGAAGTAGAAGGGAATCACCAAGAAACAGAAGAATGATGATATCCAACTCAGGACCCTGGGTGTGCCAAGCCCATACTCACCAGATGTCAGCCCATTGTGCGGCACATTAGCAACACTCCACCGAGTGCATGGCATGACAAATCGAGACTATTCTGAGAGTAGTGTGACCCACTCACTATTACATAAATGTACCTATTATAAAGTGGCCATTCAGTTAGAGCGAATGCAATTCCTTTCTCCCTACATACTGCCATACCACAGGCCAGATTAAGATTTTGAAAACAATTGCCTTAAAAAATTGAACTGTTTTTTTTTTCTTTAATTCACATACGCTAGATGTATATGGTGAATTATTGCTATATAAATGACGTGAATTCTTTCAGTCAAGCAGTCAGAAAAGGATATGTATATCTATAACAATTTATGCACAGAGCAAGTACACTACTATACAATGATCAAGTGAAATAATATTCCACAGCTGAAATACTTTACACATTGCAACAATGATGAGGCAAACATGATAATTTTTCTGATCTTTTCAATTAGTAAAAAATATATAAAAGTATACATCTTATAAGAAAATATTTTCAAACATTTTGGCACTATTGAGAACAAAGATCACTTTTTAAATATGCCAAGTATGACCCCATATCTAAAATTTAAGATGTAATATAACATTTTTACTAAATATTTATAGCTATATACATTTGTTATTTACAATATGAAAAATATACAAAAACAGTGCAAAATTCTTTGCCATTAAAGCTCAAAAGGTTTTCAAGGATATCTTTCATTGATATATTAATAACAAAATTAAATATTTAGCATTTTGATTACAAACTAGTGTAAAATTGTAAAAAATAAGACCTAATAATACTATTTATAGAAGTTTGAGCAAAATAGTACCATCTTAACCTTTTTTTTATGGAGATAAGAGTCGAAAGCAGTCACAAAATTGCTTCACCATATCATACTTTTATCCTAAAATCTTGTAACGATCACAAGATGTATAAATCACGGAGAAAACACTATTGACATTATACTTAAATAGTTTACAAATCATTAAAAAAAGTGAACTATGTAAATTATAATTATCACACAGTCTGACACCAATCAAATGCATTTCTAAACATTTTTATCCAAGGTGATATGGTTATAGTCTTTTTCCATTCATAGGGCATCCATGCCCATTGCCAAGGGTAGACACATCTTTCTGGATGAGGCATCATGGCCAGATGCCTGCCATCAGCTGAGCAGATAGAAGCTATCCCATTTTCACTACCATTTGGGTTGAATGGATATTGTTCTGTTTCCTGTCCTCTGTCATCTACATAACGAAGTGGAACCAATTTACTTGATTCAACTCTGTTTTTTACAGTGCTGTTTTTGAACACAAACCTGCCTTCTCCATGGGCAACCCAAACCCCAAGTATTGATCCTTCCATATCTTGGAGCATTATTGCTTTGGTCTTTTCAATTCTGACAGTTACAAATCGAGATTCAAATCTTTGGGATAAATTGTGGGAAAGATGGATACCTTGTTCATTGTTTTCTGTTGGTGCTACCCAACCAAGCAAACCCATAAGTTGGCATCCATTGCAGACACCTAAACTAAAGGTATTACTCTTTTTCTGGAATGCATCAAACTGAGCCTTAAGGTTTGAATTAAACAACAATCCAGCTGTCCATCCTTTTGCTGAACCTAAGACATCAGCATAACTAAATCCTCCTGGGAATATCACACCTCGGAAACAATCAAGAGTTACTGCACCAGTTACAAGATCATGCATGGTAACATCCCACACTTCAAATCCTGCCATAAATAGAGAAGCAACCATCTCCCTATCTCCATTGATACCTTCCTCTCGAATTACAGCAACACGAGGACCACCTTCACCTCCTATTGTTCTAAATACAGTTGCCGTAGGATCAAAGGTAAGGTGGTAAGGAGGTGCAGTACGTTTTGCCAAACTAATTTTTTCCTGAAGTACACAATCTGGATCAGTCTGATGCATTTCCAATTGGAAACTGGTTTCCTCCCAAATGTCTCTTAACTCAAACATCATAATATTTAACACCTCTTCATCGTTTACATTAACTATGACTTTGGCTTTTTCTGCAAACCCACTGCTGTAGCCAATTTGTTGACATGGTATCCCATTCTCTTTGTATGCTGCCAAAACCAAAGCAACTTCCTTTTGTGGCACTTCCATTATCCAACCTACTTCTTCTCCAAACAGGGAAGCAATTGTACTCACATTAGTGGTGAGATTTACATTAACACCATGATTTCCGGCAAAGGCCATTTCAAGAATACATGTAACGAGACCGCCATCACTTATGTCATGTCCTGCTGTTAGCTTTCTTTTACCAATTAGTTCCTGTGTGACTGAAAATGCTGTTCTTAAAAGTTTGGGATTGTCTAAATCAGGCACGTTATCACCAAGTTGTTTATAGCATTGAGCAAGAGCCGTTCCTCCAAGCCTACCCTTTCCACTTGAAAGGTCCACATATAGTAAGCATCCTTGTCCATTTGGACACTTTAAATCTGGAGTAACGGTCAATCTTATGTCAGGGGATGGGGCATAAGCGGAAACAACTAATGTTCCTGGAGATTTTACAGTTTCCTTTCCAACACGTGCTGCCATACTTAATGAATCTTTTCCACCATCCACTGCAATCCCTAAAATAGACATTACTTCACACATTGCACGACAGGCATCATACAATGCAGCACCTTCTCCTGGTAATTTTGCAGCCCACATCCAGTTACCACTACACTTTACATCTTGTAGGGAAGTAATCTTGGAAAACATTAAATTGGTAATGGCCTCTGCCACTGACATTCTTGCTCCAGCTGTGGGATCTAATAAACCTTTAATGGGCTGTTCTCCAATTGATGTGGCACTACCAACTGTATCAAAGAATGACAGTGCAACAACTGCCATATCAGCTAATGGTGTATGTAAAGGACCAACACACTGCTGTTGGGCAACCAAACCGGTCACACTTCTGTCAACTTTATTAGTCAAATAGCGCTTGCTAGCCACGGATGGCAATCTAAGTACTCTATCCAGTGCTGTAAAAACATCAAGAGAAGTGGGTAAAATTAGTGGGTAGAGAGAAGGTTTATTCCTTTCACAATGAAATATCTTTCTTGGCATTGAGCCAAGCACGTATGAAAGTTCCAAATCAACGGGCTTTCTTCCATTACCATTTTCCTCTTCCTGGAGAACTATTCTTCCATCTCCAGTGACTTCTCCAACAAAACTTACTTGGCATTTTTCCCTATGAGATACTTTCTTCAAAATTTCTTTATCTTCAGATGCAATTAAAATTGCATCGCTTTCTTGATATTCAGCACCCCACAGTTCAAGCGTAGTTATAGTTGGATCACCAAGTTGAAATCGGTCAGTATATATTACAGCTCCTGCTGGTTCTACAATTTCCTTTAATACATTACCATTTCCACCTGCACCTTGATCATGAATGCTGAGGATAATGTTCCTCTCCATTTCAATACAAGCCCTAACAATTCGATTCAATTTCTGTTCCATTTCTGCATCACCACGTTGAACAGCCCCAAAATCCAGTTCAGCTTTTTGATCCCCTTGAACATGAACTGAAGATGCAGCCCCACCACCAACACCAATACGATAAACTGGACCTCCAATCTTTACCACTATCATTCTTTTACTGGCTTCAAATTTTTTAATCATAGTTTTTTCAATACTACCAATGCCTCCAGAAAACATTATAGGCTTCACCCATTCTTTCCTCTCTCCATTTGGCAACCTCATTCCAAAAGAACGTGCAAATCCAGCCACTACTGGCTCACCAAATTTGTTTCCATAATCAGAAGCACCATTACTTGCTTCTACAGCAATTTCCAGTGGAGAAGCAAAGTTTGAAGGATATTTAAAGGTGCTATCTTCCCATGGAAGGTTGTAACCTGGGATATTCAGGTTCCCAAAACTATATGCTGCTGTACCAGCAACCACATGAGCTCCTCTTCCAGTAGCATGGACATCTCTTATTCTTCCACCTGTTCCTGTCGCTGCCCCACTAAAAGGGGCTACTCCTGTTGGAAAATTGTGTGTTTCTGCAGTAAACACAATATGTCTAAAACCTTTCTCTGTATGGAAAGGACTTGATGTGGTAGAATTTTTTGGACAAAAACGGATCACTTCAGAACCTGTTATGGCACTGCTGTTATCACAAAACTTTATTACGTTATTTGGGTTTGTGGAATCTTGAGTTTTCATTATTATGTCAAATAATGATTTTTCTTCTTCTTTTCCGTTTATGATTATTCGGCCTCTGAAAAACCAATGCCTACTATGCTCGCTATTTGACTGGGCTAAGTCAAAACATTCTACACTCGTTGGGTTCCGTTTTAATTTCTCAGAAAACAGCGCTGTGTAGTAATTTAAATCCCAGTCATCAAAAGATAATCCTAACTCCGCACTCACTTCCTCCAATGCCTTTCGTCCTTTTTTTAATATATCTACTTCTCCCCATGCTGGGGCATTTACTGTTATATCAAAAGAACTAATCGGCTCTGGATACTCGCATTCGGTCATTCGATCGTGCAAAGCTTCAACAAAATGCTGTTTCATATTCCCTGAATAATGGGCAGATTCTACAACCACACGATAGCGAACCGATCGTTCTATTCGAACTACATCGCAAAGTCCGATGGAATGTGCAATGGCCACAGCATTAGTGGAAAACGGTGTGGAAAAATTTAATCTTGGTCCAATTTCAATTATGAAATTCTTTGAGCTGGGCGGCTGAGTAAAATATGACGTTTCACTAACCTTGTCGTTAAAGGAAGGAGACAGGATCCACGAGAGCTTTCTTCGGTCTTCTTCTGTTAATTCACAAGACTTTCGTACATCAATATAGAAGCAATATTCGGTTTCCACAGAAACTACTTTCACCTGTTCATCGATTGCCTGCAGCAGCTGCCTCTTCTGCATTAGTTTGCCCTTACTCAGGGCAGGGAAAAGATAATACCTACTTACAACCATATTTCTTTGCACGATCACTTCTTAGCACGTTATGAAAAATGACCAAAGACCTTCGAATGGCTGAATATATTCTTTTAGAGCCCAGTCAAACCCATACACACCCTCCACTTGCCTTCCTACACGTGATTAAATCTGTATTTGCAAGTGGCGCCGTTGTCTATTGCGCATACCCTTATGGCGTGACTGGCGAACTTTGTACATCCAATTGACCTCTACGATTTTCGGATCACTGTGCAGCGAAGAGAAAAATCAGCTCTAAATCGTGATCCCCGGCGAAACTTCAAATCTTTAATCTTAATTCTTATTGATTTTTTTATTTTTTTGTTTATTTCAAAATTTGATTTTCAGAAAATTTATTTAGTAGTCCAGAGGTCCTCTGTCTGAGAAGGATTAGCTTACTGAATGTGTTGTATTCAGCAATACATAACACGCACAAGGCATATTTAGCTTAGAAAAAAAAAGTAAGAAGGATAGAAAGGTTTTACAATTTGTATAAAACATCTTTCACATCCAAGCAATTGAAAGCTATATATTTATATAAACAGTTATTTCACACGGGTTTAACGCTCAAATTGTTACGTCAATCTGTCCACAGAAATTGATATTTTATTATTTTTGCTTATATGAGAATAAAAAGGAATTAAAATTCTGCCTAAAAAACAATGGAGCAAATTTTATTAAAAATGTAAAGGAAATAAATTTGCATATATTTCTAAGGAAATAATGCAAATCTGAATATACCGCCGCGGATGGTCCTTTTGACGAGAACTTGAAAAAATGAATAAATTAGCTATAATGAAGGATAAATGTAACTAAAATTTAAACTAAATTATAAAATTATAATATAAATATAAATACTGGTTTTGTGGAGGAAATCCTCCTGGTATCGCCAGAGGGGGGAGATAAAGAAGTGTTTTGGTTAAACAAGTTACTGTGTTTTAATCATTATCAAAAAAAAAAAAAAAAAAAAATCCACCTTATTTTGATTAAGGGAAGGCCTCATTAGCCCCTGAAAATTACAGTTAATGTGTTTTAAGTTACATAAAGGCTCAGAATCTTAACTACAGTAAAAGTCCAATGATCTAGTAACTGATATATCCAAGAAATACAATAAAGTGGCTTCTGAGTGAGCCAGCCATATGGTACATAGTTTTTATTTATTATTATATTTTTCTCTCCTCATCCTTGAATGCTTGGAAATTTCAGTGCATAAAAAGAGAAATGCTGAATACGATTCTTTTCAATAACACCAGGAATATTCGGGGCTATTTTCATAATGTGGCTGAGTTAGTCGGTCTCATGCAAGCATAGCATTATCTTTTGTCTATCAGGTGCCTCCGTAGTCAGGTGGGAAGGAGCAGCAGCAGTGCGTAGCACACGCTTCTTGATTAGACCAGGGTTCGAGCCCGTCACCACCAAATATGGAGGATGCGGAAAGGTCAGAGAATGACCACCACATATCCCGGAGCAATATGGCCTTAGTTGCTAATGCTCCTAAAAAAAAACACCAAAATAACAATAAATAATAATTTTGTCTATCAAACAGCAAACTGACTGAATAAGACATTCAATTACAGCACCATCTACTGATGGATCATACACTTAGTTATTTTGTCGCTTGTTGCACGCACACACACACACACACAGATTTCCACGTTCAAACTTTGAAATGAATGCACTAATGAGCTATGCAACAGTTATTTTAAAATTGAGGCATGTTTGTGTTCTTCAATTAATTTATGATATAGGGGAAGGTTATAGGATTGATACTATTTGGATATAAAATTTGTGACTCACTGATATTAACAATTGCAAACTGCTGATACTGCATCATTTTATTTATGGGTAAGCTGGCCTTTTGTAATTTATTGGGACAAATTGAAGAGAGAAACCCTGTTTAATTTGTTCTTATGACATGACTGTCTGTTTTTAGTTTGTATTAAATTAAATTATATGTTTTATGTATTAAATTATTTTAAAATTACATTCCTTGTAATAAACCATGTAGTTCAATGGCATATCACTGCTGACTTGACATGCCAATGAAAATGGACAATAGTAATATAACTGACTGCCCAGTTGACAACTGGATGGGCCAATGAAAACTGATGATGGTAGCACATCTTACTGGTGGTTGACAGCAACCATTACTGCATGATTACCATTTAAATTTTTGCACAGTTTCAAAAGAAGCTTTTTAACCTATATGGATATGATGTATAGCAGAAGTGGCCCAGCCACATAAACAAATTAGGTTGTTGCCTAAGGAACCAAGTTCAAGGAAAAAACCAAATTTAAAAAAAAATTAAAATAAAAAAATAAAATAAAGATGTTACTATTTCAATTCCTCTATACATATAGAGGAAATGTGGCAATTAATTTCTTTATATTTCTGAAAATTAATTAATTTCAAATCTTTTAATTACTACAAAGGTGAATTTCAATGAATTATTTTTTCTTTACTTTGCAATGTTGGTGTGACATAAGCACTGGGAAAGCAAAAATGACAGTAGGAGTTTATTTTAGGCCTAATGACTCTGTTGAGTACAATGAACAATTATACAGAGAAATAGAGTGGGCCAGTAAATCGGTGTGTCTTATAATGGGGGATATTGACTGAAACTTGTGGATTGGTCACTCGCACACTAGCAAAGCTTTTGTAGATTTATTGGATGATTGTTTTCTACACCAGCATGTTAGAGAGGCAACCAGAGAGAGTATTGATCTGATTATCAGCAGTGATTATTCCTGCATTAAGAATTTACAGATAAAGGAACCGCTAGGTGGCAGTGATCACAGTGTACTGTTGTGGGATTTATATTACGTTCTTAGCGTTTTTTCACCAACCTTTCATGGAGTAGAATAAAATGAAAATAAAATAAAACAAATCTTGATAACTATTTACAATAACCTGTATTTACAAAATTAATATACGTATTACAATATTAAAAGATTAAAACACAAGATTAAAATGCATTAAAATATACTAAGTTAAAAGCGATAAAATCGCTTTTAACTTAGTATATTTTAAGAGAGAAACCCTGTCTTTGGCTAAGGATGCAAAGAAAAACAGCAAAATTTTCTTTACTTATATAAACTCTAAAAGGAAGGGGATGAATCAGATTGGTCCACTTGATATCAATGGTTTGACTGCAGATGATCATTCTCAGATAGCTACCAAACTAAATGAGTATTTTGCATCTACATTCACACATGAGGAGTTATTCAAGGAAGAGAAGGCCAGATGCTTATCAAACTCTAACAGGTAGTTAAATGATTTTGTAATAACTATGAGCAAAGTGGAGGAGAAATTGTTGAAGTTAAACATAAGAAAAGCACCTGGGGTGGCTGGGATCTATCCAGTTATATTAAAGGAGGCGGCAAAGGAAGTAAGTAAACCCTTAGCCATAATTATAAGAGAATCCTTGGACTCAGGGAAGTCCCTATGGACTGAAGATGTGCAAATGTATCTCCAATTCACAAAGGGGGGTTCAAAGGGTGACACAAGTAATTACAGACCTGTTAGTTTGACTTCTGTTCCAGGGAAAATAATGGAGTCACTGGTTAAAGAAGCTTTGCACGATCATCTAGACAAGACTGCAGTGATAATTCAGACACAGCATGGGTTTGTTAAGGGGAAGTCTTGTCTGCCTAATTTGATATGGTCACAAAGGATCTGGATGCAAAAAATAATTTTGATATCATATACTTGGATTTTGGGAAAGCTTTTGATACTGTTGCACATGGAAGACTACTATGCAAATTGGAGCAGTATGGCATTAAGGGTAAGTTGCTACAATGGATAAAAGGATGGTTGAGTAGGAGAAGACTGAGTGGTAATCAATGAATACTGCTCTTTGTGGACTAATGTTATTAGTGGAGTGAACCAGCATTCGGTGTTGGGCCCATTGTTGTTTTGTATACTTATCAATGATATTGATGAAGATATATCAAGCTTAATGTCAAAGTTTGCAGATGATACAAAGGTTGGCTGGATTGTTAATGACAGTATGCTACTGCAGGAGGATCTGGAAAAGTTGGGCAGATGGGCTGAGAAGTGGCAACTGAAGTTTGACATTGACAAATGCAAAGTACTGCATGTGGGTAGCGGTAACCCCAGAGAAATGTACCAACTGGGTGGTGTTACATTAAGGTAGTGGAGAATGAAAGAGACTTGGGGGGTAATTGGGCAGTCAGATATGAAGTTTTCTGAGCAGTGCAGACAGGCTGCTATGGGGTCTTGTCAATGATATACAGGAATTTTGCTAGCAGGAATAAGGAAGTGATTATCCTCTTGTATAAGGCAATGATCAGGTCACACCTTGAGTACTGTGTACAGGTCTAGAAGCCTCATTTTAGGAAGGATGTAGAGTTGCTAGAATGAGTACAGAGAAGGGCAGCAAGATTGGTGATGGGAATAATGGAGTGCTCTTACAAAGAAAGGCTTAAGTACTACAAATTGCAGTGTCTGGAGACTACGCACCTGTGAGGTCATACGACTGAGATGTATAAGACCTTGAATGGTTTGAGCAGGCTCAATGCTAATGGGATTCTTACTCTTTCTCAGATCAGACACCTGAGGGGGTATAAACTGAAATCGAGGAAAGGCAGTTGTCAGGTAGATGTGCGGAAATTTGTGTTTAGCCTGCAGGTGGCTGATTGCTGGAAAAAACTTCCATCTGTCATTGTGGAAGTTGATAGCTTAAATACATTCAAGCCAGAAGTGGACAAATGTTTGGAACAAATGGAAAGTGTTTTTTTTTTTTTTTTTTTGGCTGATGCTGTATAAGCTTGCTTTCTTCCATCATATGCTTCTACTAATGCTAATGCTAATATGTAGTCAAGATGATCAAATCCACAATTTTGATAAGTAATGACTCAGCTGATCAGCAAAATGTTTCCCAGTTTAGAGAAAACCTTAGTCTAAATCTTTGCCTAGGATGCCAGTTGTTGGCAGCTAGTATAGAGCTTCTCCTTATATACAGTATAAATATATTTGTGTGCTATTTTACTAAATTTGTTTTTTTATATATTTTCAAAGATGACTTACTTAGGTCTGCATGTGAAACTGGGCACAGTGGGCAGCAAGCATCCTACAACAGACTCGTTCGGCAGCAACAGCTTGTACAGTACTTCTTCCCATGTGATACCAATGTTTTGTAAGTCTTCTTGAAACACCTTGCACCTAGTTTTGGGTGGCCTGCCTTTCTCCTCCCATCAGGTGGTATCCATCACACTGTAGCCTTTGTATGCTGGTGGTCTGGTAGGAACAGAATGTGTCTGGCAAAGTGCATCCTGCATTCTGCTATGATATCCTGCAGACTGTGCAGCCATTTCCTCTTAGGAACTCATTATTGGTAATATGGTCGCAGTAATTTTCAAAGATAAAAGGGCTAATTTGTTGGTAAATAAAAAATAATAATCTATATAAGTACATAAAAATGTACACAAAAATAGTACTATATAAAATTCTAATTATATTTATTATAATTTTATAATATTGACTGTTTTAAAGATCTGGTTTGAATATTTAGTATTGTACTTTTCTAGCTGGTTGTAATTTTGTGTGGCTGTACAAATTCAGTTCTACCTCTCATAAAAAGAATAAATATTAATTGTAAAAATGCTACTTTCTGAATTTCATATTTATTTTATAATGTAGAGAAGCTCCTACTTGAATTAACTACTGTGACATAAGTTGTCTACTGCTTTTTGACTGCAAATGTTTACAAACAACTAAATGATTTTTGGCTTACCCCACTCTTCCTCTACATTCTGCATTTGTGACTTTAAGTCACCACACATGGGATTAAAGTTGTTGTGACTGTAATGGCCAAAACCCTTTTTGTATGGACTATAACCACTGATCAGCTGAAGCTGGTTTGCACCGGTTCGTGTGAACTGGTTGTCAAAAATTTTTATGCAAACAAATGTTATAACATGATCTCAAAATCAAATAATCTTATAAAAAAGCATAGAAAATATGTTGTACAAAATAACTTTAAAATGCAAAGGAATGCAAATTTCTAGTAGTTAAAGAGCCATTTTTAGAACAGATTGTTACTATTTTGGCAGCTCATCACTGACTATAACAAGTGATTTACATCTAAAGTAGCACCTCCGTAGCCAGGTGGGCAGGAGCAGCAGTGCGTAGCACACGCTTCTTGATTAGACCGGGGTTCAAGCCTGTAACCACCAAATATGGAGGATGCGGAAAGGTCAGAGAATGACCACCGTATATCCTCAGAGCAATATGGCCTTAGTTGCTAATGCTTCTAAAAACCAAACAACAACAACATCTAAAGTTTGCAAAAACAACTTTCTGCTCTGCATGTTGGAGAAGTGGTTCCTCTCCAGATTTGGCATGGATTACAGCTTCTAATGGCTCTCCCCTTTCCTGCAAATTTTTAACTGCTCTCAAGCTTTCCAAACAGGCACTTGCATATTATAATTAATCACCATAAACTCCTCCCAGGAAAGCTTGGTGGAACCTGATGATGCTATCCTTCTTTCCCGTGGCTCCGATTATAACTGCTTGTAAATTTTTCAAAATGTGTCATTGTTAAAATGAATGCTTTGATCTTGGTCAAAAGATCAAAGCATTTTTGTAAAGATAAACAAAGTGTTTTACACTATTTCCAGAATAAAAAGTTAATTAAAAGCGATTTACAATGTGTTGCATGCCATCAGAATTGCATTTTAGTTAACCATCAAAGCATGCATTAAAATATATATTTAGAGGTGTGCTCAATACAAAAAACAAAACAAAACTTAAGTCTGTCATAGTAGGCAGTTATTTCAAAGGAAGACAGCTTAGTCTGATCACCATGTTGCATATGATATTTTAGTGGGTAACTATAACTTCAGTAACAATTTGTGCATACTATGCAAATTTAGACTGTGGAATGGTAAAGTGCCACTACTAGAATCTGTGTGATCTGTGCTTCTCCCAGATGCTGCCCTTGTGGATAGCACAGTTGGTAGAATTGCTGTCCTTCCTACACCGGGTGGAAAAGATCTAAGTTTGAGTTCCGTTGATGATCTGAGGTATTTTTATGGGCCATTTTCACAACGTGGTCTTAGTCAGTCTCCGCCAAGGGTAGCAGGGTTTTGCTTCCCAGAAACAGAAAAAAAAAGAAGGGTTTTTTTTGTCAAGTAAACAGAAAATCCAGCACAAAACATATGCAATTTACAAACAGTGCACACAGAACAATTTGGCCTTAGTTGCTGATGCTGCTGAAACCCATTCATTTAGAAGGATCTGGCTGCACTGTCCAAACCAATCAAACTGTTTTAGTAAACACCAAATACCAGCAAAGCCAAAACCTAAACAAAAGAAATTCATCACTGTGGTGACTATGATTCCAAGGAAAAAATTGGCTAAGCCTGATTCATCGAAAGGAGAGATATAAACACACTCTTATACTGATAATAACATCAGCAGTCACTGCAAGTAATGGGAGCTCATACTAATGCCATCAAAGGATATTGACATCGAATGAAGGTAAGTTTAAAACACCTAAATGGCAGATACAAGGACATTATTCCTAGTTATATCAACGAGTTTATTTGGAAGGATCAGTATGGCAAGACTATTTAAGGGTTAATAATGCTGAACAAGTTAGTGCAATTGCATCATTTCTTAATAATGCTTACGAGAATATTATTCTCCATATTGCTGGAAAAAAATTATTTAAACTTTACAGTGCATTTCTGGTCATTATATTTTTTTGCATTTTATTTAATTATTTCATCTTTTAAATGTACCAAATGTTTTAAATCAGAAATAAAAGTTGTATCTTATGCAATATTTTCATTGCATTCACACAATTGCCCATACTGAGAGAATTTTTGAACTTTTTTTATTTTGTAATAAAAACCACGTGACTCCCTGTCAGAAGTGTTTTTCCTATGTAATAGGAAAGACACTATATGTAATAGTTCCATTATGATTAAATAATTGTCCATAATGGGAGAATTTTTGAGCTTTTTTTATTTTGTAATTAAAATCGTGTTTAGTTATCTATTGTGACTGTGGAATATGTTTCCCTTATTGAAAGCTTTTTGTTTTCTCGCTCTTAAAATATGAATTGATTCAAGTATTAATTTTTTACATTAAATCAATATCATTATCAGTTATAATACTCTTAAGCTATATTACTATAATCTCATTTGAATTAAAAATCTGAAATTGTCAATAAACAATGAATTAAATGAAGCAGTAATTAAAACAACGATATAATAGTATTTAAAAAAGCATTAATCATAATAGCAGCAACTATGCCAAAGAAGAAAATGTTTCAAATATGTACAATATTATTAATGATGGACTTACATCGACAATTTCGAATGTTGAAACAATTCTGAAAATATTTCTCACAATTCTGAAAATATTTCTCACAATTCCTGTAACAAACGAAAGTGGTGAACGGTCTTTTTCATCAGACGACGTTAATGTTATGTGCGTTTATTTTAAGAGCCGCTCGATTTTGGGTCGTATTGACATGGAACTGATGAAACAAATTCAGTCTGAAGAAAATTATTGGCGAAATATTTTAAAAAGAATTATTGCTACTGTTCAACTTTGAGTAAACTTGGTTTAGAATTTACGGGTAGTAAACAACAAAATGTATATGGAATGTAGTGGTAATTTCTTAAGTTGCCTAAGAATATTTGAGTAAATTTGATCATTTTTTAAGAAATCACATAGAGATGTATGTTAAGTTTCCTTCCCATAGAACATCACAATGCTGGATATATAGAAAAAACTATTTTAAAAAGATTAGGAGCTTTATCAATTGATATTACAAACTGCAGAGGACAATGTTATGGTAATGCTTCAAATATGGCAGGAAAGTATTCAGGAGTCCAAGCCAGATTGAAGCAACATAGTTCTTATGTATTTTATATAACATGTATGTCACTCTAAATTTAATTGGAACTAATGCAGCTGAATCTTTCTCTACTGCAGTGCATTTTTTCCACTTTATACAAAATTTATATAACTTTTTTTTCCTTCCCCAAGAAATTTAATGTCTTAAATCAATATTTAGGAAGAAATTCACTAACACTGAAAAATTTAAGCAATTCAAGATGATCTGCTAGAGCTGATGTTGTCTCAGCTCTTCGAAATACCAGAGGCTCACATCTGGTGAGTATGGGTTTGGCACACCCGGGGTCCAGAGCTGGATATCATCATTCTTCTCTTTCTTGGTGATTTCCTTCTTCTACTTCTGACATTCTCTCTCTCTCTCTCAGGGTAACTCAGGTTTTTTTTTTTTTTTTTTGCTGGTGCAGCATAAGCCTCAGGCTTCCTTTCACTATATGGCTAGTAATAATAATAATAATAAATGGCTATAAATTAACAAAAGAAGCCTTAATTAATTTATCAACAAGTGAACATGAAAGATCAGTAGTGCATCTAGAATGTACTAAATTAATAAAAAAAATAAAAAAAAAATGCTGAGTATGAAACTGCATTACTTACTGAGTCTGGGATAAAATATTAAATAGCTAAAATAAAATAAGTAAATCGTTACAAGATCCTACATTGAATTTACTGCATGGTTCTGATATTTTGAAATCATTACAATGGATATATTTTGCATATTAGAAACGATTTTATTATTATTGAAAGAAGGTAAATTATTAACTGACAAATGGCAATACAAAGATAAAAAAAAAAGTTTAATTAAAAAAAGAAAAACTATGTGCGACGAAAGGAAAGATTATGAAGTAATTTTAGAAGGGAATGAAATGTTTATTATCAATACATTCAATGTTGGTTGTGATAGATTAATTGCTGAAATAAATAGACAAACAGAAGTGAAATATTTTTGATATTTTTTATATTATTAACTATATATGAAAATGACATTGACTCTGAAAAGTTAAAAGATGGAAGTTATCCAATTTGTACTGTTTATTAAAGGAGAAAATATTGACAATAATATGAATGAAATGTATAATATCATTAATGATGGACTAAGATCTACATTTCCCAACGTTGAAACAATATTAAAAAATATTTTTTTACAATGACAATTAGTAACGAAAACGGGGAACGAGTAAAGAGTTTTTTTACTCTCAAACGAGTAAAAAAACTGAGTATGAATACTCAGATACTCAAATACAATTCAAAAATGAGCAATTTGTCATTGTTATTTATTGAATCTGAACTAGTAAATAGCATTAATTAATTACGATGATTTAATAGATATTTTTGCCAAGGTAAAGCAGAGGAAAAAATATTTATGGAAATAAATTTTATGAACTCATAATTTAGCTATTGCCTTGCTATTTTATAATGTACCCGCTATTATTTATTGCTCACAAACAAGATGTGAACGTTTTTATTATATTTTTTATACAATTTTTGATATTGTTTTTGTAATAAAATTAGTAATTACACTAATTTATCGTACTTATTTGTGTATTATACTTTATTGTTGTTGGGCTCTCCCCTAACTCAGTTCTCACGGTACAGGCGGCCTGGGTTCGATTCCGGTGGTGACTCAAATTTATGGTGTTCACCCAGCATCACGATGTGAAAGGTACTCTGTGGTTACGAGTGCACTGTGCTAATAATTGTGAACCTAACACCATACAAAATTAAACAGTAATCACACACGCAAGATTCATGAAAGATTTTTTTGTCATATTGATATACCAGCACACAACACATCAGTACTTTTATATTTTTGATTAGCTGTAGTTTTTAATGTGCAGTACATAATGCACTTTTGAACTTTCTTCTTCATCCATTTGAGGCTGATGGTATTGAGTAACTGCCGAATTACACTGACCTGCCGTTAATCAACATGGTCTAATGCAGACAATCCTACATTAGCAGAGGCGGACGATACAAGAAAGCAAGCTTATGCAGCATCAGCCAAAAAAAAAGCTCCGATTTCACCCCTCCATTCGTTCCAAATACCTGTCCAGCTCAGCCTTACGTTTATTTAGGCTATCAACTTCCACAACAAAAAATGGGTCTGTTACACCAATCAATTACCCGCTGGCTAAATGCAAACTTCTGCACATCTATCCTACAACTGCCTTTCCTCAATTTGAATTTATGCCCTCTCAGGTGATTATTCTGATCAAGAGGAAGAATCCCATCAGCATTGAGCATGCACAAACCATTCAAGGCTTTATACACCTCAATCAGACTACCTCGCAGGTGCCTAGTCTCCAAACACTGTAATCTGCAAAACTTAAGCCTTTCTTCGTAAGAGCAACCCTTTGTTCCATTCACTAATCTTGGTGCCCTTCTCTGTACTCGTTCCAACAGCTCTACGTTCTTCTTAAAATGACGCCTCCAGACCTGTATACAGTACTCAAGGTGTGGCCTGACGATCACCTTATACCTCCTTATCCCTGCTAGAAAAATTCCTGTATATCATTGACAAGACACCATGAGCTACTCTTGCAGACCGTCTGCACTGCTCAGAAAACTTCATATCTGCCTGCACAATTACCTCCCCCCCCCAGGTCCTTTTCATTCCCTACCACTGTCAGTGTAGTACCACAGAGTTGATACGTTACTCTGGGATTACTGCTTCCCATATGTAGTACTTTACATTTGTCAATGTTAAACTTCATTTGCCACCTCTTTTGAAAGAATTTGAATTTTTGTTCTGTTCCTTCTAACTTCTTCCCATCGTGGGCGGCACAGTGGTTTCCCTTACCTGGCGGGAAAGGCCTGAATACGAACTTCGTCAGTGAAACGGGCTTTTTTTCATTAAGTCGTTCTCCAGCGAGGGTTGCGCGGTTTCTAATTCCGGAAACTGGGATTTTTCGTTCAAAAAACTGAACACACGGTATACTGATGCATCACATCCTTAAATGTTGACTGGGAAGCTTTCGAAAGATCTATTGTTTCAGATTTCCATCTCACGGATCCAACCCAATACAGTGTCCGCACTACTGACGAATTAGTTACCACCCTGCAGCAAGCTGTCCTGAAGGCCTCATAAATTTGCCAAGAAGAAAATCTGCCGTCCCAATGTATGCCCTTGGTGGACTCAGGAACTCACCTTGCTTAGACGGTCCGTCCACCGATCTCGCCGATTTTACCAGCGACACCGTGACTGGCCAGCCCCAGAAGTAGCACGACTATACAACGACTACATCGCTAAGAAAAATGAATACACAAAGGCTACTGCAGCTAGGAAGAAGGCAACATGGTCTGACTTTGTCAGAGAATCTGGTATGACGAATCCGTGGGACCTAGTCTACAAGATCATGCGGGACAAAACCTACACTGCGGACATCTTCAACACAGTGGTTGCAGGCTCCCGGGAGACTTCCAACTGGCAGGACTCAGCCAATCACATCCTTGATAAGCAATTTCCACCAGACGACACTGCTCAGGACTTGTCTGAACATACTGCTATTCGTACTGCAAACAACAATTATGAATCAGATGAAACCACAGAACCTTTCAGCTTGGAAGAATTATCAGCAGTTCTCCAAAATATTAACATCCAAAAATGTCCAGGATTAGATCTCACTGAATACAGTTTCATTCTCTGTCTTCACAAGCTTCAGCCAGAGTATATACTCTTACTGTACAACAAATGTCTTCAGGAGGGATGTTTTCCTATGGACTGGAAGATCTCGCTACTGAGACTAATTAAGAAGCAGCACAAAAACCCTGCTGACCCGCGTTCTCACCGTCCAATTGCGCTACTTGCAAACTTTGGCAAAATACTGGAGCGCTTATGGCACTCAGGACCACAGCTCTCTTTCAAGCACAGAATCTCCTCTCGCCCTGCCAGTATGGTTTCACTCCAGGACGATCCTGTGAGGAGGCTCTCTTCGATCTAGTTCTGCACATAGAAAACTCTGAAGCAAAATTTGAACTTGCCATCTTCATTGACTTCGAGAGCACGTTTGACACTGTCTGGTGGGGCAGTGCTCTGGCACACCTCCGGACAGCCTCCTGTTCCAGCCATTTCTATAAACTTTTTCAAAGCTACTTTTCAGATAGAACAGTAATTCTAAAGTCAAAATACCATCATGTCTCCAGGCCAATCACCCGGGGGTGCCCTCAGGGCTCAGTCCTGGGACCTCTCATGTGGAACATGATCCTACAAGACTGGCTTTCCCGCTCCTTTGGCCAAACTTTTTTTCCTGTTCAAAAAGCCCCAATACCAAGATTGTTGCTTTTGCGGACGATCTCACGATAGTGGTGTCCGGCCGCTCTCGCAAAGCCATAGAAGACAATGCTAATCGGGTTCTTGACGACCTCTCTTTCTGGGCTGGACTAAATAAACTATGGATAAATCCAAACAAGACTAAAATGATGCTCTTTAAAAATAAGCTGGACCTCAGGAGGCCTCCGCAAGTTGAAGTCTCTAGAGTACAACTTCCCATTGTCACACAGACCACTGTGCTAGGGGTGGTTCTGGATCATAAATTAAGCTTTTACCCTCACCTCATCCATCTCAGCTCCAAGGCGAAAAAATTTCCAGGCTCAATCATCAGAATCACCAGGAATGAATGGGGCCTGTCCAAGCAGTCGCTTCATCTATACTATAAAGCCGTCTTCCTTCCGACCGTGACGTATCCTGCAGGTGCTTGGTTCAACCGAGCTAGATTGGTAAATATGATAGGAAATTAGGCTCTATATAACGGACAATGCTTCTGGCTACCCATAGGTATGCAGTATCCACTGCTGCTATCCAGGTATTAGCTGGGACCCTTCCACTGGACTTGTATGTAACCTTCCGTGGCCTGACCTTTAGAATCAACAAGAAAATTCCAACCAAGATCTTAGACATTGAGCTAAACCTGAACACTGACCCTAAGGCAGAGAAAACACACTGTTATAATGAGATGATAAACATCTGGCAGACAAGATGGGACACTTCCACCAAGGGAGCAGTTACAAGGAGATTCCTGCCGGATGTCACTTTCCCCTCCTCTAAGTCAGCACAGAAGTGGCTCTCTCTAACCCTTGAGACATCATTCCTAGTCACCGGGCATGACTCATTGAAAGAAAAGTTCTCCCAACTAGGCCTAATACCCATAGACGTTTGCTACTGCGAGGCCAAGGAGAATTGGTTCCACCTTCTCTTCGAGTGCGCTCTCTCTACGAGGACCTGAGGCAAGACCTAGCAAATACCATCCCTCTCACTGAAAACCAACTGGACATTCTGTTACAGACACCACAGAACCTTGCTGTCTTCCAGAACTTCTCGACGCAAGTATTCACATGCAGGAAAGCCTCCTACAGAATAACGCAGGCTACGAATGGGGATCCCCAGACAGCAGCTTAAAAATTTAAATTCACTAATCTAAAATTTTAATTATCTACATTTGTTTTTATCTTATTAATTATTTTATTTATTTAATTAAAAAAAATTTTTTTTAATTTATTTTATTTATTTATTTTTTTCTCATTTTCTCTTCGCGCTCTGCACTAGCGTACTTTTTTTTTTCCCTTCATTCCTACCTCCACTCTCCACTAGTGTAGCTTCTCTCTCTTTCTTTCTTTTTTTCTTTTTAATTACACGACGGGATTTTTTTTTTTATATTACACCACGGGATTTTTTTTTCTCCTCTCTTCCTCTGGAATGGGCACCCCCCCCAGAGGAACCTGGTCCACCTTTTGACATCAGATGAGCCAGAGTCTCTTTTTGAGACGGTACGTGTTTTACTGGGACTGGCCCACCTTCCCGTGGTGTAGACGAGTACCCAGAATCATCTGTCCAGGTGACTGATGCTTCTGGGTATCCAAGATGCCAGAACAACAGAACACACACATAATACACAAACTTACGTCACACACATATCTAGCCCATTTGTAGTGATACTGTTCTTCACTGAGATACGAGGCGTAGTTGAACAGACGTTCTAGGAGCCGCCCTTTACACATGTCCATGTCCATGTCCAACTGCTTTGGCGCTTAACATACACTTAACCTAATCTAACTCCTTTTGGTTAATTTAAAGTTACGCAAAAAGAATATGGAATGTAGAATTTGAGTTGTTGTTCTGTTCCTAAGTTCGGTTTTTGTGATAATCACCTACCCAAATATCCGATTCACGTCAATGTTCGAGTGAGGTATCAATACAGACACTACTACTTTTGAAAGCTTGCGAAAAGGATTTTCTCCAGTTTAACTTCCGTACGAATCAACTCCTGCCCAAAACTTCAGTCTTTTTCCTCTACTGATTTTTATAGCTGTAAGAGCATTCCGGCAAAAAAAGTTTTGATAGTCGTGTAATAGGTCTTTTAAAAGACTTCAAGAAATGATCTGGAGAAAAAAGTGGCATTCCTGTAATGCTCTGCTTTTTGACAGTCATTGTTTTAGCTGTCTGACAAACTGAATGATAAAAATCTTGCACATATGCATATATTTCTTTGGCATCTTAGTAAAGACATTATTACCGTTGTAATAGGGTTTTAAGAGCATCAGCTACTAAGGCCATATTGCTCCGTGTATACTGTCTGTAAATTACGTGTGTTCTGAAGTCGAGTTTCTGTTTTCTGGATGAAAAACCCGAGTTTCCGGGGGAAAAAACCACGGTACTCTCGCCTGAGACCGACTAACTCAACCACGTAGTGAAAAAGGCCCATAAAAATTCCTCAAGTCACGGATAGGACGCGAAATGAGGTATTTTGTGGGGAGGATGGCGATCCTAATAACTATGCTACCCACGAGGGCGTGAAGACATTGTTAATTAGCTTCGCACCACCCAAGTACTATGAAATGATTGCACATAATAGAGAACACAGCTATTCTCGTGCATTTATATCCTTTGTGTGGAAATGTATTAAAAATTGGTATTCAACCAAGGTCATTAAAAGGCGATATGTGCTGCTTAACCTCTGCTTTTGATTACCATCGGCGTGGACGTTAGGTCTTACATGCGGTATGCTCTCTTTTTGTAGTGTACCCTAGGCTTTATTTGTTTATTTTTATTTTACGATTAGAGCACTGTGTAGTCTCGTAAATCAGCGTTTGCCTGATGTTGGAAAGTTTCAACTTAGGCAACCCTTCTGTCTCCAAATAATCTGACCCCAGAGGCTCACATCTGCTGAGTATGTGCTTGGCACACCCAGGATCCTGAACTGGATATCATCATTCTTCTCTCTCTCTCTCGGGATTTTTTTTTTTTTTTTTTGGCTGGTGCAGCATAAGCCTCAAGCTTCCTTGCACTATATGGCTAATAACAATAATAATAACATGATAAAATATAGTTATTTTGAGAAGTAATCACTAAAGTTGTTCATAGATGGCAGCACTATAACCCAGATAGAGTATCTAAAACAAAGTACTGTACTTACAATAAAGTTAACAATTTTAAAGCAGGAAATCTTTCTCATTCGCATATCTCCGGTCAATAACCACTAAAAACCGACATAAAAAAGACATGGTTAGAGAAGATGTTCAGAGATGGCGACACCATACGATAACAAGAACAGAACCCCTCTCTCTCTCTCTCTCTCTCTCTCTCTCTCTCTCTCTCTCTCTCTATGTTGTAGCGGCTCATCATAGTCGCTTTTTTATCTTTCCGTTTTATGGTATTAAACAAAAAGACATTATTGATTGTATCTTTGAAAGGAAAATTCTAGTTTTCTGAGGGGCAATGTGCTTCTCTGGATAAAACGGTATGCAAGTCCAGGGTTGTCTCACTACTTCCAGGAATTAATATGGAATCTGTATTCAAGAGGCCTCGATGTGGGAAAGCTCTAAGTACGTATAGACGGTACAAATACTACTGTAATTCCCAACTATCCGGAGTTGGGAATTAGTACTGGCACAATCTTGGGACCATTCTCTCTCTCTCTCTCTCTCTCCCTCTCTCTCTCTCTCTCTCTCCCTCTCTCTCTCTCTCTCTCTCTCTCAGGTGCTTACAACCACTTGAGAGAGAGAGAGAGAGAGAGAGAGAGAGAGAGAGAGAGAGAGAGAGAGAGAGAGAGAGAGAGAGAGAGAGAGAGGACCCAAGATTGTGCCAGTACTAATTCCCAACCGTTCCTCTCTCAGGTGCTTACAAGCACCTGAGAGAAGACTGAGAGGAATCCACGAATTAGATCAAGATAAATTTAAGACAATGAGTCTGCTGTTTCTGAAACGATACTGTCCACGATATTTACAGGGATAGGAAATCAAGCCCCTTCAAAGAAGGCTCCTTCGTCATGTACACATTTCCCAGTTCCTGCCATTGCTAGAAGTAACTCAAACTCAATTTTTTGGATCGCCACAAAAAAAAACCGTTCCATTGCATTTTCTTTAATTTTTTTCACTTTTAATTTTTAAATTTTATTTTGAGATGTTGTTCTTGCATTTCTCATATTGTATTGCGATGTCAAATGTTGTGCAGGGACCTACCGTTAAGCCCCGTACAACGCGCTGCACCCTTTGCTCACCACGAACTACCTTGCGTAATCCTTTACAATTCTGTTGGCGGCAGGTAGTTTGACCCGTTCGACACCTTAATCACAGTGGGCCGTGAGCAACCGAGAATACGTACTGTTTCCGATATGGAAACCCCAGAACCACGAGCTCCCACAAGCATGCCCCCCTAAACTCTGTGATATCTGTACTACATTCTATAACTGCTACTACATGACCAGATTCAAATTACCACTACTCCAGCGTACGAAGCTGTTCGGCTTTTTATACTACGAGCTATGCGGCATAGTCCAACACGGAATGGAGGGGGTCACAATTTAGTGGTCAATGAGTGTATATACATATGCGAACGCGCCTGAAAACTAGTGGAGAGTGTTCCACGGAGACTAGAGACGGTAACAAGACTGAGGGTTTCTGCACACATTATTAGTTATCCTGTAAATAAAGGTTATTTGTAGATATGCAGAACTGAATATTAATGGTAGGACAATGTACATTGAGTCCACGCTGATATTTAAGGTGATTCGATTGGATGAGGAGTTGGAGTATGGTGTTCTTCCTGGTACGAAATTTCCTACGTTCTGAGAGTGAATGGATCAAAAGTGAACGTTTTGTAAAGTGGCTTGAAGATTTCACTGCATTATTAAAATCCAGTTATAATGGCGAAGTAATATTGATCCTCGATGGCCGTCCAGCACAAAATATTTAGCAGCAATCCTCACACTAGATCGTGATAATGGCATCTTTATTTGTTCCTTGACAGCTCATAGAACAAACACATTGGATGCGGTCATATGAGATGAATCAAAGCATTCAGGAAATGGAAGAATGGAAGAAAGCCAGATAACAGCTTAATGATAAGAATAATCGATTATTTTAATTATACAGTACGCATATCATTCGAATATTTTAGCAGTACAGTAGTATTGTAGCAGGGTTTTAGCAGCATCAGCAACTAAGACCATATTGCTCCGTGTATATTGTCTGTAGATTGCATGTGTTCTCAGGTCGATTTTCTGTTTTCTGGACGAAAAACCAGAGTTTCCAGGAGAAAAAAACCATGCTGCCCTTGCCTGAGACCGACTAACTCAGCCGAGTTGTGAAAAAGGCCCGTAAAAATTCCTTAAATCATCGGAGGGACTCGAATTTAGGGTCTTTTCCACCCGGTGTGGGGAGGACGGCAATTCTACCAACTGTGCTATCCACGAGGGTCATATATGAAGGCAAAATGCTCTTCATGCCTGGGGATTGACATAATGGATGAATTAACTGGCAATGAAGAAGCTGACATCGACATATCAATGCCAGGGGTTAATAGGATTAGTACAGACTGAGTCAACTTAGAGTTAGTTATGAAATTTGGAACAATATATACCCTTCAACATACCCTTTACAGGGAATGCTATTTTAACAGAATTGGAAAGTTTTCATGGATTATTTAGTATTAGAATTTGACTGAATTTGTAGCGCTAGCTCTATTACGGCATAAGAATAGCTCTGTGTTCTAAGATTTCAGGAAATATTTCTTATTGGTGGCAAATTTATAAAGGCCCACATTAAGTGACTGTGCAACTTTCAGCATTTGCCGGTGAGAAATCTATCAGTCACGTGCAGCCTATTTCTGCTGATGGCTATGGTGGTGGGGGGGGGGTTACCAGAAGAGTATAGAGTGAGATCTGCCAGTGAGTACTATCCAGATATCACAGCTGAAATATGTCTCATGACATATTTACAGTGGCAGTGAGTCTTCTCTCAAAGGTTGAGCTATGGAGCCTTGAGAATTTTAGTACTACTGATAGGAAACACAGCGTGTTTATGATCACACGGTTCATAAGTTTCTCTGGGGTTACTGCAACCCATATTCAGTACCTTGAATTTGTCAATGTTAAACTTCAACTGCCATTTTTCAGCCCATCGAATCAATTTTCTTAGATGTTGTTGCAGTAGTTCACTCTCATGACTGTCGTTAATCACTCTGCCAACCTTTGTTTCATCTGCAAATTTAGACATTAAGCCTGATATACCTACATCAATAACATTGATAAATATTGCTAAATACCTGCAGAACTCCACTAGTAACATTAGTTCCAAGAGCAGTCCCATTGACAACTACTCTGTCTTCTTCCACTTAACCATCCTTTAACAGCAGTAACTTGTCCTTAATGCCACATTGCTTGTTTGTACAGTAGTCTTTTACCTGCAGTACTATCAAAAGGATTCTGAAATCCAAGTATACGATGCAAAAATTATTTTTTGCATCCAGTTCTTTGGTCACTGCAACATAGTAACGTATCAGACTGGTTAGACAAAACCGTCCCTTAGCAAATCCATGCTGTGATCGCAATATAACTGCATGCCTGTCCAGATAATCTTGCATTACTTCTTTAACCAGTGATTCCATTATTTTCCCTGGAAAAGACGTTAAGCTAACAGGTCTGTAGTTACTCACGTCGCCTTTTGATCCCCCTTTATGAATTGGGGATACATTCGCACATCTCCAGTCCATAGGGACCTCCCCAGAATCCAAGGATACTCTCATAATTATGGCTAAGGGTTTGCTCACCTCCTTTGCTGCCTCCCTTAATATAACTGAATAGATTCCATCCACTCCAGGTGCCTTTTTTATGTCAATCTTCAACAATTTCTCCTCCACTTTCCTTTCAGTTATCACAGTCATTTAGCTCCATGTTAGAGTTTGATAAACTTCTGGCATCCCCTTCCCTAAAAAATTCCTCATGTATGAATGTAGATACAAAATACCTATTTAATTTGTCAGCCACCTGAGCAGGGTCGTCGACAGTTAACCCATTTACATCTAGTGGCCCAATGTGATTCAATCCCTCCCTTCTACTGTTAATATAAGCATAGAAGTCTGCTATTTTTCTTTGCATTCTTTGTCAGAGACTTCATAATCTGCCTTAGTTTGCCTAACCTCCTTTGTGACTTGATTAGAGACTAATTTATATCTACCACAAGCTTCTGTATCACTGATAATTTATATGCATCCCACGCACTTTTCTTCTGTGCTACATGTCTCAATAGTTCATCTGACATCCATTTAGAAATACAATAGTATTTCTTCGTTGGTATTAAAATGAATACTTCCCGAATACTTCCCATTTAGAATTCGTTGTTGGTAACATCATCAGATGGTCCCACTGCATAGAAATTAAAATCTGTCTGAGACAACTGTAGTCACCCATACGAAAGCAAAAGTCTTCCCCTTTACCCTTGACAGTAGCAATGTCTTTAATTAAATACTATATCGGTACACTGTGATCTCTGATACCCAGTGTGTCTTTTATCAGCATATTCTTAATGCATGAAGAACCACTGCGGATAACCAGATCAAGAATATTGCTTCCTCTTCTTACCTCTCTGACATGCTGCTGTAGAACACAGTCATCTAAGAAATCCACATAAAGCATTGCTTGTGTGTGAGTAACCAGCCCACAAATTCCAGTCAACATCTGGAAAGTTGAAATCCCCCATTAAGGGACATATTGATTTGCTAGCCCACTCCATTTCTCTGTATAGCTGTTTGGTATATTTATCACACTCATTAGGCCTATAAGACACTCCTACTCTCCATTTTGGTTCCCCAGGGCTTATATCACACCAAACTGACTTAATATTGCACTCTCACCCATATCAAATGGATTCACTGTCTTAGATTTAACATGCTTCTTAACCCCTCCTGTCCTTTCGGTCCTTCCTGTATAGACTGTACTCCCAATATTCAAATTCAGCACCATTTATGTCTGAGTGATACAATGTTTCCGCTATTCCTACAATGTCTGCATTCCACGCCTTAATCAGTACTTCAAATTCATCAAATTTATTTACAATGCTCCTAGCACTGGTGTAAATGCAAGTATACATGCATATGTTCTTACTCTTAGTTACCCTATCGCAGACGATGTATTTATTTGTTCCATGATAAACCACAGCGGGGCCTGAAGTCCCAGATACATTGCTTTCTAGGCTGCTGCATGCACCAATAGTAGCATAGTGACATAGTGTTTTTTCTCTAACGGCACCGAGGGTTCCCCCCAACTGCGCGTTTTTACTCTGTGTAGAATACAATACTATACTCTGTATAAGGCCAGGATGTGTGCGTTTTGTGAGGGTGGTGGTGGCGTTGTTCTTCTGGCCACTTAACCTGGGGGGGCCTGTGGAGAGCACCAACACTCCCAGTTTCCGTCACTTGCCCCGGGGAGATGGATCAGGATACATTACGAGAGGACAGCTCTGGCGGGTACCAATAGTAGCATATGTTTTTGTAAAGGGCGGATCCTAGATAGTAGCAGTGACAGAATCACTTTTGCCTCTGCCTGCGGCTCTAGTTAAGCTATTAGTCTGTGTATCCCTGAGAACTTAGCCCTACTACGCCTTATATAATATGTTTGTAAACTGAGTGTGTTCTGGGTTGATTTCTGTTGGACGTAAAACCCGAATTTCCGGGAGAATAAAATCATGCTACCCTCATCTGAGAAATTCCTCGTGTCACTGAGAGTATTCGTACTCAGGTACTTTCCACCGGTGTGAGAAGGATGGTGATTATTCCAACTGTGCTACCCACAAAGGCTTTTTTTTTTCTCTGTATCGTGTTATTTTAATGTTAAGACGAGTGCGTATTTACTAGTTTTTAACATAATGTTTGGGGTAATAATAAGTACCTGTGTTCGTACAACAGTGGTTTAAAATTATTTTACATGTAAAAAGTACATTTTTATTATAAAAATAATTTTTTAGATAGTATGAATCAGAGCTGTATTACTCAATATGTTCTACGTTGGTAATAGTATTTGTAAATTGATAAGAGGAGTTTACCTCAATATAGTACGTGGAACACTTCCGTATGATACCCTCCAGAAATTAAAACGAAAAAATCGACAACTTACCGGTACATTAAAGTAAAATATAAATAATTAAAGTGAAATATAAATAATTAAATAATCAATTTAACACAATTCAAAATCAATTCAAAACAATTAAAATTCAAATTAACGCAATTAAAAGAATCTAACGAAAATATTCAAAACGATTTTCCTTGTCAGCTTCAGGAAGGAAAATCGTTTTGAATATTTTCGTTAGATTCTTTTAATTGCGTTAATTTGAATTTTAATTGTTTTGAATTGATTTTGAATTGTGTTAAATTGATTATTTAATTATTTATATTTCACTTTAATTATTTATATTTTACTTTAATGTACCGGTAAGTTGTCGATTTTTTCGTTTTAATTTCTGGAGGGTATCATACGGAAGTGTTCCACGTACTATATTGAGGTAAACTCCTCTTATCAAAAAAAAAAATAATTTTTGTATGAACAGTGTTTTTTACGATACCATCATATTTTACGATACCATCATTAATGCAATAGATACAGATTGATCACTGAATTATGACCACCTCTATGAAACTGAATGTAACCCGTTGACCACGTGAGGTACGAGAGTGCGGAATTGGTCGACCGACGTAGCATAGATAAGGTGTCAGTGGTTCAGCAGGTAGTAAAATTCCCAGCGTGATGGGTAAAAGGAAGGATTTATCGGACTTTGATAAAGGACAGATTGCGGGTGCTCGACGAGCTGGTGCCTCGATTTCCCAAACGGCTGAACTGGTGGGATGTTCGAGACACGCAGTAGTTAAAGTGTACCAGGACAAATGGTCAAACAACAACCCGACGGCAAAACTGCAAAGGTCAGCGAAAGGTTGATGTTAGAGGTGAGCGCCGGTCCGACGATTCGTACAGGCGAACAGGTGCAGCACTGTTGAAGAGTTGACTACCCAATACAACATAGGCCAACCCAGAACAATATATGGCATGACCATGCGTCGCACGCTCGCACGTATGGGCTATACCAGCAGACGACCCCTACAGCATCCTCTCCTAACCAGGGTTCATCGGCGTAAAAGGCTCGCCTGGTGCAAAGAGTATGCAAGTTGGAAGTTAGAAGTCTGGAAGGTGTGCTGGCCGGATGAGTCACGTTATTTGCTCCACACCGTGGATGGTCGTGTACGGATTTGGCATCAACAGCATGAGGCTCTTGATCCATCATGCATGGCGTGGGGCATGCTTCACTGGCAGGAACTTGGACTCCTGGTGCATGTGGAACAATGTGGAACAAAGTATCAGTGATCTCCGCTATCGTCAACTGCTTGCTGACGGTGTACACCCCGCTATGTTACACTTTTTTTTTCCAAGTGTAACATAGCGGGGCGATGGTACAGAATGGCGATGGTGCCTTCCAAGATGACAATTGCGCCAAGCCATAGGGCACTTGTTGTATACGAACGGTTTGAGGAACACAGTTCTGACTTCCAGCATATTGATTGGCCTTCGAACTAACTCCCCCGATATCAATCCCATAGAGCACTTGCGGGACACTATGGAAAGGCACATCCGGCGTCTGGATACACCAATCACCCCATACCTGCATTGCTGACCGCATTACACACAGCTTGGTTGGCCCTATCTCCCGAACGCTTCCGACATCTTGTTGAATCAATGCCGCGTGGGATAGCTGCTGTACTGAAGGCAAAAAGAGGGCCTACGGCCCTCTTTTTGTATTAGGTAAGTGGTCATAATTCAGTGATCACTCAGTGTGTATACATACACTTATATCTATATATATAATCCTGTAAGCCATTTTCCGGTTATCAAAATTATGAACGAATAGTAGCAGCTACGGACAGGTGCGACCACTCATTTTAAAGCTTACACTGTCGGATAACGCGAAAAATAAAAGCTTTACGATGAAACGCACTATCAACCCTAAAAGGGATAAAAAAAAAAAAAAATTCAGAGTTTGAATTAGCAAGGCGTGTTAATAAAATATAATAAAATTTTATTATAATTTTATAAAATAAAATAAAATATAAGAGGGCGCTTTGCCATTGTCATGTTAGGTTATGAATTGTGCTGCTCTAATATGTTTTGTAAAATTAATAAAATGGCAATATAAAGTACTTAGGTAAAAGAAATAGGTAGATTACGTAGAGAAAGTTCTCAGCTATATTGTTTGTATATTTTTATTCAAGAACTAGTAAATATATAACAGACACATATTAATTTAGGTCGCGGCAGTGTAAACAATTTCAGAGCGTAAATGCCACTACGGCTAACTATGCTTAGCACTGTTGTTTGGAAGTTTGAACTGAGAATCAATATATTTTAAAAGCCTGACTCTGTTTCTAGTGTTTTTTCTTTCTTCTTTTTTTTTTTTTTTTTTTTTTCTGTAGGTTGGTAGAAGCCAATCGCCAATTGGGAATAAGATTCTTTGGGGGAAACGTAGGGCAAATGGCCAGTATTTCATTTTTGATTGTTTTTTTATGCCGAACGATCTTAGCTTAGGCAGCCATTAACAAGGCTTTCAACGGGTGAGAAAGCAGGGAACTGTGGCGCCATCTCTAAAAATTGGTCATAAAATTGAACTACAAAGGATAATTTAACGTGCTTTAGGTTGCACATGTTGTTATTGGGTTTTAGGACTAAGGCCACATTGTTCCGTGTATACTGTAAATTGCTGTGTTCGGTGGTCGATTTTCTGCTTGCTGGACAAAAAACCTGAGTTTCCGGGAGGAAAACCATGCTACTCTCGCCTGAGACCGACTAACTCAACCACGTTGTGGAAAAAAAAGGTCCACAAAAATTCCTCTCGCCATCGACGGGACTCCAACTCAGGTTTTTTCAACCCGGTGTGGGGAGGACGACGATTCTATCAACCGTGCTACCCACGAGGGCCTCACATGTTGTGCCACTGTTTTCTCTGCCTATAGTGACATTGTAGCAATCACATCCATTGTGTTCATACTATCCACAAATCCTAAGGACAAACATTTGAAAATCTGGAATCTGTCTGACCCGATGCGTATTTAATCAGGGCAGCTTTGTGTCGCATTCAGCAGAGCCCGTTTTCCGGCTGAAGTCAAAATTAAAACATACCCCACTACTGTACAAGGAGTTTCGGAACTATAAAGAACATTACACAAAAAATATTGCATACAATTCAGTTTTGCGATAAAATAAAATAACACAATTGGAATAAAAGAAAACAAATGAAAAATGAAAATAAGACTGCAGCTTTAGTTGCACAAGTCGCTGGATGACTAGTTTGTATACCAGCATGTTAAAGAAGCAACAAGAGAAAGTAATACTCTTGATCAGATTACCAGCATAGGCATAGGCGCATCAGCGACTTAGACCATATTGTGCCGTATGTAATGTCATTAAGTTGCATGTAGTCTGTGGTCGATCTGCCTCTTTGCTGGACGAAAAAACCGAGTTCCTGAGAGGAGAAAAATCACTAAACCCTGGTCTGAGAGCGACTACCTCAGCCACATTGTGAATAAAGCCCATAAAAATTCCTCGATCACTGACGGGATTCGAACCCGGACCTTTTCTACCTGCTATTGGGAGGATGGTGCTTAAATGAACTGTACTACCACGAGATCAGTAAAATAAGTAATAAAAATGTATAAAACGGCATCAGTTGGACTCTTATGTGATATTCATGAGCGTTCTGTTATAGTGCATTTGTAGCCAAGAAGGGTATAATTAAAAAGTTCGTTATCGTTGAGCCCTTTCTTTCTTTCTGTAGTTTATCTGATCTGCATAGGAGATTTGTGGAGAAAGAGAGGCAAAAGCATTTTTGGAATAGTTTAAAAGAGTACTTAAATTGGGAGCCTATTAGCTGAGAAGATTAGAGTTATTTTTGTTTTTTTGATAAGATAAATTGTATAACTTTCCCACGAGTTGGAAAGAAGCAAAGTTTTGGACAACTTCAAGGTGGATTTTTTATTCTGATGGACGAATTTATTTTTATTCTGATGCACGAATATCAGATGAAAACAGCTGACATTCGTGCAGCTTGCAAAACTGTCCATCTACGTCTCTGATTCTGATTATGAGATTCTTTTTTAACGCGAGTACTCTTGGTTACCATTAGTTCATTAAAGTATTATTAACATGATGGGACTCGATATTCAGTGAAACTGCAGCTATTCTTCCAATCTGGAATGATACTACCCAAGGATAGCTGATTTTGTATCAGGTATCAGGTGGTGTAGACAACTGGAGACAAATTACGTGGGAATATAAAAGAGGCCATAGCTTATGTGAAAATTAAAGCTGAAATCTGTTTTTTGCTTGGCGAACAAGTTTACGTGTGATAAACTTGACCTTGTATTGAGATTTGCAAGCGATTGGGGTTTTTCCATCCCTGAGGATATTCACCTTTTAATGAGGGTGGGTCCAGTGTTTACGCTATAAATGTAGGACACTAAAAGAGAGAGGAAAAAAATTGCAATCGCGATTCCACATTTATTATCATAAGATTCTTCCGTATTTTTCAAGGAAAATAATACATCGCATGTCTTCTACCAGTCCCTCCTCCACAAAAGATATTAAGGTAACGTAACTACTCAAGATGACATGTGTAACTACAGTACAACGACATTTTACTGTCTTCAGTTGAGACAATTATCCTCATAAATTCTATGCAGGGAAATATTAAAATAGTCATTTAGAGATATGAGAAAGACTGGGAAAACAGTCAGAAGAACTGAAGGACGTAAAAGAAGCAATACTAATTTTAAATTATGGAAACTGAAATTCTGTTCACGTATTCAAAAGTTGGTACAAAACGTACAAGAAATAGATGTTACTCTTCCCAAAAACAAAAGCTACGAGATGAGTTCCATTCACTCTTTGATTTACTTAGATGCGGTGGTGTTAGGATGGTTATTAGTTTTACCAAGGCGTTTGTAATAATTTATTACTTCTTGTTAAACAACAATCCCTATGAAGGTAAGCCTCAATATTCCATTATCCAGATTGTATCTGCCTTGACCACCCTATTCTAAAGTGGTTAAGAAGAGTTATAAGCCTCTCTCCACAAGCAGCCACTATATCTAGCCATTATATATTTATTGTAGTCAAACATCTCCATTGGCTATGATCAGCAACTAAGTTCAGATGTGAAAATTTCTCTGCACAACCTTGTTCTTTTTATCAGTTTTGACATTATGAGTGCTGATATAAAATAAAATAGCAGTATTGCTATTGCCAAAAATTTTTTTCATAATTTATAATGGCGATGAGTATTGCCATTGTGAATTATGACAAACACACTATGATAACTGTCTAGAAATACAGTATAGTTCTGGATGGTTGTCATAGCATAGGGCGTGTAATGGTTGAACACAATCGCCAATGTGAACGTCAAATTGTTTCTGCTGCACATCACTCCTGCGCATATATATGAAGGGTGACATTTAATTCGCGGACTAGTGCAAGATCTTATCGTAATTGTCGTCACCTGAATCTTCTGTGATTTCTCCTTCTAGAAATACTCTCCCTTGAACTTTAACACACTTTCGCCACCGTCGTATCCACACATTAAATGCTTCTTGCAAGCCATTTTCCGAAAGACTGCGAAGTGCTTCCGTTGCGGATCTGCGAATATCGTTGTGTTGGACGCGAAACGCTTGTCTTTCAAAGGAAACAGGAAGAATCACACTCAGCTAAGTCTGCCAAATAAGGGGGGATATGACAGAACCTCCGCACCTATGGCAGTGATCACTGCCTGCACAATATTAGCCGTATGAGGTCTGGTATTGTCTTGATGGAGAAACCACTTCACAATGGAATATAGCGAGTCGAGCACGGCGGATCAAGGATGTCTTCAGACGTCGATTTATTCGCTATATAGGGTGACCTAACTACTCGTGGTGGGGACGTCGTCCCCACTCCCGCCACGAGGCCAAATGGTCGTTCTGTCTTAGCAATGTCATTTAGAATTTGAAGGTGACTTGTATTGATTAACCATACTTTTGTTATATTAATGATTATTAATATTACTAACCTTTGATAAAGGTTTGAGAAGCAAGTCACAGTCGAGAAATAGTTGCAAAGATGTAGAGCTGTTGGAACAAGTACAGAGAAGGGGAACGAGATTGGTGAGTGGAACAAAGGGTTGCTGTTATCGAGAAAGGCTTAAGGTCTGCAAATTGCAGCTTCTGAAGACTAGGCGCCTGCGAGGTGATCTAATTGAGGTGTATAAGGCCTGCTGATAGGATTCTTCCTCTTCCTCAGATTACTCACTTGAGGAGACATAAATTCAAATTGAGGAAAGACAATTGTAGAATAGATGTGCAGAAATTTGCCTTTAGCCAGCTAGTGGTTGATAGTTGGAAAAAACTTCCATCTGTTGTAGTGGAGGTCAACAACTTAAATAAGTTCAAGGCAAAACTAGACAAATATTTGGAGTGAATGGATGGGTGAAACGGGAAGTTTTTTTGTTTTGGCTGAGGCTATATAAGCTTGCTTTCTTGCGTCATACAGTCTGGAGGCCTCGTTTTAAGAAGGATGTAGAGCTGCTGGAACGAAAGGGCTGCTCTTACGAAGAAAGGCTTAAGTTTTGCAAATTACAGTGTCTGGAGACTAGGCACCTGGAAGGTGATCTGACTGAGGTGTATAAACCTTGAATGTTTTAAGCATGCTCAATGCTGATGGGATTCTTCCTCTTGCTCAGAATAATCGCCTGAGAGGACATAAATTCAAATTGAGGAAAGACAGTTGTAAGATAGATGTGCGTAAGTCTGCCTTTAGCCAGAGGGTGGTTGATTGCTGGAACAAACTTCCATCTGTCGTTGTAGAAGTTGATAGCTTAAATAGATTCAAAGTAGACAAACATTTGGAGCGAGTGGATGGGTTAAATGGGAATTTTTTTTTTTTTGTTTTTGATGATGTATATAAGCTTGCTTTCTTGCATCATGTGCCTTTACTAATGCTAATGCTAATCATATGCCTCTATTAATGCTAATGCTAATCATATGCCTCTATTAATGCTAATGCTAATGCTAATCATATGTCTCTATTAATGCTAATGCTAATATGAGCGGAAGCGCAGGCGGCAACTAGGATGAAGGTTCATTCAAATGACAAAATGTCACCGAAAAATGGCCGTCCTACCAAGACACTCGTTACCATACTCTTAATTCATCTCTTTAACTGTTTCTATGCATTTAAGCCCCGTCTGACACAATAATGAATCGCATATCGCTGTTCAATCTGTTTGTTCGACATGATACTTGCTTCAAAACGATTGTCAGTCACATGCGGATATAAAAACTCTTCACGCAAAACTTGCTCGACAAGTACTGCCATGCGCACACAGTCTGCTCGATCAGGGAGAGCGCCTCTAGCGGCAGTGATGGAAAGTTCGCACAGAAAAAAATCTTGCACCAGTCCGCGAATTAAATGATCACCCCTCGTACAAACCTTTAGTCAAGAGAGCGTCCCAAAATATCTTTTGCTTGCGCCTCAAATCTTATTAAAAGATTAGCCGATATCTTTCTGGTGAGAGATTTTAACTCCTTTTCATATTTCAATGCTTTTGGAACATGAAAAAAGTCATTCTTCCAAAAAACGGGATTAAAATAAACTGACCAATCATTTCCAAACCAAATGTATTTTAATGTGAATAATTCAGTTCTACAGGTCACTGCCCAGTAAAATATGCTGGAATAATACGCTTGAACCGGGGAATGAAAAGAAAACATTTGAGTTTTCTTTTCCTGCCAGTTTCAGACTAATCTTGAGGCGATCTGTAGCCCTTCCCATAAATTTCCATAAATAAGTAGCGATCCTTTCCTTCAACCACCTGCTATGTAACTCGCGGATATAAATATAAAACCCATCCAGATGAAAATGATTTATCTCTGTAATTCCTGTCTTAGAAGGATATCTGAAAACTTAATGCGTCAGATGTATTTTGGCATCAAAACAACGCAGCACTTTGATGTTACGCGGCTATTTTGTACTGACAAAATGGAATGTCGTAACAGAAACTTTAACCCATGTTCAAGTAGATATCACGCACTGAATACCATATAATTTGCTGTATGCCATCTGTTATTATTCTAAAGATGCCTCTGTTACTGGGTCAGTGTCCTGTCCAGGCCACTTGCGTTAATGTCACTTTGTTCCTAGAACGAACTAATATTCCCGTTCTGGTCGCTCCACTGGTGCTCTGACTGCAATGAGCCCCTACTTCTGGCAGGTATAAACTGAATTTTATTGCTTAAAGAATAGTAATTTTGTAATAAAAATGGAGAAATAAAGAGAAAGAGAGGGTACGGGTGGGCTTAACTGACCTAGCGAGTGTTTTATTTCTATGTTAACAACGATATTGGACAGCAAGGAAAAATTGCATTTCTTCAATTAAGGGGTCGGATACAATCGATTTAGTAATTACTTTTAGTATCAAAATAAGTGAAGCCTTAGATGCGATCACTGGGGTATGACTGCAACTTCTTAAATAGAAATATGGCAACTTCAGCAGAATTGCCCTGATTTAAAAACACCCACCCAGAATACAAACTTCCTTGTCTGCTAGAATAAATAAATGCATATATTTATTTATTCTTGCAGACAAGGAAGGAATTTATTCCTGCATATTAAAATCCAAAGAAGAAAACACAAGGGAAAATTTTTTAAAAATAATAAAAAAATAAACGAACTGCACTCTAATAATGTATACAGTTGTTGGTGAACACAAAATTGATGGGATTATTAGTCCCATTTCTCGAATCCTTTTAGCGTTTCTCCTATTGAAAATCTCACATTTGGGTTTTCACCTATAAATCACATTAGGATTTATAGATGAAAGTAATTTTTGTACTTCTAATGACAAGAAAATATCGACTGGTATTTTCTAGGTCTTTGGTGATTTCATTGGAGGTAGGAGATAGGGTAGATTAGGGTTACAAACCTTCCAGAAAATCTGACCTGAATCTCCATTTGTTAACCTGGAATTCTTTATGGATTAAAAATAGATAAAAATATATAGATCTAGTTTTTATTTATACCAATATTTTCCATACACCTATCCTCTTTTCCTCCCATATTTTCAATATCCTCCTGCGCATACATATACTAAACATTCTGGGAAGGAAGTGACAATGGCAAACATTTTCAAGTCTAAACTTAAAATGAGAGAGCTATTAAGATGGAGATAACTTTATAGAATCGATTTTGATTTACAAGTGTCGTCGCTACTTAGAAAACAAGTTCCAAGTTATCACTACTACTTGTGAAATGCTTGCTGATATCTGGAATAATCTACATTCAAAGTACATTCATTCGAAGTATTCAAAGTACATTCATCTTATAGCCACCATGCTGCATGTTGCTTAACTCGATCCTGCAAGTGTTTACAATATCAGATGTACATAAGGATCAAAGTATCGAAAAGTCGAAAGAATTAAATGATGTGAAGAGGTCAAATAAAAGAACAGATGAAATTAAAAAAAATCCTTGTGGTTAGCACAGTTGGAAGCGCTGTCCTCCCCAAACCAAGTAGAAAAGACCTGAGTTCGAGTCCTGCAAGGAATTTTTATGGGACATTTTCCACAATGTGGCTAACCAGCCACATTGTGAAAAATGTCCATCTCAAGCGAGGGAGCATGGCTATTTCTAGCGGAAACTCTAGTTTTTCGTCTAGCAAACAAAAAATCGACCACAGAACACACGCAATTTACAGACAGCATATACGGAGCAATATAGCCTTTGTTGCTAATCCTCCCAAAAACAATAATAAAAAATATACATATTTTAAAACTTTATTAAAATATTTTAAAAATATTAAATATCCAGATACTTCCTGGCTACATAAGATCGAAAACTGATTAGAACAAACTCAACTAATATAGGCAAAACAGGAAGTGGATTATAAAACATACGTACTCTAAAGAATTAAAATTTTATAAGGCAGGTTTAAGGCAGCTAAGGCTCGTCTAACTTCCCTTCTTGGTGGCAATGCAGCAAAGGGAAGGGGAGGATTGCAAAAGTTGTTGTTGTGGTAGGGTTTTAGGAACATCGGTGACTAAGCCATATTGCTCAGTATATACTGTCTCTAAATGTGGTCGATTTCCGTTTGCTGTACGAAAAAAAACAGAGTTTCCGGGAGAAAAAACCATGCTACCTTCGCCTGAGACCGACTAACTCAGCCACATTGTGAAAAAGGCATATAAAAATTCCTCCCAGCATCGACGGGACTTGAACTCAGGTCTTTTTTTCTCGATGTGGGAGGAGGGCGATCCTACCAATTGTGCTACTCACAACGGCGATTGCAAAAGTGTTCCTGTGTTCGTGTACAACAGATAAAAATCCACCGCCACTGAATTGGATTAACAAGTGGTCTCTTCTCATTGCGTGGATGTTAACTCCAAATTCTTGGGTTATAGTGCCCTCGCGGGTATTACAGTGGTTATAATCACCGTCCTCCAACACTGAATTGAAAAGGCATGAGTTCGAATCCCATAAAGATTGCGAGGAATTTTTATGGCCATTTTTCACGATACGGCTGACTTGATCCCAGGCAATAGTCGCATGGTTTTCCCGTCTCAAAGAAACACGGGTTTTTCGTCCAGCAACCGACTGAATAATACAATTTTAGACACTGATACCTCATAACCTTAGAAGGGTTTAAAACTGCCATATACCAAGCAAATTTTCATTCTCCAGTATCATTTCACCAGTCAGTTGAAGGACTGATAAACTGGTAACGTCTTATCAAATGGAACTCAATAAGGCTTTTAACGTCTCTTTAACAACAGGATTTTGAAGGGAATTCTTGTGGTCTGTCTGGAAGGACTATTACAAGACCAAAAAAACCTTCTTCAAAATCTTGCTGATCCTAGATGATGCCCCTGGACAATATCCATAGTTGGATAAACTGCATTCCAAACACCAGAATTGTGTTTCTGCCACCAAACCTCATTACTGCAACCAGTACAGTATAGCAAACTTCAAGATGTAATATCTACGCAGAATATTTTCTCAGGCTATTTGAACTACAAACGGGTAAGAATGACCTTGAAAAATTTCTGGAAAGGCTGTAACATCTACGACGCAATAAAAAACACGTTGCAGCTCGGAAGGAGATCGAGCCAACGAATATGGAAAGTGTTTGAATGGAAAAGTCGAGGAAGATCACACTATAGCAGCCAATCTTGCTTAAGTGGACCTTGTGAAACGCTGAAGATGTTATAAACCGATTCACCTGATGAAGAGCTGACAAAAGAAGGCCTAACAGAACTGGAATTCCAGAAGATCGCAAAGGAGAACCAGGATGATGATGAAGTGTACCCTGCAAAGTACTTAACAAAAAGGAAATGAATGCAATATTCAAAGACAGTTCCAAAGTAACTGCTGCCTTTGAGAAGATGTATCCCGAAGCCGCCAAGATCAGAGCTATACAGGATGGCCTGTCTAGTTACAGGGCAAGCTATGCTAAGGATAAAAAAAAGAAAAAAAAAAAAGAAAAAAAGAAAAGCTGCTGTACAGGCAACTCTTGACTTGTATCCAAAAAAGGCTGAAAGTCCACCAAAACTTTCTCTATCTCCATCAGTATTTCAAGAGCATGCCTCACCCTCCACGTAATTTCTGGTCTCGTCCTTAAATAGAAATGGAAATTTATTTAAAATTAACTAACTAGCATACTAAAATTAACACGAGCAAGTCAACATTAGGAATTAAAATATATAATATTCATTGCGAAACTATATCTTGATGTTGCTGCCGCAATAGGGTTTTAGGAGCAACAGCAATTAAGGCCACATATATACTGTCTGTAAATTGCGTGTGTTCTGTGGTCGATTTTCTGTTTGCTGGAAGAAAAATCCTGGTTTCCGGGAGAAAAAGCCATGCTGCCCTCGCCTGAGACCAGATAACTTGGCTACGTTGTGAAGAAAGGCTCATAAAAATTCCTCACGTCACCGACGGTGACTCAAACTCAGGTCTTTTCCATCCGGTGTGGGGGAGGACGGCGATTCTACCAATTGTGCTACCCACGAGGGCAATTATTCACAAAATAAACTAGTTATGATTAATACAGTGATATATTTGTGTTATTAACTATAGCTATTTGGACGGTTATAACCAACATGATTTTTTTTAAACTGGAAACTGTGCCGATTGTATTTCGATTTCTTATTATGGGTGAATTCTGTAAATCCTATACTATCATCTGCGATTTCTGTAAGGACGATAAGCCAACTCTTCCTACTAGGTGCAATCGTTTCCGCTAGCTTCTACACGCTTCCGTATTTATCCAATTTTACCAAAGATTTTGCGTACTTAAGATTATTTCAGTAGTTTGAACCATGAAGTCATTTTCCTGCTGTCGGATCTATAGTACACATGTATCTGCAGTAGAAATAACGCCAAAAAGAAGATTTAGTTTTTTATTCTTTACTTGTTCTATCACATCAGTCTAGCTAAGCACGTGAAAACTAGGTTAATTCTCAAAGATAGCAAAATCTAACGATGTGCTATGGAAACGAGTGTTTTTAACAATTCCTTGAGGCTAACAAGAACACTTTAACTTCGCATGATCAGCCGTGTAAATAAATGGTTTTGAGGGACATTTCTGGTATATTTAACTTAACTAGACTTTTAATTGTCAAAGAGCATTCCTTATGGATGATGATGTGGAATTAGGAAAGTTAAATACCATGTACAGCTGTAGATGAATTTAAAAAAATATTTTGTTCTCTATTCTTATTGTGCTTATGCTTGAAAAACATTTTCATTCATTCTGTCTATATTTTTGTATCTGATTACGTTTATTATTGGTCCCTCACCAAACTAATAAGTGTGGTCTGAATCAAACTGTAAACACAAACGTTACTGATGGATCTGGGCAAAGCTGTATTAGCACAGAAGCCTACACTCTACAGGGTGCAGGGAAGGTTCCAAGTAGGGACTAAAGGGGCTATAGCCCCTATTATGATTTAAAATAATGTGGATTTTTTTAATGCTATATGATTATTAAAACTTAATTAAGGCTCGGGACACTGATTTAGCCTATCCTCCACAGAAAATCCCGGGACTGCCCCTGACCGGGTGTTACAATTTAATGCTAATAAAATTGATTACTGTATTATTATTTCTCTCTGATTGGGGGTTCCACCTCGCGACGGGTATTGCTACCAAGTATATGGGGTGGTTGATGTTATGTCTGGTGTTACTGTTGGTCGAGGAACTCTCTGACTATCCTACAGGTGTTCGGGATTGAGACTTTCTGGAGTTCCTTGTAGGCTGTTATGTAGGGTCTTTGGCACCATACCGGTGGTTGACACGATGATCGGGATGATCGCTACTTGTTGTATATGCCACATCTCTTTGATCTCTTGTCTTAGGTTCGTGTACTTCCTGATTTTTTCCTCATGGGTTTTCTGCAGGTTGCCAGTGTTGGGTACCGGTATGTCAATCAGACAGGTAGCCTATTCCTTCTTGTCCACAAGAGTTATGCCCAATCAGTTGTGCGGGATTATTATTATTATATTCCTTCAGCGAAGCATACCTTTTCCGATTAGAACAGCGCTCCGAAACCATGCCACGCCTTGTCTAAAAGCACACATGCATAGATTGATGCAGTTGTATATACTTTATCCCTCCTAGTCCAAGAAAGATTCCATTTTTCGGGCATTTTCAATCAGTGAGGACTTTGCACGAGTAATTAGTCCGTGTATTCCATTGTGAACTCTGTGTCAATACAGCGGCTTGGAAAGGTTTGACCTTAAGTCCGACATAGCCCGGATGAATTTCTGATCGCGTTCTAATTTTTGATATAATTACTGCCAAAATTGCGCTCGCCTAACTTTTGTTAGGCGAGCGCAATTTTGACTATCTGTGAGGATCTGAGAAAGTCGCGAGCGCGACTTTCTCAGATCCTCACAGATAGTCAGTCACTCCGATGTTACTAGTTAGATTTTGTGAAGTTTCTCTGTTCCCTAACTTTTGTTAGGCGAGCGCAATTTTGCTTTCTCCAAAAATTGAATGGTTTTCTCGGTTGAGTTCGAGATCTGGTCTCGTGATTGTATCGCTAATTTCATTCAAAACTTTTAATGACTAGAGTACTTTAGCGTTCACATCTTAGTTGATAGAAAGATTTAATTTGAGGAAAAATTTTTGCGATTTTTTTTCTAATTTTAAAGCTAAACCAACTATTAATTCTTAAATTGAGAAAAGAGAAGACAGGAACAATGATGCGTGACTTTCTCAGATCCTCACAGATAGTCAGTCACTCCGATGTTACTAGTTAGATTTTGTGAAGTTTCTCTGTTCCCTAACTTTTGTTAGGCGAGCGCAATTTTGCTTTCTCCAAAAATTGAATGGTTTTCTCGGTTGAGTTCGAGATCTGGTCTCGTGATTGTATCGCTAATTTCATTCAAAACTTTTAATGACTAGAGTACTTTAGCGTTCACATCTTAGTTGATAGAAAGATTTAATTTGAGGAAAAATTTTTGCGATTTTTTTTCTAATTTTAAAGCTAAACCAACTATTAATTCTTAAATTGAGAAAAGAGAAGACAGGAACAATGATGCGTGACTTTCTCAGATCCTCACAGATAGTCAGTCACTCCGATGTTACTAGTTAGATTTTGTGAAGTTTCTCTGTTCCCTAAATGCCAAAGTTAACCTTATCTTCATCAAACGTACTTTTGATGTTTAATGAACTGTTCGCAGAAACCTGATCTTGCATGATAATCTTCCATTAACATAACTATCAGCACGTTAATGCAATTTTATCTTGAGAATTTTGTGCACTGTTGATTTTGGGATGTATTCGCCATATTTATGAGCTTGTGGAACACTTCGAGGTCTATCAGTCACCGATCCAGTTTAAAGCTTTTCGTCAAGTTCTGGATGAATTTATTTGTGTCACGTCCTGCTTATCGACATATTAATTCTGGTAGCAAACTTTCTTCGCAAAGGTTATTGTTTATAACACTAATAACAAAACAAGGGAACTGTTTTAAATAATAGAAAAAAATTGCATTAATTTACCGGTACTTTCATTAACCACCACGAAAGCGACACCTATATTTATATACTTTTTTTTCACTTTCTACAATAAAAACAGAAAATATAAAATAAAACTAAGAATAAATCTGCGAATCCAGTCCTTTAAAGATTAGAAATCTGAAGTGATTCTTTTAAGACACATTGTGCAATGCCCTATCATGGCAACGATGACAAACAGATTAATGGGAAGTATCATGCTTCTATGACGTCTGTAGACATTTACGTCAAAAATTTGTCACGCAATGCCTCAAGTATCAGCCATGACGCATTCAAACCAGTATGGACGGGACTATTTGATATAATTAAATCCGAAATTAGTTATCGTATTTGATAGCTTATCATCCTCCAGCGTTAGTAGTAATAGTTCTTGCATTAACCCTCAGCTTGCGATAAGCAAGAGCATCACATTTTCTGTAGCAGCGAAATCTGATATAAACGTTCCATGTTTGGAGATAAAGGTTTAAAAATAATTAGGGTGGAAGGATATCAGTAGAGTTTAACAAGATTGAAGAATGAAAGATTCATATAGTATCTCTTTTTGGGCCGGTTGCTGGGGGAGAGTATCGCAGTTGCAAAGCACTACGGTTAATTTTTGCAACACGGTTTCCTGAACTCTGCGACCGGCCCTGTATGAAAAACGAAAATATTTTATTTCCGTATGAATTTACCATTAAATGATTAAATTCACTTAGTAACAATTTTAGCATTCACTAGTTAAAATATTTCTTAGTGACATAAGCACTTAATTTATAAGTCTTATAAACCTCAATCAGATTCCCGGTGGGTTCCCTGGGCCAGCTGAACAGCTCGAATAGCTAGTGGCACGTATATTTCAAGGTATCTCTAGATATGGTTCGCCATGCTACCTGTATAGCGCTCCACAATTGTCCCATGTTTGAGAAATCTTTATTGCGTGTGGCAAGCAGATGCCAAGAGTTTTTTTATAGCAATGATACGAGCTGTAAAATTCATGGAATGCGGAGGGGGAGGCATATATATAGGGAACATATGTGTGTTGCATATTCATAGTTAACTCCAAATATGTGGTACATCATGGAATCATCACAAAAAATTTATTATTAAACTGTGAGTTAAATATTTACAGAATTACGAAGCGCAGGTAACTGCTATATACATGTATATATTTCGCTTCGGTTTTTGTCTTCAATTTTTTTTACCTTATCCCCGTTTACGCATGTGCAGTGGAAGTGATTCATGTAACATCTCGAATTGTTTTTGAACTCCGACACGTGCGTGGCTAGTTACTGATGTTGCTTCTTACAGTTCGTACAGTTGCTGGTGTCATTATTCCGTGAAAAAAAAAAAAACAAAAAAAAACCCAACTGTATCTGTATTCCTACCACTCATTCTTTTACAGTACAGCATTAACCATTTTCTGATTCTTGATTTTAATATTTTCTTTATACACTGGTGTGCAAAATTTAAGGACCAGTCAGGTTTTCACTTGTAGCTTCTCATATGCGTGGCCTGGATATGAAAAAAGCATACCAAATGACCTCGTGAGGCCTTTTCCCATATCCAGGTATTTGGTAAGCAGAAATGATGAAGGAAACAACAATGACACAACAACGGAAACAAAACGGTACAGAGGGACTTTATTCAAAAATGGCAACATAGCACTGGCTGCCATGATACAGATGCATTACTGCCAAAGATGGAACAAAGGGAAGAGGTGGTCCTCAGTAGGAGATACGGCCACCCCTGATGTCAATGCAGGTTTTGCACCGCCTGTCCATACTTAGAACAATGTTGTTGATAAGTTCTTGCGGTAGGTTGTTGTTGTTTGGTTTTTAGGAGCATTAGCAACTAAGGCCATATTGCTCCGGGATATGCGGTGGTCATTCCCTGACCTTTCCGCATCCTCCGTATTTGGTGGTGACGGGCTCGAACCCTGGTCTAATCAAGAAGCGTGTGCTACGCACTGCTGATCCTTCCCACTTGGCTATGGAGGCGCCGTTCTTGAGGTAACATCGTCCATTCCTCTGTCAGCGCCATCTTCAGCTGGTGAATATTTTATGGTGGGTGTGGACGTGCCGCTAGGCGTCTCCCCAGAGCGTTCCATATGTGTCCGACGGGATTTAGATCGGCTGAAACGGGCAGGCCAATCCATATGAACAATGTCCTCACTTTCCAAAAGCATATCAACAGCTGCAGTGCGATGGGGTGTGGCGTTATCATCCATAAACACGAACTGGGGGTAAATGGCACCTCGGAACAGACGCACATGGGGAAGGATTACTTCAGTACGTTATCGTGCACCGGTTACAGTACCGCCTTCCAGTATCCAGAATTGTGTACGTCCATCCAAGATAACGCCTCCCTAGACGAGAACACTCCGACGCCCATATTGTTCCCTTAAAGTGATGTTTGCGGGGATGATACCGCGTGCCCACCTCTCGCCAGATTAGCTGACGTCCAGAATCGCTACTGAGACTGAATCTACTCTCATCAGTAAAGAGTACCTTAAGTAAAGATTTTGTGGTTGTAACCTTTAGAAATAGTGGTCCTTAAGTTTTGAAAACCAGCATATTAGTCCGTGTTTTCCCCCAAGCTAGCAATTTTCCGACCCACCTAACTCTGCCTCGATGGCATCAGCAAATATTCTTGCACTTTCTATTTAAGTGTATCCCGTTCCTGTAGAAGCAGTCCCTCCTGTTAACTAGCACAGACCAGGCTGAGAAAAATTCTACCCCTTGAACCTTGCACAATCTCTCCAGGCCCGAATCGATCGACAAGGTTCTCATCATATACTCCCTCCTATTGTCTCTGAGCATAATTGCAGACACTTTCAAATTCAACCCTGTATGGATTTCCAGAAACATTATGCCAGTGTCATTTCACTGATGACCTTCTCGAATTATAGACAAATTATAGCATTTTATAGTACTTGCTTTAATGTCCATGTACACCTTTATATGTACACATTTCACATTTCCGCTCTGCATCAATAAATAACACTGAACAGTTACACACTGCAATTTTTTCATTCATTTCGACAGCCTGGACTTTTTACAGTTAGTAATTTGATAAAAAAAACTTGTCTGTTCAGTGGAACCTTGTTGATCGTGAAAAGTGATGGCCTGCTCTGAGCGAACCGAGAGTAACTGCCAACCACATTTATTCCCAGCATATTTGGCACCGAGATGAGTCCTAGAATCCTCACTGTAGTAATTAGCCTGACATATGCATCTTGCCCAGAAGTTTTATCTCAAGTGTATGCAAGTTCTGAGGTATTACGAGGGTTGTGGCATCGATGTTTATATGCAGTCCACCTGAAAGTCCACAGCATGTAGGACTTCAAGGTAGCGAGGGCTACCGATTCCTAGATTTCGATGCCATAGAGAATTGTTGGGATACTGTACTGGAATCGTTGAACATAATTCTTAGTGCACTGCTCGACAAACTTCGTCTGCGCGGGTAGCACAGTGGAAAAGGCCCTGGGTTCGAATCCCGTCGATGACGCGAGGAACTTTAGTGGGCTTTTTTCACTCCGTGGCTGAGTTAGTCGGCCTCAGGCGTAGATAGCAAGGTTTTTTCCCCAGAAACTGGGGTTTTTTTCGTCCAACAAAACAGCCAAATCGACCAAAGAACACACGCAATTTACAGACACGAAAACGGGTTAATGTAATCATTTACGGGTAATCCTAATATAATATAATAATAATAATAATTTTTTGCTCGACAAACTTAACAGAACACGTAGAAAACGTAGTATAACTCGTGCAGCTTGCAATAAAGCGGGAAAAAATTTGGTATGGTAGTGTACCATTCAGTTTCGCATCAATGTTGTCCGCTCTAAAGACAGCTCAGAGTAAGTCCGAACATTCGGAGAAAATCTGACTGTATCATTAATACAATTATCCACCAAAGCTACCTACGCATGATTGGCTTAGACGTCATTAATAAATCTGCCCAAATCACCCTTACAAGAAAACGGTCGAAGAATGACATTGATGCCTCTATATAGAATACTTCCATTAAGAAAGTACAAACACACACACGCACACTGATCCGGGTCTAATCTAGGACGAAAATGTTACGTTTCTAAGTCATTTAAGTCTCCTACAAAAGCAAAAGCCTTTACGACATTATGGAGCATGCAACAACAGCTGCTGGGGTAATAAACACAAAACTGCTTGTTACACATGTACAAAGATGCCTTACCTCGGTTGCTTTGGTCGCCCGCTCGCCAATCATACGTTAAATTCCTTACTACAGAGTACTGGGTTCTCAGATGGATTAATAGAGCTACCAAGAGTCCCTTTACCGCCTCGAAGGCAGTTCTATTTGCATGCACAACCGTGGAAACAGATTCTAACAGAAAGAAATACTGGGAAATACTATCACCCCCTGTTCAGATCCATTCCCATCGAATGGATACACCAGATGTATACCAGCTCTTTAAATCAAACTCAATCCAGAAAGGCTGTAAAAAGATTGAAAACATCCCGGTTCTCCAAAACACACAACTTAGTTCCCTACAATGTATGTTTTCCATAAATACCTTAAAACTGTGGAATACAACTTCGACTATGAAAAATTGTGTAGTGATAAGAGGTATACAAATACAGTGATGACAAAAACCTATAAGATGATAGAATTCTAGATCTTCACCAGGCCTTATCCTACAAGTTATACAACTGAGAGAACCCCCAAAACTGTACATTCTTCCCTGAAGACGGTGAACGTCTGTTTACTACAATTAACACACTCATTTTCTTCAGTATAAGAGGCCCACAAGCTGCTATATGATGTATCTTTAGTAATAGTTATTGAAACATGTATTTGAAATAGTGAGTTAATATTGATTATAAATTGTAATGATTATAAATGATCATTACAATTCATATCATTACATATCATTACATGATAATCCTGCCATGATTATAAATTGTAAATAACATGCAATTTTATCCTTCTAGATTATGGCCGTATAGGGCTGTTTATGTAACTAAACTGAGTTAAATAAATAAATAATCAGAATCGCTAAATTCGACCCTTGGACAGGTGAAGAGCGTCAGGTCTTCCACAAAACTATCTAGTATTTCTCCGTGGTCCTGTTGATTTGATTTATACCACTTTGTACTTTACTTTCAATTTCGTTTTGTTTTGTATTTTTGCATCGAATTAGATTGTGATCTTTCAAATTACAGTATATGTGATTCTAGATATAACGCAAACCGTGTAAATTATTTATAAATAAAACAAATAGTATTACATTACATTTACTGCACATGTTACATTAATGATTTCATATCATTTTGTGCTTGAACTTCGATTTAATTTTGTTTTGTATTTTTTTATTTGTGATCTTTTCAAATTATATCTGATTTTAGAAATGCCTTTCATGTAAATGATTTATAAATAAAAAAGTATATTAAACTTACATATGTAACTTTTTATTTCGGGGTGCGCGCTAGTCCTTTTAAGTAAAATAAGGGTGCGCGACCAAAAAAAAAAAAAAAAAAGTTTGAAGACCACTGGTCTACAGTGTTCAGAAGTGACGGATCATTCTTCTGATACTGGAATCGCTAAATAAATTGGAAGAATGGTCTTCACATCATTCAGAAATGCCCAATTGGTGAATATGGCTCCCATGATTAAGGTTAAAATGGCATCCTTCGATGGATAGCCAAACGTTCCTATCAACAGAACGAAATGCTTCCAAAAAGATTACTTTGAAGGAAACAAACGCCAGTAGCTAGTATAAAGTATCATTTATTATTTTATTAAGCAATGAATCTTGAAAGTTTTGAGCAGGTTGCATGACTGCAGATTCTTGAGCTGCCCTCGTGGATAGCAGCACAGTTGGTAGGATCGCCGTCCTAAAACACGCCAGATGGAAAAGACCTGAGTTCGAGTTCCATCGATGACGTGAGGAATTTTTACGGGCCTTTTTCACAACGTGGCTGAGTTAGTCGGTCTCAGGCGAAGTAGCACGGTTTTTTTCTCCTGGAAACTCGGGTTTCTCGTCCAGCAAACAGAAAACCGACCATAGAACACAGGCAATTTACAGACCGTATATATGGATCAATATGGCCTTAGTTGCTAATGCTCCTAAAACCCAATAACAACAACAACAACGAATGTCTTGAGCTGAAATTTTAACCACAAAAGTATTATTCTTTTTTTCTTAACATTATTTCAAATGGTCCAACTCCTAATGAAACGAGCACTGAAAGGAAAAGCAAAAGTCAAAAATATAAAAACCGAAATCTTATGCGAAATAACTTTCGAAAAACCAGAGACCTAGTCATTTCCGCAAGCTACGCGAATAGGGTAACCTCCGAGCAGCAGCCCGCGAAACTAAAAGCGACTCAGGAGATGCTAACGACCGCAGTACATTACTACGTTACGTAACAAGTGACAGCCCTATTTTTCACAAGCCTGGGTGTTTATTCAACGATGGAGCAAAGTGTACCAGTGGCCTTGAAAACAAGGGATTTTCGCCACACGTGGCGCCGGTCTAGATGTGAAGGTCGATAGATTGGAGAGCGATGACCCGGTTTCTGCGCGCAAACAAGCTGTAATATAGGTCACCCGCTTTTTATTTCTGCCAAGAAGTTTTCTACCAATTCTGACAAACAATGAAATACGCCTATTGTGTTACAGTAGGGGAAAATTCGCTTCGTGGATACATCATTGGTTATTAGCCTACATTACAAGCCAGAGGATCCGTTATTTACGTATAACTTCCCTATGCTGTATCGAAAAAAAAAAAAAAAAAAAAACACGAAAGAAAAAAGTTTAATAAAACAAAATAAGTTAAGCAAATCAACTGACTGATAAACGTTATTCTCTAAATTAATTAATAAAACTAATAAAAATATCATAAAAATATTATTGGAGAAGGTAAATTTCACAAATAATCACAAACAGCTAAGTAATATGACTTTGAAACTTAATTGCTAGAGGGCAGCAGTGTCACTGGAATGTAAAATGGTGGTATGTATGGGAAAATACAGTCGCGACAGTTTCAGTAATGACTACTATTTTGAATTTAAACAAAAAGAAGAGAAGACTTTTGCTAATGTCACATACATTTATAGAAGCTAAAAACGCATCACGAAAATTAAACTAATTACTGTATACGTTTATATATTTACCATTTTCATAATTAACTCTCTCTCTGATTCATATCTAACTCTTTGATTAGGGGTGATCAAATAATAAAAGAAATAATTAAAAACAATTGAGCATACCCTGAATGCACTAAATACAGTTTTTTGTTTTTAACCAACAGCGCGGATTTTAGTCATTGCATATCACAGATGATATTCTGCAGTTATATTTAAAGGGTTTTAAGCCCTCGTGGGTAGCACAGTTGGTAGAATCGCCGTCCTCCCCACATCGGGTGGAAAAGACCTGAATTCGAACCCCATCGATAAGGGGAGGAAATTTTTAGGGTATTTTTCCACAACGTGGCTGAGGTCTCACGAGATGGTAGCATTGTTTTTTTTCCTCCAGCAAATGACCACAGAACACACGCAAATTTACAGACATATTATATTCGACGTAATATAACCAAAGTCGCTGATGCACCTAAAATACAGTACTTTAAGAAAGCAGCAGTTACCATCAGAGCTGGGACGAAATATTTCTTTCCCAGAAGCAACTACTGCTGCCTTCTCACCAAATTCATATGTAGTAACAGCAATATGTACTTACAATTTCATATGTACTTACAGCACGCCACTAATTCTTTAAATCTTGCACCCCTTCCAGCCTTGCTGCATCCTCATCCCGACTGTGGATGTCATATTTTTAGAGGTAATTAAAACTTTCCATGCAGTAAGTGGAGAGAGTCAAGATAACAAAACTCATCCTCTCTTGATTTACTTCATACTTAGTAAACAGATGAGATGCTATAAAAATAAACTCAACCATCGGTAAACACAGTACTAATCTGACAGGAGCACTACAGGGTTTTGTGCTAGGCAAATCATATTATTATTCCTGATAAACAACCTGTAAAAGTTTCCATTTTACAGGTTGTTTATGAGGAATAAACTTTTGCAGGTACTTACAACAACTAACAACATTGCGAAATATGGCTCCACAAAATGTACCAGAATAGCGTTTCAAAATCTTTAGAATTATTGAAAACTTTTCGAATTCGTCAAATGAAGCGAGGAACTTTTATGGACTTTTTTATATCCGTGCTGAGTTAGTCAGTCTCAGGAGAGGATAGTAGGTTTTTTCTGCCAGAAACTGGAATTTTCTATCCAGCAATACAACAATGATCAGAAAACACATGCAATTTATGAACATAATACACATGGGTAGAGGAGGGCTGTTCTCGGGTAACCTGACTTTTTTTTTTTTAATTGCTGGCTTGTCGATTCGTACAATTGCTGACAGTCTACACCATCCAAAGTCGACTATTGCAATGTTATTAAGAAATGGAAGCGTGATGGCACCACCCTTGTCCAGCGATTCATTCTTAAGATGGTTCTCGCTACACCCTATTTCGATCAGATGGGTGGCTATGAAAGATGCATGGACAACGTCTGCTGTCAGAGTGCATCTTTTTGAAGTACTATGTATTTTTTTTATGTATGTGCATCTTTTTGAAGTATTATGTAGGAGGGAGGCTATACATCTTAAATTTATTAAATTTAAATGAGTTAATTTTTTTCTGAGGTCTATAAGAGGATATACAAAGAATTTCAATTTTCTATAAATCCAGTTTCCTTTATTTGCAAAATAAAGGAAATAAAATCTTTATTTACAACTGAAATACAGGGTGAACCATGTGTCAGTTTACACAGAAGATACGTAATTTACCGAGAAGTAACTTACCAAAAATAGTTTGAAGAATTCATTTAAATGTCAAAAACAGCACTATGTAAATATAATAAACGACATGGGCATGAAACTCTGACATTTAAATTGTGAAGATATCTCGGTAAACTGACATACAGCCCACCCTGTATACTATAAACCATAACCGGCTATGCAGAAATAAATAAAATAAAGAACAAAACTACAAAAAATATCAAAAAAGAGCGCACTAATAAAAGCATAAAATACATTACAGCTTTCGACAGTTATATACTGTCGAAAGCTAGCAATTTATCAAACAGTTTATCTAGCTTCTTTATCAAGCAGATAAATCTTACGATGACAAGCCTCCTTATATCCCAAAGCTACAACAGCATAAAACACATGGTGGGAAGCCATGTTGTCCAGATAGGCAGAAACATTGGAAAGTGACGCATGAGGAAGTGCTCATGTGAATAACTTACTAAGAGTTCTCTAAACATTTCTGCTATCTGTTATCATTATGGATTGCAACGGTTTCAAAGATGCAACGGATTCTATCTTCACATTTCGGTCAATACAATAGAACCTGCCTAATCCGGCAACATCGGGACTTGATCCTTGCTGGATCTTGGAAGTTTTGAAATTCTGCTGGTCACATTATTGTTATAAAAAGCGGCGAAAAAAAAAATACTGCATTTCATTACTTCAAGTTATACTGTACAAGTGTATTTGGTTTTTAATTCCTGGCAAGTGGTTACAACGACTGTCCTCTTACGCTGAGCAGAAAATGTCTGAGTTCGAATCTTCCTCTCTCTCTTTATCTATCTGTCAATGACACGAAGAATTTTTAGGGCTTTTTTCCTCAATGTGGCTGAGTGGTCGGTCTCAGGCGAGAGTTGTATGGTTCTTTCTACGAAACTTTGGTTTTTTGTCCAGAAAACAGCAAACCGAGCGAAGAATACACGTAATTACAGACACAATATATTGATGGCTCATAACTTTAGTTGCCTTGTCTTTTAACACACACACACGTACCAAACATAACCTTTTTTTTTTTTTTTTTTTTCACTGAGAAAAGGATAACATACCAGGCATAGAAAAGCTGAGTAAATATTGACAGTAAAGTGAAGTAAATATACAGTACAGTAAAAATAAAAGTTCCCCTTAATTTTAATACTCGAATACCGTACTTGGTATGGCATATCAAGTACTGTATATTTTCGAAGGGGCAAAGCGAAATGTTTTACACGGTTACTTCACCGAAGTTCTAATGTCGAGCATCATGAACAATACAACCTTTTACGCAATAGATATGGATCTTCGTATTAATTTTGAAAGGAAAAATGCCTACACTAATCCATGCTAAAATCCTTTGGACTACTTAATTTTCTTTTGGTGGCCTATGTATTTTACATAGGCCACCAAATAGATGAAATTTATACTCGCATGTTGTTTAAAATTTGTGTCGATTTTGTTTAAAAACGCTGTTACCCACGAACAGCATAACCAAATTCAAGGATAAGTCAGAGAGTTGTAGAAGAGGGAATGTGTCGGTATTTACTAACAGCAGAGATCACAGAAATATGGAGCTACTATCTGACAAACAACTATCTTTAAAGCACACACCAGCCTTTGTTCTTGCAGTAGGAGATGATGTTTGTGGGTAACAGAGCAAGGAAGCTAAAACTCCAAAGTGAAAATCCTTTTTACATTTGTTTTTGCTGCTGAGTGCTGACTCTCAATTTACGTTCCATAGAGTAAACTAATGTAAATATAAATTATAAAATATTTAAGGGCAAAGGACTCATGCTACGAGATAGAATGACCAACGTATGGGTAAGTGCAAATGCATCAGTTAACGTAGCCATCTACAAAAGTTAAATTGGCATCGTTTTGATTACCGGTATATCTCATATTGTGAATACTTTCACAACGAGTTGCCATGGTATTGTACTACCTCGAATAAGTAACACTTCGCTAATGGAGAAGACTACTCTCGGCGAATACCACCACCACCCAGACGGCACCGTTTCAAAGCTTGCTGGCTTCTCCTCGGTGAGTGGGCAGGTACCTTGGTATTGCAATAGTGACAATCCAGTTATGAAGTATAAATATTTAAGAGCAAAAGGCCTCACCTTAAATTAAGGGTGAGGCCTTTGCTCTTAAATATTTTATAGTTTATACTACTGCACGCCTTCAGCCATCTCTCGTATTGTAGAGTTATACTTCATAACTAGGTTGTCACTATTGTAATACCAAGGTACTTGCCCACCCACCGAGGAAAAGCCAATAAGTTTTGAAACGGTGCCATCTGGGTGGTGGTATCCGCTGAGAATAAGTAACAGTAGTCTTCTCCATTGGCAAAGTGTTACTTATTCGAAGTAGTACAATAACATGGCAATTCGTTGTGAAGATATTCACAATATGAGATATAATCAAAACGATGTCAATTTAACTTAACTACTTTTGTAGATGACTACGTTAACTGATGCAATTTGTAGTGATGTTCAAATCAATGAAGTGAAGGGGGTATTTTTTCAGTTTCCAGTGAAATGTTTTGCCAAGGAGATATTTGACGGTGGTGGTGGCAGAAGCTTTGCTTAGAGTCAAACACCATTTCGAGATTCCTTTGTGTGTGTGTGTGTGTGTGTGTGTGTGTGTGTGTGTGTGTGTGTGTGTGTGTGTGTGTGTGTGCGCGCGCGCGCGAGCGTTAGACGCCAAAGGAACTATGGCAATATGAGGTGTCAGTATATCTTGTCTTTACATTGTGTGTACTCTGTTGTCGATTTGCCCGTTTGATGGACAAAAAACGGGAGTTTACGGGAGAAAACCACGCTACCTCGTCTGAGACTGGCTAACTCAGCCACGTTGTGAAAAAGGCCCATAAAAATCCCTCGCGTCATTAACGGAATTCGAACTCATGTCTTTTACACCCGGCGTGGGTAGGACGATGATTATATTCGCTGTGCTACCAGCGAGGATCCTATGTTATGCAATAAATGGAATTGGCATTCAGTTAATGTATGATTGAATTTCCTTTGGGTGGGTTTGAGAGAAAAATAGTTGCTAAATTAGTCATGCTGATTTTGAGTTTGAATTGATAGATAAAGCTGCCGTGTCTACTGGTCTGTAACTGATGGATAATGTGGTATGGGAGACATTATTAGATTACGAAATCCTCATTAAAGGTTTGATATTATCTGTATATGAAATATGGGAAACTGATATACATAATGACTTATGCATATCATTATGACTATTCACAATTTATTATTCTTTTGTACGGAATATGGGCAAAATTAGAAAATGTCTTGGTATACTCAGGTTTTAGAATGAGTTGATCGAAGACTAGAGGAGGAGGAGGAGCAACGAACTCATACTTCACGGAGTGGCTTACATTTCATAGTATCCGAGCTTGTCAGGAGCCACTAGCAAGGTGCTACACGATTATTTTTTATTTTTTTTTTTTATGAAAACCCCAAACACGAAAGGTATCAAAACCTATAGTACTTAGTACCGTGCTTGGGTTGAAGGAGAAGTATTGGGGGAGGGGAATGCCGGAAACTTTGCTCTAGAGACTAAACATGGGTTTCACTACTTCAAGCCTCCAATAAGCAAAGTGGTGGTATTTCACCGGTTGATGAAAGTCATCTACCACCTCCTAAATTGGTTATAGCGTGTGCACAGAAAGCGCCAATTCGTTTGCACTAAACGAATTTGTTCAGAAGAGGTGTAATCTACCAAATACGAATACTGGACTGTGAAGTCAGCTATATAGGGGAGGCAAAAAAAGGGGCCTAGATAGGAGAGAGAGAGAAATTAAGGAATCATTTTACACTGCTATACACGAAAGTGATTTCATCGGTCATATTTGGCCATCAAAGTGATCCACAGAGTGAGGACGGTCATGTTTCCCTTAGGAGTATGAAAGTTGTTCACCTTGGATTAGACTTAAATTACAATATAACAAACGAATAACATAATTAGCTTTTCAGTAAAATGTTAAAATTTATTTTTTTAAATCGAAAGTCTATTTTTAAGAGGTCTGGATACGCTTAAAATCGTAATCGTAATGGATGCAGACTAAATCTAAAAGAGCTATCATATATCTTGAAATGTTCTACATTAATTCGGTTAACGAGGACGAATCGCAAACAAGATTAACATTGACGACTAGCGCCTGCAACGTGGACTATCAATGATTCTTCCAGTCGAAAATCCCTTCTCCTCCTGTTTTTAGTGTGCGATTTGAACGAACACTATATCCAACACTATCTCGAAATTGATTCTAACTATTTATTAATGGCTTATTTTCATTAAATCTATACTACAGTAATAAGCTAATTAAATAGATTTGTGTCCATCATCTCAAAACTGAATACAGAGATCAAAAATATCGAAATAATTACGAATCAAAACAAACAAAAAATTTTACATTACACTAGCTGCCTATATGAAATATCTAAGTGATGAAGACTCAGATGTTCACTTAATGCAGAAAAGGTCTCATTAACCACGCATGCGTAGAGAATACAGGTTTAAAATCGCGCGTGCATTTTCTTAAGCTTCAAAAAAGGCAAAGGAGAACGTTTACAGAACCTAATTATTCTCCGCATTTTATTTTTGTTGTCCTGTCATGACAGTAATTTACGAATACTTTTATTGAAGATGAGAAAGATAGAAAAATTAATGGCCGCTTATATAAAAGACATCGTCCTCTTCTTTCCTCAGTCGGCTAAATTTAGACCTCAGTACATTTGAATATCGGACAGAATAAACAGAAGCCAGTAGAGAAGAAACAAAAAAGCTTTACTTTCACATTAATGTAGATATAATAAAAACAATTACGCCTTTGTATTCATTCTGCATCCTTGATTACAGTACGTTCATGTTTCTTTCTGTATATTATTCTTATTATCCTTCTGAGTTATATATGTATACTCCTTAAAAAACCAGAGGTGAGGATAAGAAGTTTCTTTCTAGCGTGGCAAACTTCAAGCTTTTTCAATACGGCACTACACGAGGCTGGCTCTTTCACAACTTTACCACTGACCTACATGGGTTATTTTTCAAAACATCATTCTTGGAGCTTTGATTATTACTGACCTACAAAGGCTACTGGGCAAAGTATTTAAGGGCGAATAGTCTTATTTTTTTCCCTCTTTTCCTCTCATTCCTTAGCAGCCATTATTTGATTCACCCACTTTCTCTGTTTATTGGCAATTCTGTCCATAGGGTGTGAGAAGCCACGCTTATAACTCACCCCTCAGCTGAAAGAACGAAAGGTGCATTGCAACACTGGCTATGAGCAGCGAAGGAAGGACTAGACCTCCTCCAAAAGGGTGAAGAATCTTTCTTTCAGTAAGTGGTAGACTGAAAGCTAGCAATATGTAGTATCTGCAAAATAAGATAGATCACTCATGAAAACTAAACTTAGATTATACTGTATATGCTAATCGCATTACAAAATTGTTTCTTCGACATGTTATTTATTTTTTTGTGGGACGTAAATTGTACAAACCAAAACAAGAAATTGGGGGAGAGTAACACGAACACGGGCTGTTCATACACATATCTTTAACTCCAGACTTAAAACTCACCTTCAAAATCTACATAGAGCAACGCAGCAAAAGAATACGAAAAGGTTTGCCCTCGTGGGTAGCACAATTGGTAGGATCGCCATCCTCCCACACACTGGGTGGAAAAGACCTGCGTTCGAGTCCTGTCGATGATAGGAGGAATTTCTATGGGACATTTTTTACAACGTCGCTGAGTTAGTCGGTCTCAGGAGAGGACAGCATGGTTTCTTTTCCTGGAAATCTAACCCCGGGGGCTCACATCTGGTGAGTATGGGCTTGGCACACCCAGGGTCCCGAGCTGGATACCATCATTCTTCTCTTTCTTGGTGAATTCCTTCTACTTTTGACTCTCTCTCTCTCTCTCTCTCTCTCAGGGTAACTCAGGAATTTTATTTTTTTTCCTGGTGCCGCATAAGCCTCAGGCTTCCTTGCACCATATGGCTATTAATCATAATAATAATAATAATAATAATAATAATAATAATAATAATAAACTCGGGTTGTTCCTCCAGCAAACTAAAAAAAAAAAAATCGCCCTCAGAACACACGCAATTGACACGGAACAACATGGCCTTAGTCGCCGATGCTCCTAAAACCCTACAACAACAACAACAACAACAACCAACCAACATCTGTTGCCCCTAATCTGACATGTAAATATCCCTATAGAAACTGGGATCCTTAAGTGACCTGGAAAATACTACCACCTCCTAGTTCGTACCACGGCTTCTTGAAGAATTTAATCCTCCTACTTTTTTGCACACTGTTTTTAGTAATAAGTAGGGTTAACTTCATGGTGAAACAAATGATAGGAGAATTAAACTATGCTGACAGCTGAGATTTCTTTAGAAGTACAGTTCCACTCGCCTACTTGCGGAACTCTGCCAAGTTAACTTGAAATCTAAACAGACTAAAAAAAATTTTCAAGACACACTAAACTTTGTAGTACGGTTAATCTTGATCTGATGAAGACCAGTAGTCACAAAACAGAGAACACAGATTAATTCAACCGGTGCAGAATATATAGTGACGACACGTGTTGTGCTTGTCAGTTAGTCAGTACGAAGCCCGTTTAATGGGGAAAGGGAAGGACCGGACGGAGTTTGAACGGGGAATGATTTGCAGCGCTAGGAAGCGGGAACCAGCATCTCAGCAACCGCAGGCATTGTCGAATGTTTGAGGATGGCCATAGTAGTGTGGCAGAAATGGTCCGAAGAGGGATCCAACGTGCCAAGAAGGGGAGAACACCAATGGTGATAGTCGAGATGAACGGCAGTTGGCATGTGCTGTCCGGATCATTTAACGGCAGACTACAACCAGAGTGCACAGATAAACGTTTCCGAGCCAACAATCCGGCGGACACTCTTGCAGATAGGTCTAAGGAGTAGGCGACCTGTTCGTGTTCCCATGCTGATCGACCGTCGTCGATATCTTCGCCTGCAGTGGGCACGGGAGTTCAATTCCTGGACATTGGACGACTGGAAAAGTAGAGTCACCTGGTCTGATGAATTAAGGTTCCAGCTCCATCACGCTGATGGACTGGTGCACATTCAACGGCGAGAACAGCTGCAAGCAGACTGCACAGTTAGAAGAAAACAGGCCGGCAGCGGTGGTATCATAGTTTGGCGGTTGTTTTCATGGGCATCACTGGGTCTCTCATTCCCATTGAGCACACCCTCACAGCCTCGGCGTTGTTTCGGACCAAGTTTTTCCCTACGTGGTGACCGTGTATTAACATAGCACTGGATTCTTTCAACAAAACAATGCCCCTTGTCACAAGGCCTGCATTGTGCAGAATGGTTCGAGGATCGTGTTTCAATTGTGTACTCCCTGGTTGCCAAATTCCCCAGATATCAATTCCATCCGACATTTGTGGGATGCGGTGGAACACAACATTTGCCAACCAACGCCCACTCCTTGCTTCGTTGCCAAACACCGGGACGTCCTTCTATCTCTCTGGTCCAGAATACCTGAGGACACTTTCCGCGGTCTCGTGAGATAGATGCCACCCCTTTGCAAGCGGTTACCACAGCGAAAGGCGGTCCAACACTTTGTTAGGTAGGTAGTCATAATGTTTTGGCTCATGAGTGCATAAATTACACCAATATTTGCAAGAGCGATATTATAATCTTTTTGTAACTGAAAACAGATACTCTGATAAAACTAAATATTTATGATTTAGGAATAACGACGTAGGCAAAGTCAAGCATAACCTGTTAACATTCAAACAAAGTAATCAGATAAATACGGACTGTTTTTTGTAATAGTCCTGGTGTTAACTCAACGTAACATTGGCAAGTTATTTGGCAATAAGTACGAGACCTCACGAGAGGCTGGTACAGCAATTTTCTTCAGTGCTTGCTGGATCCACGTAGGGGGTAGGTAAATCAATCTCCAGAGAGTATCATGAGTGGAGTCTTTATGCAGGACGACAATCTGTCGGTGTTCCATGACTACTATACAAAAAAGAGCAATTTTGAATTAGTGTTGACAGCATGTCGACTGGGCCCAGAAGCTATGGGCAATGATGATGCTCTTCACTGATGAATCAATATAGTCTTCAACGGGATCCTTGACACACTTTCATCTGGAAGGAACGTGTGGAATCAATTTCATCTCATCCTAATACTACACACACACACACACACACACACACACACACACACACACACACACACACACACACACACACACACACACACACACACACACACACACACACAGAAAAAACACTTTTACAGTTGGTAGTAGACATTACCATGTGCCCTAAGGAACTCTTACGATTGTAAACTATTAAAATGAGATCCATTCGCATGTTCGCTCTTTATGATCAGCAGTTGATTCAGACTTCTTTCAATGAACTTTAATGCAAGCTCTCACAGTGCTTTTCTAGTGAACCTTCACAGGAATGGCCAGTCACCTCCTCAGACCTCATTCCAGTAGAGCATGCCTGGGATGTTAGCATTAGCATTAGCATTAGTAGAGGCATATGATGCAAGAAAGCAAGCTTATGCAGCATCAGCCAAAAAAAAAAAAAAAAAAAAACCTTCCACTTCATCCGTCCGTTCGTTCGAAATACCTGTCCAGCTGAGCCTTAAATTTATTTAGGCTATCAACTTCCACAACAAGGGATGGAAGTCTGTTCCACCAACCAACCACCCGCTGGCTAAAGGCAAACTTCCGGACATCTAACCTACATCCGTCCTTCCTCAATTTGAACTTATGCCCTCTCAGGTGATTATTCTGAGAAAGAGGCAGACTCCCATCAGGATTGAGCATGCTCAAGCCATTCAAGGCTTTATACACCTCTATCAGATCACCTCGCCGGTGCCTAGTCTCCAGACACTGCAATTTGCAAAACTTAAGCCTTTCTTTGTAAGAGCAACACTTTGTTCCATTCATTAACATTGTTGCCCTTCTCTGTACTTGTTCTAGCAGCTCTACATCCTTCTTGAAATGAGGCCTCCAGACCTGTATACAGTACTCAAGGTGTGGCCTGACCATTGCCTTATACAAGGGAATAATCACCTCCTTATCCCTGCTAGAAAAATTCCTGTATATCATTGATAAGACACCATAAGCTACTCTTGCAGCCCATCTGCACTGCTCAGAGAACTTCATATCTGCCTGCACAATTACCCCCATGTCCTTTTCATTCTCTACCACTGTCAGTGCAATACCACAGAGTTGATACGTTGCTCTGGGGTTGCTGTTCCCCATATGTAGTACTTTACATTTGTCAATGTTAAACTTCATTTGCCACCTCTCAACCCATCTGCTCAACCTTTCCAGATCCTGTTGTAGCAGCATAGCATCAGTAGCGTCCTTAACAACCCTGCCAACCTTTGTATCGTCTGCAAACTTGGACATTAAGCTTGATATACCATCATCAATATTATTTATAAATACAGAAAACAACAATGGACCCAACACTGAACCATGAGGGACTCCACTAATAACATTAGTCCACGATGAGCAGTGTCCATTAATTACCACTCTCTGTCTTCTGCCACTCAATCATCCCTTTATCCATAGCAACAATTTGCCACCAATGCCACACTGCTCCAATTTGTGCAGAAGTCTTCCATGTGCAACAGTATCAAAAGCCTTTCTAAGGTCCAAATATATAATATCAAAGCTATTCCCTGCATCCAATTCTTTTGTGACTACATCATAGTATCCAATCAAATTGGTCAGGCAAGACCTTTCCTTAATAAAATGGGGGATGTCTTTGTGTGTGCACGATGCAAGGAGTGCAAGGAAATTAGGCGACAATTTCATATAGGCCCATTGTCATGGGCCTATATGAAACCTTGAAGGACAGGGTGGATGCCCTCGAAGGAAATAAATTGAGGGGCCCATCAAGCTCTCAGCTGCCCACATCAACACCAGAGCTTGGACTTGGTCATCTTGCAACACAGAGCCAGCCCCCAAGGCAGAATGCGCTGGTCCAACAGGAACTAGTAGTTGTTGGTGACTCAATTGTCAGGGAAACGGGGAACATGCTTTGTAAAAAGGATAGGTGGAACAGGACCAGAGTATGTCTGCCAGGGGCAAAGGTTGATGACGTTGTAGAGCAGATATCATCTTTTAAGGGCACAAAAGGTGATATAGTTGTACACGTTGGCACTAATAATATTAAGAGTAGGAGACCGGCAGAATTACTTAACAAGTACAGGTCACTGTTGAACAAAAGCCGAGAATTAGGGTTGAATTTGAAAGTGTCTGCAATTCTGCCCAGACACGATAGGAGGGAGTATATGATGAGAGCCTTGTTGATCAATTCGGCCCTGGAAAGATTGTGCAAGGCTCAAGGGGTAGAATTTTTTTCAGCCTGGACTGTACTTGTTAACAGGAGAGATTGCTTCTACAGGGATGGGATACACTTAAATAGAAAGGGTGCAAGAATATTTGCTGATGCTATCGAGGCAGTGTTAGGTGGGTCGGAAAACTGCTAGCTTGGGGGGAGACAAAGACTAATGGATTAACAGTAGCCACTGGCAGAGGTGAAAGAGATTCTTGCACTGCTTCTATTGGAATGAGCAGAAGCCTGAAAAACAAGATGCAGGATATTTCAGAGACTGCTGGAAGTCATTGCGGTACAAGTAAACACATGGGTTGTGTTAGGGTAGCTAAGAATAGAAACAGGTGCATGTATACTTGCGTGTACACTAATGCTAGGAGTTTAGTAAATAAATTTGATGAATTTGAGGTATTACTCAAAACATCAAAGGCAGATATTGTTGGGATATCAGAGACGTGGTGTCACACAGATATAAGGAATGCAGAACTGGAATTTGGGGAGTACAACGTCTACAGAAAGGATAGACAGGATAGGAAGGGAGGAGGGGTTATGCTATTAGTTAAAAAACACATAAAATCCAAGGAAGTGAAGCCAGTTGACATCGCTGGACAGTGCAGTGTTGAGTCAGTTTGGTGTGACATAAGCATAGGTAAATCAAAATTGAGAGTAGGAGTGTGCTATAGGCCTAATGACTCTGATGAGTATAATAAGATACTGTACAGGGAAATAGAGTGGGCCAGTAAATCAGAGAGTCTTATAATGGGGGATTTTAATTTCCCAGATATTGACTGGAATTTGTGGATTGGTCACTCACACACTAGCAAGGCTTTTGTGGATTTATTGGATGATTGTTTTCTACACCAGCATGTTCGGGAGGCAATTAGAGGGAGTAATACTCTTGATCTGATTATCAGTAGTGATCCTTCATGCATTAGGAATCTGCAGATAAATGAACCACTGGGTGGCAGTGATCACAGTGTGCTGAAGTGGGATTTACTCAAGGAGGTAACTACCATCAGAGGTAAAGGGAAGGGTTTTTGCTTTCGTAAAGGCGACTATGATGGTCTGAGACAGTATTTAAATTCTATACAGTGGGACCAACTGATGATGTTACCAACAGCAAATTCAAAATGGGAAGCATTCAAGGAACTAATCTTGGAAGCTACCAGGCTTTACATACCAACCAAGAAATATTGTTCAAGGTTCAGGCCTAAATGGTTGTCAGATGAACTAATGAGACATATGGCAGAGAAGAAAAATGCATGGGATACATACAAATTAATGGGTGACGTGGAAGCCTATGATAGATATAAGTTGGTCTGTAACCAAGTCACAAAGGAGATTAGGCAGGCAAAGGCAGATTATGAGAAAACCTTGGCAAAGGATGCAAAGAAAAACAGAAAAGAGTTCTTTACCTATTTAAACTCAAGAAGGAAAGGGATGAATCAGATTGGTCCACTGGATGTTGATGGTTCAACAGTTGAGGATCCAGCTCTGGTGGCTAACAATCTAAACGAGTATTTTGCATCTACATTCACACATGAGGAGTTATTCAGGAAGGGGAATGTCGTAGGTGAAGTAAACATTGGCAGTGAGCTAGATGATTTTCTAATAACTGAGAGGAAAGTGGAGGAGAAATTGTTGAGGATAAACATAAAAAAGGCACCCGGGGTGGATGGGATCTATCCAGTTATATTAAAGGAGGCAGCAAAGGAAGTAAGCAAACCCCTAGCCATAATTATGAGAGCTTCTTTGGACTCAGGGGAGGTACCCATGGACTGGAGATGTGCAAATGTAACCCCAATTCACAAAGGAGGATCAAAGGCTGACACAAGTAATTATAGACCTGTTAGTTTAACTTCAGTTCCAGGAAAATTAATGGAGGCACTGGTTAAAGAAGCACTGCAGGATCATCTGGACAAGAATTCAGTTATAGCTCAGACACAGCATGGGTTTGTTAAGGGCAGGTCTTGTCTGACCAATTTGATTGGATACTATGATGTAGTCACAAAAGAACTGGATGCAGGGAATAACTTTGATATTATATATTTGGATCTTAGAAAGGCTTTTGATACTGTTGCGCATGGAAGACTGCTGCACAAATTGGAGAAGTGTGGCATTCGAGGCAAATTGCTGCTATGGATAAAGGGATGGTTGAGTGGCAGAAGACAGAGAGTGGTAATCAATGGACACTGCTCAACGTGGACTAATATTATTAGTGGAGTTCCTCAGGGTTCAGTGTTGGGTCCATTGTTGTTTTCTGTATTTATAAATGATATTGATGATGGTGTATCAGGCTTAATGTCCAAGTTTGCAGACGATACAAAGGTTGGCAGGGTTGTTAAGGACACTACTGATACTATGCTGCTGCAACAGGATCTGGAAAGGTTGAGCAGATGGGCTGAGAGGTGGCAAATGAAGTTTAACATTGACAAATGTAAAGTACTACATATGGGAAACAGTAACCCCAGATCAACGTATCAACTCTGTGGTACTACGCTGACAGTGGTAGAGAATGAAAAGGACCTGGGGGTAATTGTGCAGGCAGATATGAAGTTCTCTGAGCAGTGCAGACGAGCTGCAAGAGTAGCTCATGGTGTCTTGTCGATGATGTACAGGAATGTTTCTAGCAGGGACAGGGATGTGATTATTCCCTTGTATAAGGCATTGGTCAGGCCACACCTTGAGTACTGTATACAGGTCTGGAGGCCTCATTTCAAGAAGGATGTGGAGCTGCTGGAACGAGTACAGAGAAGGGCAACAAGATTAGTGAATGGAACAAAGGGTTGCTCTTACGAAGAAAGGCTTAAGTTTTGCAAATTACAGAGCCTGGAGACTAGGCATCGCCGAGGTGATCTGATAGAGGTGTACAAGACTTTGAATGGCTTGAGCATGCTCAATGCCGATGGGATTCTTCCTCTTGCTCAGAATAATCACCTGAAAGGGCATAAATTCAAATTGAGGAAGGACGGATGTCGGATAGATGTGCGGAAATTCGCCTTTAGCCAGCGGGCGGTTGGTTTGTGGAATAGACGTCCATCGCTTGTTGTTGAAGTTGATAGCCTAAACAAATTTAAGGCTCAGCTGGACAGGTATTTCGAACGAATTGAGGGGTGAAATGGGAGTAGTGGTTGTTTTTTTTTTTTTTTTTTTGGCTGATGCTGAATAAGCTTGCTTTCTTGCATCATATGCCTCTACTAATGCTAATGCTAATGCTAAAAACCATGCTGTGTCTGAGCTATAACTGAATTCTTGTCAAGATGATCCTGCAGTGCTTCTTTAACCAGTGCTTCCATTAATTTTCCTGGAACAGAAGTTAAACTCACAGGTCTATAAATACTTGTGTCAGCCTTTGATCTTCCTTTGTGAATTGGGGTTACATTTGCACATCTCCAGTCTGTGGGTACCTCCCCTGGGTCCAAGGAAGCTCTCATAATTATGGCTAAATATATGGCTAATGGATTGCTTACTTCCTTTGCTGCCTCCTTTAATATAACTGGATAGATCCCATCCACCCCAGGTGCCTTTCTTGTATTTATCTTCAACAATTTCTCCTCCACTTTACTCTCAATTATTACAAGATCATCTAGCTCACTGCCAGTGTTTACTTCATCTATGGCATTCCCCTTCCTGAATAACTCCTCATGTGTGAATGTAGATGCAAAATATTGATTTAGTTTGTTAGCTACCTGAGCAGGATCATGTACAGTTGAACCATCGATATCAAGTGGACCAATCTGATTTATCCCCTTCCTTCTAGAGTTTACATAAGGAAAGAACTCTTTGCTGTTTTTCTTTGCATCCCTTGCCAAAGATTTCTCGTAATCTGACTTCGCCTGCCTAACCTCCTTTGTAACTTGGTTACAGATCAACTAATATCTATCATAGGCTTCTGTGTCACATGTTAATTTATATGTATCCCATGCATTTTTCTTCTCTGCCATATGTCTCATTAGTTCATCTGACATCCATTTAGGCCTGAACCTTGAACAATATTTCTTAGGTGGTATGTAAAGCCTAGTAGCTTCCAAGATAAGTTCTTTGAATGCTTCCCATTTTGAGTTTGCTGTTGGTAACATCATCAGTTGGTCCCACTGTATAGAATTTAAATACTGTCTCAGACCATCGTAGTCGCCTTTACGAAAGCAATAACCCTTCCCTTTACCCCTGATGGTTGTTACCTCCTTGAGTAAATCACACTTCAGCACACTGTGATCACTGACACCTAGTGGTTCATTTATCTGCAGATTCTTAATGCATGAAGAATCACTACTGATAATCAAATCAAGAGTATTGCTTCCTCTAGTTGCCTCCCGAACATGCTGATTTAGAAAACAATCATCCAATAAATCTACAAAAGCCTTGCTAGTGTGTGAGTGACCAACCCACAAATTCCAATCAATATCTGGGAAATTAAAATCCCCCATTATAAGACTCTCTGATTTACTGGCCCACTCTATTTCCCTGTACAGTTTCTTATTATACTCATCAGAGTCATTAGGCCTATAGCACACTCCTACTCCCAATTTTGATCTCCCAGTGCTTATATCACACCAAACTGACCTGACACTGCAGTGTCCAGAGATGTCCACTGACTTCACTTCCTTGGATTTTATGTATTTCTTAACTAATAGCATAACCCCTCCTCCCTTCCTATCCTGTCTATCCTTTCTGTAGCTGTAGTTGTTCTAGGCAGAAGGTTGCCAGTCAAAGTTTCTTCTGAGCAACTTCACTGAGTTTGCGCAGTCCTTTCGTAAGAGCTGGAAACTGATACCATCCGAATTAATTGATAGCCTTGTTCTCAGCTTGAGGAGTCAATGTCGTGTCTGTATTACTACCCACGAACACCACACACTTTACAAGAAGAATATATTCTGTAGATTATCGATAGGCCATTTTTAGCTGCTTAATTCATTTTGCGCAACTCTGTAATATCAGACCAACGCACATTACATGAATTATTAAAGCACATTAAGTAGAATGTGCCAATAAAGATTGGCCATAATCTAATAAGTTTTTGAGTTATTTACGTTTTTGTGATTGGCCTATAACTTTTGCGCAACAATATATTTTATCTCGAAAATTGTATAACAGCTGTTGATCTTTATAATAATCCACCATGCAGTCCAGAAAATTTTTTTTCTACCAGACAAACCATTGTTTCATTTCCATACCCGTGATCTATCTTGAAAGAAATTTTCAACTTGGAGAATCCACTTCTTAGTATTCAGTCCGATCATGGTCTCTCGTGAGACTTGGATTAGGATCGCTATAGAAACGTAAGTAAAGAACACGTGGCATACTTCTTACGAAGGACATTATCACAAGGGGGGCCTACGAGTCTGTTGTAAAATCCGTCATGGTTCTAGGAAACAAAATAAATGTGTGTTTTATTATGTACTGAAAAAGTCAATGATCTTTCATTTTCCTCCGAACTGCATCTAAATCACCCGCATGTGGCATTTCGTGGTGATCTCCAGTCACACGCAAATGTACGGAAAGGTGGCTATCTGGAGTGACTGCTACATATAACTTGAGCTTACTTCCGGAAGAAAAACAAACTCGGCGGATGTGACGTTTGCTTAAGTAGGTCGAGAAGGAAAACCCAGTCACACACTTCGTGCACTAGAGTTTGAAGAATCATCGGACATGTTTATTGGCAGTTAAGCTTACCATCGAGGTTCGAGGCATCCTGGGAGTTAAAAACTCAATATTGTGGTACCCATAAACTATAACCATTGCTTGGATTATACCGGAAACGTGTTTTGGCAGGGTATATCTCAACTGAAATGAATACCAAGAAAAATCAATAAGGCTAAAGTTCTCGGTACAGTGGCGGACAAAAAAAAACTGCATCACTTGTGAATTTTGCAAATAATGTGTTTTTCGCTGCATTATGGGTTGCAGAAATGTTCGAAAATGCATTTGTTAAATGGAATATATATCTCTGTGAATGAAATCCAATCCTTATATACCTAATTGCCATAAATATCTTCCCAAAGGGTGAAACGCGTAATTAATCGAAATATGAGAAATCATGCAAATGGCAATCATGACAACCAAACATACATTTTATTGCATTTACGTGTACAAACTGAAATGACAAGTTAACGGAATAGTATTATGTATTATGTACTGTAAATCAGAAAAATAAGTCCTCAATATTTTGTTGTTCCTCCTCGAGGAGCTGCAATTACAGCCTTGCAACGATCTGGCATAGAGTAAATCAACTTCTGGATATACGGTTGCCCAATTTAGTGATAACACACCCTTACAATGCTCTCCTGCAGCTGAATATTACTTCTTGGCTTCTTCCGAGAAGTTTTAGACGACATTATGTACCAGCAATTTTCAATAGGGTTCAAACCTCGACTGTTGCTAGGCCAGACAAACACTGTAATGCCAGCATTTCTGAGGTATGACTGCACCTTAAGGGAGAAAAACGAGGGAAAACATTGGTGTAAGTATGTTATTAAGCCTTGTGAGACAAGAAGACAAAGTCATCATTAAATCTAAATAGCATAAAACTTACCAATTTTGCTGTGGGGCAAGGTGCTGAGTCCTGTTGAAAAATGCAGTTTTGGACGTCCGTGTGGTGATCCCTAATAACGGGTTTCAAGCACTCCTCTAAGGCAGCAGTACAAATTTCTGCATTCACCGTTCCGTTAATAAAATTAATTCGCCCCACCCCTTTGCTTGTTATGCATCTCCAGATCATCTGACCGGCGGGGAACTTTACAGTCAGTGTTTTGAAGTCAGGATGGTATGCCTCCGATTATCGTCTTCTGACATATCGCTTCCCATCCGAGCCATACAGGTTGAATTTCGATTCGTCAGAAAAGATGACGGTGTCCCATTACTCTTTTGTCCATGAAACATGAGTTTTAGCCCAAGCAAGTCGCTTTTCCTTCATTTGTTGGCTAAACAAAGGCTTGGGCCGATAGGCATGCATACCACATTTCGAAAGCTGTCTTTGGATAGTTCGTGCACTTAGTATTAGCATTAGTAGAGGCATACGATGCAAGAAAGTTTGCGCTTATTCAGCATCAGCCAAAAAAAAAAAAAAAAAAAAAAAAAACACTCCATTTCATCCCTCCATTCGTTCCAAATGCCTGTCCAGCTCAGCTTTAAATTTATTTAGGCTATTAACTTCCACAACAAAAGATGGAAATCTGTTCCACCAATCAACTACCTGCTGGCTAAAGGCAAACTTCAGCACATCCATTCTACAACTGTCTTTCCTCAATTTGAATCTATACTCCCTCAGGTTCTTAATCCGAGCAAGAGGAAGAATACGATTAGCATTCAACTTGCTCAACCCATTCAAGGCCTTATACACTTCAATCAGATCAACTCGCAGATGCCTTGTTTCCACTCGTTTCAACACCATCTCAAAGTCCAGTTTTAGATCAGGAGCACTAGCATGGCGAATACGATGGCATAGCCGTTTCAAATATCGATCTTGGGAAGGCGTAGTCACTCTCTTATGGCCTAATCCAGGTCTTCTCTTCACATCACCAGTTTCACGCTTTAATTTCAGCACCCGGGATACTGTTGACTGGTGGCAGGCCATTTTATCAGCTATAGCACGCGTAGAAAGCTCTTCCTGGGACAGAGCAACAGCCACACTTTTTTTTCTTGGTGTCAACTAACATATGGACCATATTTTACACCTCCACAAAACAGGATGAGCGTGTATACCCTTCCAACGCCGTATTTATAGAAACGGCTGATGCAATACCTTGCGATTACTGCCTGATGTAATAGAAGCGTTATCTGACGCAATATCTCTGCTTTGCGACAAACAAAAATGACTGTAATCAAACAATATCTTAAAAAGAGTACCGAAAACGGTACTCTTTTTAAGGTGATGCAGTTTTTTTGTCCGCACTGTACTTACAGATTCAAACAAAAATACTGTACTTTTATTTATACGGTACTTTTATTTATCGTGGTTTTTCATCCCAGTGCAAACTGAAATTATTGTTTCAATCGAACATAAATTTATTACATAAAAAAGATACAAATTTTATGGGTTTTAAAGTAATTATAAAATAAATTCAAACGGGTGTATATTTAATGCTTCTTTTAGTTTCATTACAGATATTTGATTAGACAATTTAAAATTCCATGTTAAATCAAAGGCGGTTTCAAGCGGGTTTTCTAGGAGGAACCACCCATTGCATCTTCCTATATCCTCCATACTTCGGAATATAATGGTATAAGTCCCATTCAAGTCCTCTTAAGTCGGATGAAAGGGTATTTCGTTTAATTAGTATAAAAAACACAAGTTGAATTTATGTTATTACAACAAAACAGAAAAAGAAGAAACGAAAAACTATGTTTATTAGCAGGTATTAAGCTCAAAAAGTTAATGGAATAAACATATTACTTTTATCAACGTGGAAACTGACTCTACTGTTAGAAAAGTAACTTTCATCTTTACGCCTAAATTGCAATTGAGCCAAGCGAAGATGAGAAAAACATATCCAAATCATAAAACGAAAACTAGTACCTTCTACTGTTTAATCTGTATATTAATACTAATGAATCCACACAAATCACCTCTCATGGAAGCATAAATCGTCCATGGTCCAGGCAACTACAGAAAGATCAATTAACATAAATTTGTTCGTACACTGAGGAGCGATCCTGAACTCCAAGCTTCAATTTCATTAAAAATTTATCACTTAGATCCATTAGAATATAGATGATAGTAGTCGGCAGCATCTACATAGTTCAAAATAATCATTTCCGAATGCTGGCATCTGAATTGGGCTCTCTGGAAACTCCACCTCTCAGCACTCTACAGGTCGTATGATCTCGGGGTTAGGCCTTGATAAACTCCCTGATATCATAACTGAACGAAGGTTCATCATAGCGAGTTTTCACTAGCCAAATGTCTGAATCCGATATTTAGAATATCTACTCATGAAGAATCTCCTAAAGCCTTCTGCGGCCTCACACCTCTAATCGTAAACACGATCAGTAGAGTCCGCTCCGTGACATTCTTTTTTCTACAGTTACTACCTATCATCCCATCCCTAGACCGTGACCTGAACAAACTTGTGTCACACAGAGGACATCGCCGATATCCTACGACCATCCACGGCAGTCGGAATGCCAGAAGCAGAACAGAAAAAGTGACACCAGTAAAAGCACACAACTGATAATCATTCTGCATGATCTAGCCTCAAGTTCATAATTGGATGCCCAGTATGAACTGAAGTTTCTTTTATAACTAAGGCAGTTTTCACCCCGTTAACCTGTTTCATTATATTCTTGTTAACCCTCTTATCCCAATCGTGCACTTATTACACCATTGGAATAATAGGGATAAAGTTGGCCCTTCGCATATGCTGCCCTGACGTTGCTGTGTACCTTTATGTACAATCGTTATCTATTATACATCAACAAATAAGTTATGTTATTTATATAATTTAGTTCTGCAGTGTCTACAGTATTAATGACCAAGAAAAATATTCATAATTGCTCGCATTATAAGTTTTTAATTTGGGGATTAACTGGATCAAGCGAAAACAGTAGCATGTTTACAAAAAAGCGCACGCGGTTCTAATTTTTTTTATTTGATTTATTATTCTTATACCATCCTTGTTCCGGGCGTATTTGACAAGGAAGAAAATAATAAAAAAGATGTCAGCAGTCGCGTTATACGCTGTTGAATGTTGGAGGTGATCGGCCCAGTGTTTTTAAGATTGTTCTTCATCCACCCGACAAAGTTCAGAATGTTGTTCAAAGAAGACGAAGGTGATTTATGTAGGTGCAAAGTTTATACAGTGCATTGTGCAACATAATCCAAGATAATCATGTATAGTAGTTTTCTCTCTGAGGTGTTACGCTTGCCTAGGGAGAAAGAGTACAATGGGGAAGACTTGGAGGTACTTTATTACCTGTTTAAAAAAGAAAATAAGTGCATCAAACGTCATACTCCATTTCACAATTTCAGAGAACACGGATGGTGGTACGAAAATGATGAGGGGAGCTAAAAAGGCTGAGAAACACTGTTCTACAATTCGCGCAGTGTATGCTGAACCTTCAGAGTAAAACTTAGAAAGAGAGAGAGAGAGAGAAGAAAGCGAGAAAGAGAGAAAGTGAGAGAGGGTGAGGAGAGAAAGAGAAAGTGAGGGAGTGTGAAGAGAACAGACAGAGATATAGAAAAATAGATGTAGGGGTGAGAGTTAGCGCTAGACATAATACGCTGGATACCTTTCCCCTTCCAACCGAAACCATTTCAAATGTGCACTCGACACACAAATACGGACTTCGCACCTGTATAAAAACCAACCCTTTACCATTCCTGATGTTATCGGCCAATGGCTGTAGGGCTCACCGGGCGAAAGCCAATAAACTTTGGTCTTACTTCATAAACAGGTTTTTTTTCTCAGTGCAGCGGTTCTGTCCATGCTAGGAGTTCATTCACTTGGGGTCAGTGTTTAGAGAAAGGCCGAGAATGCGTGGGGGAAACTATTTTCTCACTTCGTCTTTTCCTTTAAGTGCCCTCTGCTGCACGCAGCTAAACGGCGTTCAGTTTTCTTGTTCCATGTGACCTGGCATACATTTTCATTTTTCCCCTTTTTAGTAGCCCAGAAAACAAACGAGTTGGAATGTTGGTACTATCTATTCATTTCTCCCATCCTGCCTGTAAACACTATGATCAAGCAACTCGCTGCTACTACCTACTATTGTTCAAATCATCTGTGACAGTTTGTTTGACTGCCAACCATAACAAAGATATACAAAGATATTAGTATTCTCAAACGATTTTGTAGCTAATTATATAGCTGGTTTCCAATATCGGGTTCACAATTAGCTACGAGCATAGATATTTTGATTGTTCAATGCGACCTCATTAGCCTGGTTTAATATTCAACATGGTCTGTTACAAATACCGCCGTTTCTTTTAAAAGAAACAAAAAAGTGGTGCAGTTGATGAACGCTGCTGGAGAATAATTCCCTTAAATCGGCAAGGAGTTGAATTCCTTGAGATCTTTCGTAATGGTCAACTAATTTAACGATTTCCAGTAATGTTACTTCAGTATACTGATATCCGATTTACAGCGATGTTTACGTAGAAAATAATGTCCACACATAAATTAAACTGTTGTTGTAATAGGGGTTTTAGAATCATCAGCGACTAAGGCCATATTGCTCAGTAATTACTGTCTGTAAATTGTGTGTTTTTTGGTCGATTTTCTGTCTGCTGGACGAAAAATTCGAGTTTCCGGAGGGAAAAAACCATGATACTCTCGCCAGAGACCGATTAACTTAGCCACTTGTGAAAAAGGTCCATAAAAATTCCTCACGTCATTGACAGGACTCGAACTCAAAGTGGAGAAAAACCAAGAGAAAACCCAGGTGCCATCTTTTTACTGCCAATGAAGTAGGCTGAAACTACAAATATGCAATAATGCAGGTGAGGCCAAAGTTTATAACTTTTGTCTAGAGAACACATGAAATTTATGGACATATTAACTGCCCTAAGTCTTTGGCAGGGTCTAGCGTTTTAACCATTCGGTCACCCTGGTAACAACATTGTCATAAAACATCCATAGTCAACTTTATATTATCAAATAACATCCGTATGATAATATAAAATGGGCAGATGAATTAGTTCTCTAGTTGCCTTAATACGCCACTTTACTCTTTTTTTTATTCCTTTCTCTGTACATAACCACCACTAACTAGACATGGTTAACAGTTACAAAATAACTTTCTTTTTAAATCAGAAAACCTATCAGTAATCCTAAAAATGTCACAGAAGAGCGTATAGCTGAAAATCAGTGCTTCTCCTTAGATGGCCGATATCAGGACACCTTGACCCAGAACGGTTAAGAACTAGTTATAAACAGGAGTGTATTTAAGATTCCATTCCAAGAAATTCTGCAGGTTGCCAGAGCGTGTACGCGGGTAGCACAAGGATTATAATCACCGTACTCTCCAAACCGGCTGGAAAAGGCCCAGGTTCGAATCCCGTCAATGATGTGAGGAACTTTTATGGGCATTTTTTTTTTTTTTTTTTTTTACTCCTTGGGGAAGTGAGTCGGTCACAAGCGTGAATAGCAAGGTTCGCCCCGCTGGAAACTCGGGTTTTTCGTCCAGCAAAACAAGCAAATCGACCAGAGAATCATATTGCAATTTGAACATGAATTGATAACAGAGGCATCATACGACATTATGATGTCATTATGATGTTGTTGAATGAAAGTTCTCGTTGGGGTAGATTCACAAGTAACAAAATACATCATAATACTAATAAATTTCCCTTGCATTAGCATATTAGTTACAATCTCTGTCCTTCACGCTCTTGTGAAAAAGATCCGGATTTGAGTCCCGTCTAGGCGGGTTGAACTGGGATCGAATTAGTCGGTTTCAGTCGATAGCTGCATACTTTTTCCCTCCGAAAAACTCTACACGAAATTTATAAAGGCAGTATGCTTATGCCTCATACCCATATTTTCCTTGTCGTAAATCTAATCAATAAAAATAACTAATTTATTCTGTATACAAAGGCTGAATATGTATTACGTTAAGGGATCTTGCAGAGAAACTTCGAACAGGTATAAAGGGACATTTATAGGGGTTGTATTAGAATTGCCAAAAAGGTCGCATTACAGGAGTCGATACGAGATGCTCGAAAATATGGCCACATGACATCAATCACAATAATAACACTAAGACCTTTGATATTAATAAACCAACGCTTGGATGCCACAACTGACTTAAGCTTAGCTGCAGAACAATTACATCCCATTCCTCTGCACAGTTAACAGATGAATCAAAGGCGCTGAAACCTTTATTCAAATATAAGAAATGCCACATTACTCCTTTCCACTAATGTTGGGAGGGGGATTATTCATGCGTTGATCGAAAACATATTACGATCGCAGTTTGAGCCATGGTGCTCTTGGTTGTGCACCATTCATAATGTAGATGAAAATAAAGTAACGGCAAGATTTTAGCAGGTGGACTATATAAAATCAACTGTAAAAAACAAAATTTCGTATTACATAAAATAAAATAAACTGGTGAGCTAAAGGTAAGGAACAAACACAAAACGCGAATGAATTTTAAATAGAAATAAACATAGAAACAAATCATCATATATACAAGTATATGTATAAAAAATTTCTATCTGAATTCGTAATAAAAAGTCTGTTTTCGGAAAACAGACTGTTTTTTGCGTTTATCTCCCGCACTTTCAATTCCAAGAGAGCCATCGAATATCCCTGGACCAACAGGATTACCGTTGGTCCAGGGATCCCACAACCTTAATTTAGGGCCTATAAAAATATGCGCGACAGTACCCCAAACTACATAAATCTGGCAATAGGAATCTACAGTAAACTCCTATTAAACTGCTTTCGAAGGGACCGGCCCCAAAGAGCACTATTTGAGACTCAAATTCACAGGATTGATAATGGAACCAGAAGACAACAGCGATAAAAGAGGTATATGGGTAGCATGTATTTGGAGATAATAATGGCTTACCTAGTTTCTTATTAAGCCAATAAAGTGCCCAGTACTCCATGCTGAGAAACAATTTCGTGTTGTGGGCTAGTGCTGCAGACCATATCATGGGGTCAAACAGGCAAAGGCCATATCATGGGGTCAAACGGTGCGATACATATTTATAGCAACTGTAAAGCAGCTTGTGCTGTAGATGCCTGTGAGCTCTTGTTCAACTCTGAACAGCTGAACAAGAGGGATCACTTTTCATCAAAAGTGATCCCTAAATCTCGATGGCTTTTGGCTATTCTACTATACGTGGATTATTCCATACACGTAATTTGCGAATTCTTTTTAAAATATTGTTAATTTATTTTAGTTTTAGGTTGTTTCATATCAGATATTGAAAGTCATTCAGCAAAAAAATCTACAAATAAGAAAAATCATAATGCAAAGGCAACAGATACTGAATATGGCAGAATTCGAAAGTGGATCGTTTGGATAAATGTAACAATTTTCAATTTCAACCGGAAAATTATTAATCTTAAATTTATTTATTCCTTAATATTTAATATCAAATAAAATATTATTTACTACTAATAAACAAAAAAATTCTACAATAATAATAATAATTGTTAAAAAAATTGCTCTAATAAAAATGTTGTTTTTTAACAAAACGTTTAAATAAAAAATACAAATAGAAATTATTGTCGTCTTACGTTGTCTGTAATAGGTCGTACACCTAGCAGAATAGCAGCATCAGCAGAGAAATGACCTACTGGAATGGAGGTATCAGAGAAATGCCACAGTTTGAGGAAGTAATGTGTGGCATACTTATCTGTCATTAACACGATGATTGCAAACTTTTCTGCGATTTCCATTTAACATTTGTCTTGTTGTTTTGAAGAGTATTTGGTTCAAATGCCATTGTCTAAACAGGCAAAAGAGAGTAACTTACTGCAGAGAATGTCATTCCATCTCATTATTTATTGAGAATAACGATCTTTTTCTGTTTGTTCTTATGGCCAATTTCTTGCGCCCACAGTTGGCCGAATAAATCACCGATGTGTTAAGGTATGGGGTCATTTTCTGGGTAAATTTTATATTCTATTACAGAGACAAGGTCAGTTAAATCAACGAAGAACAATCACTGCTGGAACGATTTCTAATCCTATTGTCTCTTGCAAACATATAAGATGTTCGAGATTAGTCAAGTTATTCTCCATACAATAGCGTTTAAGACAAATAATCATCCATTAGACTTACACTGGTATAATAAAGAAATGTCAAAGGTGCAGATACAAAATAAAAGAAAAAAAAAACAAGAATATTTTTATGTTGCCATCTGTGTATAAAAAAAGTTATTTTTTCTAATTGCACATAAAAAATCATTAGAAAGCATAATTAACCTTCCATTATGATGAGAAATTGTTTTTATTTCTACGCGCTGCGATTGAATAAAATGTGCTTTGCGATCGCCCAGTCGATCGCGATCTACCATTGATCTATCCCTGACGTATTTCGAAGTTAGTAGTGCAGACTTAAACGTAAACTTTAGTAACGTAAATATCCTATTTATAAAGAGACCGTGTTACAAAGTGCTGGCCGTCAATAAAATCGAGATATGGTCATTTTACCATTTCATATGCAATAACTCTTTTTCTAATAATCTTTAATTTGTTAATAAAAAGATGATTATTTTCTCTTTCGTTATTTCCCCTCCAACGGTTTCCTGAATTCTTTGATCATATTATCAATGGAAGCAGTGTCTTCAGTTACCATAAATACACTCCACTGCTTTAGGGATTAAAGAACTTGAACTTGCACGTTTTCCCGAAAAAGAGAAAAAGAAACGATTCGCTTTTTTGAAGTATGTTTAAAAAATTAAATTTCAGATAACTCGTTTTAAGGAGAAAATTAATTTCGTTGTCGACACTAAGCTATCATCGATTTTCTAAAATGTAAATTTTTTAAAATGGAGAAACCTCTGAGGAAATCTATTGGCTCATGGTTCTAATAACGTGGCCAGGTAGTGTAGTGAGCAGCAGCATTTTCTTGTTTGCATGTAACCATTTTTCTAGAGCGTTTTTAAAGTCACGACAAGAAATAGTTGAAAATGTGGTACTTTAGAAATTTATCTTCCGGAACGTTTTGCATTTTATCATAAAATGCAAAACATTGAATAAAATCTTGATATGAATTGCAATAATCACATGGCGCTTGACCTTCAAACCGAATACCGATACATGAAAATACAGTGATGATTACATCTTGAAGTTTTTCATGGGACCATATCAATTCATTGCAAGACAATTCGTTGTACAAAGTTCAGTGAAAAACAATTGGTGGCTACGACAATCTGGTAAAAGACAATTGGTGACTACGACGATTCGGTGAATTCTTTGGGAGAATTCGGTGTATGACAAAGCAAGACAGAAAATGCAAACTTTTAACATGCAGTACAGTAAACGGTGAATTTAGTGATCACGATACCGTTCTTAATATTTTATATTTTCGATGGAGCGTACTATCCACTTTCGTTTTTAATGCAAATTCTACTTTATTTTAGGCGCTCCTACTCTCCATAAAAGAAAAATGAACCTTACTTCATTAACTTTCCTTTCCTGTGTGTGTGTGTGTGTGTGTGTGTGTGTGTGTGTGTGTGTGTGTAAATGAGTTCTTCTGGTTTCGCATCCTTCAACCAGTCCATGTTACTAAAACGGCGTATGATTTAACAACTTTCGCAACGATAATCTTCATTTCTGTTACTTTCACATGGTTTCTGCGCCCGTAATTTTCTTCTAGTTTCCAGCCTTCAACCAATTCATGCTCCTGGAAAAGCATAGGATTCAACTGAGTACGTATTTAAAAAAAAAATAATGAATAATGTTATCTGGATTAAAGGTGTTACAATACGGGCAGAGTCATGCTGAAATAGGCATCATACTTTCCAACCTGCCCATGAGATGGACTGGCGTGAATCCTTTTACACAAAAATAAATGGATTAAAAAAAAAAAAAAATATATATATATATATATATAATATCTGCATTTCATCCATTTTTGGAAATTATAATTCTTTTTGTAATTCTTTGAAAATGGCAGCTTCATTAAAACTTTTTTTTAAATTCAAAAGTGGTAGTGTACGCATACTTTTGGCATGATAGCATGTGTGTGCGCATATATATATACTTTTATTTTTTTCGAGTATTGTTAAATATATATTTTTTTTCTGACTGGTACAAGTTGCTCTTCTGAAACGTATTTACTCGCATAATTAAAAGAACGTAAAAAGTGATAAAGTTCGGGCTTGGTTGAGATTACATTAATCAAATATTATCACGAAATTTCGGGATTATTTTGGAATGAAAACTGCAGTATTATCCATTAAAAACGAATTTGTTTTCTACTAAAGGATAGCTTATTAAATATACGTGCAACACCCACGGAATATAATTATATTCCGTAGGTGTTGCTAGAAAGAACATCCAAAATCAAATCTGTGCACAGGACCGCCGTGTGCAGTTTGAGCATCACACAAGGCTCCCCATCAGAGGAGGCGCCATCCGGAGTTTAATACTTTACAAATTTAAAAAAAAATTAAAATTAAAGTATAAGCATTATTAAAAAGTTACCAGACCATTAAGTTATCATCTAAAATTAGTTTTAAGCTGCAAATTATAAGAAGCAGAAAAAAAAAAAAAAAAAACTTTTTTTTGTTGTAATGTGTTAGAACACAGTTGTCTTTTTTTTTTTTAAATTCCAAAATGTATTATTATATGTTCATTGATAATTATGAAATACATTAAACTGTCTACGATTATTTAATTTTCTTCATGCGCAGCTGAGAAATATGTTTTTTATACTTGTCCGATTATACAAAAGAAATCCTGAAATTTTCATAAAAATGCCACCACAATAGTTAAAAATAAGGATGTCCGGCATAAGACGCAAAAGTTCCACTATGTGACGTCTATCTTCACAATGGGTGCTGTATTTTAATGTATTGCAATAAATATTGCTTATTTATGTATTTTACTAACGTATAACACAGGAATGGAACTTTTATGGGTTTTTGTCACACTTGACCAAGTTAATCGATCTTGGTAGAATGTTTCATTATTTTTCCCTCCCGGAAAGTTGTGTTTTCTGACCGGAAAAACAGGTAAACGAAGCACTCTGTGCGAATACTGTACACATGATTTAGATTCACAATATACTGATGCCTCATAGTCTTATTTGCCTTCGCATAAATTAATCCAAAATTTAAAAAAATAACAAAAAAATAGTCCGTAATGCACAACATTTGAATTCGCTCTCTGGCTCGGGTTAGGTTATGTCAAGCAATAATGTGACCGGAAAGAGTAACATTCTGGCCAGTGTAAATCATCTAAATGTAAAATAGGGATTCAATGATTATGAAGAAATTTTCAAAATGCTGTAAATATGTAACATACATAGTACCCCTGTCAGCTAAATCAATACAAACATGTTACAGAACACACACACTTTACAACTTCCATGATAGATGACAAGAGGACGAAGCTGTAAATCAAGTTTTCGTATTTCCAAACAGATAGCAACAGGAAATTCCAGTACGTTGCGCGTTGCATAAATGATCAATGTTATCGTAAAATAAATTGTACATCTGGTCACGTGAACAAATTTTAACAGAAACCTATTATTTAAATGAATTTTTTTTATCCATAAAAAATTCCGTTTTAAATGATGACTGAATTCAATTATTTGTTTTATTGTGTTAACAATAAAACTACCATTTAAAAAAAAAAAGCATTCTATCAATTACAAGCTGCAATCTGTTTGCAAACATTTCTGTATCTTTGATGACAGATAATGAGTTTTCTACATTTTACAAGCAAGACCAATTATCATATGTGTTTCCTCGTGGGCAGCACAGTTGATAGAAAAGACCTGAGTTCGAGTCCCCTCGTTGACGAGAGGAAGTTTTATGGGCCTTTTTTTTACAACGTGGCTGAGTTAGTTGGTCGCTGATGCTCCTAAAACCCTATTTTACAACAAAAATCAGACAGAAAGAAAAATCTGCATTATATAATAAGCGCTTGCTGTACACAGACTCAGAACTAAGGAAGAATATTACGTACACCATTGAAGAATGATTCCACAGAAACAAGGACCTAAACATCAAACAAAAAGATTCGTACATTGTGCCAATGCACGAATTTCACTCGAGCAGCAACTCCCAAATGTAAGAGCTAGAAATGAATCTTCGCGACATCCATTGTTAATTTCTATATTTTGTACCGATATTTTACACTAAAAGTATTGCATTTGTATATTAAATACCTGAGGATGTAATATTTGCAATGGGCTGTCCAATTTCAATTGTCTACCATACTTAATAGTGAGCGATAACACAAGGTTTCTTTACACGATTGGAAAACTTTTCATTGGAAAATAAAAGGAAGATATACACCAATGAGCCAAAACATTATGACCACCTACCTAATTTGATGTTGATCCTCCACGTGCAACCAAAACAGCTCGTACCCGACGAGGCATGGACGCTACAAGATTTCTAAATGTGTCTTGTGGTATCTGGTACCAACACGTAACCAGCAGATCCTTTAACTACTGTAAGGTCAGTGGTTGAGACGCCGCAGATCAGAGTTGATGTTCCAACACACATGTCTTTATTGCAAACAGCGAAAATAAGTAAATTTTACATGGATGCCTGATCTTGGGGCAAAAGATGTCTGTGGTTGGTTACTGGAGGGTTGGAGGTTCAGTGGATTTTCAGGTTTAGTTGAGTTGGGTGTGATTTGAGTGAGAAGACCATTTGTGCAGATTTATTTGGGTTAATCTGAAGAGAGAACTGTGCTAAGTACGTAACAAGAGTTTTTAGGCTGTTGATGATGGTGTCAGAAGCAGTCTCAGGTTGGTCGGTCCCGTGGATCCGATAGAGGAGCTTCAAATCATCTGCGTAGCTGAGAAAATCCGTTTCCTGGCACAGGAATGGGTGGATGGCAGCAGTAAAGAGGAGCCCAGAAAGAACTCCGCCCTGAGAAACACCTAAACTGACTTTCCTAGTGAAGGATTTTTTATTCACCGTCAGGTGAAGAACACTGGTTGTAAGAAGCGACTTTAAGAATTCAAGGATATTTCCTTTAATCTGGAATCCCTCCTCACATAGCTGAAGGAGGTACTTGACATTAATGCAGACTGGATATCTAGATACACAATTGCCATCTCCTCACTGTAGAGCCTCCAGAATGGTGTTAGTGGTTGCCAGCAGGTTGGTGGAACTGCGTTTCAGTGCATAATGGATAAATTGTGAATTACATGGGAGAACCTGGTTGGTTAAGATGGGAAGAAAGTACTTCTCCATAACTTTGAGGACACATGACGCTTTCATAATTGGCCTTAACTGTGATACTGAGGTAGCTCCATGTGTTTTTGGAATTGCCCGAACTATATATTGGTTCCAGGCTGTTGGGAAACTTTGAGTTGTGAGAATTCCATTTAGGATTCCTAGAAGCGCATCTATGATGAAAACACTTACGCTCGTAAGGATAAATTGTGGGATCCCATCATATCCAGCACATGACGTTGGTGAGATACTATTGATGGCCTGGATGAGCTCTCCTTTTGTAATGATGATGGATGCGACAACTCGCTGACAACTGTTGTGAAGATTCTTACGGTCTGACGCAGACTCGGGCTTAAATCTTGTAATGTAGTCAAGCCATTCGATCGGATTAATTTGTTGAGGGATATCATCATGTCCTGCCTTAAACGGTGGCTTCCCTACCTTGAGTGTTTTATCAATGTAGGCTTTCGTGGCTTTAGATTTATTTCTGTTAAACTGAGCACGGGTTCTTGAGTATGCTATCCTGTCTATTGGGTCTGATGTGGCTTTCCATTTTCCATGAAGCCTTTGCTTATTCTGAAATTCGAGGCTGAGCTGTTCGTTCCACCATGCTTTGCTCTGGCGAGAAACTGACACGGTTTTTGACGCTGCAGATCGAGAAATGGAATTCAGCCAGCAGGTAAGAAAGTGCAGCCCGAACTGTGGATGACATTGGTTTAGGGCAGTGTTTCTCAAAGGGTGTGCCGCGGCACATTAGTGTGCCGCAAAATTTTCTAAGTGTGCCGCGAAATCTTAAAAAAAAAATAGCGTCGTTTTTATTTTAACATCATTGTCCGAATATACTGTACGTACAATACCATTAATAAGTATTACCATTAATGGTACGTACAATACCATTAATAAGAATAAAGTACACGAAGGATCTTTTTATGACGAATTGAAATTGACATATCCGAATACCGGGGCGTCTGCAGTTCAGGCGCCAACACTATTTGAATAAAGATCAATTATCTGTCGCCCGCAGACCACGTGAATCGGACCGACGCGATACTGTATAAGTGCGCAGAGCCCCTGAATTACCTCATAAAGTCAAAATACGGGATCCCATCTCTAGTTCTCTGGGAGTTGTACGTGTAGGCATGCGGCGTATCACGTGTTTATATATATCGTGTTAATATTGTCATATTAAACTGTGTTTGTGTTGTAAAGTGAATAATTTAGGGTTATTCTACAAAACCGTTTTTTGTTTATTAGAAAAAACTGAAAATGGATATACGTAAATTTTTAAATAAAAACAAAACTATTGATGTCGGCGACAGTAGTTCTGCAGCAGATACAAATATATCCATTGAAAATAGTGATAATATGAACAATACCAGCGCCGATGAATCTCAGCCAAAAAGATCGAAAATTAGTACACGAAAATATAATGAAGATTACTTAAATTTTGGTTTTACGTGGACAGGGGACATAAATTTCCCCTTACCTTTATGTATGTGGACATAAAAAAGCAAACAGTGCAATGGTTCCTAGCAAGCTAAAACGCCATATGGAAAAAGTTCATCGAAATTTGATGTCTAAAGACAAAAGGTATTTTGAACGATTAATGACAAATACTGCCAAACAAATACAAAAATTGGAAAACACAATAAAAGTGTCTGCCAAAGCACAAATTGCCTCCTATGAAGTAGCGCAACTTATTGCACAAAAAGGGAAACCTCATTCGATTCGAGAAACGTTGATCGGTCCTGCTTGTCGTATAATGGTGAAATGTACGTTTGGCAAAGATGCAGAAGCTGAAATAAATAAAATTCCCCTTTCCAACGATACTATAAGTCGAAGAATAATCGATATGTCGGAAAATATAATAGAAAATGTTCAACAAAAACTTGATGGTCAAATTTTTGCTCTGCAAATAGATGAGTCAACAGATATCAGCGGGAAAGCACAATTAATGGGATTTGTTCGATTCATTAACGGAGATTTAATTATGAACCAATTTTTATTTTGTCAAGAATTGCCAGGAAGAACGACAGGAAGAGAAATATTTAATTGTGTAGATAACTTTTTCGAAAAGACAAAGTTATCATGGAATTTTTGTACAGGCATTTGTACAGATGGTGCTGCATCGATGATCGGACCTGAAAAAGGTTTTTTGGCGTTTGCAAAACAAAAAAATTCAAATCTTATTTCTACACATTGCATTATTCATCGAGAATGCTTTAGTAGGCAAAACTCTCCCGACAGAATTAAGCATTGTACTAGATGACGTAATAAAAATTGTTAACTATATTAAAAGCAGACCTTTAAAATCACGAATTTTCAAAGAATTATGCGACAGCATGGAATCTAACTACAATTGTTTATTACTACATAACGATATTCGTTGGCTTTCTAGAGGAAAAGGTTTAGCCCGTGTATTTGAATTGCGAGCAGAACTTTGTACATTTTTTAAAAATGAAATAAATACAGCAGGAAAACAAAAGAATCGTATGAAAATACAAAAAATTTATGATTGTTTTAAGAATGAATTGTGGTGTGCAAAACTGGCTTACATAGAACATATATTTGCACATCTTAATATTTTAAATACTAGTTTACAAGGGCGAAACGAAAATATCTTAACGTCAACAGATAAGTTAATTGCTTTTGATAAAAAATTATGCTTGTGGATGAATAAACTTGATGAAAATAATTTAGCTATGTTTCCTAAGATTCCTGAACAGATGAGAAATTTTCTTGCACCAGTGATGAAAAACCATTTGGAATTGCCTCAAAAGGCAATAAAAACATATTTTCCATCTATTAAATCGGAAAAATATGACTGGATTCGAAATCCTTTTATCAATGATACATCAAACTGGAATCTTTGTCTTGAAGAAGAGGAAGAACTGATTTCCCTTTCATCCGATCGAACATTAAAAATAAAACATTCGGAATTTCATTTGGATACTTTTTGGATTTCAGTCAGAGATGAATATCCAAAGTTATCTAAAAGAGCAATAAATATTTTACTCCAATTTTCTACGTCGTATTTATGTGAGTTAGGATTTTCAACTCTCACTAACATAAAAAATTAAAAACGATCAAGATTGGAAAATGCCGAAGATGACCTGCGAGTTGCTCTGTCTGAAATAAGACCTAATATAGCAGAAATAACAAAACATCGCCAATCACATATTTCACATTGACTATAATTTTTTAAATAAAAATTCGTTTGATTTCTATCAAATATTTGAATAATTTAAAGCTTTGTTGAAGGCGTACATATTTTCTTTTTGTAATTATTTATTTAATTATTTTTATATTTTATTTTGGTTGTAAGAATTGTTTGCATAACACAGATATAATATAAGTATAAATAAAAAAATTGTTATACAGTATTATTTTTCGTTCTATTTATTTAATTTAGAAATTTCTTCTTCTATGACTACGTAGGTGTGCCGCGAAATTTTTCTTCTTTGGAAAATGTGCCGCGAGAGTAAAAAGATTGAGAAACACTGGTTTAGGGCATCCCAAGGAAAGATGAATGCTGCAAAGCAGCATTTCTGTGGATCGAGGAGTGAAGCACAGTTTTCTTAACTGGTATCTGATGTTGCTATGGTGTCTTGGATGCAATTAGGAGACAGAGGGCTACCGGTAAGTGGTCTGACATGAAGGCTATTTCAGGCTGGCTGTCTAAGGCGAGGGTGTCTGTTGCGAAGATTAGGTCTAACAGGTTAGTACCTGTAGTTGGGGAAAAGTTCTGGAGGGTCAGTCCTACTGCAGCCAGATTAGAGGATAACAATCTGCGAAGACTGTATGGGTCTGAGCTAATATTTAAGTCTCCACACACACAAGTAAAGTTGCTTTGGGGTGGCACTGATTAATGATCCAGTTAGAGACCTCTTGTATAGTGTTCTTAACTGAGGGTGGGAGGATATAGACTGTGCACACGTCAAGTCTGTTGTCTTGGACACTGAGTGAGACTCTTGCAGCTTCAAACAGTTGTCTTCAAAGTGGCTGAGCTAGTCAGTGTGTTATTGTCATACGGCACCAGGGGGTTTCCCCCATCTCCGCGTTGCTTTCACTGTGGGCGTACCAGTTCGCTGGGAAACGTCAAAAATTTTAAAAGTGCGCGGGTGTTGTTCAGGTATAGTGTCGTGTACCGTTGTTCATCTGGTCGTTTAGCCACTAGACCCCTGCTGAGGCCCAACGTTGACACACTTACGCCCCGTGGAGGCAGACCAGGAACCCAGTAGACTCAGTTTTACTCTGGCAGGTCCTGCCGCTTACTTTCCTGAGTTTTCGGAGGCTAGGACCTATAAAAAGAAAGTTAGGTTAGTGCCGATGTACACACACACACACACACACACACATATATACACACGAGTACAATCATACACTGAGTGAACACTGAATTATGACCTCCCCCCCCCCTTTGAAACCTGAATGGACCCGTTGACCACGTGAGGTACGAGAGTGCGGAATTGGTCGACCAACGTAGCATAGATAAGGTGTCAGTGGTTCAGTAGGTAGTAAAATTCCCAGCGTGATGGGTAAAAGGAAGGATTTATCGGACTTTGATAAAGTCCGATAAATGAGGACAGATTGTGGGTGCTCGACGAGGTAGTGCCTTGATTTCCCAAACGGCTGAACTGGTGGGGTGTTCGAGAGCCGCCATAGTTAAAGTGTACCAGGACTGGCGTCAAAATGATCAAACAACGACCCGAGGGCAAAACTGCAAAGGTCAGCGAAAGGTTGAAGTTAGAGGTGAGCGCCGGGTACAACGACTCGTACAGGCGCAGCACTGTTCAAGAGTTGACTACCCAATACAACATGGCCGAACTCGAAACAATATCTGGCATGACTATGTATCACATGCTCGCACATATGAGCTATACCAGCAGACGACCCCTACGGCATCTTCTAACCAAGGTTCATCGACGTAAAAGACTCGCCTGGTGCAAAGAGCATGCAGTTGGACGTTAGAAGACTGAAAGAAGGTGTGCTGGTCGGATGAGTCACGTTATTTACTCCACACAGTGAATGGTCGTGTACGGATTTGCCGTCAACATGAGGCTCTTCATCCATCATGCATGGTATCAAAAGTGCAGGCCGGTGGAGGCGGTTGTGTGATGTGGGGCATGCTTCACTGGCAGGAACTTGGACCCCTGGTGCATGTGGAACAAAGTATCAGTGGTCTCCGCTATCGTCAACTGCTTGCTGACTGTGTACACCCCGCTATGTTGCACTTTTTCCCGAATGGCGATGGTGTCTTCCAAGATGACAATGTTGGAGTTGCCGAGCCATCGGGCATTTGTAAGAATGGTTTGAGGAACACAGTTCTGACTTCCAGCATATCGATAGCATCCGAACTTCTCCAATATCTATCCCATAGAGCACTTGTGGGACACTATGGAAAGGCACATCAGGCGTCTGGATACAACAATCACCTCCATACCTGCATTGTTGACCGCATTACGCACAGCTTGGTTGGCCATATCTCCCGAACGTTTCCGACATCTTGTTGAATCAATGCCACGTCGGATAACTGCTGTACTGAGGCTAAAAGGAGGACCTACTTAGTATTAGGTAGGTAGTCAGAGAATATCCATGCCGTTTCGGATATTCTCTGACCCAGTCGTCTGGCATCACAATTTGGCCTTTATCAAACTCACTTAAGTTCGCTGCCTTCCCGTCAGAAGAACAAGAGTAACACTGATTAAAGGAGCTCAGTATCAAGTGATTTTTATACCATGTCCCGACCCGCGCACGCGCCGTTCACTTGCAGTTGCTTTGATTTGCATAACGACTCGCTGGTCATAATGTTTTGGCTCAACGGTGTATGTCTTTTTCTCTTCAAAATAAAACTTTTGGAGAGAAAAACTTCGTAACAAAACTGTAATGATAAAAAAAATTAAAATAAATTATGCTAATTTGTACAAGTCGAACATTTAAAAAAATGCCTGTAAAAAGGACGGTACATACAGAAGTTGCATTCGAGTAGTCAAACGTGAAGGTAAATAGTCACGCATTTGACCACTCGGCTATAACTTCTACCTGAACCTTCTACCTACAACACGAGCACTGTATCTCTACTTAGCTACCGACAGATCGATTACTACTCCCGATGAAATATGATTAATTGCTGAAAAGCCAAAATGTGTGTACAAGTAGGAAGTTACCGGAGAACTTCGGTGGACCACTGAGTTATTAGGCTCGGTATGCCAACTGCTTAATTATCAATGATTTGTGGAAAGGATACCAGAAAAATTCCTTCGCAAGGATTTCTTTCCCATACCCTCTCCACAACAAAAGAAGGTATGCGCCAGTAAGTACGACTGAAGATTTTTTTTTTTTTTTTTGAGGACCCTGTTAAAAAGCCCTCGTGGGTAGTACAGTTGGTAGGATTTCCGTCTTCCCCACACCAGGTGGAAAAGACCCGAGTTCGAGTCCCGTCGATGACTGGAGGAATTTTTATGGGCCTTTATCTCAACGTGACTGAATTAGTCGGTCTCAGGCGAAGGTACCATGGTTTTTGATCCCGAAAACTCGGGCTTTTCGTTCAGCAAACCGAAAATCGACCTCAGAACACACACGATTTACAGCCAATATACACGGAGTAATATGGCCTTTAGTCGCTGATGCTCCTTAAAACCCTACTACTACAACCTAGTTAAAAACTATCATATGTAGCATCCATTCAAAATATTCATGCAGTGGAATCATTTATATAATTTTTATTATTAAAATTAATTCGTATTATTAGTACATTATGACTAATAGAATTGGGGAGCTTGAGGATGTAATCTCCAGTTATCCAGGTAAAATTCTTTCATTAGGGAAAATAGGACCTTGGAACGGTAAAACCTTATATGAAGCTGGGAAACTGGCAAATATGGCTAGGTAAGCAACTGGACTGGCAGATCAGCTGAAAATCTTTTTCATCTCACCCAAGACAGAGAGACGTACAGCGTGGTGATCGCCAAACTACAATAGGAGACGGAATCAAAAGAAGAAAAAGAAGAAGTATAAAAAAAGAGTATACAGTACTGAACTATGGGACTACTTTAGTGAACAAGGTGCATCATGGCCTTACTTATCTCAAAACTAAAGTAAACAACTCCAACCAGAAGCGCACCTAGGATTTTATTTGCACGAGAGCTGAGGACCAGATAAGTTGTTTTGATCTAGAGAATAGGGATTTTTTACCACCTCCACTTGCACGAATCCTAATCCAAGCTGGGCTATATATTTCATCTTCCTTTTCTTCTATCTACCGGGTGATTCAAAATTTGAGCAACCCAAATATCGATAATTAAAATTTAAATTAAAAAAGAAATTTCTTATTTGTCCACCTTCTTGAATACGTGCGCAGACTGTTGTCATCGTATTCGATGACATCTTTTGTAATCTGTGAATGTTTTCGCAGTTTCATTTATATTGGCTTTCAATGCCTCCAATATGTGAGAATTATTTTAAAACAATTTGCCTTTTAACAAGCTTCAAAACAATAATCCGGCGGCGTTAACTCTGAGGATCTTGGTCTACGAATTTCTAGAATACATCATTGGGACTAAGTCATAATGACTTCTTCATGAACAAACCGGTATAAACGAGCTTGGGTAAGTGTAACCTAACGACTACTGTTCTGCGTGCTGAAGAATATACAGCGTTGCCATCGATGTGGTTCAGTAAGAATGGTTATCAAAATGAGAGAAATGAGCGCTTTCATTATGGGTTGCACAAATTTTGCATTAGCCTGTATAAGCAGTCTTAGTGGCGTACATTTTATGAACAAAAGGTGGAATTCCACGCACTCGAAATATTTGTAGAAATATCTAAAAATATTTCTTTCCGAAATGCCTAAGAGTATGGAAGAGTTGATTTAAGCATGATTACTGCACGTACATCATTTCTACTACCAAGGTAGTAGAATGCATCGTTTAATTTTATCTCATATTGTGAATACCTTCACGAGTGTCTGTGGTATTGCACTGCTCTGAATAAGTAACGCTTCATCAGTGGAGAACACTAATGTTACTTATTCTCGGCGGATACCACCACCCAGCCGGTACCGTTTCGAAGCTTGTTGGCTTACTCATCGGTGGGTGGACAGGTACCCTGATGTTGCATTGTGACAACCCAGTTATGAAGTATAAGTACACAATATGAGAGATGCTAATCTAAAAATATTTATTGACTAAATGCCTAAGAGTATGAAACAGTATTATGGCCTTATTCAGCCCGCGTGGGTAGCACAGTTAGTAGCATCGCTGTCCTCCCCACACCTGATGGAAAAGATCCGAGTTCACGTTCTGGAGGAATTTATGGGCCTTTTCACAACGTGGTTGAGTTAGTCGGTCTCAGGCGAGGGTAGCATGGTTTTTTCTCCCTGAAACTCGGGTTTTTCGTGCAGCAAACAGAAAATCGATCTCAGAACACACGAGTTTACAGACAATATACTGTACACGGACAATATGGAGTTAGTCGCTGACGCTCCTAAAACCCTACTACAACAGCTTAAATAGTCATCAAATGTAAGATTACAGTATTATTATTTATCTTTGGCTCTGGTGTATGCTGAAGAGGCACATCAGGAGTCCAGGATATTCAAGAATTTAATTTGGACATGCATGGTAGCGAAATAAACCATGGAATCAAATGTATTTTACGGGGAAAAAAAAAGAAAAATAAACCGTTTACTTAGCTTATGTTTTTTTTTTATTTTTATTTTGCTGCATTTTGCTTATATTTTATAGAAATTTTATTCTTAACCGAAGTTAATACGCAAGACAGGTGGGTATTAACAGCTAGTCGTTCCATAAATTATTCTGAAATAATTTAAAGCAAAAATTAAGTAAACTTATACGGTTAGTAGGATCCACTATACATTGCAGTCCTAAATAAGTTTTCTACTTGAACTTCCTCAGCAATATGAACTATTTGTTCAGCTACCGTCACTATTATGAGAACAGGTCACAGTGAATTCCGATGTTTTTTGCTTGTTTGTCTTGTAGCTAGTTCCCAGCTAGTTTCCCGATACAAGCGTATGCCTATTTATATCAACTATTTACAAAGCTTCCTTTCCCCTGTTACGTATTCTCACAGGTGGCACTGTTGTGTCGAGACTTGACCTCCTCTGCAAGCATTTATTTAAAGCTTGCCAACTCCCCCTACTTGCGCTGACATCTTTACATTGTGTGAGTAGTGTGAGTGGACAGAAATGCGAACAATGGGTGGAGCAGTAAGAAGTGACTGTTGTCCTTTAAACATGTCGATCGATGACTGTCCGACATATCCTTGGAGTAGCTGGCAATAATAAAAAATAAATAATAAATAAAAGTTAGGTGTGCATAGAATGTTTGAAAAACCTACATAACAAATATTAAAGAGACATTTAAACGTATATACTAAGGGGAGGATCCCAGTGAACGAATAATATTGCCATAAAATCTATTAAAAGAAAGGTCATGACAACAGAATATATTGTAACAAAACAAGCTTTGCCTGTTCTCTATACTGTTTCTGTTTTTGACACGAGAATTTAATTGTACTCAATAAACGAATATAAATTTAACTGACGTATAAGCAGTGACGGTTTTCCTTGTTTATCCTGTAACATGGCAGAAGAAGAAGAAGAGAAAAGGATCTGGGAGTTTATATTTCACAGTTTCTCTAGGCCAACCGAATTGAAGAACAACAAATAAAATAATAAAACTAGAAGAGTCCTGAGATAATTTTGCGACCTCGACAACGGTGCTGAGTCGTGGGTTTCCAACATCCAGGTCGCCTCGTTTCCTGACTTTAAACACCTGCAACACGTTGTACTGTACTGTACTGTACTGTACTGTACTGTCGAAAACAGCCCTATTCTAGCATGTTGCATCTACAACAGTATACCATCTTTGACATCATTTACCTTGACTTCAATAAAGCCTTTGACATGGTTCCCGGTAAAAAAAAAAATTTTATAAAGTGGAGCAAATTGGGATTGCTGCTAAGATACTTCGTTGGATCCAAAGGCTGGCAAAAAAAACAACAGGAGAAGAGAGAAGTCATAAATGGACATTCCTCAAGATGGACTAATGTATCAAGTGGAGTCCCTCAGGGTTCAGTATTAGGGCCACTTCTGTTTCTCATCTTCCTTATTGACACTGATGAAGGGAGTCCAAGGAAAGTTGTCAAAGTTTCAAGTCTGGCGTCAGGTCACGTCTGCGTTCAGGTCTGGCGACTACACTTGAAGAAAACGACACAGAACTTCTAGAAAGGGTTCAAAGAAGGGCAACTAGACTGTTAAGGAATGCTAATCGATATCCATATAAAGAATGGCTTATAAGGTGCGGACTGCAAAGCTGGGAAACTAGAGAGCTCAGTGGAACCTCATTGAGGTATATAAGACCTGAGGGAAATCAAGAAAATGAACGACCGAGGTGTATTTTTGCTGGCAGACTCTAAGGTCACAAATATAAAATTTTGGGGAGTAACAAAACGGCATGTAGACGTGTTTTTGAAGCGGAGTTGAACGTCAGTTAAACTCCGCTTCGTATCTCTGTAAGGACCAGTATCACTGTAAACGGGCCAGATATGTGAGTAGTGTAGGTTTGTGCGTATTGCAGGTGTGTTCTGTTATGTTCTAGCCGCTTGGCTACCCAGAAGCATCAGTCACCTGAAGAGATGATTCTGGATACTCGTCCACACCACGGGAAGGTGGGCCAGATTCCACTTCAGAGAAGATAAAAAAAGAAAAAAAAAAAAAAAAAAAAGAAAAGAAAAAGGGGAAAAAAAAGAAAATAAATAAAAATTGAAATAATAATAATAAATAAATCCCGTGGTGTAAAAAAAAAATGAAAAAGAAAAGTAATAATTTGACCGCTGACAGCTACTGTGTGCAAAACTCCATGTAAATAAAGAGAAAAGAAAAAAAAAATAACAGCTGACAGCAACTCAGTGCAAAACTTTAAAGAAAAAAAAAAACGTTGCATTTGGCTCCTAGCTAGAGGCCACCGGTGTTCTGTGTATGGTCTTTCTGCGTGCAAAGACTTCTTCCGAGAAGCGTTGGAGAGCAGCAAGTAGTTCCAAGCTTTTGCAGTAGTGTCTCCAGGTGGTCCCCTAATTCAGGTAGTTTGAATCAGGTTTAGGCTGAGGCCATCATAGGAAGCGCATTCAAAAAGTATATGGCGCCAGTTTTCTTTGGCAACGCAGTGACACAGGTCAGTTGGAGGCAGGCAGGGGCGCGCCGTCCCAAGGGTGAAAGGGATGCATTGCACCCGGGCGCTAAATTTCAAGGGGCGCCTGAAAACCTGAAACGTACATACATATATGAAGAAAATTTTAAAGGCGATGCCAAATTTCACTTGGTACCCGGGCGCCACAAACCCTAGGAACGCCCCTGGATGCAGGCCAAGCTGGTGTAGTTTCTCGTTCATTGAGCTGTGTCCGGTGATCAGGAAAGATGTCTCGAGGGAGAAAGAGAGCTACGTTTGTATCGACTTGGAAGCAGGGAATGTGACTTCAGGTAGAAACTTTCTTGCGGTTGTGCCAAGAGAGGAGGTGTCCCATCGAGTCTGCCAAATGTTCAGTAGTTCATTATAGACGCGGGTCTTCTGCGCTTTAGGATCCGCCCCCAAAACTGAGCTCAAAGTCGAGTAACGTGGATGGGATTTTCTTTCTAATCCAAAAACCAGTCTGCGGAAGGTCACAAACAGATCTAAAGGGAGGACTCCAGCTATGACCTGAAGAGCTGGGGTGGAAACTGTTCTGCAGCCTCTATTCATAGCTAACAAAATAAATCGTTGTACTGAGCCCAATTTTTCCCTCATCTTCAACCCCACAACGTGATGGAATCAGGTGCCGGCTGCGTAGCTTACAACTGAGAGAAAGACGCTTTATAGTAAAGAAGAGACCTCCTGGACAGTCCCCATTCATTCCTTGTGACTCTAATAATAGATCCAGAGAATTTTTTGACTTTTTTGCGGAGGTGGAGGAAGCTTAGTTTGGAGTTGATGATCACTCCTAGTACTTTGGCTTGTGTAACTATTGGGAGCCGAATATTGGAGGTTTTCACTTGTGGTGGTCTTCGAAGGTCTAGTTTATTTTTAAACAGCATCATCTGAGGGCAGCGCGTCGTAGCTTACTAGAATAAAACTACCTACCACAGTGGTCGAAGCAGATAGTTTGATAATAATTCAAAGTGGAATTGAATAGCTGTTTCTTGCCAACGGAAGATATGAGTGATTGACAATTCTTTTTTTTTCTTTTTGGCAGATGCAGAAAAAAGCCCACTTCCTTCATTTAGCCATTATGATACAAATACTAACACTTAACAGCTATTTCCCTGAAAGTGCGCAACAACTTTTCTTTGCCCCTCTAGTGGCAGTTTTGGAACTAAGAGTTCTTTCCACCCTGAAATCCTCTTCTGCATCCTTTTTGAAAATCGTAGATTTCAAATTTGAATATAATTTGCCCGTTCCTCAAGTCGACAGAGGCTTCAGAGTGTACAGAAACTTTAATTACGATCACCAATAAAACTGATAATGCTAACAGAAGTCAAATTTCTTAGTTTTAGTGGAGAAAATTTCTACAGGCGGGTCAAGGTTATTAACTAGCTGTTCCGCGACATATTCGCTCTCTAATTGCACCTCTTCATAACTACAAATTGTTGGTCTAAGAAACGCACTGGTTATGTAAGCAGGCGGCACTACGAATTACATGAATGAAAAGAATACGGAGTGAGAAAGGGAAAAGGGTAGCTAACGAATGACCTTCAACCGCCTGCTGAATTTCTCCCTACTTATATATTGCAGCAGAAGAAGTTTTTTAAAATTGATTTTATCATAATCATGCCAATGTTTGTCATCAAAGGATATGCTTATAAAAAATTGAAGAAAGAGTTGAAGAAGGAATGGTGAGTTTGGCAATCTTTAGCTTGTTTCGAGACAGCCTTATTTCAGGAAGAGGTGTATTATGCAAGGTTTATTACGTAACTCTTCAAACGAGCCGACTCTGGTATAACCACTGATAATTCACAGGAAATGTTGTTGGACATAAGCTTGTACGATAAATGCAATTGCTCAATAGAATCCCTGATAAATATAAACAAATTATAATACACCAGATCATCATGCCCAATGTGGAGCAGTTGAGTTCTGTGTGTGACACACTTAGCTGCTAATTAGTTAGGTAATTAATCCTTCAGTTAAATAATACTTGAATGCAGACAGCAAGAACCAATTAATACGACAACAGAACGGCCCATGTTATGATAGTTTTCGAAGGGGGAGACAAATATATCTAGAGTGCATCCAAGGGCACGAATGGAAAATAATAAAAGAAAGGAAGAGGAAGCATATTAATAACTGTTTGCTATAGTGCATACATCACAGTTCAATTTCTTTCTTCCTGGTTCATTTACCCTTATCTTCAGGAACAAAGCAGCCTTTAGAAAGGGGATTTTGCTCCGTTAATTACACGGACAACGTGTAAAAATATCAGCAAACGCGTATCAGTAATTACAAGAGCGATAATCTAACTGCTCATCTGGAGATGGCTGAGTTTCCTTGTCTGGGGACATTACAGAGAAGGTCTTGAACTCAAGCCCGAGTCAGTTGGAAAAAATAAAATAAAAATTATTGGCTCACTGAATGTCCAAATAACTTCGCGGCGCTAAAAGAGACACTTAATTGGTTTCAAGAAAGGGCCAATTTATTTGTAGAGTATTTAACGGAAGTCAGAGCAGAGATCGATGACCTACATACCTACCTTTAACCTACAATAGACCTACCTTTAAACTACAATAATCATAGGAATATGGAGAGAGATTTAAGTTCTCGTGGAGATTGTGATATCAAGGGGTCATTACGTTGCCTGTTAATTACGCTACATTTAATATTGAAAGTTATTTGTCTATTTAGCAATTATGAACACAGTTTTAAATCAGCCAATTAACTTTGTGCGGTTTAATGAACCGGCAATCCTCCTGCTTTTCGCAAAAGTCGCTATCTATTCTTAGTATTTCCTGTTTTTTTTAACTTCCAAATCTTAAAAGAAATTATCTTTATTCAATATCACTGAAGGTAAAATCCCTGATAAAATTAAACATATTACTTGAAGCTATAAACAGAACATTTATTTGTTATTTTATTTAAAATCTCACAGAATGGTTTACAGTATGCATTCAAAATGGCCGCCATTAGCATCCACAAGTGAATTGCAAAGTATTACAACAGGGACACAGAGGAGCACACCTGTATGGAAATAGTGCTATACGTTAACATGATGTTTAACTGCTACGAATTTCATAGCAGTCGTGGGAATTCCATTGGTCCGCGTCGTCGATGGTAATGGCAGAGAGCGCCTTCTAGCTCTTAACAAAAAAAAAAAAAAAAAAAAAGTCTTGGTTGGAGTACATTTCCCGGCTAACAGAGCGATGGTACTCATTGAGCTTTTGGTAACTGTCACCTCTTACCGTGCGTTCAAAGAAAAAAAACAGTTCCGACATGGCTACTGAGCTGATGTCAACCAACAGTGAAGCACCTCTAAGGGTCAAACACTTCTTTTCACTACGTGATGGGTATTATCAGTAGCCACTCAGTTGAAAATTTCCTTCATCCGAAGCACTACTATTCCTATGAAAGATTAACTTCCGGGATGAGGTTGATAAAGGAAAAGTGGCAAACCGCAATGTCATCTCTTTATTTAACTGGCGTCTCTTAAAATATCTTCCTTGTGAGAAAAGTGGCACCACCAAGAACGAGTGTTCCGGAGTTCGAGATAATGATGTATCCCCACCCCTCAAAGTTAAATTATTTCAGTATGGATTCTGCTACATCGTATAGGGAATATGGGGTCCCTAAATCCCTGTAGTTATGTCCCTATGGAATATACAATCATCGATGCATCGTGACGACTAGACGGCACGCGGGGGGGGGGAATCATATAAGAGAAAACTAAATACCTGTTCGTGTGCTGAATTTCCATCATGTTTTCGGAATTTGTGCCACTTATAAAAAACTGTATTCGCTCTGCAGCCAGTGGTTTCCTCTTAAAAAAAATGAATTATTATGTATAGACGTCATTTTTCTAATGTTCCTGAAATTAGGAATTGTTAATTAATCAAATCGTTCTGAAAATTAATCAAACTATCGAATTTAATTTTACATTATACTTATATTGTTATCTAAAAAGTACTTTGTAAATCCCTTTTTTCAGGCTATATGAAAAAAGAAGTCAGAAAAAATTAGCAAAATATCTATCCTACCAGAGATATAGGTATAAACCACTGCAGGTAGTGGCGCGGTCAGACATTTTGTTTAGGGGCGGGGACTAGCACATTTCACATTACAGTACAATTATACACTATGTCTGAACTTGGGGATGACTCAACCCCTTGGGTTTGCTGACGATTTGGTTCTGGTGGTGCATGGTGACTCAAGAGCTGATCTAGAGGAGCGTGAAAATTGCGCACTAACTAAACTTCAGGATTGGGCGGCCATTCACCGACTAAAGATCTCGGGAGAGAAAACAAAATCTATATTGCTCAAGGGAACACTTCAAATACGAAGACCATCGGTTAACAAAATTGACAACGCCTCCATAAGATTATACCCAGAAATGAAGTATTTAGGAATCGTCTTAGATATGAAGCTTAATTTCCGTCCTCACTAGAAATATATGTCAGAGAAAATAAAAAATATTATTCAGCCATGATCATCTGTATAAGCCGTGCAGACTGGAGCCTTAAGCGCCGAGCTCTGGCCCTCATTTATAATGTCATATTCGTCCCAATAGTTTGCTATGGAGCCTCAGTATGGTGTACTTTGGCCTCCCTCGACTGAAATCGCCGTAAACTGGACTCCGTACAGCGTTCTATGCTCCTTGCTCTAACTAGGGCGTGCTACAGTTAGCACCCCAGCTCTACAGGTGCTAGTTGGATGCATACCCCTACACCTAGGGGTAATAAGAAGAGGATTGTATCAACGGTTGTAGAAGGGTATTCCCACCGAAACAGCAGGCATCACTCTTAGCCTTGATAACAACCCCAAACAGGAAAGGAAGAGAATCACTGAAATTATGTACAGAACCTGGCAAGAGACATGGAACACCACCAATAAAAGACTAATAACCAAAAAGTTCATTCCCTCTGTCATCAGTCCAAAGCCTCCTTCCTGGTAGAGAGAGAGAGAGAGAAAATCTTTATTGTACACTAAAGATACAATAATGTGCCCGCGCCACAGCCAGGAGGCCAGGGGCTTGACAATATAGGGTAATACAAAAATATGTACAGTATAACAAAAAGATAACATAACATTAAATTAACTTAAAAAACGTAGCATTAACTATTCAATAGATATGAGGCAGACATACACCAAGGTATGTTGTACACGTTCATATTTACAAAGCACATATTTCAGAAAATTCACACAAGTCAGAATATTTCACAGTGCCAAATTAATGCACGCGGTATCGCATTTTCTTGTGAAACAGTTCGTCGATGTGCCTGCGACGTGTCGTTCTGCGCCTCATAGGAGAGAGCAAGTGGAGATATCAGTAACAGTCGACATCAGGGGCCAAACAAAAGGGGAACAAGTTCGGCCAACGAGAGCCTGTAAATGTGATCCGAAGCGAATTTCTGGAGATCAACTCCGATCATTAGCAGGGCTTGTATTGTAGGAAGTACTTGGCCAGGTAGGAATCTGTCACTGATCTTCAGGCTGTTCCGTTGTAGCTGAAGAAGAGGGGCAGCTCGTAAGGAAGGAAGTGGAACATGCCACTGGCATATATAACAGAAGCCAGGGGAGTTGATTTTGACTGTGGTCACAGTTCTCCTCATGCCGATTATTTGAGGCAGCCGCGGGATTTGAAGTTGGTCGGCCATGCTGGTGGTCCTCTGTTGGGGAAGGGGAGTCGATGTTTGCGGGTTGCCTACTTCAGTATCCAGTATTCACTGGCGAGGATGGGCTTCATGAGAGAAGGTACTCCGGAGGCCCATATTTCAGAAGCATACAGAAAGGTGGATACACAACGGTTTGCAGATATCTGATAGTGGTTCTTGCGTCTGTGTTATGAAGAAGATGTTGACGGGCAATCCAGCGCATTTGGCTGATCTTGCGTAGAACATATTCGATGTGACAGTTGAATCTAAGGTTTGGGTCGAAGGTTACACCGAGATCTTTGTGTTTAGTTACACTTGGAATAACTGCATCCTCCAGTGAGGGTTGTATGAATGTGGGACACTTCTTGAGAGAAAAAACCATAATAACGGATTTTTGGGGGTTCAGTTTAAGACCGAAATGGTACTCACCAGGCATCCATACTACATTTTCATTGACAGGCCACGGACCCTTTAAAGGGAAGCTAACTTCCCTAGGCATAGAAGATGATCCACTGTGTCACTGCGGGGCTGAAGAAACGTGGAATCACGTAATGTACGACTGCCATGAATATGAAGCGTTCCGGCTAAGGTTTGCCACTAAAATCCAAGATAATTCCCGGCATTGTGGGCATCTGATTATAATGGACGAGCAGAGCTACGCCGCCTTTACTGAGTTTGCGCAGTCTGTCTTCACTGCTAGATGGGTTAGGCACTCAAACACCACCCATTGAAGATCAAAATAAGAAACTTCCTGGATATGACACGCTTCTCAGAGAAGAAGAAAAAAAAAAAAAAAAAAACCTCCTTCCTTGGTTCGTCTCAGGTGTGACAGAACCACCAGCACAGCTCAGCTGCTGCCATTAGGCCTGCCTAGCCACGCTCCCCTGCGTGGTCCTTTTCCTCCACTCCCCAGGAGGGGAGTGACCTCCTAGGGCATGGGCTTGCTCCACTGACTTGGGCGTAATCTTCTCTATGGATCCCGTATCCGTCTTTTCCCCCCAAGTCTTCAGTCTCCCTCTCCTTATCTAACTCACACACAACTAGCGTCCGAATCATCTCAAAATTGCTTGAACCCTACACCCAAAAACTTAATAACATCAAATCGCATAACGATTTGGGTTTTTTTTTTTTTTTTTAGGTTCTTGCCACTGAAATCTCAGGAAATTAGGTGGCAGGACCTGCCAGAGTAAATAATTATAATATTGGTGTACTTGGTCTGCCTCCACGGGGTGGGGTGGGTCAACGTTGGGTCCCATTAGGGGCCCAGCGGCTAAGTGACCAGAGGAACAACGGTACACGACACTACACATATGTGCACAAAATCCATACACCTTTAAACCTCTGACATTGACAGTGTTCTGTTTCACACCCACAATATATACGAAGATGGGGGGAACCCTGGTGCCGTTTGACACTAAACACACTCTACACTCTGAGTCATCACTGAATTATGACCACCTACCTAACTAATAACATGTTGGGCAACCGTTCATATGGATAACAGTCGCTATTTGCCCAGGCATTGACTACACTAGATGTCTGAAGATATCCGTAGGGATCTGCAGCCATGTTGCCTGCAAGACTTTCCACAGTGTCAGAATAGATGATGGTTGTGTCACGTAGCGCTTACAATACCGGTAAAAATCTTAATACCGGTATTTCGGTATTTTTAATTTTATGAAACCACGATACCAGTATTAATACCGGTATTCCAAAAACAAACGTTTTTCTCAATAAATTTTGATGACAATTAGGTGCAATAAAGTAAGGGAAAAAAAAACAAGTACTGTAATTACTTGAATTCATGGTTTAAATAAACTTTTATTGCAATAATAAATATTCTGAAAAAAATCATTAAAAATACAGTTATTCTAAAAACAAAGAAATACATATTGTTACTGCAAAGTTTAGTTATGTTTAAGCATCCACACTACCTGACCGAATAAAGTGAGCTCTGAAGAAACATACGCAATCAATAGTATGATCGTTTAAAATGGATCTAATTTTGGTACATACAGTATTTGATTAGCGGCAGAAAACGCCCTTTCGGATTCTATTCTGGTACTGAGATAATCGTAGACGATCTCAGTCCATATTTTCTAGGCTTTGAACTTTTTTAGCAAAAATAGTTAAATGTACTTCATTAATTTTTGACTCAAGTTCATCTTTTAAAATCTCATTGGAGTCAGGCAATTTCTTATTTTGGAAAGAATTTGCGGAACACCGATGTTCTGTTCCATGTTGGTCTTCCATGGTTGAATTATGTTCATCATTTTCTGAAGGAGAAAGATGTTTAATTAAGCGAAGTATAATTTCCACACTTTACTGAGTCTGGGAGAGAGCAAACAGTGGGGATAAGGAATAATGAAGAGAGCAAAGAGTGCAGTTAAGGAATTTTTCACATATATAAATGCAAAGAACAGAAGGATAAATCAGATTGGACCCTTATGTAATGGAGGTGGGATAGTATTAGATAGCATAGCTGAAGTTGCAGATGAACTCAACAGTTACTTCGCATCGATATTTACATAAAAAAAACCCTTTGTGTCGATGAGACATTATGGAAGTGAAGTTGAAAAAAATGTAATTAATGATGTTGAAATTTCAAACGATTATTTAATGAGAACTTTTGCGCCTACAGGTGTGGTTGATTGCATATACCCTATAAACTCAAAGGAGGCGGCAAGTGAGTGCATGGAACCATTAAGGCTAGTTATGAGAGCACCACTGGACTCAGGAGAGATTCCTTTGGAACGGTGTAAATTGGAACATAAAGGCGGTTTTAGGAGTGTAACGGGAAATTACCGACCGGCCAGTCTAACTTCAGAAGTAGGGAAAATCATGGAGGCAATGATCAAGGGTGGAATTCAGGATCATTTAGATGGAAATGGAATTCTGTAGGATACACAGCATGGTTTTGTAAAGGAAAAATCATGTTTAACAAATAAAAATAAAAAATAAACTTTCTGTTTATACTCCGGGACGACCAAACGGTCAGAGGAGTTCACAAGATAGACAGAATACAAGAAACAGCACCGTATTCAGTAGTCAGGGGCTTGAATCTGGTTAGCCATTTTGACAGGTCGCTCGTGAGCTGGATTTTGGGAATAATTTCGGCATTGTTTATTTGGATTTCAGCAAAGTATTTGACTCAGTCCCACATGAGTGGTTATTTTATAAGTTGGAGCAGGCTGGAATCATAGGGAAAATCCTTAGATGGATAGCACGATGGCTTGAGGGCACCAGGCAGAGGGTTGTGATAAATGGTTACTCCTCAGATTGGGTTAATGTAAGAAGTGGGGTTCCCCAAGGATCAGTATTGGGACCACTGTTGTTTTTGATTATCTCAAATGACATCTATGACGGGATGGAGGGCGTGAGGTCTAAACTTGCAAATGATGTAAAGATCAGTAGAGTAGTTAATGATCGCCGCCAAGCAGAGTTTTCTTCAGAGTGACCTAGATAGACTTCCGAGATGGTCAGAAAAGTGGCAGCTATGCTTTAATTCAGCAAAATGCAAGCTCTTACACCTGGGGAACAGCAACCCCAAAATAACTTATACACGGTGGAGTTCAACTAAAGTCAGTGGTGGAGGAACGGGACTTGGGAGTTACGATACGGTCAGACATGAAGTTGTCCGAGAACTGTGGACAGGTTGAAATGTTGCATAGTATCCTATCGATGATTTATCGAACATTTGCTAGTAGAGATAACGACGCCATAATCACATAAAGGTGATTTTATAACCTTTATGTGATTAAATTATAAACAATTATTTTTTTTAAATTAGTACCGAAAAACCGGTATTTTTTGTATCAATACCGGTACTTCAATACTGGAAAAAAATGACCGGGATCCCGGTATTATATGCCTTAGTTGTGTGTCCATACACCTCACTTTCCATTCCAAACATCCTACAGGTGTTCAGTTGGATTGAAGTCAGGAGAATTTGGAATCGAATCAAGGTGGGTGATATTGTGGTGTCATTATCGTCTTGGAAAATCCCGTTTCTGTCCAGGAAAAAAATGCAACATGGCAGGGTGTGCATAGTGTCCTAAGAGCTACCGGTAGACCTCATTTGTCCATACGCACTACGGGTTTGACACTAGTTCTTGCCAGTAAAACAAGCCCCATAATAAGCAACTACTGCCACCTGACTGGGTAGTGGGCACCATGCACGATGGATTCATGGACTCGTGTTGCTTGAGCTACTCATCTAGTGAAACACACCGCGTCCGTCAGTGTGTTGCACTAGGTATTTAGACACATCCGACCAGCACACTCGATTCCAGTCCTTCAGGATACAATCAGTGTGTTGTTGACACCACAGCATTCGCAGTCGACGATAATCAGCAGTGAAGAAACGGTTTCTCTTGGGTCGTCTGCTGTGGAACCCCATACATCTTGAGTGTGCGGCGCAACGTCATTTGGGATACTGTACTCGTTAAGCCTGTATAATCGCCTGCACCCTTCGGACACCATGAACCTTGGATAAGTTCTGTGGGCGGGAGATTTGACCCGTTCGACACTATTCTTTGTATACCTTAACCACAGTGGGCCGTGAGCAACTGACAAGACATGCCGTTTCCGATATGGAAGCACCCAACACACGAGCTCCCACAATCATGTCTTTTGCAACTGCGTGATATCTTTACTATGTCCCATAACTGTTACTTTATCACTTTGATTTGCACGACCAGATCAAATTACCACTTCTCTAACATTGGAAGCTGTTTGACTTTTTATACTGCGAGCTATGCGGCATAGCCCATTACAAATGGGGTGGTCATAATTTAAGGATCACTGAGCGTATAAAATAAAACAAAATGTTTTTTTTTTTTTGGGGGGGGGGGGACTTTATCTCCTTCATCCTTTCGTGTGTGGCATCTTTTACTGTAGGCTTTTTTTAGGTTCATTTCCAAGATCAAAGATGTGAACCTGAAATAGCATAGTCTGTTTTCTACATAGTTCTCCGTATGGTGTGAGTACTAATTGTTTCCCGCGCTGCGGGCAGGCGCCTCCGTAGCCAGGTGGGCAGGAGCAGCAGTGCGTAGCACACGCTTCTTGATTAGACCGGGGTTCGAGCCCGTGACCACCAAATACGGAGGATGCGGAGGATACGTCAGGGAATGACCACCGCATATCCCCGGAGCAATATGGCCTTAGTTGCTAATGCTCCTAAAAAAAAAAACAAATAACAAATCCGTCAATTGTGCTGTCATCCTGGATTTGTGGCGCGCTTGCATAGTTCCATTCTTGGAATACTCAAATACTCGAATATCAGCCGCTTTAAAAGATCCGGCAAGGTCAGCCAGCTCTTGCAATCTGTCACCTCCTACACGCGCATCTTAAAGCAAGACTCATATGCTTAATTTTGAATAAATACCCTCTAACGCACAGTTCCTCATCGTCGTAATTCGATGTACAGTAGTACACTTTTTGTAAAAAGTAGGACCCACTGTTTATAAGTTACTGAAGAGTACAAGAACAAACCATAGATTCAATGTGGTTAAATATTTCAGCAACAGCTTGCCCTCCATAGATTTTAAAGGGATTCATAAACTACCCATTACTTCTTCAAAATAATCTATCTTTTAAGGTTCGTGAAATCTAATGATCACAACCAAATATTTTCTATTAGCATCGCCCCACCACCTGAATCCGGAGTTCTTAAAAAACAATAATTACAGTAATTGTTTTAATACTCTGACAATAAAGTTTCTGACTGATGGATCATCAGATCGTCACCTACGTGACATGTATTTCTGAAAAAAACTGAACTTTCCCGATAGTCGCCATGTCCCAACTTGACGCCCTCATGGGTAGCATGGTTGGTAGAATCGTCGTCCTTCCCTTCTATGAGGTGAGGAATTTTTATGGGCTTTTTTCACAACGTGGCTGAGTTCGATGGTCTCAGGCGAGGGTAGCATTGTTGTTTTATCCCGGCAACTCGGATTTTTCGTCCAGCAAAAGAGAAAACCCAACTCGACACACAGAAATTTCTGAGAAACTTTTACAGTAATCAAACATTTGGAGAATCGGTCAGTGACATTCAGCTGCCTGTGTGCAGATATAGTTTTCCTTCAAAGAAAACATACGAGTTACAGAAGAGCGGGCCTCTTACACCTCGCGTTGCTGTTTAAGGGTTCAAAGTAATGCTGTATATGTAGTTAACGTGGAAGGCCATTGGCTAAAGTACCTTAAAAGTAAATGCTGTAAAGTGCTCTAGACCGATTAACACAGCCACGTTGTAACGTGGCTGAGAGTCTCAGGAGAGAGCAGTATGAGTTTTTTCACCCAGAAAATTGGATTTGTCGTCCAGCAAATAGGCAAATCGACCACAGAATATACTCAATTTACAGATACAATATACTGACCTCACAGCCTTAGTTGCTTTGGCGCTTTACACACAACCATACATATGTCTGATTGTGTAACGTAAAGCTCCATAAATTAGTATTTTGCATTATTAAGTGTGCTATAGTTCATTTGCTGAACTAATGTAGAGTACTACTTAAAACTTTTCAGTCTGATCGCGTGTTTCAGCTGGAAGACGAGTTGCCACAGTGGTCATGAAACGTAGCCTGAAAAAGTATGGTAATTCATGGCTTTGTAACTTGGCCAATAAATTCAATCAATTAAGCACATTTATAAAGTGGATGTATTGAAGAAAAAGCGGAACTCTTTATTGCATACAGAACGCACACGCCGTACACAATAACCTTCACGGCTACAAGCCAGGGGTTTACAGTAAAGGCTAATACAATGCTACAAAGGCTAATACAATATTACAGTAAAGGCTAATACAATGTAATAAACAAGGATGAGATAGGAGAAAAAAACAATATTATTACTAATTATACAAGTGTAGGATTAAACATTGGAAACAAACGAAAAATTTACATATAAACATATATACACAACAGCATGTCATCATGTTAAATTATTCTCAAGGGAGCAGTCCTTTTACAGTGCTGGAGTCATCTGAGCAGGCGCAGAAATTTGGAACACTGTAGTGATGTATCCATGGCAGTGATGGACAGGTCCTTGGGAGCAGGTTCTAATGTCCTGTGAGGTGGTCCTGAGAAGGAAGTTGATGGAGTAAGTTCTGCCTATATTTTTCATCCAATGCGAACTTGTAGAGGTCGCCATCCAAGGAGTATATGTACTGCAGCATTTGCACGGGTAAGAACCAATCGGATAACTTTAACCAGTTTGGGGTGGCCCAAAGGACTGGATTGGCCCGAAGGCTTGGGACCGGGATGCTCCAACCGCAGTTAGCCCAGAAGTCTGGGTCCGAAATAATGCCAACCATCATTTTTACAGCAAAGACAAGTCTTCTCTCATGGATAATGGCAGGCAGATATTTGATGTTTAGAGCTGCTGCTGTCATCTGGGTGGTCCTTGGTGCAGGGGGAAGCCGAAATTTTCATATGGCCCACTTCAATAGCCCAAATTCGCCCGCAAAATTCCGTCTCAGATGCGTTGCGGCAGTTGAGGTCCAGACTTCTGGGCCATAAAGTATGACCGGATAGACACATGTCTTAATATACCTGCACCCAACTGCCTGGTCATGGACATGCATAAGTTGTTGCTTAAGCATCCACCGGAGTCGACAGAACTTTTTTTGCAGGTGGTCTATGTGTGGTAGAAAGGAGAGCTTCTGGTCAAAAATAACGCCCAGATCGGTGTGTTGCTGAACAGCAGAAATCGCAGATCCTCTTATATTGGGTTGCACCATTGTTGCGTTCCGTTTACGCGAGAAAGTCAACTGTTTCGACTTCTCAGGATTGATGTGAAGGCCGAAACCGGAGAGGAAGGCCTCGAGGTTCTGGATTTTCTGTACGATTAAGACATTTGTGTAGTCAGCAGTGTCTCCGGGGTTGATAACAGTGAACAGCTTTATATCATCAGCGAAGGTGATAATATCAGTTCGGCCCGTCACGAAAGGCAGAAGAACAGCTGAGAACAAAATACCAGAGAGGACCCCACCTTGTGGGACTCCAGCTGTAATAGTTCTGGTGTAGCGCCGATTGGCATCGCGAACAATAATAGTCCTGTTCTCAAGCATTGTCTGAATGAACCAGAGCACGTCTCCTCCAATGAGGTAATACTCACGTAGTAGCCTTGCCAACGAGTGAACGGGTACGGAATCAAATTGCTTCCTTAATTTAAAATGAGTAAAATTCTATTAAAAATACACATAATGGGATCTACAGAAAAAATAATAAGATAGTACGCAAAACACACTTTGAGTTCAGATTTAATTAAAAAAGTATGAGAAAAGTAACGGAGATGAATGTTCAACCGCACCACTGTTTTATAGATTGTGAAAAGAAATATAATAGCATTAGACATGATAAGCTAATGGAAATCCTACAAGGACATAGATATAGATTTGGCCAAGCAAAGAAAACCACTTCAACTTGTAATTCAGAATAAGATTACTAAAATGCTACAAATAGCCTATTTTACTCTGTGGTTGAGAAACATGGATCCTAAAGAGAGAAGCAACACCAATTGTTTTCACAATTAATGTTGTTTTAATTCTTCTTAGTGCCCACTCTAACACCAATTGTTTTCACAATTGGTGTTAGAGTGGGCACTAAGAAGAATTAAAAATAAAGTAGACAGACAAAATTTCCAATAGCATTACTCCAAATTAGTGGCACCAAAAGAGAATTAATGCAGAAAATTCTACAACTTAAAATAAGAAGACCAAAATATGAATTCCTAAGATTTACCTAAAAGAAAAGTGATGGTTAAAAGACTCAGAGAAGAAAAACAAAACCCTGGATAGATGATATTAAAGAATGGACCGGAATAAATGTAAAAAGATTACTTCATGTTAGAAGAGACCATGACTTGGGCCCTCGTGGGTGGTACAGTTAGTAGAATCAGCGTCCTCCCCACACCGGGTGGAAAAGATATGCGTTCGGGTCCCGTTGATGACGGGAGGAATTTTTAAAGGCATTTTTCGCAACGTGGCTCAGTTAGTCGGTCTCAGGCGAGGATAGCATGGTTCGGGTTTTTCGCCCAGAAAACCAACAACAGAACCCACACAATTTACTCACAGCATACACGGAGCAATATGGCTTTAGTCGCTGATGCGCCTAAAACCCTACAACAACCGTGACCCGGTGTTCTACGGTTGCCAAATACCAAGTGGGAGAATGTACATCATGTTAAAGAATTTAAAAAAAAAAAAATGTATACTTCGACACAATGGCTTTCGTAATTATATTAAACCTTCAGATGATGATTCTAAATCTGTCCTTTTCGATCATTTTATGGAAGTCAACATTAAAACTAATATATATCGCACACATGCGTGTAAATTAAACAAAAATCGATAATAAAAAAAAATTACGGAGCATTTGTGAAACCTCAGTATTCTGGGAAATACGGTTTGAAAATTACTGTTCTAAAGAGTTAAAACACACACACACACACACACACACACACACACACCGGCCCTTGACATCTACGTCGATATGTGTGCAGCAAACTGTTGAGAACTTATTGTTCCATCAATATGACTACAAATAGAGCAAAATAATGTATTTAAGATTTTAACCGGGGAAAGTCAGTAGGTGACTCTTAAAGCAAGACTAATTGATCCAGAAAAAGAGTTGCAATAGCTTCGGAAGGCGATCACCCAACCTGTAGCGGTAATTATCTGTTCGATCACGTTTGTCCGAAATACACCTACTCGTATTTACGAAGAAATACTCGTTTACTATCAACTCCAATTGAGAAATGAAAAGAAGGTAAATGACTTTATGACCTTATTAATTTCACCATTATAAAGAAGGAGATCGACCTCGGTTTGCGTGCTATATAATCGTTCTTTACTTTCATTGTACGATTCTGGAAATATGAGACGGTTTGTCCGATGGGAACATTGCCACTTTCCGATGCATAAATAAAACCAGTTTTTCTTTTTTATGGACTTAACTGTTCGCTCTGATCATTCAGGGAAAAATCTTTTGAGACTGCATCCCTAATTGCATTTTGCAGGTTGTCTTTGGGAGATGATCGTAGTTGTTATTAGAAGAAAAATCATGGTATTGGACAACGTTTAAATAAATGTTTCGGTTATACGCACTGGTTTGTATTGTATAAATATATACCGTAGGTACTGAAAAAAAAATTAATAAGGTTTATAAAGCTCTGAGAGGAATTAGTAAAATGAATGAAGGTGGAACTCCCACTGATGTAAAAAAATTAGAACTAGGGGTCATAAATTTAAATTACAGGGGTTAAGGTTACATCGTAAAAAGTTTTCTTTTAGATAGCGAGTCATTGATTGCCGGAACAAGTTGCCCTCGCAGGTAGTTGAAGCTGCCAGTTTCAATAAATTCGAAAGTTAGCTGGACAGTAACCTATGTGAGAGGGAAGCATATAATTTCCATTTTCTTATCTACCTGTTTCCTATTCAACCAATCAACCACTCGCTTTTCTGAAAGTCACTTCCACACATCTATGTCTGCGCGGTAGCACAGTGGTACTGTTATCCGAAAACCAGTGCAAAAGGCCCGGGTTAGAATCCCGTTGATGACGCGAGGAACTTTTATGGGCTATTTTCACTTAGTAGCTGAGTTATTCAGTCTCAGCAGTACATAGCAAAGTTCCTCCCCCCCCCTGGCGCCTCCGTAGCCAGGTGGGAAGGAGCAGCAGCAGTGGGTAGCACACGCTTCTTGATTAGACCGGGGTTCGAGCCCGTCACCACCAAATACGGAGGATGCGGAAAGGTCAAGGGAATAACCACCGCATATTCCCGGAGCAATATGGCCTTAGTTGCTAATGCTCCTAAAAACCAAATAACAAACAATAACAATCCTCATCTCGGAAAAACTGGGGGTTTTCGTCCAACAAAGCAGGCAAATTGACCAGAGAACACACGCAATGCACATGAGTAGCTGAAAGTAACTTTCCAGGTAAGCTTATATAATAGTTTAGTTTAGTTTTTAGTTCCACACATCTATCCTGCAACCATCCTTTCTCAAATTAAATTTATGCCCCTCACATGTGGTCTCAGCAAGAGGAAGAATGCTATCCACATTCAGCTTACTCAATCATTCAAGGCCTTAAAAACCTCAATCAGATCATCCCATAGGTGTCGTCTCTAGACGCTGCGATTTGCAAAACTGAAACCTTTTTAGGCAAGAGAATTCTTTTGTTCCCTTCACCAATCTGGTTGCTCTTTCTTTGCACTCGTTGCAGCAGCCCTACATCCTTCCTAAAGTGATGCCTCAAAACCTGTATATAATACACTAGATTTGGCCTAACCATGGCTTTGTACAAATGGATAATCACCTCCTTAACCCCACTAGCAAAGTTTCTGCATATCACTGACAAAACCACATCACCTGTTCTGGCACACGTCTGCACTGCTCGGAGAATTTCATATTTGACTGCACAGTTACCCCCAGGTCTTTTTCATTTTCTACTATCCGAGTGTTCCACACAGTTGATAAGTTACTCTGAGATTACTGCTACACATATGTAGTACCTTGCATTTGTCAATATTAAACTTCAACTGCCGTTTCTCAGCCCATCGACCTAATTTTTCTAAATCTTGTCGCAGTAGCATACCGTCATTACTGTTGTTAACCACCATGCCAACTTTTGTATCGTCTGAAAACTTTGACATTAAGCCTATTATACGTTCATTAATATCATTAATAAATATTGAAAACAACAATGGGCCCAGCAATAAACCCTGGGGAACTCCACTGATAACATTAGTCCACGAAGAGCTGAGCCTATTGATAAGCACTTTGTCTTCTTCCACTTAACCATCCCTTTATCCATAGTAGGAACTTGCTCTTAATGCCACATTGCTCCAGTTTGTACAGCAGTCTTTGATGAGCAATAGTATCAAAAGCCTTCCTGAAATCCAGGTACATTATGATATCAAAATTATTTTGTGCATCCAGTTCCTTTGTGACCGCATCATAATAACCAATCAGATTGGTTAGACAGGACTGCCCCTTAACAAATCCATGTTGTGACTGCGGTATAATTGCATTTCTGTCCAGATGGTCCGGCATTATTTCTTTAACCAGTGACTCCATTATTTTCCCTGTAACAGATATTATGCTGACAGGTCTGTAATTACTCATGTCACCTTTTGACCCCACTTTATGGATTGGGGATACGATTGAACATCTCAAGTCCATATGGATCTACCTTGAGTTCAAATATGCTCTAATAATTATGGCTAAGTATTTGCTCACTTTCCTGTGATCATGATTCTGATCAAAAAGCCCCGTCCGCTACAGGGGAGTAACAAAATTCTTTAGTTTCTTAATGTTTCAGAGGATTCTTAATTTTTTTTTTTTTTTTGTTTTAATATTTGTTTTCAAAATGTTAAAAGTATGGATTCATTATTTATTTGGTTTCAAAGCATTTAAATTGTTTTTAAAATACGGACGGATTATATTCTCTCACTCAAAGGTTAGGGTTGGTGATTTGATGTATTTTGGGGCCGGGCTTGGAGTTCGCGCTCCACCTATTCCGTAGTGCATTGGATCATAGATTTTGTCTACGAGGTTGTGGAATACATGTAAACTATTTGTATAGCTGATTCAACAATGAAGAGAACCAGCACTGAAGTGTTCTACAAGACATCATAGAGTAATTCCTCATTTTCTTAACTAATAAAATACTTACAGAAAAAAATAAGGAACTACACAACAATGGTGGTTCGCATCAGTAGGACTGACTGGAGCCTCAACTAATGCTCCCTTACTTTGCTTTATAATGCCATATTTCTCCAGGCCATCACCTATGAAGCTGGAGTTTGGTTCACTAGAGCGAACATTCGCTGCAACCAAATGAAATTAGCAACAATTCAAAGTACCATCCTCCTTGCAACAACCAGGGCATGTTGCACTGTGAGCACTCCAGCCCTCCAGGTGCTTGCAGAAGTCCTTCCTCTCGACCTGGAGGTCATCCATCTGGGGCTCCATTACTGCTTATCCAGAGGCATGCCACCACCATACTGAATCACACCATCAATCCGGCGAACGATATTAAACAAGAAAGGAAACTTCTCGCTGCCAAGGTGATGCAGGTCTGGAATCCAGATGAACTGAAACAGAGAGGGTGCCATCGCAAGACAATTCATACCGGATGTGTCACTTGTCCACCCAAAAGAACGATCATGGTTCCTCTCTAGCCTCTAAGTCACTTTTCTAATCACGGGACATGGGTCCATCAAACAAAAGCTAACTTCCATGGGCATAATTGACGACCTATATTGTATATGTGGAAAACAGGAAGACTAGAGCCATCTGATGTACTTCTGCCCATTGATGAAGACCTGCGTTTTTCCTCTTGTGTCCTCATCACTGCAATACATGATCTATCCCTTGGTCAAGAGCCTCTGTTTTCAACGAGGAGACCTACTACCGAGCCCTGACCAAATTCGAAAAAGACATTTTCATCAGACGAAGATCCCTTCAGACACAAAGGACAGCACACCCTTGACTACCTCGTGCCATGCGCATCAACCTTCACTCTCTTACTAGTTTTAATTGCCATCTGGCCTGCTAACCCTAGTCTGGCTAGGGTGGGATGCTAACCCTGATTCACAGGGTGGGATTTCTACTGCTAACCCAGCTTGGCTGGGTAGGATTCCATTCCACCATAAGGCGGTCTCACAGGCCTCCCTTGGAATGTGACTTTTCCTCCACCTTCTTGAGAGTTCCCCCTCCCATGCTCGCCTATAGGTGGAAATCACCGCCTTCTTTCAGAGAATGCCTTCCTGTACATCCTCTGACACTTCCCACTTTACCCTACCCTCTTTTGTACACTGTACCTCCCCACATTCTTCTTCTGTTTTTCCTCTTGGTCTCCGTTTAGGAAGCTCAGGCAACCCTTGAGACCAGCCAGAGAACAACAGGTAGCCTGGCTAGCTCCTCGTGATGTGTGCGGGCAACGTGGAGTCTCACTAGGGGCCCTGCGACCAAATGCGAACACGACGACAGAACCCAACACAGTACTGCACATTCAACATTGAACTCTTTTCTGGCATTTAGAGTAGTACTGTATTTTTTCACAGCGTACATATGGTGCAGATGTGGGAAAGCTCTTCACTCCTTTCGCAAAGATCCATGGGTAAGCACCATAAAGTAAATTTCAACTTTGGTGCCAGCTCTCTTAGTACAATATTATCAGTTTTTAGACGAACCATTGAAACTACAATGGCTGAATCTCGGTTTCTTAATTATACAAGAACATAAAATCTATTTATAAATATGCTGAAGAATACCTGATAATATACAGTCGCTAGTGTTTTGACATAATCATAAAAAATTTCTGTTCACACTAATATTCATTCATAAAAAATCACTTTAAGATCCTTTTAAGATAGAGGGTGTGCCATATGTAATTTCCCGAAAAAAGACGAAATTACAAATTTAAAGAAATAAAATTCAAGTTATTTCTCGGTAAACTGACATAGTTATGTATATTCATAACCGACATAGTTATGCACTCTCTGAATGCAGCATCATTCAGAGATGCACTCTCTGAATGCAGCATCAGAGTGGAACCACACGTTTCCAAGGTGACTGGCCAAAGTCAGATGTTTAGCCAAGTTCCAATAGTTGCAAATTGTTGGCACAGTGCCAAGCATGATATGCAAAAATATTTCGGTAGTAAAAATACAGTATATCGAGTACTCCAACAGAGGGCATGTGCTATGCACGTTATCCTCCTAAATATATTAGGAGGATAACGAACATTAAATGAAAAACATCTGGAGACAAAAAAGCAATTTTTAATATAGATCTGATGCAACCCCCCTGTACGCTTTAACGGCATAAATAACGTTCTGGGGAAATTTTCCACAAGTTTTTGATAGAGACTGAACTCTTGCTCTACTTCTCCTGTAAGGTTCTCGTTAGCTCTCTGCTTGGACCAGGACGTGTTGTTTCAGCTCTCAATTTTTGTTCAAAAACATCTCAATAATTCAAATCTAAATTGGAAATAGAAGGTTCACCACATTATTCTCCTCAATCTACTTTGTACTGACTGTACTTTATGACACGAGCCAGCGTCATGTTAATACAAATACAGCCCCTCTCCAAAGAATTGTCAAAATGCAAATACGTCTGAATTGTTTATAATGCCACAACCGACAGCTGCACTTGTCCATCAACAGCAATCAGTGAACAAGTCCCAATCAAACAAAACAAGGCCATACCATCACGCTATCACAGCGACGAAACTATAAATTCCGGAGCTCCCTCCCAAATTGCCGAGCGGCCACGCGATTTTTAACTACTATACCAAACCAGCTGTCGGGACTTCCTGCGATAGTTTGTTTTCTTGTATTCCGCTAACAATGAAGTTAGCTGGTGAAGGTATTCCACCACTACCTAACTTCATTTTTGGTGGAATACGGGCTGAGTGAAATCGTTCCTTCAGCACATAACACCCAAGTGAGTCCATCTGAAAATTCACCATTTGGAGTGATGAATCGCTCCAAATTCTGCTTATTCAGATGAAATGTGAATCAAGTTCCACAGCCATGGCCGGAACTGTGTATCGTGATTCTTCTATCTGTCTCCTTCTACCACTCCTGTAATGTCGACTGCCTCCCTTTTGTGAAACAGGACAGAAGGTGACTTGCGTTAGTGGGAGACAGCTTCTGTTTATAAACAGCTGCAAGGCCATTGCAACCCATTGTACGAAATATTTTTTTCATGGTTGCTTGTCCTACACTTATCCCAGTTCTATCAAATGTCTCGAATCGGCTCATTAAGAGTGTCTTTGAAATTGCATTTCTTCCAGTTCAACTGATGGGAAGGTATTATTGGGATTTACCTAGCTTGGGATGAATGGTAACATTACTTTCTAGTTCCATTAACATACAATGTTTTCAACAGTTGATTTTGGGTTTCCACTCCTGCTATCTGGTGACTGGAAATGCCCACAGCCAGCATGATACACCGCAGGCCACTCGTTTAGAGAAATCTGGGTTCGATTCTTATCTTTGATTGTAGGAATTTCTAAAATTCTCTTCAATATTATCTCTTTAGTTAATCGATCTCAGTAGTTAACCGATTTAATTAAGACCTTTAGGTAACCGATCTCAGGCGTAGTGGTATGGTTTCCCCAGTAAATTTTTCTCGGATTTTTAATTGGCCCATGAAGACACACTTACGATTATGAGTACGCTTGGGAGTCGTTAATACTAATATATATTATACTTGTCACGTGACCTCGAAGGATGGCATAGTGTTTACAACCACTGTCCTCCCACGCTGTGGCAGCATGGTTTTTTTTCTCTCGGACCTCATGTCTGTCATCAGGCAAAACAGGAAAACCGACCATAAATAGATGCAATACAAGGTGGGTGTATGATCAACGGTTCGGGAAACCCCCTAAAATGAAAATGTTTTGTTTTGTTTTTCTGTCTGTCATGTAATCTATGTAATTGACAATTAATTATTTCTCAAGATGAGATGTTCCAATACATTTTGGAGGATGGCGTATGTACACAGCAAATAAATAAATATTTATTGAATGTATCATAACCAATAAATAACAAAGTAAAAGGTACATTATGTCCTCAAGGCAGTAACATCTGATTAATTAAAATTAAATGGCATTTCTACTTGAGTGCAACTATGAGTAAAGTTAATTGTGTAAGATTTTACGGCCTAGGCAACTAAGGCCACGAGGGAGTGTATAGTGTCGCTAAAATCGTGGTTTTCTTGTTTTTGCAGGATGAAAAATCGAGTTTATGAAAAAAAAACATGCAACCCTCGTTCTGCAAAAATTCCTGCTCTATAGAGGGGGGGAATCGAACACAGACAACATTCAAGTGGTAAGGAAAGACAGCGATCATAACCACTGTGCTAGTCAGAAGGGCTACCTAACGTTCGAAACTTCATTCCATATAAAAATAATAATCATATGACAATACAAATTTTAAAAAATAACAATTATCACAATAATAACAAATATACATCTGTTAACTTCTGTTAGTAAATGAATGAATGTCAGAAATGCAGGAAAATGGTTTGAAAGAGAATTCTTTCTTGTAAAATTCATAACTGAAGTACCATGGTCTCAGCGAGACATGTCTCCTTCTATCTGATTATGCAGCAAGAAAAGGAAGAGGAATAAAAGTGATTGACCTATAAAGATTATCGGAGCGTTATGAGGAAGCCAATTTACGATAAAATGCTTAGGTTTCCGAGGAACCAGGTAAAGCCAGAACAGCAATGATAAATCCCACGAAATTAAGAGGAAAACATAACGTGTTGTTCAACGATCTGATAAACTTTTTGGGAACGGAAGCTTTTACTGATAAACTACTTTATTTCTCTCGTTTCGATAAAATAGGAAATCCAAAGGTAAAATAATTATTTTGGTTTATATTGGTTTTTCAGTGGCTTATTTTAGGAATGAAGCCTGAGCATCGAACTGAGATTGTCACTTTCCTAACTTCCTAAAAGGATCGCTTATTTCTTAGAAGGGGCTGAGGGGAGAAGCTGAAATAGTTCGATTCTTCCCATAGCATCGAGGAAATTATTCCGAAAATTATTTACACAGAAAGATATGTCTCACCACATATCTTTCTGTGTAAAGTCTCAAGCTGTCTTACATAAGATTTTCCTTGATGCTACAGGAAGAATATGCTATTTAATACTTTATTTATGAATGGAGTGGAGAAAGAAAGGTGGAAGTACGAGACACTCACAACTCAATCTCTATTATGCAGCACTTAAAGTGAAGTTTCAGTAAGTAGCATGTGAACTGTGTGTTTTGGAATTTGAAAATGATAATCGATAAATTTATAAAAATATGAATCGATGAAGAATGGAACTCGAAACACTGGGGCATCCAGAACAAAATACCTATACGGGGGCCCTAGAAAAAATAACTTCATGCATCCCTACTGGGGGAATCCGGAGGGAAACTTTCAATAATAATTAAAAAATGGTTAATAGTCGCAGAATGTGTTCTAAAGCAAGTGATTCCCATCCTAAACTGGAGTCCGTGGATTCCTGGGGGCTTCGCGAAAGTAGTACTGGGGTTCCGTGAACTGTTTTCAATTCAGTGAACCATATGGTTGGCAGATTTTTGGTGCATGATTTTTTCAGTTTCTTTTTCTTTCAGTTTTAGTTGCTTGATGAAATTCAGAACTTTGGTAGTCAAAAGGAAAAGGAGATAAGTGTTATTTGGATATTATTTTATATATCTCTAAGTATCTGGCTTATGAGTACATTGTGTTTGTGAATGTCGCCAACCCCTGATTATTTCTGTGTTGACAGTCTAATCCACACCAGAAGTTTAGCGCGTGTGAGGGACTCTAGAGGATCCCGACTGGGATGTTTTTTATTTATATTCGATTCTGTACAAACTCAGTGCCCTCGTGGGTAGCATAGTTGGTATAAATACCATCTTTCCCCACACAGACTGGAAAAGATCCGAGTTTGAATTTCATCAAGAACATGAGAAATTTTTGTGGGCTTTTCTCCATCATTTGCTTTTGAGAATAGTCGTCACATTAAGTTGTTTTTGCTATCAGGTTCTTTTCCTATTATAACCATTCCCTGCTTTATATCAGTCGCTTTTTCGCCATTATGCTCATCATAAGCGTTTTTTTATTATTTAAAAATTTTACAAGTTTTTAGGAGAATATTATTACTTTTGGCAAGTAAAAAAAAAGTATGGTAAAACGTTATTCTCTCGTAAACCATTTTTTTTTGCTTCTAAAATATGGTTAGCTGAAGAGACAAAACGTACTGAATAAAGAAACCAAACTCGCAATTTTTATTATTCGAAACGGAAAGTTTCATGACCTAGTCCAATATGATTACATATTTGTATTCCATGCTGCTGAAACGAAATGGCCCGAAGAGATAAAAATGAAGTATGAATTATGAATGAAGATTACAAATACGGTAAAACTTACTGTGTAATCTTTATAGAACATGGGGAAATCTCCCTTATTTGGAAAGTAAGGGACATTTTCCCATGTTCTAAAGAAAGAGATGTTAGCCCTCTCTTTCTTTCGATACTCGACAGGCGAGAGAGAGAGACTCCATGTTTTGCAGCAGTAGTGGGTCACAAATGAGATATATCTGCAACATGGTGGAGTCGAAATGAAACGATCATTTCGACGGTTCCATTACACAAAAAAGTCAGGCGCTGTCGAATCCGGGAAGTGTAGTGTACATGAAATGTTGCCAGAATAAGACATTCTGTAAACAAGTTTTGTAACGATTTCACAGAAACTAACTGTAATGGATGAGGCCCATCTTGTTAAACCCAAATATTCTGCTTACTACGGCGATGTAATTAAGGAGATAGACAGGCTTAAAAATTAAACTTTATCTTCAGCAAACTGAAATCCTCATTAAAAACTAATACTATAACAACAGAATTTCTTAACTGGTGGTCTGTGGACCACCATCCTGTATTAAATAGGAGAAACGTGTATACCTCAGTATGTATCCCGGTCGAGCAATACGCAATTATGGCTCGCTCAATCGATACCACTATAAATTGCTCTTCTTCATAACTGGAAATGCAGCACTTCAACTGTTTTTAACAAACCGATTTTCAGTTTATTTAAGACTATAACAGGATTTCTCAATTATTTGCAGAGAAGATTGAGTTCGCAGAAGCGCTGCTGTTGAAGAGACAGGATCTATTTCCCTAAAAGGATGAGATACTAGTACTATTGGCATAGCTTCGCGGCAACCATAAAAGTAGAGCCAAGACTGTGTGGCTCTTCTGTTGACAGTGTTTACGATTAACTTACTAAAGAATGAACACCAAAAGCTAATCTGATAGAAAACAAAATCGTCTGAGTAACTTGTTCTTGTCAATTGTAGGATTCGGACCTTGATAGCAGCGAGTAATACCAACTTCACCAGCTAGGGTTGTCAGAGGAAACAATGCCATTGTTGTAAGTAAACCGTAAAAGTAGGGAGAAGATGAGAACGCAATTACTACATGACCCAGATATCAGTGGGTCGAATCTATTGTCAGATGAAAGACTAGCAGAAACTAATTGCTGTAATCACTATCACTTGGTGTTGACCGAGGAGAATAATTACGAGTATATGAAATTTCTAGTTTGTAAACATTAAATATTTCAGAAATTATTATTATTTCATTTTTTTTAAGATACAGTTTCTGCAATTTTACCCGGACTATTAACCAATGATGAATGCGAGCCAAGTACGATCAAAATCAATTCGTGCGAAATGCTTTCGTTACACTCAGCATAAAAGAACGTCCCTGTGTACGTGTTGGTGTGTGTGTGTGTGTCCCTTGCAGTTAGCACCGTGGTCACGATCTTTGTCCTTCCGTACTGTGTTTATTTAAGACTATAACTGGATTTGAATCCCGTCATAAAGGAGGAACTTTTATATGCTTTTTCATAGCATGGCTCATTTTCAGAAAATATTCAGCAATTTAGCCTAACGAAAAACGTGCGGGCACATCTAACGGGTGATATACTTGTTGGAGAGTTTGGAACCAATTGCATCTGATGATCAAGATTACTTTCATAATGACAAGTTACTTTGCCAAAGAGCCATCCTAGAACCAAAAATGATGCAGTCAATACTTCAAAAAAAGAGAGATTTTCAACTGTCTCGCGCTGTGCAAAATTATATTTCTGTTGACACTGTGCCAAACACCGATGAGACAGTCAACTACCGAACAGTTCTCAGCTCTTTCATGCTACCAAGTGTGCCTCCCCTAAACTGAATTTCAAGATTGGTACTAGCATCAAAGGAACTAACCTGTTCTCCCCAACATTACAACAGTACACGATTGGTTGTCAAGAAGTCCATGCTACATTGAAGTCTCCTAACCCTTTGCTCACTAATGTACGATATGGTACGATCTAAATTGCCAATTTTTTTTTTTTTTTTTTTTGTCAATATCAAATCAAGGGTGTCAAAGAAGAGGAAACAGTAAAATTCATTTTAACAAAGCGGTGGGTGGTAGGAAGTGTATTATTTGTGGCCACGCTTTTTCTTATGTGGAGACAGGGAGGAATTTCCGCCATGTAAAAGGTGTAACGAGGCCTTGAGCTGGCCTGTGGTCCCACATCAGCTAAAGCTTCCTCGTCTGACGTAGCCGAGTGGTCAAACCAAGGATACAGTAAAACCACCGTTTCAATTTTTAGTGTAAATGTAGACTCGAACTGGGGTTCAACTCCATGTTTACGTTAAATACCTAAAACCTTATTACAACAACATTATTCTTTGCCAACTAAGTTTCGAAATCTGTGCATTTATCTGAAACAGGGGGTGATGTCAACCTTAGTCCTGGTGCGAAAGTAGTTCTTCAACCAAATAGAAATAAGTGGCTTCAAGAACTATTTTTTGGACTTCTGATCGTCATGTGTACTAAGCAAAAAACTGCTTAAAAAAAACTGCAAATTTTCTTTGTGGGAAATCTAGCAACACCTGAGTTAACTGAAAATGTTTAACAGATTTAAATCTAAAATCCTTCTGTTAATTAAATTTAATTTATAAATTAATTTCTCTAATAACTTTAATTTTAAATGGGCATTTTCTTTATAAGAAAATGAAAACAATTTGTCCACTCTAGCTGCACAACTTCAAGTTATGAGGCCTTCATAATACTGGAAATGCTCAGATTTTGTTCATCTAATTTCATAAAAATTAGAGGTATACGTTAGTTGTTAACAGAATGCTTTGCACTTTTAACTGATCTCAGACTACTGAGGAAGTGGCAGATAGGAATAAAGTAGCTGGTCCAAAAAACCAACCAAATGGGCTCAATCATTGTGTTCAACTTTCATTTCATTAGGACTTCCAGTTGGAAGAATGGATGAAATCAGAAAGTTCCAACAGCTTTCCTCACTTGTCCTCTCTGCATATAAGAGTTGGGGGATGAAGAAGGAAGCTGATACAGGGCTGGTGCTGTACTACATGGCTTAGAAGAGGAGAAACAGTGGCTAGATGAAAGATTAACTTTTATAGCAGAAAAACTATTAACAAAACAAAAACAGGCTCCAATTCCAACCACTGTCCTCTATTGTAAAGCCAATCGATGTCAATTTCTCCTAAGAGCTACATCCTGAATGTGCGTGACCCTCAAGCTGCTATTCGAGAGGGCGATATGTTCCTCACTGATCGAAGATCAAGGAGAAAATAAAACTAGGCTCAGGCTATCAGATCCAGTTTGTCACCAACTGTTCTAATGGTCAATGGCTACGTGAAGTAGATATTCACGTACGGTGACAAGGTCTGGCAAAATAAATCCGTTCCCGACCCTATGTCAAACTTCAAAAATGTATTTTGGCTGCCTTTGTGGTACCATAGCGGTTCTTTCATATCATGTAGAAAAGGCCAAAGATCTAAGTTAAATCCTGTCCAGACGGGAGGAAGTTTTATGGTTTGTCTTTTTTTCCACACTGTAGCCAAGTTAGTTGGTCTTGGGCGAGATTGCATGGTTTTATCCTTGGGAAACTCGGGTTTTTCGTGCAACAAACAGGTAAACCGACCAAAGGGTCCGCACAAATACAAATACGGCATTTTGAAGTCTCAAGATCTCGGCTACCATGGCACTTAACGTACATAAGTAGCATTTTGACCAGTGGTAAATGCTTTTCAAGTACATCTGGAATGTGGCGTGTGGAGAAAGGAGATACAAGCAGGTCTGATGCTCGGTAGGCTAGGTTACATGAACCCATTTGACTTGCCAGCTAGACTGCACGGCTCATACTTGCTATGCTCAAGATGAAATAGTGTATGGAAGTTACCAAATCAGTAACTAGTTACTGCTCTCGATGAAAAACTGGAAAAGGATCAACAATTGCTATGCACATATCACGACAGTTATTTGGTATGAGATCTCAGTAGACAGGAGGCTGTTCCAAAACAACTCGAAATATTCGTTATCCTCCCACTTCAAAGAATGAGGTGGTAAGCCTGACTTGTTTGCTCCATATACATACGAGCTTGATTCACCTGTATCTTCTTTGTGCGGAAAACGTATGGTCCTGTGCTTCAGATGGGAAAGAGATCTCAAAACATCACATGAAAGATGATTTCTTCTGTGAACTGCATTTAGAGAGCAATTTCTCTACAAATTACACTGCCTTTCCAAAATATTAGAGAATACAGTGAATGGCGACTCGATTCTCCTTTGGCACCGACGGATCTCATTACCATTGACTTTAGAGGTATGTACGATTATATTAGCCCATTCCTGTAAGAGTACGATCTTCAAGACCCCACCTTACTCAGATATATTTTGTTGATCTCTAATGCGCATTTGAATAATCACACAAGTTCAAACCATTACTGCACGCTCTTTGCTCTGCGCCTACAGGTATTATATTACATTACCATCTCGGTACAATTCAGGAAAAATGTGGTCCGCAACAATAACTGAGAACTTTATGAAGTCTTCAAGGACTATGAGAAGGACAGTGCGATTCTGCAAAATACTGTTCACACCAGGACACAGCCACCAGAGGTAAAGATAGATGGCACGATGCAATTCAGATTCATTGCTTCGTGTGGTTCCTTCCGTATCTATATGAATTCGTCGTTGGTAAATGGTTTCATTGGACCACATTACGGGACTGCAAATACAAATGCCTATTTCACTCAGACAGGAAAGGCTTGCAAAATGCAAAATTCTAAATGGCCCACTGGAAACTGAAGCCATAATGCTACAAAATGCAATAATGCTACAAAGCCATAATGCTACAAAGCTGCATAGATCCATTGACATTTGCTTCCAACTTGAGGTGCCAGGTGATATGGGTACCACTGTCCAGCATTGAAGATATCCATGATTATTCCGAATAATGGCTTTCGAATTTTGTTTACATTACAGGACAGAAGTCGTCGGTCCTGATTCTTCTGTATTTGCCATTCCTGATTTTGCAGTCAATAGTCAGTGATTATAGGTTCTTGACTCAGCCTTGAGGATATTCCCCCTGCAGATGTACACCGACAATCATGCCACTTCTTAACTTGCTGATATTGCCTACGCCCTCAAGTAGAATTGCTTAGCATTGATCATTAATGCTAAGAAATTGGCCATTAATTAATTGCCAAGCAATTCTAATTGCTTAATATTAATGTCATTATGATTAATAATAAGCAACTCTAAATACTATCCATACCTCACTAAATGAAAAGTTATATCATTTAGATTCGGGAAATTCTCATATCGGGATGCCCAATTCTCTAATATTTTGGTGCTGCAGTATACATTCCATATTGATTCTACTTGTAATCCGTTTCCATACAAGTTCTATCCTGGCCGGAAATACGGCATGCTTCTGGAAGGTATATGGTAGTATCACTTTTGCAATGTCAGTTACTATTACTTCATCTACTTATGAAAAAAGGCACAACCAGTTGAAGATAGTTCATAACAGGCAGAACGATGCTGCAATAACATTACCTTCTGAACGTTTTCTTTCTTTCTTTCCAAACTGAAAGAATTAACCAGGACACTCACATGATGTGAGAGCCGAATTGCAAAACTGCGAGGTAATCGGTAATCGATTCCACCATATAACGTTCATAGCATGAATCTGAATCATCTTCCGATGGAAGACCAAAAAAGGGCACTTATTAACGAAGTTGACCCTTCAAAACATTCCGTTAGCTACACAGATCTGAAGCCATAACTAATAATTCTCTACAATCATTATCAGTAGCTCTTTCACTCTTCAGTAACACAACTTTCTTGAGAATTCTTTTTGCTCCAGGAGATTACATGATTGGTTCATCTAATTTTATTCTAATAACGCTCCCACCGCTTACGTTACACAATGCCAAGTTCACTGTCAGCCGTTCCATTGAACTTAAGCAACACCTTTTTAGCTGGAATAAAAAAAAAAAGAAGCAATGAATTAGCTGGCAATTATGGCTGTCCTTCTTATACAACTTGCTCTCCCTTTCTCTCAGTAGGAGAAACAAACCGGTTGTTGTGCCAGTCGAGAAATCTCAGTTAAAAAACTCATTAAGATGCACAGTGAAATGCGGTGCAGACCCAGCTAATCTCAATGCCACACCGATACCCACTTTACAGCGTCCGATGAAAAGAAGAACTTGCCAAGGAACTTTTTTTTTTTTTTTTTTTTTTTTCATCCGCTTTCCTCTGCTCTCTCCGTTTCATCGCTACTTTTCTTCTCTAAAAATCACTAAATCACGTTGGTCCCACCTGAGTTAGTCGAATCTTTAGTGTTGACCTGATTTTCTTGTTCAACGATATTTTTAGTACAAGTCTGCCAAGGAAAAACTAGGTCTTCAGAGCCCTCTGACGAAGTAGGGTGAACATAGGTACAAAGCAGGAAGGATTCGCATCGTTGCTTGCATCAACAAGCCTCCTTCCCCCTCTATTCCCCCCCGGCAAGGCAGGGACAAACACGGTCACCAAAGTAGGGTAGTGAACGGCTCCCTCAAGTGAATGACCCGTCGGCCTGACAATAACCCTGTACCAAAAGCGTCATGCGCGTTCCAATACAGGTAAGCCTATTTTTGGTTGATGGAGTGTTCCAGCACACCTACATCCCCCCTCAGATATAAAGGCTGTCCGTCAGTCCACTTCGGGTCGTTATATCTGTGCAGTGAGAAGTATACAAGCAACGAAGGTACTAAGAGACAGGGGACGTTTTATAACGGTGCGTTGTGGAGTACATCACACAGAGAAGCAGATATCCAGGGGCTACGGCTACGGCCGAGCAAAAGATACTTGGAGGTATGTGTCTACCCACTGGATACTGACTTGTTGGGATTAAATTTCAGGCGCGAGAATCGAATGGCAGAATACTTTAACGGATTTTTAAAATTATTATTATTATTACTCCAGGCAAAAATTATAAAAATACCATGTCATATTTTCTTAATAGTAAGTAACAAAAATTTGGTACACAGAAATAATTTGATATTGTTAATTAAGATGTAGAGAAAAGTCACACGAGCTGTCCAAGCATCTGTGGTTGTTAGCTAGCATTACTGGCTTATTTTAAAAAAAGACAGGAGGTTCGTATAATTTATTTTCAAAACTCTGGTAGGTCCAAATAACAAAAAGTACATTTTATTGGAGTTTTGATTTTATTAGTAATGGTTAATTCCTATAGTTGGAGTGGTTATTTTAACAGTTAAAAGTATTTTATCTGATTAAAACATAGAATATTAATATACTTAAAAGCAGAAAAGCACGACAGTGGCAAGTAATGACTTTTTTTAACATTTTAAAACAAGTTTAATATAAAAATGGTTAGAATTACTGAAAAATGAGTGCTAAACTATCTATCAATTTACTTTAAAAACATAGTTCTAGAGCTTTACGATACTGTTACATTAATATATCAATAATTATTCAGCAAAAAAAAAAAAAAAAAAAAAAACATTACATGATCGTTAAAGTGGATAATTCACCAAAAGATGAGTGAAAATGCGCGCGCACGTGAGAGAGAGAGAGAGAGTATAATTATTTTTTGGTATATTTGTCTTTAGAATATTTATTAAGCGCATTAATACATTGAATTCTCTTTGTGATAATTTCGTTTCGCATTTCATTTTAAATGCATTTGCAATTGATGTTACTGTACTTAACTCTTACAATGATTTGTAAAGTTAAACATACTAATGGTAAAAAATATAATATGCACTACATTATAATTAGAAATAATAATAAAATATCAGATAAGTTTCAAATATCCCAAAAGTCTCTTTTAAAATTAACTGTATAATTTTCTATTTAATAATCGCTTTCCACGCACCACTAAAAATGTATAAAATATCTTTTCAAACGCAAAAAATGTGCCTATAATTTATAAAATGCAAATATTTACTTTTATCGTTGACGTCTTTTTGATACATAAAAATATTTTTTAAAGTGTGTATTTTATTATTATTATATCGTTATTATAACTATTTAGGAATGCATACAGCATTACGTAACCAGCAATAGAATTCCTTGAATCATTAGTGGCAAAAATAGTAAAATACATAAAATTAAAAAATATATTTTATTTTTATTTGTAGAAAGGAATATAGATGTAAAGTACGTACCTTATATGATGATTACATAATATCTTTCAGTTTATACTTGTTTGTAAAACTGTTACTTTTAATTTCCAGATATATATGACACACTGAGTGCAGAATCATGAAATTAGCATGGATAAGTTGTCTTCTTTTAGCAGGTAGGTATATAAGCACATTATGAATGTATAATTTTCATAAAATATTTAAAAAAACAACACATATTGAACTTTTAATACACTGCGCGATTATTTCACACACAAAACAAAGCAATCCTAACAGTTTTGGTTTGTTTTTGATCGTTTAAAATCAACAGACGACATAGATAAAACTTACCAAATATCCGACATTTTGTGTTATCACGAGTGATGCTACCGCCATCTACTGTTTTAAATAATTTTTTATTTAATATTCTTATAATATTCATTGTCAAATTAAGCATGCTTGAATGTTAAGTAGTCTGAATCATAAAAGAAAAAGTAACTTTTATGAGGTGTGTGCATTATTTATTTTTAGTGAAAGATAAGCAAAAGAAAAATAAAATTAGCCATAAAAAATTCCAGTTTGAAAATATATTCATACATCAAAGTAAACTTAACTAAAAATTCACAGATACCGCTAGAGGGCGGTATATGTATATGGGGAGAAAATATACCTAATATAAATAATAATTTTTAATAAATAAATAAAAATTGATAAGGAATATTTTATAAATAATAATAATTTATAATAAATAATATTTTTATAAATAAATAATAACCGAGTACTCAGAATTAATAGGCCATGTTATGAAAATTTAATTTTTGCGTTTATTTATTTCTTTGCTATTCAACCAAGTTTAAAATACATAAATAAATTAAAAACTGCATTTATCAACTTTTAAAAATAACCTTAGTACTTTCTTCTCAGTTATCTCTTACGTCTAATTTCAATACCTGAAATGTTTTAAAAAATAAAGATTTTAAAAATGAACAGGAATAACTGAAACTTATTTTTATGAACTCGTTACATAATAGACCCGATATACTAAGTTTTTTATTTATTTATTTTCTACAAGTTAATGATAGCGCCAATTTAAAGGAAGTAATTTTTTTTACAGAAACATTAATGACTCTTTAATTACAAAATTTTTCTTCTAAGCGTTTTGGTATGGTTACATACCAAATATAATGGCAGTCTCTAAAATGGTCATTGCTGCTTTCGAATTATAAAACATTACCAAGTGGATTCAATAGCCATCTTCAATAGAGCGCATTGTTTTTGATTCAAATTTTCCTTAAAATTAATTTTCCTATTATTATTTTGAAATAAAATATATAGTATTCGTTATTTTTCCTTTTGGTATTTCCAATGAAGGAAAGGTTAAACTCCTTTATCTTAATTTATTTTTATCTAGCATTTTAGCTATTTCGCGTTTATCTTTTTCGGATTCCAGTCATATCAAAGTCATTTTGTTTTAGATTTGCTGAATGTTTGCTGTTATAAGAAAACCTTTTGTAATAGTATACATGTTATCTTTTTTCTTTTACGAAATGCAAAATGTCCCCAAAAGAAACAATCGTTAACTGGTTTTATCATTATCCTACCTTCTCTCTCAAAGAAGAAAAAGAAAATATGTTCTGTTGCTCTCAATTTTCTATTTCATACCTCCTTTCCTCTCTCGTTCTCTCTATCCTTATTAGCTTTCCTGTTTCCTTCTGACCGCATTCTTATGTCCAAAAGAGTGAAAAAGATGTAGAATATTGACCTATTCGAGAAAGTTTTATCAAGTCATTCACCATCCTGCATGACAGTTTACTTGCTCTCGGAGCACTGACATACTTGGAGGTCATATACCTTTGTCATATAAGGAAATGAGGATCGATCCGCCGTGTCCCATACCTGTTGTTCCCTTTCCACCTTTCTTCGAATAATAAAATCACCAAATTGCAAGCAGTCAATTGTTTCTATTCTTTCTTCTTCGTCTTTGTGTATCTCTGTGACTGAAATACAAAACAAAAGAAGTACTCATAATTTATTAAAGGGTTTCATAACTAGTTTTATCATTATTACACCTTCTTGCTCAAAGAAGAAGAACATATATTTAGCTACTCTCTCGATTTTCTGTTTTCTCTCTCATTTCCTTTCTTTATAATGCTTTATTAAACTGCTTTTAATTAAGCATAATCGTTAATTAAACCGAGTTTCTTTTAATAAGCATCGTCGATAATTAAACTGAGTTTCTTTAAAATAAATTTTCATTACACCCTTTTAGGACATTTCTTTTCATAATACGTTCTATGAGGAAACATATCAATTATTTATTCTACTTGGTGTTTATTAGCTATAAATATAACTTTTTTTTGAGTCTGTGATAGGAATAATTTCCCACAGATATGGTTCTGATCTTTGGGTTTTGGTGATGAATTCAACAGAGATTTGTCTAATGAATTTCATAATTTATTCAATATATAACATTATAGTTACAAGGATATATCGCTAATAATAGTTTGAGTAATTAACTTAATGAATGAAAAAAAAAACGAATTTTCCAAATAGGATATTAGTCCATTAATTATTATCTACTTCTTTCTTCTTCAAGTGTCAATAGGAATTCTACAGCAGGCAAAAAAACTACACCAGTTGACTGAAAGAAAACAAAAAAAAAAAAAAATGAACGTTATTGTTTGGTACCAGGAAATAATCCTTAAAACGATTTATTTTTTTTAAGAAAAGCCATTTTTCGCTGTCATCTGGGGCAAAGTCATTATGAGGGTATAAAAAATCACTGCTTACATTTCCTTCATGACACTACATAAGGCAGTTTTTTTTTGTTTTTTTTTTTACTTAGGCCTTCGTATCATAAAACTGAATTCTTAGGTCTTATAATGAATTCTTTAAATAGCAACCTGTTTCTTAGTATACGATACCAAAGGATCAAAGCATTCAAATATGAGAAGTCAGCTATATAATTAAAGAACAGATTATATTCTTGTTTTCTGAGTTCTTTTGTTAGTGAAATGACTTCCGTTATACTTAATTATAAAACTAAATAAACAACCAAAAATATTTATTTATACATAATCGAATTTTAACTTGAAGTTATCTACTGACATCATACAGCTATATTACATATTAAAAGCGTGGTGCAAACTGCAGTTAATAGCTTGATTAACCTTATTTTTTTTACGGAATTAAAACGAAAATGTTACAACAGATATTTTAAATATTCTAAAAACATAATTATCATGCATTGTTTAATATTTGTATCAAAGTGACTAGAGCCATGCGCCATAAATGTATTCTGTATGTAAATTGCATGTTTTCTATGGAAAACCGTTTTAGAAAACCGAAGTTTCTAAGAGAGAAAAAAATGGACCATCCTCACTCGTGACTAAATATACTAATGCATTAAGATAAAATATGACTGTAACTACAATAATGTTTTGTAATATATAATTTTTTTTTGAAATATAAATCTTGAAAGAAGTTGTTATAAAGTTAGGAAAGTATTAACTAAAAATTACTCTCTAATTCTATATTAATTTTAGCTATTTCCATTCTGTAATGTGCGCACTAAAGTATGTTACATTGCAGACGTTCAACCTAGATGATATTGTTTCTCAGTAATTATTCTCAAAAACGTCTAAATATAAATTTAATAATGATAATAATAAAACTGTCATATCAGGACCACCCGAGAAGTACTTCATCTGCCGATGTGTGTGTGTGTTATGTCTGTGAATTGCGTGCGTTCTCTGGTCGGATTGCCTGTTTTCGCTGGAAAAATAACATGAGTTTCTGGTGGGTAGGGGGGACCTTGCTAACCACAACCGAAATCAACTAACCCAGTCACGTAATGAAAATAGCCCAAAAGTTCCTCTCATCATTGACCGGATCATAAATTTAATACGAGAAGTAAAGGTGCTAACTCTTAAATCCATCGAATTCCTTCCCTGGATTTATAGACGACGTCGTCTGGGTTCCTGTTGGAAATAACAGCCCTCAACACTTAAAGCATTTCTTCGTATTTATTAACCACTGCCGTTCCACTGTCAAATTTCTCATACAAAAGAGAAGGAACTGTTATATTCACTTGTCGGCATACTTCTAAACTGAGAGTACTCCAAACTACTCAAATAGATGTACAGAAAGTCGACAGACTCATATGTCACTTAATTCAATCATTTGTACAAACCAAAATTGAAATAATTGGAACCAGTATTATCTGAAGACTTAAGCGCTTTGATACAAACAAGGAAATACCGTCCTTCATCAAAACATGTATTGGTCTGAGTGTTCATTTTATTGCCCCCGTCTTCGAAACATGAAGGTATCTTGTACATCATGTTAAAAAATTATCATGTTCATTTTTCCGCGCCTGGATCTAACCGCTTCCTGGTTATAATCATGGCTCACGAAGCTCTAAAAGTTTGTGGAGGCAATTTATTAAAGAGCGAATTCATTAAAGAGAGTTTCACATGATAATAGATTTCAAGCTCATATCATTAACAAAGTAATTAGTACTTAGATAATCCAGAATTGTGAATCCCAGATTAACAAACCTCTTTTGGTTTAATAAACCAATGCCTTCATTTATCATCGTCCCTCTACTTCAAAGTAGAATTTCTAAGCCGAGAGTTTTATCTCGAGTTAGAGGCACAGTTTACCATCTTAATTGTGAGTGAGATAATGTTTATCATGAGAGAAAGCAGACACCGCCTTCCAATATTAGGAAAGCACCCATAGAATAATCATCAACAATACCAAGATCGTAATCAGTGAAATTCACTACGAATTCTACAAATCAACAATTTTATTTGGTTTTTCTTCTCAATCAACTCTTAACGACTACCCTCAAGAATATCAGAAAAAATTATCATCACAGCAGGAACTGTAATTGGTCATCATTTCTGCCACAACTCTTATGACGCCTCATTACATCTCGTTATCCGGAATGAATTGTTTAACATCCCTAATTTGTTAAATTCCTATCTGGATTCGCATCCAGATAGGAATCTCTACATACTGTATTATAAAAGTGCAGCAGAATTTATTTGAGCAAGAACTTACAGCACGTATATAAAACACACACACAAGAGAGAGAGAGAGAGAGAGAGAGAGAGAGAGAGAGAGAGAGAGAGAGATGTACTGTCTACAGAAAAAAGTACCGCACTATGTTAACCTTAATGAGTATCTTCGGGTTGACGACCCATGTTTATCGCTTGGTGGTTTAGTTAAGTACCGTTATCCACGAGCGCGTTATCATAATTGGGTTCATTGTTAAGGAAACTTCAGGTACGTTCACCTAAAAGGGAAAATTGAAGCAATTTCTTCAAACGGGGAGGGGGGGGGGGAAGATCTGATAACGAAATGAAGTGGAGAGCGCACAGGATGGGTTTGGCTCAGCAGAAATTTTTTTCTTAATAGATGAAAGCTACACAGGTAAAATAGAAATAACTTCTTACTGTTGATTATAGTTCAGCTTTCGAAAATTCACATTTATCAAAACCTTGAGGGTAGTATATTTTAGCTCTTCAAAATGTAATATATTGAGAAAGCATTTAGACTGTTTTAGATGATGACTTATTGAATATTTTTGCATAATATTTATAAGTGCACAAAAACCGTTTGCAATTGTGAGTCTACAATTTCATGTAAATTTTCGAAATACACTCTTTTAGATATTAAGTATTAAACAAACTATATAGAATTCATGAAAAGAGAATTTTCGGTCCAACATTTGTTCTTTTAAAGATATGTTATTTTTGGATAAAAGTAAATATGCTGAAATCGTAAGATAAAAAGTCAGCGAATCGTCATACAATGTTAGGTAAAGCAATTCTTATTTAAATGGTAAAATCACATGCCAGTCAGTGGGACCTCGATTATTTGAAAGATTCGTCCGAAATTTCAATTATTGCCATGAACATAATCCTAGAATATAGTGCTATTCGTATATCATGCACATACATATATAAATACCCTCCCACCCACTACGACACAGACTATTCAAATTTTATGTAGTTCATTTAGCAACAACCAGTCATTGACATACGACTATCGAAAATGGTTTGTCCAACTTCAGGCTTGACATTGATTTTATTCTATTAAATTTGTCTTTTAGCAGCAAAAAGTTGTATTATTCCTTTTCCTTTCACATTCAGAGCGAACTGGTGCCCCCGACCATTTCGAATAATTTTAATTAAAGGAAGTCATTTTTAAAAGTTTGTATTTGGTCAAAAAAAAGCTCCAAAATTCATCTCTGAGTAATTTTAAATATGCTTTTGATTATTTAAGTGTAATACCTTGCAGAGATAAGAAAGGTAAGCTTTTAAGTTATTTATAGGTGTTCATATAAGTTATCAAATTATTTTGACTCAATTAAAAATTTTAACATAAGAAAGTATAAGTTATTATAGCTGATGAGAAAGCTAGATTTTCTTTATCTAGCATTTTCAGTGTTAGTCATCTCCAATTAGATAATCGCCCTTGTATACTGATTCCAATTTAAGGTAAAAAAATAAAATAAAATTCTTCGTGATTAGGTCATGGTCCTTATATGTTCTTAAGCTGGCAGTCTTCTTTGTGAGCTAAATCCATCAGCTATACTGTTAAATTACACATTACACTATATTGATAAATCGATTTATTTTTTAAACAGTTGTGACATTACACGATGAAAATAAGCATGTGTTACTAATCTGTGCCAAGCCCTTAATCATTTACAACACTAATACACAAAACCCAATATTACTTACAGCATTAGTAAACAGTATGCTCATCAAGACTACTTCTGACAGAATGAAACTGCCTTCTTCCATCTGTCTAAAATATTTCGCCTATCTTTGACTTGGTTTTAAAAGAGCCAATGTACTCCATATCCAATAATATCATGAGCTTTCTTTCCATAGTTACTTCAGCACATACCGTTGACTATGAGTATAAGATGAACAGATAACCCTCCATGCGCTGCGAGTATTAAGATTATTGCGAATCTAAATCCATTATACATTCGCATCGATCGCCCTAACACAATGATTATTCCGATGCTGTAATGCTCTTTTCAGAGAATAAATTATTTTATTAGCACTGTAACGTATACTAACATACTTGATGCAATGTTTTTGTTTATTTTGTTGCTTTAAACATATTTCCTCCAATTCTCATATCTAGTAATATTCTTCCACATATAGTAAATGAGCGGGAATTCCTATTTTATTTTTAAATTGGTCTACAGAGAAAGGAAACAGGTTCACTAAAATCGTGTTTATCAGTTCAAAACAAAAAGAAAACAACCAGACAACCTTTAATTTTAACTTTTATAATGAACCGTCATGCAGGGAAGCATGAAACTGAGCACATAACAACCTTCACAGCTGGTTTAACAAATTGGAAAAACGATTACATAATTTGGCCTTCCTTATTCTTCCAAAAAATCAGTTTCCAAGTAAACTATCGTTTAACATATTTTGTCGTTGATTATTTGTGTATTACATAATGATGATTACATATTAACCGTATAGAAGTATTCCTGTTTTGATCTAGGTCGGTGCACGAAGTCGTTCCAATTCGTTATTTTTGTAATTTTTGTAAATAGCTCTGACGAAATATTCATACAACATCAACGCCTCTTCAACATTCTACTCTCATTTGTACCATTTTCGAAAGTAGAAAGATTCGCACTAAGGATGCATTTCCCTTAAATTTATGAATTACACACCACAGAATAGGAGGTGTATTTACACAGTATGATATTTCAAATAACAAAATTTTAATCTGGGGCTAATTTATAACCCTAGATGTACGTTACTTGATTGAATATATACAGTTTCTTAGTCTCACTTCGCTCACAATCAGTACAAGAGTTAAAATGAATACAGATTGAAACCAATACGTACTATATATCTATGATGTCATATAATCCAGTTGGTTGTATTAGTTGTGAGCAGAGTTTCATGTAATCAAGGGATTGGTATAAATCTCACAACTCAGTGCATTTCAACATTTTTTGGACTACACAATATATAGATGTATAAATAACATAAAAACAATAAAACTTTTGATTTAAAAAGAAATTTAAAGATCAAAAGAAAGTTTTACTAAAAATCAATATGAACATTTACCGAACAGCCTGGGTACCGTGGCACATAAGATGAAAACCACTGCAGAGAAATGCTTTATTATTGGGATGAAAATTCTTCACCTAATGAAGGGTTCTGTTGTTTGTTATATCGTGGTGTTTGTGCTGAGTTGCCTGTTTTAAAAACCAGGCAACTATTCCAGGAGGGAAAAACCAGGCAGCTTACCGGATTAAACCCATAAAAGGTTTCGTTTGCACAAGATTAGAACCCATGCGTGGAAATCTTGGATTAAAAACTAAACATGAATTGGAACTGGATTAGATCCATACTTGTATCTTGTCTCACTCGTAACTTCAAAAAAACTTATCAAGTTATAGCGCAAGGTATCAGCCTGACTAGAAAGCGGAGCAGATGAGGGAACCCTCGCTGGTCGCTAGTACTCTACGAACCACACTTTCAGAACCATTGATCTAACCCATAAAGAATATCTTTCTATAGATCAGCTATTTTTTCTAAGAATATCTTTTTAACGGCTTGCACTAAGGCAAGCTGTTAAAAAGATACAATTACAATCATTGCAAATTATACAAAATAAAAATAATTTAGCAGACTATAAAACTAACAAAAGCCTAATGCTCTTTATAAATAATATCTATACTGGCCAAAATACATGTGTGTTAGTTATTCTTATCTGATGGGCTTTTTTCTGGCATAATTAACTTTCCATTATCTAGATTATTTTAATCTATCTCTGAATACAGTTGATAATACAGTGTAAAAGTGGGAACTTTTTACGCATTTACATAAAAATTTTGCTTAGTAGGGACGCTCACGAGAGCATCTCCTGCCGAAGAAAGAAAAACTGCTGAAGCTGGGCTGGTAAGTTCATATATTTTAGTTATTTGTCCCTGTTTGTTTCTTGTTAAAAATAGGATACCCAATACGTCATTATAATTTTCCTGTTTATTTTAATTGCTGTAACAAATATAGTGTTAAAACTATTTTAAGGGTGACAAAACTTGCATTTTGTACAGCTGTACAAAACGTAGTTTTTAGCTACTTAAATGTTTTATTACATTGATTAATTGCATACATTACATCGTTTATCGTGCTGAAATTTCAGAAATGGCTGATTAAAATCGTTACGGAATCATTTAAAGGTTTCTACAGAAATTTCTGTAGAAACGTGATCTGCTAAAATTTCTAAACTTAGAAACCCCTAAGTTTTAATAGAAGTTTTGAAATTTTTCCGTTAATGTTTATTCACTAAGTTCTTTTCTTTGTGAAGTACTCTAACTTTTCCTATGTTGTTGTTGTAGGTTTTAGGTGCATCAGTGACTGAGACCATATTGCTCCGTGTATACTGTCTGTGTTCTGAGGTCGATTTTCTGTTTTCTGAACGATAAACCGGAGTTTCCGGGAGAAAAACCATGCTACCCTCGGCTGAGGCCTATTAACTAAGCCACGTTGTGAAAAAGGCCAATAAAAATTCCTCATTGACGGGACTCGAACTCAGATCTTTTCAACCCGATGTGGGGAGGACGTCGATTCTATTAACTGTGCTACACACGACAGCAACTCCGCGAACCAACACAAAGATAATATGCATGTTAATCATCATTCACAGTAATATATGTTAACATTAATAGGAACACACTACCCTCGTGGGTAGCAGAGTTTGTAGAATCGCCGTTTTCCCCAGGGTGGAAAAGGTTTGAGTTCGAGTCCAGTAAATGACGAGAATTTTTAGGGACATTTTTTACAACGTGGCTGAGTTAGTCGATCTCGGGCGAGGCTAGAGTGTATTTTTTTTCTCCCGGAAACTCTGGTTTTTCGTCCAGCAAACAGAAAATCGACCACAGAATGCACGCAGTTTACAGACAGTATACACGGAGCAATATGGTCTTAGTCGCTAATGCTCACAAAACCCTACAACAACAAGGAATGCACAAGACCTGTAAAGTTATGGCTTTCAGGGGAGCACCATATCGATTAGACAGGGACACAAAATGAAGGTCAGAAAAACTTTCCAAAGTTGAGAAACCAGGCTTGAAAGAGACACATTAACCAGTCTAAAAAGATTAATGAGACTGAAATTACTAAAATTTTAATGCCAGATCAGGTTGACTTTAATGTAAAATTGCACGTTTGATATATTAAACGTACATTTTGAAATACAGCTAACTGAAAGAAGCACATTTCAAAAAGGGTTTTTTTTTTTTTTTTTCGTTTTATGAAAAAACATTTTCAGTATGGGACCTGCGAAATCTATTACTCATTACACAAGTGATATTCACTAAGAAAAAAGTGTGAACCAATTAAAGTATATATAAAATTTCAGTTTGGTTGCAGATACCTTGTAAAATTATATTCCCGTTGAGGAATTACAGAAAAAAAGGTACAGTTATTTAGTGGAAAAAAAAAAGAAGAAAAAACCCCCACATTAGATGCGTCTCTATACAAATTCTGCATTTTACTTTTATTTTGATGTTGATGGATTGACGAAATTTCTCAAGCTAGGCACATGCCTCTGGGGGTCACTCTCTTGCCTTAGTATGACCTGTTTTTTTTTTTTAGAGGGATTGGTCATACAAAAGTAGCCCACAGGCCACAAAGTGGATACTGCTGTTCTAAATGAGCTGTAAAATTCTCTACTGTCTATGAAAGGATTTGGCATACCTTCAATATTTCTTAATGGTAACTTCAGTTCCAGCTCTCAACTCTTGATATTGGCATGAAGGATCGATACACAATACAAGAAATATTCCTTAAAATATCCTCACAGAAAGTAATTAAAACGATTAAGGTGCCGAGACTATGACTACAGTGATCAACCATACCCAAACCTCTGTAGAAAGTGACTTGGCAATGGGTCGTTACTGAATTTTTCTCAAGGAGAATCAGTACCACATTTTATGTTTAGAAACGTGCACCATCTTATATAAAAGGAAACTGTGATCATCTAAATTTCCTGATCCTTGGAAAATAGAGTGATGTCTTCGCGAAGAAGCTGAAAATTATGAAGCTTTATTGTATAAATAAAAAAAAAAGGAAGAACATCGTTTACGGATATTAACAGCCTTCAATGGGTCCATATTGAAAATGTTGTTACACTGCAAAATTTCTATAGAATTAACCATCATAAGATGGTGAAAAGAATTAAGAAATAAAAGGCAATGATTTCCTAATGACATTTGGAATCATCTGCCAATACCTTAACAAAAAAGGTATTGGCAGATGATACAAAACTATGCAGACTAATACAAAACTATGCAGACTAATACAAAACTATGTGATAGGATAGTAAAAGATGGTTATGGATTGAAAAAAGAAAGAACCAAAGTTACAGAAATTAAAATAAAAATTTTGGCAAGTTATACTAAATTGAATAAAAAGAAAATCATAGATATAAGGAGGAGAACTGACGACGATAAAATTACTGAATAAATAGCAACATACAAAAACATTGGAAAGAATGAGAAAAGAAAGATGGCCTAAGATTTTACAAGACAACAACAGATCAAACTGAGATCCAAGAGTAGATCGAAGGAGCAGTAAAAGGAGTAGTTTAAAGCAGGTACAACAAATCATTGAATAAATCGCAAAGACAGATGTTTAAAACTGCCAGTTCCTTTTGTGAAGACCATTTCATTTTGCTAATACAGTGCAAAAATTCAATTAACAGACGATACAATTCTATTTTTAATAATTAGATCATTATAGGAACAAAACACATTAAATATAAAGAGGGATAAATCCTCAGAATCATTCCATAGCCATAAAATAGGTTATTGTACCTCTGTTAACAACATATAAATTTAAAGTCAAAATGCATTTAGTATCATACTCATATTTCAATGACTTCATTAACGGATTATATATTTATGTGTTCCAAAAATAGTTTTCTTATTTCTGATGCTTCCTATCACATTTCATGTAAAATTTGATACACATGCCTATCTTTCCATATCTTTATTTCTATCTTTCTCTAAAGTTCAAAATTTCGACACACATTCCATAAACTAACATCTGTCACTTCATCCGTTACCGACTTATGTTGTATGTAGGTTTTAAGGTTCTACCATTATGCTCAATGGACCGAAATACTTGCATTACGCCTTACGCTTTACAGTCTCAATCCAATGACCCTGTAGTAGTGTGTTCCACTACAGTTGTCTTCAAGTGAATATCACGAAGGCTCGATTCTTTTGTTTGACTCTCAGAGCGAGTAAATATTCTGGAAGTTCAGCAAAGTGTAACGGTGCATCTTTCCTACAAACCTCAATTATTAGTCCTGAGGTCGTAAAAATAGTAAAGCCAAGTAAATTATAGGACAATTTCAATAATTTAATAAATAGGGTGCATTTGTTATTTAACAGAGCATCCCTCTTTGAAACATAAATATTACGCAAAATAGGTGTATCGTTTCGTATGATTGGTAGACGTTATCTGAGTCATTACCCTCTGAAAAAGAATGATTGTATTTGAAGAGTTATTGCGATGTCTGGGATTCCTTTACGTTCATATTAGAGAAGTAGCCAAGGTGCTTGACAGTGGTAATATCTAAATCAATGGTCGATTGCTCCTGAATTACAGTTAAAAGGACACGTCGCCACGATTTAGCTAACCAATTAATTATGTTCAAATTTTTTGGAAAATATGAGGATATCGAAAATATAGAAATATTACACTGGAGGCTGTTTCAGAAGTGTTCAACAATGAACTTCGTATAAGGAAAAGATGTGATTGCTTCAAACCCTTGATAAACTGATGAGAGCACAAAAGTGAGGGTTCATATTTGCGAAGGTAATGAAGTGTATCGTAGCTCACGAGTAGAAAAAACCACCTTTCACGTTTTTAATTAAGCGAAATGATTCGCTTTTCAGGAACTTTGTCAGAATTTTCTGTAATATTTAACCAAATCATCTTAATGCTATTCTTTTTGTTGGAAATTTTTATTTTGGTTTCTCCTTTACTTTTCGTATTTCTCATTTTTATTTAATTGTTTTTGTCCTAAGAAATATGGCATTTGGCGTAAGCTATTCATGGACAAATACTTTCGTAAATAATAATTCATAAATATTTTGCAAAATAGGCTGACAACAGAAAATTCAGACCTATTAACCGAATATATCGATTCCAACCAAACATTCATACCTTCCCTTACGGATATTCGTTCTTTCGCACACGCGCACACACACGCACACACTTCGAATATCTAAACTAGATTTATAACTCGCCATGTTATGAGTACCCAAATCGAAACATGAACCAATTATGATGCCTTATATATCATTATACACGAATTCTGAAGTTTAAAAATTTTAATTTTTATATAATTTACTACCATTATTATAGCAGAGTAAAGGGATCAATTTTAAATTTCTACACAAAAAGCTAAAGAATGTATCTGAAGTAGATCGGAGTCATCACAGAACGGTATAATTTACAATGAAATAATTTATTCCATAATTTTGAATACACAATACAGGCAGTCCGGCATTCACGTATATATTAGCATTAGCATTAGTAGAGGCATATGATGCAAAGAAAGCAAGCTTATGAAGCATCAGCCAAAGAAACAAAACAAAAAACAACTCCCATTTCACCCCTCGATTCGTTTGAAATACCTGTCCAGCTGAGCCTTAAATTTATTTAGGCTATCAACTTTCACAACAAGGGACCAACTACCCGCTGGCTAAAGGCAAATTTCCGCACATCTATCCTACACCTGTCTTTCCTCAATTTGAATTTATGTCCTCTCAGGTGATTATTCTGAGCAAGAGGAAGAATCCCATCGGCATTGAGCATACTCAAACCATTCAAGGCTTTATACACCTCTGTGAGATCACCTCGCCGGTGCCTAGTCTCCAGACACTGTAATTTGCAAAACGTAAGCCTTTTTTCGTAAGAGAAACCCTTTGTTCCGTTCACTAATCTTGTTGCCCTTCTCTGTACTCGTCCCAGCAGCTCTACATCCTTCTTGAAATGAGGCCTCCAGACCTGTATACAGTACTCAAGGTGTGGCCCGACCATTGTCTTATACAAGGGAATAATCACCTCCTTATCCCTGCTAGAAAAATTCCTGTATATCATTGACAAGACACCATGAGCTACTCTTACATCCAGTCTGCACTGCTCAGAAAACTTCATATCTGCCTGCACAATCACCCCCAGGCCCCTTTCATTCTCTACCACTGTCAGTGTAGCAACAGAGGTTTAATACGTTGCTCTGGGGTTACTGTTTCCCATATGTAGTACTTTACATTGGTCAATGTTAAACTTCCTTTGCCACCTTTCAGCCCATCTGCTCAACCTTTCCAGATCCTGTTGCAGCAGCATAGCGTCAGTAGTGTCCTTAACAAACCTGCCAACATTTGTATCGTCTGCAAGCTAGATATACCATCATCAATATCATTTATAAATACAGAAAACAACAATGTACCCAACACTGAACCCTGAGGAACTCCACTAATAACATTAGTCCACGATGAGCAGTGTACATTGATTACCACTCTCTGTCTTCTCCCCCTCAACCATCCCTTTATCAATAGCAGCAATTTACCTCTAATGACACACTGCTCCAATTTGTGCCGCAGTCTTCCGTGTGCAACAGTATCAAAAGCCTTTCTAAGATCCAAATATATAATATTTATTCCCTGCATCCAGTTCTTTTGTGACTGCATCATAGTATCCAATCAAATTGGTCAGGCAAGACTTTCCCTTAACAAAACCATGCTGTGTCCGAGCTATAACTGAAGTCTTGTCTAGATGATCCTGCAGTGCTTCTTTAACCAGTGCTTCCATTAATTTTCCTGGAACAGAAGTTAAACTCACAGGTCTATAATTACTTGTGTCAGCCTTTGATCCTCCTTTGTGAATTGGGGTCACATTTGCACATCTCCAGTCTATGGGTACCTCCCCTGAGTCCAAAGAAGCTCTCATAATTATGGCTAAGGGTTTGCTTACTTCCTTTGCTGCCTCCTTTAATATAACTGGATAGATCGGGTCCACCCCGAGTGCCTTTTTTATGTTTATCCTCAACAATTTCTCCTCCACTTTCCTCCCAGTTATTACAAAATCATCTAGCTCACTGCTAGAGTTTACTTCACCTCTGGCATTCCCCTTCCTGAATGAAATGAAAGTATGAATGAAATGAAACTCCTCATGTGTGAATGTAGATGCAAAATACTCATTTAGTTTGTTAGCCACCTGAGCAGGATCCTCAACTGTTGAACCATATTTTCTTGTTAAGCTTTATAAATTTCAAAAATTGTTTTTTTATCTACAAGAATTCATACTTTTTTGCATTTGTATTATTTGGACGATTTGGTAATGAACTGCAATTAAAAATAAATGCAAATCACTAAAACACAAAATTAACACCATGTTTTCGAATAAGATAGAACTCGTGTTGATTCATTCCTGTTAATTCGCCCAAAATAAGCCCAAATTTATATTGTGAAAAGGAATTTGATGCCAGTAAGGATCTATTTTTAAAGTCTGTTTTGTTTTATATTTTATGAAAATCAACCAAAATGAATCTATTATGTCATGAGTGATGAGCATCATTTTCTATGAGCACATCTTATGAATCATTCACAGCAAGCATAAATTGCCTATTTCACTTTAATTTTAATTTTCACTTTAAACAACTTTAATTCGAGAGAGGGCAGGAGAGACAAAATAAGAGAATTTTACATTATTAGCAATAGTGTGTTTAGTTCGTGCTTTTATGCTGTGAATTCATCTGAGTTAAGTAAAATATGTTATTTAATGACTATATATATATATATATATATATCGCTAAATGATTCATGTTTCATTATAACCATCTAATATGACTAAAATAGTTTTTAAATTCCAAACGTCAAATTGGATATTACCAAGAAACATATGGCTTATTAAAAAGTTACTTTACAATTTTTCCTTCAGTCTTAACGTAGCGAGCCTTAAACGATATCGATGCTGTTCAGGATTAGGTGGGAGTTGACAAAAATTTTAAATTTTATTTGATATTTAAACAATTATTAAAAAACTAATGCACAGCAATGCATACATTTAAAAAAAAATCTACCCTATTTAATATAGAGTATATACTAAAGCAGTTTATTATTATTTTTTTATATAATAAATTTTTCGTGGCTAATTCTAAGCTATATCGGGATTTCTTCTTCTTTTATTTATTATTATTATTTTTTTTATTATCGGACACCAACCGCAAATAAGCCACGCAGACGACATTTACGTCTGCTAACTTTTCCACTGCAGTATTTTGCATTAAGTACGCATGCCCATTACACATTTCACTACTCCCCCCTCCAAACAGCTTTCATTGAATTTACGTGTAGTAAATATTTAAACTACCATAGCTGTTTACTTTCCAAATCTCAGCCATCTTTAAATCAAGTTAGCACTAACTGCTGTTACTGAATAACGATATGTGGCAGCATTAGTTCTTCGATAAGATCTCGAACTTGTAAGAGTAAAGAAATAATGTTAACACGCTTGACTGGCATAGTGCATGACTCGTGACTAATAGTCTAAGATCTTTGTTCCCATCTTCATAAAAAAGCAGAACAAAAAAAAAAAAAAAAAGGTTTCACAGTACAGTAGGTGTTATTATATGATAAAAGTGTAAATAAAATTAAAATTTATAAATTTAAAAAATATAAATAAAATACATATAAATTTAAAACGTTAATAAAAATATAAAATTACAGGGTTATCCAATAAAAATGCAACTAGTTTGCGATACAACAAAATTTTATTAAATACAAATACAGAATTTAATTAAAACTGTTTCGAAAAGTGTTGGCCTTGCTCGTATATATACAATGTATATGCAGTCATGCTTTTTAGTGTAACGCAGTTCTGTGAAGAACATGTTCATCAATAATGCTAATGCCTTTCACAGTGTTTTGCTTCAGTTTTATTAGAAGTGGGACTGTTTGAATATTTATTTCTGAATTATGTCTTGTTTTTCTGTTCACCTGGTCCCGAATCCAGGAGATCGAAGGAGATGGTTAGCTTGACGGAGTTGTTGATGAATGAAGAATCAAATCTGTTTAATCTGAAGAGTGGCTTTGATGGTCTTGGATGGAAATAACCACTGGGGAAAGTAATGAGCACCATCACTTTCTTCAGTGGTAAATTACACCCAAGGAAGTCACTTTGGCCAGTGATCAAGGTTAAAAAAAAAAAAAAAAAAACATTGAATCGCTTTGTTTGACAACAGCGAATAACAATAGGCACTGTTTCACTTTGTTGATACAGTTGTTGCCGAGATGACACAATAGGACATTCAAGCTTGGCATTTTAACCATATGATAAGAAAATGTTCAGAAATTCACCCTTCGGTCTATCAGGCCGAAGGGTGAATTTCGAGATGAAAGACCAGACTAGTGAAGCATAAAGGAAGTGAAGTAGAATAGATGGTAAAATATTTCCGTATAGTGTTCGAATTATGAATGAGAGCGAGGTCGCACTTCATAAACCAAAATGCTGTTAGAATGGTAGATCTAAGCTTTTTTATGGGATGAACTGAGAAGTTTAGAATCCAGATGTACTCCTAAGAATTTAATAATGTTTACAGTGGGAATTAATTTGGAGTGGATTGTAACTTGTAGGAAAAACGAGATTGTGAAAGGAGCAAAAGGCAGATATATGGTCTTCGAGGGGGGGTTGACATGCAGACCAAAAAGTTCAATATAATCCAAGAAGTTGTCAATTAGTTGCTGGGTGCTCAATGAATTGAAGGGTGACATTGTCGGAAAAGCCAGGAACATATCATTAGCATAAGAGATGAAGTTCAGATGACTTTAAAGAAAGGAAAGAGTATGGCCAAGAAGAACAAGGCCGAGAGCTCCTCGTTGGGGCGACCTAAGCTGATGTTCCGAATACAGGTTGCGGATTTGTTAGAGAAGATAAGAGTGCAATCGTAAAGTAACTGTTTAATCACTTTCAGTAACTTTCGGTAACTGTTGAACCACTACGTTTAATAAATAAATAATTATTCATTGATTAAACATAATGGTCTTATTAGTATAAAATTAGTTTACAGACACGAGGCACCAACCGTCTCATGGTCTGTGGCACCCTAGCCTTAATCGAAACAACCAAATCCAGCTTATCCAAATGATCTTCAAACTCTCATTGAAATTCTCATGAATTCCAATTGCATAACCAGCAGCGTCTTATCTTTGGGGTATTTCTCCCAAAGTTAAGGCACCTGTTGGTTATGCAATTGGCATTGCAGCTGGTTTGCAGTTATTTAATGTGAACTTAATTATACCTATAATACAATCGAAGGTAGATTCACAGTCGAAATGTTTAAGAATGTTTGTGTTTGCCAATTCAAATGAACCTTGTTTATGCGTCTTCATCGTTGCATCGGTATTCTATTTTCTGAGCAGATTTCAATTCAAGTATATCCTGAATTGATAGAGTAACGACTAAATGCTGCGTTGTAGACTGGTGTCCAATTCTTAAAGTAGAAAGTTTACGTCCCCATCTCAGTTGGTTCTTCAGGGGGTGGCTACTGTTGTCATCCATCTTTCAGTCTGTGCTAATTTGAAATGAGATTCAGATGAAAAAAAAAAAAAAAATAGTTGAGATAACAGGACACTGTAGATTATTTATATTACAATTTATAATGTATAGACCTAAGAATATTTTTATATTTTAATATTTTTAATTCATTTGTTATTTTAATCATCTATCTATCTATTTGAATTTCTTTCTTTCCACCAGTATTACTTGAAAATGTTTATTATACTGACTTCAATCTAATTCTAAAGGATCACTGGGAAGTTACTTGAAATATAAGAAATACGCGAAAGGAATAAAAAAAAACAAATACGAAATAACTGTTTCATATAAACTGTTTATGTCATGCATATGTAAGTGATATAATGTCACTTATTTCAGCTGAATGACTTATAATAACGCACAAAATCTGCACTTCTACAGCCAATGTAGAAGTGCAGATTGTGCAGAATGTCCAACGGAATTCCAAAGAGCAGGACACGCCTAACTCTATTAGTTTTCGAAAAAACTACTTAGAACATTTTTTGCAAATTCACGCTGTATACCCTTCTTATGTACATGTTGGACAAATTTAACTTGGCCATTTTATTTACTGATGGGAAGTTTCTTGTTTTTATGTGCCTTAAAAATTAGTAGCTAAAAGTTCACTACTGCACAGAAATTTTAAAACTCTATTACAGTACCATTAGGAATTTGCTAAATACACAGACAAATACTTGCTAGAAGTGCAACCTTTCCTCTTTAATATCAGCTACTAACTTTCTATGTTTATTATTATTCTCTCTATAATTCACATCAATTTTGTATTAGCATGAGAATGCGTTCCAATACCAGTAAAGTTCTTTTAAAAAACTTTAAGTCCGGTTTCATTTCTTTAAAAAACTTTTCTCGGCAGTAAAATGTTTACAATGCAAGAGGGAAAGATTATTAAACCAATTCACTCTTTTTTGTTGTTGAATACCTGAGATTATTAAATGGATATGGCATTTGTTTCGTATTTGTTATCCAATGTAATATAAAACTGAAATTTCAAGTAACTTTTATCGTGCCTTTTATTCATATTATGGTAGGGCATTGTTTATTGTCACTTTTGGAATCACTGTAGGTAAAGCATGCTCAACAATCCGGCATTCTCTCCACTTTCTTGCCTGACCCCCAGGGTTCAGGGTACATGCTGGCCCTTCCATTAAATGATGAGGATGAGTCACCTGGTTCCGGAAAACAGCAAGACAAGGATGCGATGCCTGGTTCCACCGAAGTTCCAAGTGGAGAGACTCCTTCGTCAACGTCAGCTCCCACCAGCAATGAACAGGACGACTCCGTTATGATCATGGTAAATGATGAAGATGAAGATGATGATGATGAAAAGAATGAATCTGAACAGTCAGAATATCAGAACTCTCGTGGAGAAGTGAAAGCTGTTATCTATCCTCTTCCCAATGAACAAGATGAAGAAGAAAAGAAAGATGAAGAGCCGAAACCTTTTTCTATTTTCAGGCGACCAAAGATAGACGAGCTGCGAAAAATCCTCGGGCTTCCCTCTGCATTTTCAAACATTAAACCAAAACCTATTCCTACGGAGAAACCCAAAGTTATTCAAAGTTCCTTCAGTAAACCGAAACCAAAGTGGCAGCCTCCTTTCGGAAGTCTTCCCTTCTCATTACCCTTAAGGAGATCAGAAGATGGGAACAGACCATTCGGCCTGCCGGATCTGGTTCACGCAGCATCAGCCCTCATTCGAAGAGCTTTCACAGATGAAAATGATCTGCAGGATATAAGCAAAGATGATAAAGATGAATATAAAGAGGAAGAAGATGAAGAAAAATCGGGAAAGATGGATAACGAGAATGAAGATGACGAAGAAGATGAGGAAGACGATGACTCTATGATGTTTGCTCTTCCAGTACCAATTGGTGACCAGAAATCTCAACGACCCAGCATTCCCTTAATTCGACGAGTTCCTATCCCAATTCCTATCCCCATACCTCGTCCAGTATATCGACCACGACCAGTCATTCCTTTCCCTCCCATTACTCCAATCGCCATATTTATGCCACTAGCTCATCATCCTATTCCATCTTTTCTACCAAGACCTATCCATCCACCACCTCCACCAATGTTCCCAGTTCCTCAGATGCACTTTCCTGTTCATGCACCACTCTTTGCGCCCTTTATACCACCCCTGCATCCTCATCCTCCTCCACCACCACCACCATCTCCAGTTGTTCAAAGGATGTCTGTTCCCATTCCTCATCCAATGGCACATCGTGTAGCTGCTCATCCATTACTGCACCAGCCTATGCATCCATTGCCTCCACAGCCAACTGCCCCGACTTCAGTTATCCATCGTCTAGTATTGCCTACAAATATGATTCATCCAATGATGGCTCCAAGGCCTATTCCTGTTGCACCGCCACGACCAGTATCCATGTCTAAACTAGTCCGACCTATAAGACCACCAATGTCTCCTCTGCATCCAGTCCTGATGCTTGTAGCTCCAATTCCCATTCCCATGCCAGTTCCAGTCCCAGTACCACACCATAAGCCAGTACCTGTGCCTGTACCGATACACATACCCGACTCAGCTGCCACACAGGACGAAGAAAGAGTCGTGTATATTCGTCCCACAGGTGCAGCTCAACAGCGATATGATGATGATGATGATGGTGATCAGGAGGAAGTTATCCTTCTTTATCCTGGAGAAGAAGCAGAGCAGACAAATAGAATAGTTCCCATCTTGAGGCCAGCTTTCCCAAATCCTACTTCCGTAAGACCTCCAGTTGTTCCTCTAGCTCTTCAAAAGATGAAGATGTTAAGAGATCTCCTTTTATCAAGGCGTTTGCCACTACCAGGGCCAGGGATGTTTCCCTTTTCACCAAAGACAGCTAGACCAACCAGAGTTGTTGAAATAGTCCAGCAGCAGCTTAGGATCTTTCCTTTTCCGCAGAAAACTCAACCAGATATTAAATCCATGAGACCAGACGGTAGCGAACCACAAGCTGTTTACGTGCCCTACATTGAGCACTAAAAATGGTTCATATTTACCATTTTTTTTTTTTTTTTTCATTCCACAGTTTCATAAACATTTGTGTGTGTATAAAACTGTAATTCACCTAAACATCTCTGGCAAAACTTCGACAGAACACCAGGAAAATAAGATGCTTATTTCAAAGTTTGTAAATTGTTTTATAAATCGCTAATAAATGCGTGAATTCAAAAATAACTTAAATATTTTTAAAAGAAATTTTGATAACACCAAACAAAAAAAAAATATATATATTATTTACATTTACCGTTTGAAACTATTAGCATCTTCCAAATTTATCATTAACAAAATGATGAATTAAAGAATAATTTATATATATATATTTACATAAAATATACATATAGCATAAACTTTGTAAACGCATTGTTAGCTTTATATCTCAGTACTGATGTCAGTTTTAATTTTTAATTTTATATTATTGATCTGTTGTGTTTATTTAAATGTTCTGGGATACCAAAATGTGAGATGTCTCCTTCATTCTTAATTTTTTTTAAGAACCATCTGTATATGTGATATATATTTCCCAAAGCTCTCTGTATAAAGAACTTTTGTATTATTTGTTCACGAATTTTTATTAGATTAAAATTCCTAATATTATACTTTTTCAGTGTTTGGAATAGGAAAGGAGCAAAGCATGTTTTTATATGCATGCATATAAGTGTAAATTTTTAGGTAACTGAAATTATATTTTTAATTTCTAAAAATCGAAATGCCTTGTGATTCTGAACTACGAAAGAAAAAAAAAAAAAAAACACCAAATCTTGTTTTGTACAGTATAAACAAAACGTGTTGGGCAACAGGAATAATCAATGAGTGGATTGTTATTGTAAAAGTTGCTATCTTTTCTGTGTGTGTGTTAAGTGTACAGACAAATAAGTTCTATTAAACTTTACAACAAAAGTGGAATCCGTCATTTATCTTAGTACACACAGGGCATCTCGATCAACTATTGTACCACCGTTGGAAAGCCCATCATAGTTCTGAAATTGTTCTCTACCTTTGTAAACAAATGTAAATACTGTAATCAAGGGTTTTTAGTCACACTGTGAATTTACCTGTAAATATAAAGTCAGAAGCATGCGACTGATTGTTTACTTAATGCTGTAATTTATTGATTTAATTAGTTGTGTGTGCATATATATTGTACGTACCAAAAGCTGGATCTTCATTTATGAATATCTGTTGTAAATTTTCCGAACAAAATATCATATTAATCTTAAAATTTCGAGGGAATGTCCTAATAAAACAAACAATGTTCTCCTTTTGAAATAGCCTATTTTTTACGCCTTGTAGTGAATCAGTTTGATGAAATAAAAATTGGGTTAATTTATATATGTATTCGTACAAGAGTATTTTGCACTAACATTACACGAAACTATTTTGCAAACTATTTTCAGTTTTGGCACTCTGAACAGAGACATACAGCGCCCCCTTTTGTATCATTTTTTTTTATAAACGTATTTTTATGAATATCTGTTGTAAATTTTCCGAACAAAATATCACAGGTTAATTGAAGTTCAGCAAAGGCCCACCCAAATGGCTCACAAACATTTCAGAGTCTGACAATCCTGCCAAAGTTTAAGTCACTTTTTCCTTATGTTTTAAATTAGAATAAAGATTGATGACAATCCAAACGTATTCAGATAGGCCCTATCTGAATACGTTTAGAAAGATCAGGATTCAAGTTCTGTCCAAAATCATCAAAATAAAAAAATAAATAATAAAAAAGGAAGAAACGAAAATTTGGGGAATAGTGGGATTTTTATGGTTTATAACTTAAAAACGCCTTGTACAGCCGTAATTTTCGATATGAACCGACCGACCATGTGAGCCAGCTCACAATGAAGGGTGATCAAAAAATTCTAAAACAACCCCAATCTACCTATACATGTAGACAGTAAAGGCAAATATCAAAAGAATACTGATTATAACTCGTCAAAAAACAATAGGAGCAAGTATTATAACCCTAAATCAGTTAAATAAATAAAAAAAAAGTACTGTAGCTGAATTTTTGAGATGCTGAAAATTTATTCTATCTTGTGTTAAATACTTATCATATTTTACTACCTTATTATTTAGAAGTTGAAGTAGTGAAACACCAAATAACTTTACTATTAATTAAAAAAATTATTTTATTTTTATTTATTTATTTATTATTTTATTATTTTTTTTTTTTTGCTAATATAGCACTATAGCAGCTATTACGAAAAAAAAAAAAAAAAGAAAGTAAATTATGGTAAGCAGTTTAAAAAATTCACTTAAAAGTTATAAATAACATCCCCAAATATAATATTATTAAAGGAATATTAATATAGATAGGAAATTGATTTCAAATTAATTCTCGGTAAACTGACCTCGTATGAATCCACCTCCCACCCTTATTTGAGGCAAACTAATTAAACGATGCCATGTTCGTTGCAAACCGAAGGCGTGATTACCACTGAATGAATGGAATATTTCCAAATCTCAAGGCACTTGAAAAGTTCCAGAAAAACCACTGTGCCGCGGCATAGCGGTTGGGAATTAGCATTAGCATTAGCTGTAGTATATGATGCAAGAAAACAAGCTTATACAGCATCAGCCAAAAAACAAAAATAATAATAATAAAGTAACAAACCATTTCGCCCATCAGGTCACTCCAAATGTTTGTCTAGATCAGTATTAAATTTATTTAAGCTATCAACTTCCACAGCAACAGATGAAAGTCTGTTCCAGCAATCAATCTTTACCCGCTGGCTAAAGGCAAACTTTCACACATTTATTCTACAACTGTTTTTCCTCAATTTGAATCTAAGCCCCCTCAGGTTCTTAGTCTGAGCAAAGCAGAAGTATCCCGTCGGCATTTGGCCTGCTCAAACCATTCAAGGCCTTAACACCTCAATCAGATCACCTAACAGGTGCCTAGTCTCCAAATGCTGCAACTTGTAGAACTTAAGCCTTTCTTCGTAAGCGCACCCCTTTGTTCCTCTCACCAATCTTGTTGCTCTTCTCTATATCGTTCTAGCAACTGTACATCCTTCCTAACATCAGGCCAAAAGACCTGTACGCAATACTCAAGATGTGGCCTGACCATTGCCTTATACAAAGGGATAATCACCTCCTTTTCTCTGCTAGCAATATTCCTATATATCATTGACAAAACTTCATGACCTGTTCTGACAGCCCGTCAACACTACTCAGAAAACCTCATATCTGACTGCACAATTACCCACAAGTCTTTTTCATTCTCCACCTCCCTAAGTGTAGTACCACAGTTTCATTCTCCACCTCCCTAAGTGTAGTACCACACAGTTGGTACGTTTCTCTTGGGTTACTACCAAGAGAAACCATGGCAGTAACCCAAGGGATAATACAAAGGTATTTGGGCCTGAATCTTGAACAGTATTTCTTAATTGGTAGGAAAAGCCTACTCGCCTCCAAGATGAAGTCCCTGAAGGCTTCCCTTTACAATTCACTGTTTTTAACATCATCAATTGATCCTACTGTATAGAATTTAAAAACTGCCTGAGACCAATGTAGTCATCTTTACGAAAGCAAAAAACCCTTCCCGTTACCCTTGATGGTAGTTACATCTTTAAGGAAATCCCATATCAGTACACTGTGACCACTGTCACCTAGTAATTCCTTTGCATGAATAATCCCTACTGATAACCAGATCAAGAGTATTACTCCTACTGTTTGCCCCTCGAACGTGTTGCTGTAGAAAACAATCCTCCAATGAATCTATAAAAGTCTTGTTGGCGTGCGAGTGGCCAAGCTACAGGTTCCAGTCAATATCTGGAAAGTTAAAATCCCCCATTAAAAGACATTCTGGTTTACTGGCCCACTGTATTTCTCTGCAGAACTGTGCGTTGTACTCATCAGAGTCATTAGGCTTATAACACGCTTCTACTCTCATTTTCTCTTTCCCGGTGTTTATGTCACACCAAAAAGATTGAACATTACACTGTCCACCCATGCCAAGTGGATGCACTTCCTTAGATTTTTGGGTTTCTTAGCTAACATAGGTGCTTGAGGTTGTCACAGACATTCTCTCAGATATGCCAGACAAGCTGTACTTGCTACCTGGGAGTCTAAAATGCTGATGGAACTGATATTCGGGTGACACCCAAGTCAAGTGGACCCAATTTCTGCGAAGTCCGGACGGTCTGTGACAGCGAAATCCTCTGCTTGCACCTTCACGATGGTGGGACTGTTAGTAATCCTGGGTATAACCTCCATGCACAAGTACATGGTGGGTGATCACCCAGGTGTGAACCAACGTAAGCAGGGGTCGAGGTGTGGCACCCACACCACATGGAGGAACGCCGCCCCTCTATGTTACCAGGCAGTACTAGGTGGTAGATGACTCTCATCAACCGGTGAAATACCACCACTTTGCTTATTGGAGGCTTGAAGTGGTGGAACCCATGTTTAGTCTCTAGAGCTAAGTTCAGGTCAACCCTTCCCTATCTCTTCCATCATGCAGTATGATTGATGACTTTTGAGGTTGTGATGAATGTCGTGGCGAGATCCAATATTCCTTACATTTCGAGGGTACAGCTCTAAAACGGTGTTCGCAGGCCGCCCGCTAGTTAGTACACCGGACCGAACCTATTGGTAACTCTCTAGGAGGCTTCCGGATCAGCTAGTGTATAATCTTTCTACCTCTACTCTGCCAGATAGTGACTGGAGGGAGTCCGAGTAGTGTGTATGCGGAGAGCATTGTCGAGGCCACGTTATGTCAAGGATCTGGGTATATTCTTACCACGTGTACGCCATATCCAAAAATTTCATTACTTCATACACCATGTCCACCCACTTTTTCTTACTATTGAATACACCATGAATTGTCAAACTAATAGAGCAAGCTTATCTGCGAAAAGATCTAAACCTCCCAAGGACTTCCTAATTCATTTCACAAATATACATGGTCTCAATTCTAATCTCAACGATGTCCATTTCCACTTCCAGTCTGCCAAACCCCATGTACTTTTTCTAACAGAATCTCAGTTATCGGTTGATTCAACTACTGCTCATCTCAGATGCCCAAATTATTCGCTGTATGATTCCTTTCGCCTCAAAGGTGGTACTTGTGTATATGTCCGTTCCGATATTCCCTGTCAGAGACTTGGTAATTTGGAATCTCCTCGTTTCGATCTTCTCTGGCTTAAAATCTCTCTACCTCATTGTGTCAAATTCATCTGTTGTCTCTACCGTTCTCCCAACTCCACTAATCACTTGGAGCTCTTTGACTTCCTCTCTTTGCAACTTGACTTTCTCCAGTCCAACTTTCATAACAGTGAGGTAATTTTCCTTGGTGATTTTAATGTTCACAACTCCAGCTAGCTTCCGTTTTCTAGTCACTCCGACCCAGCAGGTCGAGATGCTGAGGCTTTTGCAATTACTAATGACCTAGCACAGATTGTTCATTTACCTACAAGAATACCGGACAATCTGAATCATACAGCCAACACGCTTGATCTTTTTATCACGAACAACCCTTCTAAGTACACGGTCGAAGTGAGAGGTCCTTTAGGCACTTCAGATGACAACTTGGTGATTGTCTCTTCTCCAATGGAACCTTTATCTCATGGCTATTCCCAACCTCGTGTTGTTTGGCATTACAAGAATGCAAAATGAGATGACCTGCGAGACTTCTTTTCTTCTTTTCCTTGGTCGGATTACTGTTTCAAAACTTCTGATGTCAACGTTTGCTCAGATCGTGTCAGTGAAATTATTCTTGCAGGAATGGAATCCTTTATCCCACACTCCACTTTAAAATCTCGTCCTTTATCTAAACTTTAGTTTTCCAATAAATGTGCTAAGGCTGTCCAAGAGAAGAATGTTGCATATCGTAATTGGCTTGTTTCTAATTCTTCAGTTTCATTTTCTGCCTACACCAAAGCTCGCAACAATTGTAAAGCAGTTATTAATCAGTCCAAACTAGAGTTTGAACGGGCTAAGAGTAGAAAGCTTGCTTCTTGCCCTAATGGTAGCCGAGCATTCTGGTCCCTTGCCAAAGCTATTGGCCGCAACTTTTGCCCACCTCTGTCCAAACCAGATGGTTCTGTTGTCACTTCAGCCAAGGATAAAGCTGACCTGCTAGCATCCCATTTTTCTTCCAGCTCATGTATTAAAGATCTTGATAAAACACCTCCCACCATTCCCAACACGCTCCATTCAATGCCTCCTGTGGTCTTCCGTCAAAAGGATATCAGAAGGATTTTGACGAATCTTGATGCTAAGAATGCTCCAGGTCCTGATGGTATTTCTCCACTTGTTCTCAAAACCTGTGCTCCTGAACTTACTCCTATTCTTTGCCGTATTTTTTCACTTTCTTATTCCAAAGGTGTTTTTCTTTCTGCTTGGAAATTTGGTCATATCCAGCCAGTTCCTAAAAAGGGTGACAAATCCCTCCCATCCAATTATCGTCCCATTGCAATTATTTCTACTCTTTCTAAAGTAATGGAGAAATCAATTAACCGCCAACTCTTAAACTACCTAGAAACCTTCCGTCTGGTCAACGATCGCCAGTATGGATTCCGTCAGCTTATGTTATCCATTTATGGACTAATTCAATGGAAAGGTTCGGTGAAACACAAGTATTTGCTCTTGACATCTCAAAGGCTTTTGATCGTGTTTGGCATATAGGTCTTCTAAACAAGCTTCCATCTTCATCATCATCATCATCATCAACCATTTTCAATCCACTGCAGGATGAAGGCCTCTCCAGCAACTTTCCAGTTCCTTCTGTTTTGAGCACTGGCCATCCATTTACTACTCAAAAACTAATGAATTTCATCTATCCATCTCAGCCTTTGTCTTCCAGGTTTTCTTCTAGCTCCTCTTGGGTACCATTCTGTTATTTTCTTAGTCCATCTGTCATCATATCTTCGAGCTATGTGTCCTGCCCAAGACCATTTTAGTTCTTTTCTTTTGATAAGAATGTCCTTTACTTGAGTTTGCTGCCTAATCCATGTGTTTCTCTTCTTATCTAACAGTCTGATTCCCAATATAATTCGTTCCATTCTTCGCTGTGTAGTTCTTAGCTTCTCTTCCATTCTTTTGGCGAGTGCCCAAGTTTCACTTCCATAAGTCATGGTGGGGAGTATACATTGATTCATTATTTTACGTTTCAGACAAACTGGGATATTGCTCTTCAGTATGTGACTATATTTCCTGAATGCTATCCATCCAAAATTTATTCTTCTCCTGACTTCCAGCCATTTATCATTATTACAGCTAATAACTTGTCCCAGATAAGTATATGACTCCACCTTTTCAATTACTGCTCCTTCAATCATTATTTCCCTTTCCGTGGCATACTTGTTCATCATTACTTTTGTTTTAGCCATATTCATCTTTAGTGCAAAATCCTTACTAACTGTGCATAACTGATTAAGATTTTCCTCTAATTCTTTGGGATCGTGGCTTATGACCACAATGTCATCTGCAAATCGTAAATGGTTTAGGTACTCTCCGTTCACATTGACTCCTTTCTGCGACCAGTCTAATCTTCTGAAAGCTTCCTCAAGGGCAGCAGTAAACAGCTTCGGAGATATTGTGTCTCCTTGTCGAACTCCTTTCTCGATTTTAAATTTCCTACTGTCTTTGTCTAGTCTAATAAAGGATGTAGCACTCTCATATATTTTCTTCAAAATCATAATATATGGAGTATCTATGCCTTGTCTTTCCAGTGCCCGAAACATTGCCTTATGCTGTATGGAGTCAAATGCCTTTTCATCATCCACAAATGCCAGGCATAATGGTGTTTTATATTCATTTGCTTTCTCCATTAGCTTCCATCTTATGGTTTGCCAACTGTTTTTAGTAATTGGTTATCCAGTTTTCTCTCTGATTGCTCACTGAGGGTGATGGTAGATGGCTCTCTGTCTTCTAACTTCTCCACTAATGCCGGTGTCCCCCAAGGTTCAGTTCTTTCCCCCACTCTTTTCCTCTCGTATATCAATGACCTTCTTCCATTGACTGGAAATCCTATCCATAGTTTTGCCGACGATAGCACATTGCATTCAACTTTCCACTTCGAGAAATCTTGCCCTGCTCAATCAGCTTCAACTTCTCGAAAATCTGCTACCAATTCCTTAAATGCTGATCTTCAGGTAATTCTCCAGTGGGGCAAAGACAACTTAGTTGATTTCAACTCTTATAAAGCTCAGTCTTGTCTTATATCTTGCAAAAAAGGATTCTTCTGCTCCTATGCTTATCTTTAGTGACACTCCGATTTCTAGGCAAAATGATATATCTCTTTTGGGGATTACCCTGACTTCTAATCTCTCTTGGCACAAGCACATTACAAATATTGCTTCCTCAGCATCTAAAAAACTTGGTTTTCTCTTTCGCTCTCGGCGTTACTTTTCTCCCAAACAGCTGCTCACTCTGTATAAATCGCAAATCCGCCCTGCCATGGAATATTGTTCCCACATCTGGGGTGGTGCCCCCAAAACCTCTCTCAGGCTTCTTGATTCCATTCAGAAGAGGACAGTTAGGTTAATTAATGATTCATCTCTAACAGAGTCTCTCCACTCGCTGTCTCATAGACGCACTGTTTCTGCTGCATGCCTCTTCTACAGATACTTCCATGGGCACTGTCCTTCTGAATTGGCTTCTATAATTCCCGCTCTCTCTTTCAAAACAGTCCGAACATGTGCCGCCACCAGCCAACATCCATTTACTGTCCAACTTCAAACCCACAGAACCTTTTCATCTTCCTCATTTATTCATTCAACTGCCGTTTTCTGGAACAACCTTCCTTCATACGTATTTCCTGAAAATTACAATCTACAGAAGTTCAAGTCCAATGTCAACAAATATCTTCTTTCGTCTTCTCAACCTCCAACCCAAGCACTGTACTAAGTACTATAGGTTCTAATACCTCTCGTGTTTGGAGTTCACATAAAAAAAAAAAATAACAGCATAACCCCTCCTTGCCGACCGGGCTAGCCGAGTGGGTAAAATACCTGCCCGGCAACCCAAAGGTCGCGGGTTCGATTCTCGCCTCGGGCTTGGATCAAAGTACTGCAAAAACCTTGGGAGGTGCAATATGGCCACAGAAGCCGATGCGCCAACAACTACCAAATCAAAAAAAAAAAAATAAATAAATAAATAAAATAAAATAACCCCTCCTCCTTTCCTACCCTGTCTATTCTTTCTGTACACATTGTACTCTCCAAATTCGAATTCTGCATTGCTTATATCTGTGTGACACCACGTCTCTGAAATCTCAACAATATCTGCCTTTGATGAGCACTTCAAATTCATCAAATTTATTTACTATATACTTCTAGCATTGGTGTACATGCACCTGTTCTTACTCTTAGTTACCCTAACACAGCCCATGTATTTTACTTGTTCCATGAAGACTCCTAGCAGCTTTTGATATTTGTATACTCAGCAACTTGCTCTCTAGGCTGCTGCTCATTACAATAGAAGCAGTGCAAGAATCACTTTCGCCTCTGCCTGCGGCTACTGTTAATATTTTAGTCTGTGAATCCCACCTAACACTGCCTCGATAGCATCAACAAATATTTTTGCACTCTTTCTATTTAAGTGAATTCCATCCCTGTAGAAGCAGTCTCTCCTGTTAGCAAGCACAGACCACGCTGAAAAAAATTCTACTCCATGAGACTTGCACAATTTTTCCAGGGCCGAATTGATTGACAAGACTCTCATCATATACTCCCTCCTATTGTTTCTGGGCAGAATTGGAGACACTTTCAAATGTAACCCTAACTCTCGACTTTTTTTCAGCATTGGCCTGTACTTGTTAAGTAAATCTGCAGATCTCTTACTCTTAAGGTCATTAATGCCGACGTGTACAACAATATAATTTTTTGTTCCCCTAAAAGATGATATCTGTCCTACATCAACTTTCGCCCCTGGCAGACATACCTTGGTCCTATCTGCACAGTTGTATCGTCACCGTCCTCCTCACACCGGGTGGAAAAGGCCCGGGTTCGAATCCCGTCGATGACGCGAGTAACTTTAATGCGCTTTTTTCACGCCGTGGCTGAGTTAGTCGGTCTCAGGCGTAGATAGCAAGGTTTTTCCCCAGAAACTGGGGTTTTTTCGTCCAGCAAGCAGGCAAATCGACCAGAGAACACACGCAATTTACAGACAAAATATATATGTGGGTATATATTAGAAACAATGGGTTAGCCTTGATATAATAATTTGATTTGATACCTTGGTCCCGTTCCACCTATCCTTTTTGCATATTATATACCCTTCTCCCTGACAATAGAGTCACCAACAATAACTAGTTCTTGTGGGACCAGCGCATTCTGCCTTGGAGATTGCCTCTGTTGCCTGATGCACAGGAGTGAGCTCTGGCGTTGAGTTGCGCAGCTGAGAGCTTGACTGGTCCCTCATATTAATTTCTTCTCATAGATGCACATCAGAACGCTGAGTTGGCACCTAATTTCTTCACAGTCTCTGCACCTAGCACACACAAAGACATCCTCATTGGCTAGATCATGTCCTGTTTTGACAGTCTGCAAACATTTCACATTTCGCAGATTTTTTTTTTTTAGACTGATGCGTTGGAGAATTGCCACCTTTGGTTCTCTTGCGAGCCACAGTACTACCACTAATTTGTGCTCGCTGCTTTCCTGCTCTAGTCTGGGTCGTGATTTCGTTTAAGTATACCAACGGTTGAGGTAAGAATCACTAGGACAAGATAGTCCTCAAATTTCTTCGAAGATTAAATTTATTTCTTTTTTAAATGTTTACTTCAGTATTTCCTAAAAATGAAGTAAAAAGGAAAAAATACTGATTAATTGACTAATGCCGTTTAGTAAATATTTGAACAAGAAAGCAAATTTATAGTACATTATTTCAATTTAAATGCTGTGGTTTGAACCAGTAGACACAGGCCTACAGTAACAAATTAAATCAAGGAACTAAGCTTGTTATTACCAGTTGGGAGGTTGTCCTGAGCTGGATATCATAATTTCTCTTTCTTGGTGATTCCATTCTAGTTTTGACTCTTTCTCTTGGGTAACTCGGGAATTTTTTTTTTTTTTTTGGCTGGTGCAGCATAAGCTTCAGGCTTCCTTGCACCATATAGCTAATAATAATAATAATAATAATAACAATAATAATAATAATAAGTAAAAAGATGAGAAATAACTGACACTGAAAGTCAAAACTTTTATATGTACATACGCATCACATAATTACTGTAGTAACGTTAAAACTGCAGCTGTTATTCCATTACCGAGTTATCGAATGTTGCTACTAGATGGCAGCACGAATACACTCTAACTGAAATAGTCCTCCCACACGCAAAAAAAAAAAAAAAAAGAAGCTTAATTAAGAAATAAAAGAGGAAAACGTTGCAATTAATTTAAGTGACTGCATCATAATTGTTTCTGAATATTTTCCAGATATAAAAAACTTCAGAATATGCAGTCAAATTGAATGAAACTTTTATTTTAATTCATTAATAGTTGGTTATTTTATATATATATTTTTACTTCTGACATTAGTATTTCAAAATTGGAAATATTTTTAAATAAAATGAATAAATAAATAAATAAATAAATAAAAGGTTTAATTTCTTGAGTTAACTGAAAATTTTATTTATTCACTTTAGAAAATTTCTTAGAATTATATTTTTGGTTATTTTGAGTATTTTATATTAAGTTACATCGTCGAAAAAAGTTAGTCCAACGAGTCTGGAGTTAGAATTAGGGTGGCAAATGATCCAAGAAAATAAGCTTATACAGCATCAGCCAAAAAACAAAACAAAAAAACAACAACCTCATCTTCTCACATGATATGTCCATCCATCCAATAGTTTGTCTACTTCTTCCTTGAATTTATTCAAAATTACACACTCTCACAACAAGAGATGGAAGTTTGTTCCAACAATCAACCAGTACCTGGCTGAAGGCAAACTTCCGCAATCTATCCTGCAACCATCCTTCCTCAATTTGAATTTATCCCCCGTTACATGTGTAGCCTGAGCAAGAAGAAAATGCCATTAGTATTGAACTTGCTCAGTCCATTCTATTAGGTAAGCGGTCATAATTTAATTTTTTGACTGGGCAGTGTATAACTGCAGGTGGATAATTCAACGCAGAAGTTAAAATATTATCCCCGATCGCATACCTAGTGCAGTAATGCGTTTCTATAAATACGGCGTTGGAAGGGTATACACGCTCATTAGTATCCTGTTTTGCAGAGGTGTAAGCATGGCTCCATATGTTCATTTGACACCAAGAAAAAAAATGTAGCAGTTGCTCTCTCCCAGGAAGAGCTTTATATGCGTGCTGTTGCTGATAAAATCGGCTGCCACCAGTATCCCGGGTGCTGAAATTAAAGCGTGAAACCGGTGATATGAAGAGAAGACCTGGATCAGGCCGTAAGAGAGTGACTACGCCTTCCAAAGATCGATATTTGAAACGTCTATGCCTTCGTGATCGCCATGCTACAGCTCCTGATCCAAAACTGGACTTTGAGATGGCCTCTGGTGTTGAAACAAGTGCACCGACACGCAATTTACAGTCATAATACATATATGGGTATATGTAAGAGATTACAGGTGGCCCTAAAATAATATATATATTTTTTTTAAATCCAAAGACTGCTTTCGGAATGCGGTTTGCATGCCTATTGGTCGGCCAAAGAAGAAGCCTTTCTTGACCCAGCAAATGAGGAAGAGGCAACTTGCTTGGGCTAAAACGCATGTTTCATAGCCAAAAGAGCAATGGGACACCGTCATCTTTCCCGACGAATCGAATTTAACCTGCATGGCTTGGATCATGGGACGCGATAGGTCAAAGACCAAAATCTGAGGCATACCATCCTGATTGCATAACACCGACTGTAAAGTTTCCCCACCGGTCAGATCGTCTGGGGTTGCATAATAACAAAGGGGTGGGCGAATTAGGTTTATTAATGGAATGGTGAATGCCGAAACCTACACTGCTATCTTGGAGGAGTGCCTAAAACCCATTATTAGAGATCACCACACAGACGTTCAAAACTGCATTTTTCAACAGGACTCAACACCTTGCCACACAGAAAAATCGGTAAGTTTTATGCTATTTACATTTAATGATGAGTTTGCCTTCTTGTCTCACAAGGCTTAAAACATTCTTACACCAATGTCTTCCCTCGTTTTTCTCCATTAAGCTGCAGTCATACCTCAGAAATGCTGGCATTACAGTGTTGGACTGGCCTGGCAACAGTCAGATTTGAACCCTATTGAATATTGCTGGTACATAATGTCATCTAAAATTGCTCAGAAGAAGAAGCCAACAAGTAAGATTCAGCTGCAGGGGAGCATTGTAAGGGTGTGGTACCACAAAATTGGGCAACTATATATCCAGAAGATGATTCACTCTATGCCAGAAAGTTGTAAGGCTGTAATGGCAGCTTGAGGAGGAAAAACAAAATATTGAGTACTTAATTTGCTGATTTACAGTAGATAATACTATTACGTTAACCTGTCATTTCAGCTTGTACACGTAAATGCAATAAAATGTATGTTTAGTTGTCATGATTGCCATTTGCATGATTTCTCAAATTTCCATTAATTATGCATTGATAATTTCCATTAATTATTTACCCTTTGGGAAAATATTTATGGCAATTAGGTATATCAGGTGGAGTCTTTTTATTGGATTTCATTCACAGAGATATATATTCCATTTAACAAATGCATTTCGAACATTACTGCAACCCACAATGCACTGCAAAACACATTATTTGCAAACTTCACAAGTGGTGCAGTTTTTTTGTCTACCACTGTACATAAATATGAAATGTAAAATATAAAACGTGGACAATATACAAACTACAGGTCAGCACATGTCCCCTGCACAATACTGCATGCACACTACTCTCTTGAGCCTGGAGCCATTTCAGCTCCATGGAAACCAGGCGCAACGAAGTTTCTAAGATAAGACCCAACCACCAATTGTGGCTACCCTACCCCATGTCTTGGACAGATGCAACTTACAAGCCAGTGAGCTTCCTGCAAGGCCGAGACCCGCCTTCCCCATTGCAACGAGACATCTACCGCTTACATCCCATATTACCAGTGCACTTCAGATCACATTTCTAAGATCTTACGCCGGTACTGTATAAAGTGCCCGCAACTTCCTGGTTTGCGATCTCGTCTCGAGGGTGAAGACACCTGTCCCCCCCCCACCTTTGGGTAGCGATGCTATTCACCGCATCACATGCCATGATTGTGGCAACTGTTATGTGGGGAAAACGGCCAGAAGGCTCCAGGACTGCCTCACGGAACATGAAAGGGCCATTCGGCTAGGTGACTCTACACACTCTGCATTTTTGGTCGATGCAACACGACCTCAATGCCAGTCATGATATCGAGGTGGTTGACCAATCCCGCCACTATCACCATCTGTGGTGATACATATCTGGTTGTTGCAACGTTTTAAACTGCAATGGGTGTACGACTACACCCAATGTTGGAGTCTGTAGTGTTACAACATGACAAATGCTGGCAATCAGCCCATATATGTAGCTTGTACCAGCAAAAATCACCTAATTCTACGCAGTAAATGATTCAACATTCGTGCATCCTCATGCACGCTCTCTTTTTACTTATTAACATGACCACCCTCTGCCATTCCATTCGTAACGTTTTATTTTTATATTTCATATTTACAAATTTTGTATGTATGTTTGTACTCCTACAGCTGAGGAAAAGATTCGTTATCTCGAAAGCTTCCGTTAACAATTTATTAAATACTTAGTTACTGCTCATACTGGATATACTGAATTATTTCTTATCCATGGAACCCAGTGCCACAGGCCTCTTCTATTTTATAAAATAATGTTTACTTTGTCCAACTGCATTGTTACAAATAGTTTAGTATGATAATTTATATTTACACTCCTGTTTTTACTGCACAGTAGAAACAGCAGTGTAATTCGTGCCGCCATCTAGCGACATTAAAAAACTTAGGAATAAAATAAACGTTGCACTTTTCTTATTCCGTTTGCTTTTTTTTTCTTGGGGTAATATGAGAATTTCACTATTATGTGAAATAATTTTTATATTTTCCAGTGCTTCCGCTTTATACGCTATCTATTTAACATGCAAAAATACAAAATATAAAAAATAAAAATAAAAAATGGCAGGGTGCGGAAGATCCTACATAGCCTAGCAGCAATAGGTCTCGAGAACACATACAAGGAACTCCAGAAAGTCACAATCCTGAACACCTGTAGGACAGTCCGAAGTTCCTTAACAAACAGTAATGCCAGAATAACAACCAATAACAGTAATGCATAACAACCACCCTGTGCACTTGGTACCAGTATCTGTAATGAGGAGGAAACCCCAATTACGGAGAAATAATATAACAACAATAATAATAACTTTGACACCCTAAGTTGCTGGAGAGACCTGAGGCCTTCATCCTGCAGTGGATTGAAAATGGCTGATGATGAAGCAATGTGCTGATTTGAAATAAACTAATTTTTATTTTTCTTACATGTATAGCTGAATCCCAACCACAAGGTTGGGATTTTTACGCCTCTTCGGGTATAGTTGAAGTGGTGTAAAAACATAACCTTTTTTCACTAATGAAAGTCTAATTAAAAAATCCACAAAATTCACTTCTTTTGCTTGAATCCCTCCCGATGTGCTGTAAAAACATAACCTCTTTTCACAATATTAAAACCGACACTTCTTTTGCTTGAATCCATCATGAAGTCGCATAAAAATCTAACCATTTTTCACAAATTTAAGTTTATTATAAAACCCACACTTCTTTTGGTTCAATCCATGCCGAATTAGTAGTTTGTTTCTTGTTTGGTTTTTAGGAGCATTAGCAACTAAGGCCATATTGCTCCTGGAATATGCGGTGGTCATTCCCTGACCTTTCCGCCTCCGTATTTGGTGGTCATGGGCTTGAACTCCGGTCTAATCAAGAAGCGTGTGCTACGCACTGCTGCTCCTGCCCACCTGGCTACTGAGGCACCACTTGTAAAAGAGAACTAAAAATTCACATGATATAAAAGCGCAAGACACAAAAACAAACAAGAAAGGCATAAAATTATACATAGTGACATTAAATAATGACTTGCCAATATTATTTCTCCAAAACTAAGCACCTCACCCTCCTCGATGACACAAACAGAAACCAAGTAGTTTCATGTTTAGTAGTCCGAATGCCGGCTTAACTGCATTCTAAACCTTCAAATTTTCGGAGTAGTTTCAGTTCAGGTAGCCCTTTATTACGAAGGGTGTTCAATAAATTATCTACCTATGAAGGAAATGAGATGGAGGCAAAAATCTTTTATTTTGCTTCTATCTCATTTCCTTCCCTGAACTTCAATACATTTGTTTTCTTTTGTTAGCAATGAGGAAATGCCTGACAAATAAAGCTTTGTCCTGTAGCATTAGCATTAGCATTAGCATTAGTAGAGGCATTTGATGCAAGAAAGCAAGCTTATGCAGCATCAGCCAAAAAAAAAAAAAAAAAAAAAAAAAGTAACATAAATAAATAAAAATAACCACTTCCACTTCACCCCTCTGTTCGTTCGAAATACCTGTCCAGCTGAGCCTTAAACTTATTTAGGCTATCAACTTCCACGACAAGGGATGGAAGTCTGTTCCACCCACCAACCACCCGCTGGCTAAAGGCAAATTTCCGCACATCTATCCTACATCTGTCTTTCTTCAATTTGAATTTATGCCCTCTCAGGTGATTTTTCTGAGCTAGAGGAAGAATCCCATCAGCATTGAGCATGCTCAAACCATTCAAGGCTTTGTACACCTCTATCAGATCACCCCGCTGGTGCCTAGTTTCCAGACACTGTAATTTGCAAAACTTAAGCCTTTCTTCGTAAGAGAACCCCTTTGTCCCATTCACCAATCTAGTTGCCCTTCTCTGTACTCGTTCCAGCAGCTCTACATCCTTCCTGAAATGAGGCCTCCAGGCCTGTATACAGTACTCTAGGTGTGGCCTGACCATTGCCTTATACAAGGGAATAATCACCTCCTTATCCCTGCTAGAAAAATTCCTATATATCATTGACAATACACCATGAGCTACTCTTGCAGCTCGTCTGCACTGCTCAGAGAACTTCATATCTGCCTGCACCACCACCCCCAGGTCCCTTTCATTCTCTACCACTGTCAGTGTAGTACCACAGAGTTGATACGTTGCTCTGGGGTTGCTGTTTCCCATATGTAGTACTTTACATTTGTCAATGTTAAACTTCATTTGCCACCTCGAAGCCCATCTGCTCAACCTTTCCAAATCCTGTTGCAGCAGCATAGTGTCAGTAGTGTCCTTGACAACCCTGCCAACCTTCGTATCGTCTGCAAACTTGGACATTAAGCCTGATATACCATCATCAATATCATTTATAAATACAGAAAACAATAAAGGCCCCAATACTGAACCCTGAGGGACTCCACTAATAACATTAGTCCACGATGAGCAGTGTCCATTGATTACCTCTCTGTCTTCTCCCCCTCAACCACCCCTTTATCCATAGCAGCAACTTGCCTCCAATGCCACACTGCTCCAATTTGTGCAGCAGTCTTCCATGTGCAACAGTATCAAAAGCCTTTCTAAGATCCAAGTATATAATATCAAAGTTATTCCCTGCATCCAGTTCTTTTGTGACTGCATCATAGTATCCAATCAAATTGGTCAGGCAAGACTTCCCCTTAACAAAACCATGCTGTGTCCTAGCTATAACTGAAGTCTTGTCTAGATGATCCTGCAGTGCTTCTTTCACCAGTGCCTCCATTAATTTTCCGGGAACAGAAGTTAAACTCACAGGTCTATAATTACTTGTGTCAGCCTTTGATCCCCCTTTGTGAATTGGGGTCACATTTGCACATCTCCAGTCAATGGGTACCTCCCCTGAGTCCAAGGAAGCTCTCATAATTATGGCTAAGGGTTTGCTTACCTCCTTTGCTGCCTCCTTTAATATAACTGGATAGATCCCATCCACCCCAGGTGCCTTTCTTGTGTTTATCTTCAACAATTTCTCCTCCACTTTGCTCTCAGTTATTACAAGATTCTCTAGCTTACTGCTAGAGTTGAATACACCTCTGGCATTCCCCTCGCTGAATAACTCCTCATGTGTGAATGTCGATGCAAAATATTCATTTAGTTTGTTAGCTACCCGAGCAGGGTCATCAACAGTTGACCCATCGATCTCAAGTGGACCAATCTGATTCATCCCCTTCCTTCTAGAGTTTACATAAGTAAAGAACTCTTTGCTGTTTTTCTTCGCATCCCTTGCCAAGGATCTCTCGTAATCTGCCTTCGCCTGCCTAACCTCCTTTGTAACTTGGTTACAGATCAACTTGTATCTATCATAGGCGTCCGTGTCACGTGTTAATTTGTATGTATCCCATGCATTTTTCTTCTCTGCCATATGCCTCATTAGTTCATCTGACAACCATTTAGGCCTAAACCTTGAACAATATTTCTTAGTTGGTATGTAAAGCCTAGTAGCTTCCACGATAAGTTCTTTGAATGCTTCCCATTTTGAATTTGCTGTTGGCAATATCATCAGTTGATCCCACTGTATAGAATTTAAATACTGTCTCAGTCCATTGTAGTCGCCTTTACGAAAGGAATACCCCTTCCCTTTACCCCTAATGGTAGTTACCTCTTTGAGTAACTCCCACTTCAGCACACTGTGATCACTGCCACCAAGTGGTTCATTTATCTGCAGATTCTTAATGCATGAAGAATCACTACTGATAATCAAATCAAGAGTATTACTCCCTCTAGTTGCCTCCCGAACATGCTGATGTAGAAAACAATCATCCAATAAATCCACAAAAGCCTTGCTACTGTGTGAGTGACCAGCCCCCAAATTCCAGTCAATATCTGGGAAATTAAAATCCCCCATTATAAGACTCTCTGATTTACTGGCCCACTCTATTTCTCCGAACAGTTTCTTATTATACTCATCAGAGTCATTAGGCCTATAGCACACTCCTACTCTCAATTTTGATCTCCCAATGCTTATGTCACACCAAACTGACTCGACACTGCACTGTCCAGCGATGTCGACTGGCTTCACTTCCTTGGATTTTATGTGTTTTTTAACTAATAGCATAACCCCTCCTCCCTTCCTATCCTGTCTATCCTTTCTGTAGACATTGTACTCCCCAAATTCCAGTTCTGCATTTCTTATATCTGTGTGACACCACGTCTCTGAAATCCCCACAATATCTGCCTTTGATGTTTTGAGCAATACCTCAAATTCATCAAATTTATTTACTAAACTCCTAGCATTGGTGTACACACAAGTATACATGCACCTGTTCTTTTTCTTAGCTACCCTAACACAACCCATGTGTTTACTTGTACCCGAATGATTCCCAGCAGTCTCTGAAATATCCTGCATCTTATTTTCCAGGCTGCGGCTCATTCCAATAGAAGCAGTGCAAGAATCACTTTCACCTCTGCCAGTGGCTACTGTTAATCTATTAGTCCTTGTATCCCCCCAATCTAGCAGTTTTCCGACCCACCTAACATTGCCTCGATAGCATCAGCAAACATTCTTGCACCCTTTCTATTTAAGTGTATCCCATCCCTGTAGAAGCAATCTCTCCTGTTAACAAGTACAGACCAGGCTGAAAAAAAGTCTACCCCTTGAGCCCTGCACAATCTTTCCAGGGCCGAATTGATTGACAGGGCTCTCATCATATACTCCCTCCTATCGTGTCTGGGCAGAATTGCAGACACTTTCAATTTCAACCCTAATTCACGGCTTTTTTTCATCAGTGACCTGTACTTGTCAAGTAATTCCGCCGGTCTCCTACTCTTAATGTCATTAGTGCCAACGTGTACAACTATATCACCTTTTGTGCCCTTAAAAGAGTACATCAAAGAATGCAGAAACAGCAGACTTCAGTTCATTATCATCAGCAAAATAATGTCCATGTCAGGTTTTCTAGGGGTGTTGAAACAGGAAATAGTCACTGGGGTCAGATCCGAACTGTCATGTGGGTGGATAAGTTCTATAAAGTCACATTCCCTCAAAGCAGCAGCAACAGCATGCGACCTGAAGCACACACTTGTGAAAAGTTTTCCATGACATTTTTCCTTTATGACATCCCTTAGGTTGTACAGTAGGGATGTATATGTCTCCCAGTCAAGGAAGTTCCTAGGGAATGTGGTGCCTGGGTGCAAATTGCAATACCCCCTTTAAAATTTTCTTCATATGTGTATGCAAGTTTCAGGTGACCCTTAAATGTTTGCACCCCTGGCACCCTTGAGATGGCTAGTCCGTTACCAGTGACTATCTGCTTGTGTTCCGATTCGTGAATATACAAAATTTCCTAAGCATCCGAAGAAAATGGTGGCCACAATCTTGCCAGCTAAGTTTCTGTCCAAACTTTTTTGGGTGGGAGAGAAGCCTTCTGCTTCCATTGTATGGATTGCTCAGCTGCTTGGTTTCAAGATTCCAGTGATGGACTGATGTTTTATTACCCATAACAATTATGGAGATGAGTTTCAGAATCTCTTCCATAAAGCTCTAAATTCTCCTCACAACACCGTACTCTGAATTGCTCTTGCACAGGAATCAGAAATCTGGGGACCAACCTTGCACTGACCTTAGTCATCCCCAAATGTTCATGGAGGATGGTTATAACTGTTCCCTCAGATATGTCACATTCCCTACAGATTTGGGACACCCTTAAACATCTGTCATTCAGCACAAGGATTTCCACAGCTTGGCACATTTTAGGAGTGATTGCTGTCACAGACCTTCCTGGACATGGATTATCTTCAATGGGCTCTCTACCCCCACTTGAATTGTTTTGACAAGAATTTCACCTGGTACTCTGAAGGTGCACTGTTGCCATACACAGCCACCATCCTTTCATGAATAGCCTTTGGTTCATTTCCTTCTTTGGCGAGAAACTTGATGACTGAATGATGCTCCAATTTCAGCAAATCAATAATTTGGTATGGGCGTCTTCCTTCTTTCCGTTACAGCAGCACGTTACAAGCAAAAAACATAGTGGGATCAAAATTAGTATGATTCAAGTTGAGATGCAGGAACATGATAAATCATGAATCATTGCAATATAACTGGGAAGTATCTTAGGTAGATAACTTACTGAACACCCCCTCATATTATTGTTTAATTTTTACTAATTATATGATTTATGTTTTGCATTGATTAATATAGGCAAATCAATACAGGTAAGCAAGTTTATACAGTAACTGTAAAAAAGAAAAAAAAAAATTGGTGGAACTTTATAAAAACAAACTTGTTCTCTGGCTGAAGGCAAATTTCTGCACGTGTTACCTGTAACTAACCTCTTTCAATTTAAATACATAAGCATTATTGTGGCTGATAATAAAATTAGAATTGAAGACCGCCAGCTGCTGAGGTTAGAATATCATATGACATTTTCGAAGCTATTATGTCTGATGTTTTAAGTATGAAAAAATCATGCTACAACTTCTATATTCTGAAGATTTTAACAGGTCAGATGAAAAAAACTGAACTTCCAAAAGAACCATTGAAATTTGAGATTGTAATCCAGGATTTAAACAATGATGACAGAGAAGAAGCAGCTGTTAACTTTATAGCATGGCAGCTAATATTGAACAACTTTTATCGGTAAAGTCTGTTTATACTCCATTCCAGTCACGTAAATCACAAGAATTTACTACTAATAACTTTGACAAGATTATCATCATTAATCATATTTAGCAATTACATAGCTCAAATTATATGAATGCTAAATATGTTTAATGCATGTATAACTGCACTCCTGTATTGACAACTTGGCCATAACTAATTGAGGCTAACTGCTTTCCAATGAAAGACCAGTAAGGTCCTGAAAGCTGTCATAACAGTGTCCCATTTTTAAAATGAATGGCAGATTAGCATATCAGCAATTCCAATTGTTTGAAAGTAATGCAAAACTTAGACAACTTATATTAGTAGTAGTAACAAATGATGCAAGAAAGCAAGCTTATATAGCATCAGCCAAAAAAACACTACATTTCATCCATCCATACCCCTCCAGGAATTTGTCCAGCTATTCCTTGAATTTATTCAAACCACTCATTTTCAGAACAACAGATGGAAGCTTCTTCCAACAATCAACCACCCACTGGCTGAAGGCAAACTTCCAAACATCTGTCCTGCAACCATCTTTCCTCAACTTAAATTTGGGCCCCCTCATGTTGGTAGTCTCAACAAGAGGAAGAATGCTGTCAACATTTAGCTTATTCAATTCATTCAAGGCCTTAAACACCTGAATCAGATCTTCCCACAGGTGTCTAGTCTCTAGGTGCTGCAGTTTGCAGAACTGAAGCCTTTCTTCGTAAGAGCACTCTTTTGTTCCATTCACCAATCTGGTTGTCCTTCTCTACATTTGTTTCAGCAGATCTACAACCTTCATAAAGTGAGGCTTCAAGACCTGTATACAGTCTCAAGATGTGGCCTAACCATGGCCCCTATACAAAGGGATAATCACCTCCTTATCCCTGCTAACAATGTTTCTGTATATCATTGACAAAACCCCATGAGCTGTCCTGGCAGCCTGTCTGCACTGCTCAAAGAATTTCATATATGACTGCATAATTACCCCCAGGTTTCTTTCATCTTCCAGTACCCAGAGTGTAGTACCACACAGTTGATGTTACTCTGGGATTACTGCTATCCATGTGCAGTACCTTGCATTTGTCAATTTTAAACTACAGTTGCCAATCCTCAGCATACCTTCATTACTGTCATTAAACACCTTTCCAACCTTTGTATAATCTTCAAACGTAGACGTTAAGCCTGATATATATTTTTAGCATTAGTAGAGGCATTTGATGCAAGAAAGCAAGCTTATGCAGCATCAGCAAAAAAAAAAAAAAAAAAAAAAACCCACTTCCACTTCACCCCTCTGTTCGTTCAAAATACCTGTTCAGCTGAGCCTCAAACTTATTTAGGCTATCAACCTCCACTACAAGGGATGGAAGTCTGTTCCACCAACCAACCACCCACTGGCTAAAGGCAAATTTCCGCACATCTATATAAATAAATATAAATCCTTCATCAATATAAATAAATAAATTTTCTGCTGTATATACTCTAGGATGACCACGGTCACAGTAGTTCATAAGTTAGAGAGAGAGAGAATACAAAAAACAGCACTATATTTAGCAGTCATGGGCTTGAACCCCGGTCACTCAAGGCACGTTCTTATGCACCCTTGCGCTGGACCACTTGGCTATGGCGGCCAAATATTGAAAGCAATGATGGGCTCAACACTGAACCCTGGAGACTCCACTGAAACATTAGTTCACAAAGAGCAGTGCCCGTTGATAACCACTCTCTGTCTTCCACTTAACCATTACTGCATTAGCATTAGTAGAGGCATATGATGCAAGAAAGCAAGCTTCTGCAGCATCAGCCAGAAAAAAAAAAAAAAACCTTCAACTTCACCCCTCCATTCGCTCGAAATACCTGTTCAGCTTTGCCTTAAATTTATTTAGGCTATCAACTTTCACAACAAGGGAGGAACGTCTGTTCCACCAACCAACTACCCGCTGGCTAAAGACAAATTTCCGGACCTCTATCCTACATCTGTCTTTCCTCAATTTGAATTTATGCCCTCTCAGGTGAATATTCTGAGCAAGAGGCAGAATCCCATCAGCATTGAGCATGCTCAAACCATTCAAGGCTTTATACAATCTCTATCAGATCACCTCGCCGGTGCCTAGTCTCCAGACACTGTAATTTGCAAAACGTAAGCCTTTCTTCGTAAGAGCAACCTTTTGTTCCATTCACTAACCTTGTTGCCCTTCTCTGTACCCGTTCTAGCAGCTCTACATCCTTCTTGAAATGAGGCCTCCAGACCTGTATACAGTACTCAAGGTGTGGCCTGACCATTGCCTTATACAAGGGAATAATCACCTCCTTATCCCTACCAGAAAAATTCCTGTATATCATACCAGTGTAGTACCATAGAGTTGATACATTGCTCTGGGATTGCTGTTTCCCATATGTAGTACTTTACATTTGTCAATGTTAAACTTCATTTGCCACCTCTCAGCCCATCTGCTCAACCTTTTCAGATCCTGTTGCAGCAGCATAGCGTCAGTAGTGTCCTTAACAACCCTGCCAACTTTTGTATCGTCTGCAAACTTGGACATTAAGTTTGTTATACCATCATCAATATTATTTATAAATACAGAAAACAATAATGGACCAAACCCTGAGGGACTCCACTAATAACATTAGTCCACGATGTGCAGTGTCCGATTACCACTCTCTGTCTTCTCCCCCTCAACCACCCTTTTATCCATAGTAGCAATTTGCCTCCAATGCCACACTGCTCCAATTTGTGCAGCAGTCTTCCATGTACAACAGTATCAAAAGCCTTTCTAAGATCCAAGTATATAATATCAAAGTTATTCCCTGCATCCAGTTCTTTTGTGACTGTATCATAGTATCCAATCAAATTGGTCAGGCAAGACTTCCCCTTAACAAAACCATGCTGTGTCTGAGCTATAACTGAAGTCTTGTCCAGATGATCCTGCAGTGCTTCCTTAACCAGTGCCTCCATTAATTTTCCTGGAACAGAAGTTAAACTCACAGGTCTATTACTTGTGTCAGCGTTTGATGCTCCTTTGTGAATTGGGGCGACATTTGCACATCTCCAGTCTATGGGTACCTCCCCTGAGTCCAAGGAAGCTCTCATAATTATGGCTAAGGGTTTGCTTACTTCCTTTGCTGCCTCCTTTTATATAACTGGATAGATCCCATCCACCCCAGGTGCCTTTCTTGTGTTTATCTTCAACAATTTCTCCTCCACTTTACTCTCAGTTATTCCATGATTCTCTAGCTTACTGCCAGAGTTGAATACACCTGTGGCATTCCCCTCGCTGAATAACTCCTCATGTGTGAATGTCGATGCAAAATATTCATTTAGTTTGTTAGCTACCTGAGCAGGATCATGAACAGTTGAACCATCGCTATCAAGTGGACCAATCTGATACATTCCCTTCCTTCTAGAGTTTACATAAGTAAAGAACTCTTTGCATCCTTTGCCAAGGATTTCTCATAATCTGCCTTTGCCTGCCTAACCTCCTTTGTGACTTGGTTACAGACTAGCTTATATCTATCATAGGCTTCTGTGTCACGTGTTAATTTATATGTATCCCATGCATTTTTCTTCTCTGCCATATGTCTCATTAGTTTATCTGATATCTGTTTAGGCCTAAACCTTGAACAATATTTCTTAGTTGGTGTGTAAAGCCTAGTAGCTTCCAAGATAAGTTCTTTGAATGCTTCCCATTTTGAATTTGCTGTTGGTAACATCATCAGTTGGTCCCACTGTATAGAATTTAAATACTGTCTCAGACCATCGTAGTCGCCTTTACAAAAGCAATAACCCTTCCCTTTACCCCTGATGGTAGTTACCTCTTTGAGTAAATCCCACTTCAGCACACTGTGATCACTGCCATTTAGTGGATTCTTTATCTGCTGATTCTTCATGCATGAAGAATCACTACTGATAATCAAATCAAAAATATTGTTCCCTCTAGTCTCCCGAACATGCTGATGTAGAAAACAATCATCCAATAAATCCACAAAAGCCTTGCTAGTGTGTGAGTGACCAACCCACAAATTCCAGTCAATATCTGGGAAATTAAAATCCCCCATTATAAGACTCTCTGTTTTACTGGCCCACTCTATTTCCCTGTACATTTTCTTATTATACTCATCAGAGTCATTAGGCCTATAGCACACTCCTACTCTCAATTTTGATCACCCAATGCTTATGTCACACCAAACTGACTCGACACTGCACTATCCAGCGATGTCTACTGGCTTCACTTCCTTGGATTTTCTGTGTTTCTTAACTAATAGCATAACCCCTCCTCCCTTCCTATCCTGTCTATCCTTTCTGTAGACGTTGTACTCCCCAAATTCCAGTTCTGCATTCCTTATATCTGTGTGACACCACGTCGCTGATATCCCAACAATATCTGCCTTTGATGCTTTGAGCAATACCTCATATTCATCAAATTTATTTACCAAACTCCTAGCATTGGTGTACACACAAGTATACATGCACCTGTTCCTATTCGTAGCTACCCTAACACAACCCATGTGTTTACTTGTACCACAATGATTCCCAGCAGTCTCTGAAATATCCTGCATCTTGTTTTCCAGGCTTCTGCTCATTCCAATAGAAGCAGTGCAAGAATCACTTTCACCTCTGCCAGTGGCTACTGTTAATCTATTAGTCTGTGTAGCCCCTGAAGCTAGCAGTTTTCCGACCCACCTAAAACTGCCTCGATAGCATCAGCAAATATTCTTGCACCCTTTCTATTTAAGTGTATCCCATCCCTGTAGAAGTAGTGTCTCCTGTTAACAAGTACAGACCAGGCACAACGTCATCAGGTACAACGTTGCAAATAAAAAATACAAAAGAAATATATTTGAAAATAGTTGCAGGCTCATTAAATGAATGTCCATATTGATTGTTTTTGCATGTTACTTCTCAAATGCAAATATAATTAAATTGGCCATTTGTTGATCTTTGTGGATGATTTATTATAGTTAATACTAAGAATGTGAATTCTTATATAGCAGTACCTCACTCAGATATTCTGAAAGTTGCCAGTAAATTATTCTGTATGAACTCACAGAAAAGTCTAGAAATGCTTATAAACCAAATGAAGAACAGTGGGTAACTGACTAAAACAAAATTTACAGAATGTCAGTGCCTAGGAATTTCTAGACATGGAAGAACATCGATTAAAAAAAATATATAAAGTGCCTATTATGAATTAAACAATCAGTAATGATGTTCATAAAATAAAGGCTGATGATGTCTTCTTCGCACATTTGTGCAGTTTCGCAGTCAAGGCAAAACGGTGACCAGTCTCTTCTTCACTATATTTTGGTGTTGGGCTTGTGGGGGGGGGGGGGGGGGCTCAAATTATTTTTACAGGAATGAGAGATTTGAGCCTCCCCTCGCACTCCCCGAACTATAAATGTTCCCATCAATCCACCCACAACATCAATATCAGATCTAAAGCTCTTGACTACAAACAGTTCCATTGGGTTGTCACAAATATTATGTAACAGGTTTTTTACATAAAAAAAATGGGTAATTTTTTATGTATTAATGAAGGGGATTTGAAGCTGTATTTTTGGGGGGGGGGATAATACATAATACATGGTCCCAAAAACAGCTAGTGAACACATACATATGTACCTAAAAATTACAAAATAAGAAAAGCAGATGCATATCTAATATGAATAAACATATTACAAGCCTGCTTTTTAAGTTTTTTTTTTTTTTTTTAATAATATATGAGGGGCATTCAATAAATTATCTACCCTAAGGTACTTCCCAGTTATATTTCAATGATTCATGATTTATCATGTTCCTACATCTCAACTTGAATCATACTAATTTTGATCTCACTATGTCTTTAGGTTGGGCTGCTATAACAGAAAGAAGGAAGACGCCTGTAATAAATTATGGATTTGCTGAAGCTGCAGCATCATTCCTTCCGGATCATTCATTCAGTCAAGTTTATCACCAAAGAAGAAAATGGATCAAAGGCCATTCCTGAAAGGATGGTGGTTGTGTATGGCAACAGTACACTTTCAGAGTACCAGGTGAAATGCTTGTCAAAATAATTTGCGGGTAGAGAGTCCATTGAAGATGATCCACGTCCAAGAAGGCCTGTGACAGCGACCACTACAGAAATGTGCCAAGGTGCGGAACCCCTTGTGTTGAATGATAGATGTTTAAAAGTGTTCCAAATCTCTAGGGATTGTGACATATCTGAAGGAACAGTTATAACCACCTTCCATGAACATTTGGGGATGACTAAGGTCAGTGCAAGGTGGGTCCCCAGATTTCTGAATCCTGTGCAGAAGCAATTCAGAGTACAGTGTTGTGAGGATAATTTAGAGCTTTATGGAAGGGATCCTGAAACTTTAATCTCCAGAATTGTTATGGGTAATGAAACATCAGTTCATCATTGGAATCTTGAGACCAAGCAACAATCCATAAAATGGGAGCACAAGGGTTCTCCTCCACCCAAAAAATTTTGGACACAACCTTCAGTTGGCAACATTATGGCCATCATTTTTTGGGATGCTGAGGGAATTTTGCACATTCACTATTTGGAACACAAGCCAAGAGTCACTGGGGAGTCATATGCTTCCCTACTGTACAACCTAAGGGATTTCGTAAAGGAAAAACGACATGGAAAACTTTCCAGAGGTGTGTTGCTTCACGACAACTCACCAGTAAGGGATTTCGTAAAGGAAAAATGACATGGAAAACTTTCCAGAGGTGTGTTGCTTCATGACAACTCACCAGTGCACAGGTCAGTCTCTCAAAGCTGCTGCTTTGAGGGACTGTGACTTTACAGAACTTACCCATCCACCTTACAATTCAGACCTTGCTCCCAGTAACTATTTTCTGTTTCGATACTTCAAGAAAAACATATATGGACATTGCTTTTGCTGATGACAATGAACTGAAGTCTGCTGTTTCTGCATTCTTTGATGGACAAGACAAAGAATTTGATTTGTCTGGTATTTCCTCATTGCCAAAAAAATGGAACAAGTGTAATTGAAGTTCAAGCAAGTTACATTGAAAAATAAAAAAAGATTTTTGCATCTATCTCATTTCCTTCATAAGTAGGTAGATAATTTATTGAATGCCTCTCATACTAGGTACATGTATAATCCAGTATGCAATTTGAAGAGATATTTTCCCCTTCCCTTCTAGGAGCTCCCTGTGGCCCTGTAATAGTGTATGTGGACAATGATGTGTACACGTTGCTAGACTGAGCCTGTTTGCTGCCACAAATAGGCATGGCCCATTATTAAAGTATTATGATTTATACAGGGTGCTTCTAAAGTACTGTATTTACAAAACATTCTAGGGTCCAAAATAATAATAAAAAAAAATGCGCCTAATTCTAAACAGTTATAGAGCTGTAACTGTTTATAATTAGTTATAGAGCTATGGTGGTTTAAATTTTTAAAGATGCAACAACCCTTCACTAGCCAAATATGTCTAATATTAAATTATTAAATAAAAGATTAATATTAAAAATTAATATTAGTCTATTAAAAAAAAAACTAGTTCAACTGAATACACTGGATAGAGTGCCAGTAGCCCATACACTGTAGTGACCATGGAGTTTTGAATCCTAAAAATAACAAAATAAGAATAACCAGATGCATATCTAATATGAATAAACATTTTTTTTTTTACCATTCAAAATTCTCTAGCCATTTTTAAAATTCAAACAGCCATAGCTCAGTGGAAGTGGGTAGGTTGAATAAATCTAAAGGATTAGAAAAATTACTAGAGGGGTTGGACAAATGATATGAGCGGTAGTTTCTTGGCTGATGCCATATAAGCTTGCTTCCTTGCATTACTTTGTCATTACTTATAATTCTGGATTTAAAAAAAAATAAAAAAAAGAAAAGCATTAGTATTGGCAGAATGACGCAAGGAAGCAATCTTATATGGCATCAGCCAAATATAAAAATAAACTTTTATCCACTTCATTTACCCCTCCCTCCTAATAATTTGTCCAATCTCTCATTAAACTTATTCAGACTTCCTACCTCCGCAATATGAGATCAAAGTTTAATTCAACAATGAATAACTGTCTGGCTGAGGACAAATTTCTGCACATCTATTCTGCAATTATCCTTTTTCAAGTTTTAACTAAATGCTGAGAGCATCTTTATTATTTTCAGGCAAGGGTAAAGATGCTACCTGCATTTAATTTACTAAGGCCTTGTGAAGCTTCAAACACTTCAATGAGATAAGATAAATTTGTTTAGAAAACTAGATAAGTTTGTTTAAAAGCTCTTAGATAATTCATTGTATTCAAGGACATGTTGAACAGCAGGGATGGGGTAAGGTGCAGTGGATGTAAACAGTCTAAACACCAAGTGGGGTGGGGTTACCCCCTAAGGTTCTTGTCAAAACATAAAGGGTAAACCAACCATGTTATTAAATGTGTTCACAGTTAACAAAAAGTAGTCCGCAGAGGATTATTTTTTTTTTTTAGGCAATTTCATTATCAGTAGTGAAGAATTTCTGTAATTACTGGAGATGGAGGTCACATACAGAGTTGGACATCAAGATGTCATTTGTTGACTTGAAAACAAAACAAATATGTTTCAAAACGTTGACTAACTAAATAGGTCTACAGCTTTTAGATCTCATAAGGTGCATAAGTGATATACGTACACTTCTTTGTTCCAGTAAACTAAAATTAATTTACTAAAAATCGAATTTAAAAAAAAATGTTTAAATTTCATCAATTTTATACCCGTGTTATCATTTACGTGGCAGTTACAAATGTAGATAATTTAATTTATCTTTTAAATACAAAAGAGAAAATAAAAAAGGTGAACATTTCTTTTAGAGGTGGACAGCAATGGGATGAACTGGCTTGAATAATTAGATGGCAATTATCACCAGGGCAAACAGCATTTGTTGGGTGTTATTGCTGAAAAAAAACAGGGGGATACCAAAATTGTTGGGAGGCACCAACTACAGCCAGTTTATCCCTGACAACCCGAACTATTAAATCTGAACCCACAATATATTTTTATATAAAGATACTACTATGTCTGTTCTTCTGTAGGACCAGATTCGCTTCTGTTAATTGCAAGTATATTTCTTAGAATTTCTTCTTGATATTGAGTGGGTGGATGCAAGCCTTTTAAACAGTAAACAGCTGTGGTGCCAGCAGAGTCTCCTACTGCAATGGCTGAGAGAGTTGGTAAAAAACAAAGACAAGTATACAGAATACCTTTTTGAGGCTCTTGATACATAATTGGTTCACGCTCATTAAGAGCAATATCCCACACTTCCAATGAGGATTCTGTAATTAATGCAAGGACAGTAGATGAAGTGGGTGACCATGCTACATCTAATATAGCTTTCTGTACGTGTGTTTGGATACTGATTCCGGGATTGCTTTTTGCACATTCCCATATGGCCACTGTCCAGTCGCTGCTACAGCTGAGAAAGACATCCGATACTATGGGTGACCAGATAACACGAAAAATTGGTCCTTTATGAAAATAATAAGAGTGAAGATAATGGTCACTGTAGGCAGTTGAACACATATAAATATGGCCATCTGCTGTTCCAATAAGATATATATTTGGATCAGCTTTGTTCACATCAATACAGTAGCCACATGCATAGTTTGATATGACATAACTTTCTTCTTTGGTTTCATTTTCTGGAGATAACCTCTGTAGTTGCATTAATATTACTCCATTTAATCCTTTTCCTGGAGTCCACTGAATAACCTGACCATCTTGTGACACAGACATGAACACCTCACGTTTCTCTCCCGATGCTTCAGTCCTTGAGTTCCATCTGACTTGACTAACTGTACCGACTGGCCGAATGAGTGAGTGCACAGTGTCAAGAGCAGCCGCACTTTCGGTTTTGCGTATGTCATAAACTCCTATGATGCCATCTTCCATTGCAACAGCTAGCAATGAAGGTCGGGTAGTTGAAAATTCAATATTTGTAACACTTGATTCTCCTGTGAATATTCTTTCAGGATATTCACAGTTCTTTATACACCAACAATATATAAGACTTTTGGGATCTGTGGGCGAAGCATCTTTTATTCTATATGCTACGGTAAACAAATCTTCATTTCCTGGATTCCAACATACCGAAGCAACAGCGTACTTTTCACTTGTGGTTTGAACTGAGAATGATATTAAGTGTTCTATTGTAAGTGGCACTGATGATGTAATAGAGATATCTGAAATTTCTGTTGTATCATCAGCAGTGGCAGATGGCCTCTTTTCTTCTAGTGCTTCAGGCTTAGGCTCTTGTTCTGCTGCTTTTGTCCCTGGTTGATCTTTTTCCTGATCCTGTGGCTGATCTTCTTCCTGATCCTGTGGCTGATCTTTTTCCTGATCCTGTGGCTGATCTTTTTTCTGATCTTGTGGCTGATCTTTTTTCTGATCCTGTTCATCAGGGGTTTGTTCAACCTCCTCTATTACAGGCATTTCACTTGTATCCTCAGCAGTTGTAATACCTTTCAGAACAGTTATAATCGGAGCATAAGTATTCAAGTTGACAGCTCTTTCCATATAGTTAAGGTCTTTCTTTAAATTATCCAAATTTTTTAACTTCTCTTCAGTCAACACCTTTACCAAGGTAGGATCTGTACCTGCGACACCATCAGGTATTATTTGCAATGTGTCTCCTGCTTGATCCAGTTGAAGGAGCCAGTTAGAAGCCATTGTCGAATTTTCCTTAATGACTCTTTCTTGTGTTTCAGTCTGTTTGCTCTTTGGGGGCAGCTGGATAGTTTGAATACCACGGTGACTAACCTCTTCCCCACCCTCTCGTCTCCTAAGAAGATCGGTGTAACATAAATTTTGCTTTTGTACTAACTCGCCTGTACCCATTTCCATATCTACTAAGACATCATGGATATCAAGCAACCAGATTGTTTCAGTTTCTTCTAATTTAACAAAAGGCTTTCTGAAATCAATCTCGATTCTTCCTAAATCTTTTTCAAACAGTGAGGTTGGTTTTTCTGCCAATTCTGAAATACCCAGTTCACGAAAAAGTGGATGTTCCCCTGTAAAATGATCTGGAAGTAGATCAACATTACTCCAATCAGTTCTCGAAAAAAAAGTACTAACACCCCTTCCTCTTATTGTATCTGAAGAAGCTAGTTCGCTGGTACTACTTAAACGACCACTGCCTGCAATATTCTCATTATACTGAATTAGTGGTTTTGGAGTTAGATCATTACCCTCCCTGTCAATGATCTTTGGCACATCGATCAGTTCTTTGGGAGAATCGCTTTTCGAGTAAGCTGCTGAAAATTTTCGAGAACGAGAACGCGAACTTGAGCTGTTACTTAAATTTTTCTTTGCCGACCCAGTTCTATGCGATTTTGCAGAATTTACAGTTGACTGAGATTGTGACATTTAGTTTAAGTATTGCCGAAATTACTACCTTATTGACAACTGTGCAAAAACAACAACACGCACTTTAAAATATAGGAAGCACCAGCAAATTCACTGGATTGGAAACCGTATCACAGATAGCTACATATAAGGAGTATCACAGAGTAGTAACATACCTTGCTATTCTGGTAGTTGCATCACAGTCAAGTGGTTTCCAAGGAAACGTGTGAGATGCCACCTAGTACTAAAATTACAAATTATTTCATAAATAATAATATTAGATTATTATACCAACATTCTATACAATTATATAAAGTACAGTACTGTATTATATAATACTGTACAGTGGAATCTCATTAATATAAAGTTCAAGGGACCTAAATTTTCACGTTTTGTAATAACGAGGTTTGTAGTAACGAGGTCCCCCAAAAGTGTCAAAATTTTACCCTTTTTTTTTTTTTTTGTACATATTGTATATCTAAGAATAATAATAAATAATAATAATACCAAAATAAATTAATAAAATAAAATAAAAACAGAAGCCTTGTTTAACAATACAGTAATAGGAATAACATATTTTTTAAAGATTTTATTTAATTTGTAAGATAAACTAAGAGAAAAGCAATATTAACGGAAATGAAAATATTGTACAGTATATGTTTTGATATATACAATATTTTAGTATCACAGTAAAAATAATTATAATTTTAATATAAAAGGAGACATACAAACAATTAACTTTTTAATAAATTAATCTGATCCAAATCAGCCAAGAAGGAATCCAATTTTGTCCTATATGCGTTTTTAACTACAGCACAGCACATTCTCTATTATGTTCGATGCATTTTGGGCATCTTTTTTAGATGGCAGTGCGCGCGCGTCTTCATTTTCGCTTGCACTGGTAGCAAAAACATCATTTTGTTTGGTACCCAGCAGCTCTTCTGGTGATGGCGTTGCAGTGGTAGCAACTTCATCATCCACCTTCACCAACTCTTCAAATTCGCCAACAATATCCATATGCTGCTTCAAATTCCTCCGTTCCTCACTGTTGCTATCACATTCGTCTGCTGGACAATGTTTTTATCCAAAAATACTCTTTCTGAAAGAGTTGATTTTTACATTTAATGTAATACTTTCCCAAGCAATAACAAGATTACGGATAGCATCCAAGACATGGCTGCAAATTGTTCTCTCCTTCTATGTTGTGGATCAAGTACCTTATCAGGCGGGCTCTATATGCTCTCTTGAGGTTATAAATAATGCCTTGATCCAGTGGTTGCATTAAACTGGTGGTATTGGGGGAGGGGGTAAAAACAACAGCTATATAGCTGTTGTTTTTATCCCCTATAGCTATATAGCTGTTGTTTTATATATTTGTCATCTTAAGTTTCTCGGAAGAATGTGCTGTACGACGGTCTAGAATCATCAAAATGTTCCTTTTTTTCTGAACCCATTCTTCTGTCCAATTTTGATAACCAAGACTGAAAAATGTTGACTTTAAGTCAAGCACTTTTATTGGCCTCATAATTACAGGGAAGTTGGTTAACTACTTTAAAACATCTTGGCTTGGAAAACTTACCAATCGCAAGTGGGTGTAGTTTTGTACTGACATCTGAATTGCAGCATAACAGAACAGTAAGTCTTAGCATCAGCATTAGCATTAGTAGAGGCATATGATGCAAGAAAGCAAGCTTATTCAGCATCAGCCAAAAAAAAAAAAAAAAAACCCCACTCCCATTTCACCCCTCTGTTCGTTCGAAATACCTGTCCAGTTGAGCTTTAAATTTGTTTAGGCTATCAACTTCAACAACAAGTGATGGAAGTCGGTTCCACCAACCAACCACCCGCTGGCCAAAGGCAAATTTCCGCACATCTATCCGAGTCCTTCCTCAATTTGAATTTATGCCCTCTGAGGTGATTATTCTGAGCAAGATGAAGAATCCCATTGGCATTGAGCATGCTCAAACCATTCAAAGCCTTATACACCTCTATCAGATCACCTCGCCGGTGCCTAGTCTCCAGACTCTGTAATTTGCAAAACTTAGGCCTTTCTTCGTAAGAGCAACCCTTTGTTCCATTCACTAATCTTGTTGCCCTTCTCTGTACCCGTTCCAGCAGTTCTACATCCTTCTTGAAATGAGGCCTCCAGACCTGTATACAGTACTCAAGATGTGGCCTAACCATTGCCTTATACAAGGGAATAATCACCTCCTTATCCCTGCTAGAAAAAGTCCTGTATATCATTGACAAGACACCATGAGCTACTCTTGCAGCTCGTCTGCACTGCTCAGAGAACTTCATATCTGCCTGCACAATTACCCCCAGGTCCTTTTCATTCTCCACCACTGTCAGTGTAGTACCGCAGAGTTGATACGTTGCTCTGGGGTTACTGTAAAGTCTTTGTTTACTTAATTTTCCACCATGACAAGGCTCTCCTCGAACAGAAATGTTTTGTTTGGCAGCAAATTATAAAATAAACCTGTCTCGTCAAGATTAAAAATATCCTTTGCCTCATATTTTTCAAGGATGGATCGTACAGAACGCAACCAGTCTGTAGCCTTTTCTTTGTCGACTAAACCAGACTCCCTGCAAACATTTCAAGAAACCAAGTTATTCCTGTTTTTAAATCTTTGGAGCCAGCCATTGTTGCAAGTCGCGAATTCCATGTTGCTGAGCTATATAATTTGCCTTTTCTTGCAAAATCGGACCTGATATTGGCAAATTAGATGCACGCATTTGTGGTACCACTCGAAAAGGTTTGTTTCAAGCTCCTCGTGTTTTGCACCACGAATTCTTTTCCTGTTTTTCATCGCTGCTCCAGTGTCATGCACCAAGTCTTTTCGGTTTTTCAGTATTGTAGATAAAGTAGGTAAAGGGATGTTTTATTCCTCTGCAAGGTCCATTTTGCTGCTTTCCATCCTATCAGCCTCCTGTATAATTTTTAGTTTAATTTCCAGGCTTAATTCTGTCAGTCTACGTTTTGTTGCCATAACACTGCTAGATAAGATTTAATATAAATAAATTTTAAATTAATTTAAAGACAAGTTCCGAAAAAGACATCACCTGAGATAAAATGGTACAAAAATTGCTTTTTGCTGTATACGATAGCAAAAGACTCTTTGAACTGGGGTAACGACTGCAACTGACTTAATTCCCGTGGAGAGCGAGGGAGTGCATGTAAACAACTTAGAAAAACCTTTTTATTCTTTTGTTAATTTAACAACTCATCCTTCAGAAAGATGTTTTTCACAGTGCACTTGACATTGTAGCTACCATAAACTGCTTTTGTTTACACAGAACTAATTTCTAACAAGTCAGTGCCATCCTTTGGGAAATAATCGGATCGCTCTTCCAAGATTTGTATTAAACATGAAAAATGACAATATTTATTGTCATTTTGCATGCTTGTTAATATTTGTAACACGTTTGTAGTACATATTAACCGAATTTTGTAATAAACGAATATATTTACAAAGAAAAGCCTATCCTGTCGGAGGGGAATGGTATGTGCTTTAAATAAACGAGTACTTTGTATAAACTGAGTTTGTATTAACGAGATTTTACTGTAATTAGAATTATATAATTCTGTATTATTTTATAGAATTATAATACGAATATTTTGCTTATATGATATAATTATGGGATAAATGACTGGAGATAATTAGGATTAGTAGAGGCATACGATGCAAGAAAGCATGTTTATGCAGCATCAGCCAAAAAAAAAAAAAAACCCGCTCCCATTTCACCCCTCCATTCGTTACAAATGCCTGTCCAGCTCAGCCTTAAATTTATTTAGGCTATTAGCTTCCACAACAAAAGATGGAAGCCTGTTCCACCAACCAACTACCCGCTGGCTAAAGGCAAATTTCCGCACAGCTATTATTATTATTGTTAGCTGTATGGTGCAAAGAAGCCTGAGTCTTATGCTGCACCAGCCAAAAAAAAAAAAAAAAAATTCTGAGTTACCCTGAGAGAGAGAAAGAAGGGAATCACCAAGGAAAAGAAGGATGATATCCAGCTCAGGACCCTGGGTGTGCTAAGCCCATACTCACCAGATGTTAGCCCTTGGGGTTACTATCTTTCCTCAATTGAAAACTGTAACGTGATATACCATAATTATCGCCAGTCCGCAATGACCTTCCGGTGGATGTAATGTGCGAAGGTATTCACAATTCATACAGAGAGATCAAAGAGTAACATGAGTACAGTAATTACAATCCTGTTAGTTGGGCATCTGTTCCAGCGAAATTTCAGTAGAAAATGAAGAGTCACTCGTTAAAGAATTACTTCATTCTAGCAGGACCACCTAGAGAGGATTTTGGTTTTTTATGTAATATTTGTTTTTATATTGTGGAATGTTTTGTGATAGTTTTTGTTATGATAGTTTTTGATAGTGATAGTTTTTGTTATGATAGTTTTTGATAGTGATAGTTTTTGTTATGATAGTTTTTGATAGTGATAGTTTTTGTTACTCACCAGATGTGAACCCTGGGGCTATACTCAGACAAGAAGTCCTATGTTTTTCGGAGAAGTGATCCAGGTGTTTCAGTAAATTTCTCCTGTCTATTTTTAGATGGTCACAGTAGTTGAATATCCGAGTAATTAATGCAACTGAGTAATTTTAAATGAAATAAAGAAAATAATGATACTATTGATGATGAGGAATTGAAAGAAATTTTAAACATATGGTAGGTGGTAGATGACTTTCATTAACCGGTGAAATACCACCACTTTGCTTATTGGAGGCTTGAAGTGGTGAAACCCATGTTTAGTCTCTAGAGCAAAGTTTCCGGCATCCCCCTCTCCCCATATTTCTCCTTCAACCCATGCTTTTTTAACGCAAGCACGGTACTAAGTACTAAGTACAAAGTGGTTCACATAAAAAAAACCAAAAAAAAAAAACCCGGAATCGTGGAATATGAAAGAACTTTCGTCTCCGTGGCAATAAAAGAGAAATAAAAATTAATGATTTTAGAGATTTTGTCGAAGGCAGTTTATCTTTAAAATCAAGTGAAATTCCCTCTTCAATTAAGAAAGCCAGAAATATCTTTGAAACCATTGAGATTAGCAGTGCTGAAGCTGAGCGAGCAAATATTAAAGAAGTAAATTGTATATGGCAATTTTTAGAATACATTTTTTCTTGAATATTTATGAAATAATTTTTTTCGTGTAATCTGTGATTTTTGTGTACCTTTTCTAGAAGATTTTGTTTTTATATTGTGGAATGTTTTGTGATAGTTTTTGTTATTTGTAATATGGGAAATATTTCGTGTTATTTTTTTTTTTCGCAATATTATTATTATTATTATTATTATTATTAGCCATAAGGTGCAAGGAAGATTGAGGCTTATGCTGCCCCTGCCAAAAAAAAAAAAAAAAAAAAAAGTCCCGTGTTACCCAGAGAGAGAGAGAGAGAATCAGCAAGAAAGAAGAATAATGATATCCAGCTCAGAACCCTGGGTTTGTCAAGCCCATGTTCACCAGATGTGAGCCCTTGGGGTAATAACAAAATTTTATCATGAAAAAAATGTATACATTATATATTCCCTAGTTGTTAAATAAAGAGAGAGACGAATAAAAAAAGTGGTAGATGGTGTTATGTGAATCCTTCGCGTTTCTTTTATGTATTTTGATCTGTAACCAAGTCACAAAGGAGGTTACGCAGGCGAAGACAGATTACGAGAAATCCTTGGCAAAGAATGCAAAGTAAAACAGCAAAGAGTTCTTTACTTATGTAAACGCTAAAAGGAAAGGGGCGAATCAGATTGGACTATTAACATAGATGGGTTGACTATTGATGATCAAGCTCGGGTAGCTGATAAACTGAATGAGTACTTTGCATCTACATTAACAAATGAGGAGTTATTCAATGAGGGCAATGCCAGAAGTTTATCGTTTATCAAACTCTAACAGGGAGCTAAGTGATTTTGTAATAATTGAGAGCAAAGTGGAGGAGAAATTGTTGAAGTTAAACATAAGGAAGGCACCTGGGGTGGACGAGATCTATCCAGTTATATTAAAGGAGGCAGCAAAGGAAGTAAGCAAACCCTTAGCCATAATTATAAGAGCTTCCTTGGACTCGGGGAAGGTCCCGATGTACTCGAGGTGTGCAAATGCATCACCAATTCACAAAGGGGTTCAAAAGGTGATACAAGTAAACTAGATAACTGTTAATTTAACATATGTTAAGGAGAAAATAATGGAATCGCTGGTTAAAGAAGCATTGCAGGATCTGATTGGATTGGATAATATGATGTGGTCACAAAGGAACTAAATGCCAAAAATAATTTTGATATCATACACTTGGATTTCAGGAGAGCTTTTCATACTGTTGCACAATGAAGACTGGTGTACAAATTGGAGACGTATGGCATTAAGGGTAAGTTGCTACAATGGATAAAGGGATGGTTGAGTGAGAGACGACAGATAGTGGTAATCAATGGACACTGCTCAGCACGGACAAATGTTAATAGTGGAGTTCTCCAGGGTTCGGTGTTGGGTCCATTGCTGTTTTGTATATTTATCAATGATATTGATGAAGGTATATCAGGTTTAATGTCCAAGTTTGTAGATTGGCAGGGTTGTTAACGATAGTAATGACAGTATGCTACTCCAACTAGATCTAGATACGTTGGGAAATGGGCTGAGAAGTGACAACTGAAGTTTGACATTGACAAATGAAAAGTACTGCATATGGATAGCAATAACCGAAGAGAAACGTACAAACTGTGTGGTACTACACTCATGGAAGTGGAGAGTGAAAAAAGACCCTGGGGATAATTGTGCAGTCAAATATGAAGTTTGCTGAGCAGTGCAGACTAGCTGCCAGGGCAAGTCATGGAGTCTTGTAAATGATATATATAGGAATTTTGCTAGCAGGAACAGGGAGGTGATTATCCCGTTATACAAGGCAGTGGTCAGGGTACACCTAGAGTACTGTGTACAGGTCTGGAGGCCTCATTTCAGGAAGGATGTAGAGTTGCTAGAACGAGTACAATGAAGGGCAACAAGATTGGTGAGGGGAACAAAGGGATGTTCTTACCAAGAAAGGCTTAAGTGCTCAAATTGCAGCACCTGGAGATTAGGCACCTGCGAGATGATCTGATTAAGGTGTATAAGGCCTTGAATGGGTTGTGCAAGCTGAATGCTAATGGGATTCTTCATCTTGCTCAGATTAAGAACCTGAGGGGGCACAGATTCAAATTGAGGAATAGATGTGCCGAAATTTGCCTTTAGCCAGCAGGTATTTGATTTGTGGAACAGACTTCGATGTTTTGTTGTGGAAGTTGAGAGCCTAAATAAATTTAAGGCTGAGCTAGACAGGCATTTGGAACGAATGGAGGGGTGAAATGGGAGGTTTTTTTTTTTTGGCTGATGCTGCATTAGCTTGCTTTCTTGCATCATATGCCTCTACTAATGTTAATATTAATTACGAAATAAAGGAGCTTTTGTATTGTAATTATTTTAATTGAACTTTCGCAATATTTCATAATTTCTGGAAGACAAATACAATGGATTTATGACAACTAAAGTAAGAGATGTATACTTGAGATTGCAATGTATCTAAATGTCTAGAAAACAGCGTCGATTGAAATACTGACCTTGTAGTTGAAACGACATACGGAGCTGTTATGGTACCTAAAACAATGGAATGTTAGGTATCCCATAATTGTTGACAAATATTTGTATTGTTGCAGTCATATGACAAATACTTGTATTGTTACAATCATACTTACTTCAGGAAGTATGATTGTGACGTCATATTATTCAAAAATTCTAAAAAGTTATTACTGGAGATACTATCGTATCCAGATATTATCGTAAAGGGCGGGGGGAGTGTAAAGTGTCCGATGTCTAACGCCCCCAGAGGTTTCCCCAATCTGTTTGTGTATCGCAGAACTTTGTGAAGGCCAGAGGTTTAATAAGTATAATTTGTGTGTTAGAGTTGTGTAGTGTCGTGTTGTTCTTGTCACCATTTAGCCGTTGGGCCCCTAGTGTGACCCCCCCCCATTGCACATACTTAGCCCGGAGGAGACAGGTCAGGCAGTAGAGGGATCGTTTAAGTACTCTGGCAGGGCGGACGGAAAACCGTAACCACCCCTTGCCCAAGGGACGCGGATTAAAAGTGAACTGAGCAAGAGCGCCCCGTTCAGGTTGCCAATGTCAACAGTCACTGTCAGGTAATGGATCCATTATCCCAGACAAGAAGTACATTCACGAGGCTAGCATTTAGTGTTATTTTGCCTCCTCTGGGTGTTTCTTGGGTCTTCCTTGCCTTATCAACGGCCATTGTCTGGAGAGGTCAGGTCCGGTTTAATTGCCTCTAATAGAACTGTCACAGTTAGGTGTTGATGGTCTAAATTTCCATTTCTCAAAGACAACTATGGTGCCTCTCCAGTGACTGTGCTGGCTCTCGATCGAAGTATGACACATCCGTGTTGTAAGATCGCTCCTGGTCAGCGAACAGTTTGATTTCACTCTCATTGTTTCAAGTCAGTAATTGGTAGTGGCATATGTCAATACTCAGTGGGACCTTAGGGTATTGATATATCCGGTAGGTGTTGTTATTCTCAGGATGCAATTTTAAGTTCAGGGTTTTCAACTTAGGTGGTTTCAATGCCCCCTGTGTTTCTCATTGGAAGCATTATTTTGTCAGTTCATCCAAACTTAGGTGGTTTCAATGCCCCCTGTGTTTCTCATTGGAAGCATTATTTTGTCAGTTCATCCAAATGGTTTGTGAATTTCTGTTCAGTTTAGAGTATAGCCATATAGTCAGTTCCATGGTGTGCATTTAAAAGGTCCATGTCAGTGTCCGTGAGCTAACAGTTTCAAGTCCAGGTTTGTCAAGTCGGGTGTTGTCATTTTTCAGTTGTCTTTCATTAGAAGTATTTATTTTGTTGGTCTTTCATGTGACAAACTTCTACGTAGTTTGTCCATTTCCGATCAGTTTAGTCATATAGTCAATTCCTTAGCATTCATTAGTAAGGTCCATGCTAGTGATCTCTGTGGATGGAAATTGTTCTGCGTCGAGCAAAAAGTTCCCATGCATACTTAGTAAAAGCCTTGTACTCTTCTGGTGAGTCGAGGAGATGCGATTCCAGATTCCGCGGGAAGTAAATGATTGTTGTCATTAACCGGCAGCGAAAGTCCTCATAATGGGTAGTCAAACATAATGTGGTGCCAGATCTCTGACTCCCCGCATGGGTCCTCGATGATCCCAAAGTTGGTTATTTTGCGTTGAACGATCCGTGGCCAGTCAGGAGGTAAATTGGGAATAGTCCGGTATGGAACCAAGTTGGGTGCTTTGGATACACTCTGTCAATACTGGGTAAGAACTTTGTGATTTCGCCTTTTATTGATGTCCATCGATCTAGCCATGCCTGCTGTAGATGCTTTCGGAGTCTAGTTTTCTCTGCCTTCTGATTCGCTGTTCGGTCTATGGTGAAATTCAAAAAAGCACAGGACAATGTAATAAGCAATACCACAGTGGATTATCTTAAGGTACAGAGGGAGACCCCCAGCAAGGACCTGGAGGGCGTGCGTACTGTTTGTACGGCAAGCTGGGAGGGGGGATGATGACCAGGCTGACTCGAGATATCATACCGGTCTCGAAAAATGCGCTCTAATCACACTACTAGTGAGTGCTCGGCGCAGAATGTAACTTGAAAACGGATTGAGAAAGCTGAATGTTAATGACATTTTTCCACTTGCTGGGACTACACACACGAGGGAACACAAATTAAAGTGGAGGAAGGATGTTTGCAGGACTGATGTACGGATGTTTGCCTTCAGCCAGTGGGTGGTTGTTGTTGGAACAGGCTTCCATCTGTTGTGAAAGTGGATGATTTGAATAAATTAAAGGAAGAACTAGACAAATTCTTGGAAGGTATGGATGCGTGGATTGTGTAGGTGTTTTTTTTTTTTTTTTTTTTAGCTGTTGCTGTATAAGCTTGTTTCATACATCATATGCCATTATTACTACTACTATCTGTTATTGAAATGAACAAATTCAGGGAAGAACTAGATTGGCAAGGATGTGCCAGAAAAAGCGAAATTAGAAATGGCTAATAATGAGATTCCTGATTACATCCCGATAATGTCTATATGAGCTGACAGCGAGTTTGAAAAACTAGTGTACAAAATCTCATTTGGATTTAGTTGTAATTTTTGTGATCGTTTATGATTTAAATTAGATTTGAAACCATTTCCAACAACTTCATATGAACATGTCTTATGACGTGTTCAAGCCAATAAAAAGAAGAATATCTAAATATTTTGAGGGCTGGCATCAAATGACCACTTATATTTTTTTAAACGCAAGATAGAAGAGAAATTTATGAATAATTACAATCCTTGGATTTTAGCAGTGCTCAGGTCTAATTCGAATTTACAATTTATCATAGAAGAATATTCATGTGTAACATATTAGCATTAGCATTAGCATTAGTAGAGGCATATGATGCAAGAAAGCAAGCTTATTCAGCATCAGCCAAAAAAAAAAAAAAAAAAAAAAAACACCACTCCCATTTCACCCCTCCGTTCGTTCGAAATACCTGTCCAGTTGAGCTTTAAATTTGTTTAGGCTATCAACTTCAACAACAAGTGATTGAAGTCGGTTCCACCAACCACCACCCGCTGGCCAAAGGCAAATTTCCGCACATCTATCCGACATCCGTCCTTCCTCAATTTGAATTTATGCCCTCTGAGGTGATTATTCTGAGCAAGATGAAGAATCCCATTGGCATTGAGCATGCTCAAACCATTCAAAGCCTTATACACCTCTATCAGATCACCTCGCCGGTGCCTAGTCTCCAGACTCTGTAATTTGCAAAACTTAAGCCTTTCTTCGTAAGAGCAACCCTTTGTTCCATTCACTTCTCTGTACCCGTTCCAGCAGCTCTACATCCTTCTTGAAATGAGGCCTCCAGACCTGTATACAGTACTCAAGATGTGGCGTAACCATTGCCTTATACAAGGGAATAATCACCTCCTTATCCCTGCTAGAAAAATTCCTGTATATCATTGACAAGACACCATGAGCTACTCTTGCAGCTCGTCTGCACTGCTCAGAGAACTTCATATCTGCCTGCACAATTACCCCCAGGTCCTTTTCATTCTCCACCACTGTCAGTGTAGAACCGCAGAGTTGATACGTAGTTGAATATGTGAATAAAACTAACAGAGGACTAAGCAACCTGCAACGGAAAATTATAGAGCTACAATAAGAATATCCTGATATGGATCTAACTGATCTAACATGAGCATCAAGTGTAGATGTTGAATTCTGTGGAAATTACGTAAATCAACAGCTGAATTCGATGAACAAGTTGATAGTGAGTCTTTGGATAACTAACCCCTTTAATAGTTGTAGAATTGAAGAGTTGATATGAGAAGGGTAGTAATTGTTACCAAAGAAGATGCTACTAATTTATGTCCGCAAGGGATTCGACTATTTTTAAGAAATAGTGGCGTTAATGCCTATAATCAGGGGTGTTCCTAGGGTATGTGTCGCCAGCGTGCCAATTGCAATTTTGTGCCCGGGTGCTAATTGAAATTTGGTGCCCCCTTTAACCTATGAAGTGGTTGCGCAAAATTTATTCCAAAGATATCATGCAATTAGAAAGTATGGGAAATAAAATTCATAAAATGTCAGTGACTGAAACTTCGGGACTTCCATAGATTCTACCATTGTTGAAATAAAAACCGTACGATTACTACAAATACAGATGTGGTCGATGGATTGGTAAACAGTGCAATCAGTACTTCAGTATATTTCGAATTTCAGGACAACACGAAACAGTTAACTGAGTATGGATGAAATTTCCCGAGTCACGAATACGACATAATCTTCAATCTCATTATAAACAATATGTAAAAGATAAATATTTACCTAGTTAATCCGTACCTATTATAAAACGATCAACTACGATTCCATTCAAGAACAATAAGAAATTAACATGTAGACGTACACGATTTCTTCAGTATCTACTTGTGCTTTGACTATACATAAATCTCAAAGGACCTTCGACAAAGATGACTTTTTTTTTTGTCCTCTCTTTTTTCCGATTTTTTATGAGGTAGTCAGCATTCTTTTTACTGTTTTGGCATGAAATTTTTACGGCCGGATGCCCTTCCTGACGCCAACCCTCACCCTTTATCTGGGCTGGGGATATGCGGTAGTCTCCTACTCTTAATGATATTAAGAATAGGAGCCCAGCAAAATTACTTAACAAGTACAGGTCACTGTTGAAAAAAAGCCTTGAATTTGAAAGTGTCTGCAACTCTGCCCAGATTGGATAGGAGGGAGTATATGATGAAAGCCTTGTCCATCAATTCGGCCATGGAAAGATTGTGCAAGGCTCAAGGGGTAGAATTTTTTTCAGCCTGGTCTGTACTTGTTCACAGGAGAGACTATTTCTACAGGGATGTGATATACTTAAATAGAAAGAGTGCAAGAATATTTGCTGATGCTATCGACGCAGTGTTAGGTGGGTCGTAAAACTGCTAGCTTGGGGGAATTCAAGAACTAATAGATTAACAGTAGCCACTGGCAGAGGTGAAAGTGATTCTTGCACTGCTTCTATTGGAATGATCAGCAGCCTGGAAAACAAGATGCAGGATATTTCAGACTGCTGGGAGTCATTGTGGTACAAGTAAACACATGGGTTGTGTCAGGGTAGCTAAGAATAGGAACAGGTGCATGTATAGTTGCGTGTACACCAATGCTAGCAGTTTGGTAAATAAATTTGATGAATTTGAGGTATTGCTCAAAACATCACAGGCAGATATTGTTGGATGTCAGAGACGCGGTGTCACACAGATATAAGGAATGCAGAACTGGAATTTGGGGAGTACAATGTGTACAGAAAGGATAGAAAGGAAGGAGGGGTTATGCTATTAAGAAATACATAAAATCCAAGGAAGTGAAGCCAGTCAACATCGCTGGACAGTGCAGTCTCAGTCAGTTTGGTGTGACATAAGCATTGGGAGATCAAACTTGAGAGTAGGAGTGTGATATAGGCCTAATGACTCTGAGGAGTATAATAAGAAACTGTACAAGGAAATAGAGTGTGCCAGTAAATCAGAGAATCTTATAATGGGGGATTTTAATTTCCCAGATATTGACTACAATTTGTGGGTTGGTCACTCACACACTAGCAAGGCTTTTGTGGATTTATTGGATGATTGTTTTCTACACCAGCATGTTTGGGAGTCAACTAGAGGGAGTAATACTCTTGATTTGATTATCAGTAGTAGTGATTCTTCATGCATTAAGAATCTGCAGATAGAGGAACCACTAGGTGGCAGTGATCACAGTGTGCTGAAGTGGGATTTACTCAAAGAGGTAACTGCCATCAGGGGTAAAGGGAAGGGTTAATGCTTTCGTAAAGGCAACTACGATGGTCTGAGATGGTATTTAAATTCTATACAGTGGGACCAACTGATGATGTTACCAACAGCAAATTCAAAATGGGAAGCATTCAAAGAACTTATCTTGGAAGCCTACTAGGCTTTACACACCAACTAAGAAATATTGTTCAAGGTTTAGGCTTAAATAGATATCAGATAAACTAATGAGACATATGGCAGAGAAGAAAAATGCATGGGATACAAATAAATTAACACGTGACACAGAAGCCTATGATAGATATAAGTTGATCTGTAACCAAGTTACAAAGGAGGTTAGGCAGGCGAAGGCAGATTACGAGAAATCTTTGGCAAGGGAAACAAAGAAAAACAGCAAAGAGTTCTTTACTTATGTAAACTCTAGAAGGAAGGGGATGAATCAGGTTGGTCCACTTGATATCGATGGTTCAACTGTTGATGATCCTGCTCAGCTAGCTAACAAACTAAATTAATATTTTGCATCGACATTCACACATGAGGAGTTATTCAGCGAGGGGAATGCCAGAGGTGTATTCAACTCTGGCAGTAAGCTAGATAATCTTGTAATAACTGAGAGTAAAGTGGAGGTTTGTTTGTTTGTTTGTTGTTTAGGAGCATTAGCAACTAAGGCCATATTGCTCCGGGATATGCGATGGTCATTCCCTGACCTTTCCGTATTTGGTGGTGACGGGCTCGAACCCCGGTCTAATCAAGAAGCGTGTGCTACACACTGCTGCTCCTTCCCACCTGGCTACGGAGGCGCCTAGTAAAGTGGAGGAGAAATTGTTGAAGATAAACACAAGAAAGGCACATGCAGTGGATGGGATCTATCCAGTTATATTAGAGGAGGCAGCAAAGGAAGTAAGCAAACTCTTAGCCATAATTATGAGAGCTTCCTTGGACTCAGGGGAGGTACCCATAGACTGCATATGTGCAAATGTGACCCCAATTCACAAAAGAGGATCAAAGGCTGATGCAAGTAATTATAGACCTGTGAGTTTAACTTCTGTTCCAGGTAAATTAATGGAGGCACTGGTTAAAGAAGCACTGCAGGATCATCTAGACAAGACTTCAGTTATAGCTCAGACATAGCATGCTTTTGTTAAGGGGAAGTCTTGTCTGACCAATTTGATTGGATATTATGATGCAGTCACAAACGAACTGGATGCAGGGAATAACTTTGATATTATATACTTGGATCTTAGAAAGGCTTTTGATACTGTTGCATATGGAAGACTGCTGCAAAACGTGGAGCAGTGTGGCATTGGCGGAAAATTGCTGCTATGGATAAAGGGGTGGTTGAGGGGGAAGACAGAGAGTGGTAATCAATGGATGCTCATCGTGGACTAATGTTATTAGTGGAGTCCCTCAGGGTTCAGTTTTGGGTCTATTATTGTTTTCTGTATTTATAAATAATATTGATGATGGTATATCAAGCTTAATGTCCAAGTTTGCAGACGAAACAAAGGTTGGCTGGTTGTTAAGGACACTACTGACGCTATGCTGCTGCAACAGGATCTGGAAAGGTTGAGCAGATGGGTTGAGAGGTGGCAAATGAAGTTTAACATTGACAAATGTAAAGTACTACGAATGGGAAACAGCAACCCAAGAGCAACATATCAACTCTGTGGTACTACACTGACAGTGGTAGAAAATGAAAAGGACCTGGGGGTAATTGTGCAGGCAGATATGAAGTTTTCTGAGCAGTGCAGACGGGCTGCAAGAGTAGCTCATGGTGTCTTGTCAATGATATACAGGAATAATGTTTCTAGCAGGGATAAGGAGGTGATTATTCCCTTGTATAAGGCAATGGTCAGGCCACACCTTGAGTACTGTATACAGGTCCGGAGGCCTCATTTCAACAAGGATGTAGAGCTGCTGGAATGAGTACAGAGAAGGGCAACAAGATTAGTGAATGGAACAAAGGGTTGCTCTTACGAAGAAAGGCTTAAGTTTTGCAAATTACAGTGTCTGGAAACTAGGCACTGGCGAGGTGATCTGATAGGTGTATAAAGCCTTGAATGGTTTGAGCATGCTCAATGCTGACGGGATTCTGCCTCTTGCTCAGAATAATCACCTGAGAGGGCATAAATTCAAATTGAGGAAAGACAGATGTAGGACAGATGTGTGGAAGTTGATAGCCTAAATAAATTTTAAGGCTCAGCTGGGCAGGTATTTTGAACAAATGGAGGGGTGAAGTGGAAGGGTGTTTTTTTTTTTTTTTTTTTTGGCTGATGCTGCATAAGCTTGCTTTCTTGCATCTTATGCCTCTACTAATGCTAATGTACCTGGTACATAATTTCGATCTTTTTTTAAAAAAAATTTTGGCTGATTCTTTATAAACATGTTCTTTCATCATTTGCCACTACTAATACTAAGCAGACAAGCTTATATAGCATCAGCCAACACACACACACACACCAGTTTTAGTTCTTCCTCAACTATTGAAACTATCCACTTCCACAACAAGAGATAGAAGTTTGTTTCAACAACCTCCTTACAACCAGATGAATTTTCTGTTGCTTAGTCTCCAGATGATTAAATTTACAGAACTGAAGCCCTTCTTGGTAACATTATTTTTTGTTATACGTTATGAATTATTTCTATTTGCTAACATGGTTAAAATGTAGTGCACTGCATAGTAAGACTATATTGTTTTTCTTTTTCCATTCTTAAAACTAAGAAAGGATAATATCAAGTTTTTTACTTAGCTTCAAATGACATGAAACATATGTAGAGGTCACTCAAAAAGTTATCTAACTTGGTAATAAAGAAACAACATGGCCTAATTTGTTACCCTCTCTATGTATATATGTATGTATACATACACAGTCTTTAGTTCAATATATGTCCTCCATTCTGAGGACAAAGAAATGCCTGAAAGAGAAAAGAAGTCTTTCTTTCTGGTCTGAAAGTCATTTACAGCCTCTCTGAGTTTACTACCAGTTGAAAATCTGAAGCCTGGTATTTCTTCAGATTTCTGAATATAAATAATCAGTGGGAGCCAGGCCTGGACTGAAGGATGGATAGTTTAACTCCTAGAATCTTAAACAGAATCTTTCTGAGAACAGCAGCATAGGCATCTCTAGTTGTTTTCTATGTGGCATGTAATCTGTGAAAATAATTCTTCTCATACCAAAAAAAAAAAAAAAATGGTGGCCGTGATCCTCCCAGCAGAGGGTTAATCCTGAACTTTTTGGACAGTAGTTACCTCCATTATATGGCATTGCACTTCCATTGTATGGATCCCAGTGATGAATCCACGTTTCATCAGAAATTATAATTCTTGAAAGAAACCCTTCTGGATCTGCTTCACATGTGTAAATGTTCCTCACAAATTTGAGCCTGCACTGTTTTTGAAGGGGTGTAAGCATGGGCGTCCACAGAGGGGGGGCAAATGGGGCACTTGCCCCACCCTTGGATCGAGTAAAAAATTCCACAAATTATAATCGTAAAAGTGATTAAGATATGTAACCTTACACCCTCGACCATGGGATGTTTTGTCTGCTTTAATTTTATTACGGGTTGGCCGGTTTTGGCCTTCCGTGGGGTAACCATAGAACACGTGTTTCATCTATTGCAGCAATAAAACAAGTGTTCCTGTTTTTGGTTCATCAACTGATGTTCCCCAAACTTTACCAGAACTTTTGGAACATTGCGACTATTTGCCTTCTATTTAATTCGACAATAACTATTGGTATGACATTACCTGTTATGACCTGTACCACTGAAAGAAGTTTCAGTACCTTGAGCCGTGTTAAAACATGGTTAAGGCATCCACTGTCTCAGAAACTCACTTATCAGGTTTATGTATGATTAGTGTGCCCAGGAAGGAACTAGAAGAGGAAGCGGTAAAGAAGAAATTTATTGAAAATGTCATCATCATCATCATCATCATCAGCCATTTTCAATCCACTGCAGGATGAAGGCCTCTCCAGCAACTTTCCAGTTCCTTCTGTTTTGAGCACTGGCCATCCATTTACTACTCAAAAACTCATGAATTTCATCTATCCATCTCCGCCTTTGTCTTCCAGGTTTTCTTCTAGCTCCTCTTGGGTACCATTCTGTTATTTTCTTAGTCCATCTGTCATCATGTCTTCGAGCTATGTGTCCTGCCCAAGACCATTTTAGTTTTTTAGTTTTGATAAGAATATCCTTTACTTGAGTTTGCTGCCTAATCCATGTGTTTCTCTTCTTATCTAACAGTCTGATTCCCAATATAATTCGTTCCATTCTTCGCTGTGTAGTTCTTAGCTTCTCTTCCATTCTTTTGGTGAGTGCCCAAGTTTCACTTCCATAAGTCATGGTGGGGAGTATACATTGATTCATTATTTTACGTTTCAGACAAACTGGGATATTGCTCTTCAGTATGTGACTATATTTCCTGAATGCTATCCATCCAAAATTTATTCTTCTCTTGACTTCCAGCCATTTATCATTATTACAGTTAATAACTTGTCCCAGATAAGTATATGACTCCACCTTTTCAATTACTGCTCCTTCAATCATTATTTCCCTTTCCGTGGCATACTTGTTCATCATTACTTTTGTTTTAGCCATATTCATCTTTAGTCCAAAATCCTTACTAGCTGTGCATAACTGATTAAGATTTTCCTCTAATTCTTTGGGATCATGGCTTATCACCACAATGTCATCTGCAAATCGTAAATGGTTTAGGTACTCTCCGTTCACATTGACTCCTTTCTGCGACCAGTCTAATCTTCTGAAAGCTTCCTCAAGGGCAGCAGTAAACATCTTCGGAGATATTGTGTCTCCTTGTCGAACTCCTTTCTCGATTTTAAATTTGCTACTGTCTTTGTCTACTCTAATAAAGGAGGTAGCACTCTCATATATTTTCTTCAAAATCATAATATATGGAGTATCTATGCCTTGTCTTTCCAGTGCCCGAAACATTGCCTTATGTTGTATGGAGTCAAATGCCTTTTCATAATCCACAAATGCCAGGCATAACGGTGTTTTATATTCATTTGCTTTCTCTATTAGCTGTGATATTACGTGAAGGTGATCCATAGTTGAGAATCCTGTCCTAAAGCCAGCTTGCTCTTTCGGTTGATTCTCATCAAGTATTCTTTCTAATCTGTTAGTAATGACCCTTGTGAACAACTTGTACATGTGGGATAACAAGATAATTGGTCTATAATTTCCAATTTCTGATTTATCTCCTTTCTTATGCAGCAAAACTATGATTGCATTATTCCACTGCTTAGGCATCACACCTTTTCTAATGCACTTTGTGAAGAGCCTTGCCAGTTTTTGTGTTATGTCTCTTCCTCCCAATTTTAACAACTCTACAGTAACTTCATCTTCCCCCGGGGCTTTCCGATTCTTCATTTTCTTCAATGCATGTTCTACCTCATCAGGAAGAATATCGGGTATGTCGTATGTGTTGCTACTTTGCAATCCATGTTCCTCACTGCTGGTATCATTCCCTCGCTGCTTGTATAATTCTCTATAGTAGTCTTCTGCTATTTGAATTATGCCTTCTCTGCTGTTTATAAGTACACCATCGCTATTCTTCAGTTTCAGTATCATTTGTCTTTCTGTATTGCTGCTCATGGCTGCTGATTTAAATCCTTTGTTTTCCCTTAATGCTTGTTCTACTTTTCTTGTGTTAAATCTTCTTATGTCCTCTCTGAGTCTCTTTCTAATGGCTTTGCATAACTCAGTATACTCAATTTTCTCCCTGTCAGTGTTTTTCTTGCTCTTCATTTGTCGTCTTTGGTTCATCATGACAAGTGTTTCTTGACTAATTTTTTCTTCTTTGGATTTCTGTTTCCCTATAGGTTTCTTGGGCTTTATCACTTTCAGAAAGTTGTAATATTCCTCGTCGATATCTTGGTCCTGAGCAGTCTGCAGAAGCTCAAACCTGTTCTTAAGTTCCAGTACATACTGCTTTTTCTCCTCCTCTGTTATTTCAAAGACCTTTGTATTATTTACTCGAGTCAGTTTTTTCCTTTCCTTTCCTACATCTATATCAAGTGTACATCTTACCATTCTGTGATCACTTCCAACATTTACCTTATTCAGGACGGTAACATCATTCACAATATATCTTCTGTTAATGAGGATGAAGTCGATTTCATTAATTGTTAATCCATTTGGACTCTTCCATGTCCACTTCCTGTTCACCCTTTTCTTGAAAAAAGTGTTCATTACTGACAGTCCTTGAGATTCTGCAAATTCCACAAGTCTTTCACCTCTTTTATTTCTTTCACCAATTCCAAAATGAAAATGTCATCAATAGGTTTGCAAGCGATAGACGGAGAATTCAATTCTTATACAATACGTGATTATTGACATTATTATTATCTATCTATATATATTAATTCTTGTTTCCTTTATATTTTAAATTTATATACATTATGTATGTGTTTTTGTATTGATGCAATACTGTATTCTATAATCTACTTGTTTAATTAAATAAATTAAATAATGAAATAAATTTGCCCCCCCCCCTGGGGGCAAAGCTTGGAGACAAATAATTCACAGAAAAGAGAATCTCTTTTCTGTGGATGCCCATGGGTGTAAGCGTTCTTGGCATTTAGCATGAACTGACCTTCAACATTGCCAAGTGCTTGCAGAAAATAGTCAGCACCAACCCCTTAGAAATATGTTCTATGGCAATCGTAGACACTCTAATAAGTGTATCTTGCAAAACCAAGTCTTGGCACATTTCTGGAGTTTTTACTTCCATTGTCCATCCCGAGCAGGGGCTATCTTCAACAGATTTTCAATCCCATTTAACTTGCTTCAACAAATTTTTATTTGGTGTCTAGGAGGGGCAAAATCATCATGTAGTTTTCATGAATAACTTTTGATCCATTCCACTGTGTTGTCACAAATAACTTGTCAAAAATTTCATGATGGTTCATGGATGTCATGATTTGAATAATCATGACATACATGTTTTCTTCGAGGTTAACTACTTTAAATCTGTTCTGTTTTATCACATTTCACTGTAATGAGCTGACCAATTTGATTAGATACAAAGGGTACTAGGAAAGTTTTGCAATACGACAACAATGAATCACAGGAAGCTGCTTGTTGCTGCATGTTGGGACATGTTCATACGTGCATAGTAGCCGCCGCGCCAAGTCGATGGGCTCAGTTATTCATTAGTAGTGAGAGTGTAAAGTGCTTGCGATGGCATCGTGGTCACGAAATGAGATAAGGACAGTTTTGCGGTATAATTTCGTGCGTGGTTTAACCATAGACCAGTGCTTAGAAGAAATGACTCTTGCACTAGATGATGATTGTCCACATCGTACAACGATATTCAGGTGGTATAGAGAATTCCAAAGGGGAAATTTCACTCTGGAGGATTCTGAGAGGCCGGGAAGGCCACGAACGTCACTTACGGAGGAAAACGTTACTGCTGTGAGGAAAATGCTTGACGAAAACAGGCGAGTGACCTACCAACAGATAGAGGATACTTTGGGCCTAAATGCACCAGCAATTCGTTCGATTCTGCAAGATCATTTGCACGTGAAGAAACTTTGTTCTCTCTGGGTGCCGCATCAACTGACTGAAGAGCAGATGACACGACGTGTGACTTGGTGCCGGGAGATGTTAAAAAAGTTTGATAAGGGACAATCTCGGTATGTGAACATCGCGACAGGTGACGAGACTTGGCTGTACTATTACGATCTGCCGACCAAGGCTCAAAACAAAGTTTGGGTCTTTGATGATGACGACACACCCGTAATTGTCAGAAAATCCCGATCTGTAAAGAAGAAAATGATAGCTGTATTTTTCAAATCGAGTGGAATTGTGGAACGTGTCGTTTTGGACACGCAGAAGACAGTCACAGCTAAGTGGTATACTGAACAATGCCTGCCTAAAGTCATTGGATCTATGAAGAACCTGCAGCCAAAGTCAAGAATGGACACCTGGTACCTCCATCACGATAATGCTCCAGCTCACCGCGCCAAAGCCTGCACCGAATATTTGACCACGACAGGACTGAAACTTCTCGAGCACCCTCCCTACAGGCCAGACCTTGCTCCCTGCGACTTTACACTGTTCCCGCATGTGAAAATGAAGCTAAAAGGGAGGCGGTTTTCCAGTGATGAGGACCTTCTACGGGCTTGGGACAACGAGTGTGCTTTACTCCCTAGTAAAACTTGGCAGAACTGGTTTAAAGATTGGTTTCGGAGGATGGAGAGGTGTATTGAATGTAGAGGAAATTACTTTGAAAAAATAAATAAACAAAGCTGTATTGCAAAACTTTCCTAGTACCCTTTGTACAATGATGTGGTCAAAAAGGAACTGGATGCAAAAAATAATTTTGATATCATATACTTAGATTTCAGGAGAGCTTTTGATGCTGTTGCACATGGAAGACTACTGTACAAATTGGAGCAGTACGGTATTAAGGACAAGTTTCTACAATGGATGAAAGGGTGGTTCAGTGGGAGAAGACAGCAGTACTTCATCAATGGACATTCCTCTTCATGGACTAATGTTATTAGTGGAGTCCTCCAGGGTTTGGTATTGGGCCCATTGTTGTTTTGTATATTTATAAATGATATTGATGAAGGTAGATCTGGTTTAATGTCCAAGTTTGCAGATGATACAAAGGTTGTTAATGACAGTAATGAAAGTATGCTACTGAAACAGGACCTAGAAAGTTGGGCAGATGGGTTGAGAAGTGGTAATTGAAGTGTAACATTGCATTTGTCAAAGTACTGCATATGGGTAGAAGTAATCCAAGAGAAATATACCAACCGTGTGGTACTACACTCAGGGTGGTAGAGAATGAAAGACCTGGGGATAATTTTGAAGTCAGATATGAAGTTTTCTTAGTAGTGCAGACAAATTGCCAGAACGGGTCATGGGGTCTTGTCAATGATATACAGGAATTTTGCCAGTAGGGATAAGGTGATTATACCTTTGTACAAGGCAATGGTCAGGTCATGCTTTGAATACTGCATACAGGTCTGGAGGCCTCATTTTAGGAAGGAGGAGTTGCTAGAACGAGTTGCAGAGAAGGGCAACAAGATTGGTGAGGGAACAAAGAGGGTTCTCTTACCAAGAAAGGCTTAAGTTCTGCAAATTGTAGCATCTGGAGACTAGGCACCTGTGAAGTGATCTGATTGAGATGTATAAGGCCTTGAATGGATCGAGCAGACTCAATGCTGATGGGATTCTTCCTCTTGCTCCTATTACAAACCTGAGGGGGAATAAATTCAATTGAGGAAAGACAGTTTGTAGAACTGAGGAGTTGACATGGGAAGGGTAGTAAGTGTCAAAAATGAAACTTTTCAGGGGAAGCAAAAACAATTTGTGATCACTTTGTTACTGACTTTATTACAACAAATACTTGCAAATTGAAACTGTACACTCAGTTTATGTGTTATAAATTCAATTTGAAAAATTAGGCACAATTTTGTCTGTAAATGTCTTCATTCAAGGAAATCAGTCCTATGTGAAATCAGTCCTTACGTTAGGCACAGATTTTCCTGTAAAATGTATGATACTTTTCTTCCAGGAAATCCAACATAGATAAGTTCTTTTTTTTTGGCCTCATTGATGACTGGTCTTCTTCCAAGGGGTTGTAAGCTCTGAAAGTTGGTGATGACCATGAACAACTGTCCTTTTTTGAAGATTTCATGCTCCTTCCACATTTCCATGTCATTAAATGACTGTCTTGAAATTATTTTCCCTCCTTCTTCTTTTCTATCAAAGTATAAACACGTTTGTCTGGTAGCCCTAACATGTCTTTGAACGATCTGCTGCATACTTGCACTTGACCACTGTCAGACTGTAAACTATAAGTAACAGAAACTTGCCTCTTACTTAAAGCGAGATCATTGTATTTTCCATGTCTCCTTCTCTGAATGTTGACAATATTAATCATACCCATCAGAAATGTGACTTGCACGTCAGACGTCTGTTTCCAAAAATCAGTGTGAAGTGTGCTTATTTGCTGTTGAGTGAAATCATGACACTAGTAGTAGTAGTGGTATGTGATGCAAGAAAGCATGTGTATGAGCTTATGCAGCATCAGCCAAAAAAAAAAAAAATATCACACCATTCCCTCCAAATGCCCGTCCAGTTCCTCCTTAAATTTATTCAACATGTAACGACACTTACATGTAGCCTGGAAAAGAAAATGTTTGGTTATGTTTATAAAGGTTTCTTAAGTTTGATTATACTCACAACAACAACAACGATAAATTAAGAATCAATATTTAAACTTACCATTTTAAAAGGATGAGGTTTTGGAGGCATGCTGACTTGTAGAAACACTGGATTATAATACAAACAAACACTATCATTCGTTAGTCGGGAAACCTTATGGACGGCGTGAGGGAGTTACTACCTTCTTTGCACCAACTGCTGTGCGCTTGACACAGGAGGCATCTAGGAACAGGTTGAAAATGCTGTTTTCAACCTGTTCTGTATTACTTATGGACTAAGTACTTTCTCTGTGCTACTGGCATTGGCATTTACTACCATTTCCATGCAAAAAATGAAAAGTCGAATTTTTGGCACTTACTACCTTTCCCATGTCAATGCTTCAATTGATGTGCAGAAATTTGCCTTTAGCCAGAAGGTAGTTAATTGCGGGAACAAACTTCCATCAGTCATTGTAGAAGTTGATAGCTTAAATAAATTCAAGGAAGAACTGGACAAACGTTCAGAGTAAATGGATGTGTGAAGTGGGATTTTTTTTTGGCCGATGCTGTATAAGCTTTCTTTCTTGCATCATATCCCTCTACTAATGCAAGAGTGTGATAAAACTGAAATTTTTTTATATATTAAGCATATTTATAGCAAAGGTAGATAACTTACAGAATGCCATTCATATTAAAAGTGGTGGCAAGTTGAGTTGTGTTCAATTACTTCACAAGTCACTTAATTGTTTCTCATTTTATTTTGATATCACAAACTATGGATTTACTAACAACAACTCTTGTTATTTTGAAATATTAATCTCTTTCTTATAATTAACCATACCAACGATATTCCGCATATCCATTTTAAACATAAAATAGGAGAAGATTTAAGTTACATATCAAAAGTTCAAAGTTACAAAAAACGAATTGCAGAATGTCTCCAACATTTCATAATATTAATAATGCTTTCAATCACAGATTATATATAAAAAAAGAAGTGAATATGCTTCTTTCATTAATTTCTCTTTCTTAATGGTCTTTAATTTCTGAAGACAGAAATTAAAGTTCTTTAACATATTACTAAAAATATTTCAAATTTCACAATAGTCTATTTGATAGCTTGAACTTTTCAAAGCTTTACAACTCAGTGATAGAGGAAATCTCATACCACATTTGAAACATGTAAAAGGTTTTTCATTTGTGTGAATTCATATGCTTTTTAAGAGTTCCAGTATGTACACATTTCTTACCACATATTAAACATTGTAAACTTTTTTCATTACTATGAATTCTCATATGCCTTTTAAGATCCCAACTTTCTTGAAATGCCCTGTTACATACTGAACATGGAAAATGTCTCTCATTATTGTGAGCTCCTCTTATGTGTCTTTTAAGATTTGAATGTTGTGTAAATGTCTTTCCACATATTGAACAAGGATAAGGTCTCTCATTAGTGTGAATTCTTTCATGTGATTTAAGAGTTGATAAGTATGCAAGTGTCTTGCCACACTCTGAACACTGAAAAGTTTTCTCATTGGCGTGGACTTGGGCATGCCTTTTAAGATATGATGAGCATGCAAATTTCTTATTGCATATTGAACAAGAAAAGGGTTTGTCATTAGTGTGAATAATCATGTGAATTTTTAAACTTCTTCTTTGTGCAAATGCTTTATCACATAGCGAACACACAAAAGGTTTCTCATTTGTGTGAATCTGTATGTGCTGCTTTAGATTTTCAGGATATAAAAATGCCTTACCGCAGAAGAAACACGAACATGTTTTTTCACAGGTGTGAATTTTTGTGTGCCTCTTAAGACAGCTAAAGCGTGAAAATGTTTTACCACATTCTTTACATGGAAATGGCTTCTCTTTAGAGTGAACTATCATATGGCTCCTAAGTGAATTACTCTGGGAAAATGTTTTATAGCACAGTGAACACATAAAAAGTTTCTCGTTAGTGTGAATTGCTGTGTGTCTTTTCAGTAGTTTTGACAGTGAAAATGACTTTCCACATACTGAACACGAAAATGGTTTCTCAACACAGTGAAGTGTTATATGCTCTGCAAGATATCCAGACTGAGAGAATCTCTTACCACACACTGAACATGGAAAAGGTTTTTCATTGGTGTGAACTCTTTTGTGTATTTTAAGATTAGTGAAAGATAAAAACGTCTTACTACATATGAAACACTGAAAAGGTTTTTCACCAGTATGAATCATCACATGTTTATTTAAATCTCCACGTTGTGAAAATGCTTTCCCACATGTGGAACATGGATAAGGTTTCTCCTTAGTATGAACTCTTAAGTGTAGTTTAAGTCCTTTTGAATATGAAAATGCTTTACCACAAACAGAACATGAAAAAGGTTTCTCATTACTGTGAATCCTTGAGTGCTTTTTGAAATCTCCAGAGCAGGAAAATCTCTTACCACATACTGAACACAAGAAACGTTTTTCAATGGTATGAAGTTTTAAATGCTGTATAAGATTCCTGTCTTGTAAAAATATCCTACCACACACAGAGCATGGAAAGGACTTATTTATATGAATTCCTGTATGCTGTTTAATATTTGCAAAATTCAAATCTGTCTTCCTTTTAATGTGTACTCTCATATGCTGTTTGAAGTTTCCAAAGAATAAAAATGCTTTATCACACTTCGAACAATGAAAAGACTTTTCATTATTGTGAATTCTTATGTGCAGCTTAAGAACTCCAGGATGTGAAAATGCCTTTCCACATAGTGAACATGGAAGAGGCTTTAGAGTGCAGATAACTCTAATACACTTTTTAAGAACTCTGGATCGTGAATATCCATTATAAAGTTTTGAACGTAGAAAGGATTTTGCATTGCCAATGTCACTCATATTCTTCAGTGTCTTTATATTTGATTTATATAAACAAAGTGGCTACTTATTGTGAATTTGCAGGTACTGTTTAAGAAGTGATGGTTTGAAAAAAAAAAAAAAAATCTTTGTAATATGTTTCTGTGCATGGTCTACGGTGTTTACAGAAAGAAATTTCATACTTTAATATGCTTTATATCTATGGTACTATGTATGTTTAGTAATATTTTTTAACACTGGTGAAAATTCTATAAACTGATTTCCAGAATTACTAATAAACTGTTTGTCCATGACAAGAACCACTTGCTTACAGCACCAAACTTTACATCCATTTAATATTTCTTGGCTGAAAAATTCAAAATTTTGCAACTTTTAATTGCACATTATATACAATTTTTCAATTGATGTGTTTCTTTTAGCATTTCTTTATGCGATTACCAAAAGTCAATGTCCTGGATAATATCAGAGAATAATGTCACATCTGAAGGTCATCTCAATGATTACCTGTAAAGAGTAAGCATATATTTTAGTTAGAATAATATATGCAATCAACCAATGTAATATATTTAAACATAGGTTATTCAGTTACTTATTTAAAAAAAAATAATGTAGTTCTCAATTAAGGATAAAACTGACTTATCATCTTACTTTTCTTCAAACTTGTGCATTGATGACCTTGGTAAATCTCTTTCTATTATACTGAAGAACATCCTGCTCAGTGCCTTCCTTGATCATTTGACACAGAGAAAGAATCAGAGAGTGGGAGAGAGATTTCAGTTAAACATTGAACTATCTCAGATGAGTTCTGGGTCCTAATCACATTGTTCCATATGCTCTTAAACTCTTATCCCACTGGTGATTTTACTTTTGCATGGAAATTTCCTCACATCCAGCCAATTCTTAAACCTTTACACATTCCTACTTTCTACTTACTGTCCCTTTTGTACTTTATTTCCAAAGTATGAAATGAAAACTCAATTTGGAAAGCAGTAATTGCAAAATCCATGAATTGCCAAATTCCACTCTAAATTTGAAGCCTTCAATTTGATTAAATCATGATTATAATTTACTGATTAAATCATGTATATGATGAATACTGATCCACACTAAACCTATATTATTTGTCTGAATACTTTCTCTATCAGGCTGTAATAACCAAAGGGTCTGATGATGTGCCATAGGTAGCAATGTTTTACATGAATGGCAAGCTAGGAAAACAAGCTTAAATAACTTTAAGGATGTGTCAGTGTAATTAAAAATACAAGAACACTTAAGGTCTGAATTGAGTCAATGAGTAATGTCGGCAGTGTGATTAATAAAACGAGACAGTTAGTTTAGGACAACTAACACTAACATAGCAGAGCTAACAAAAACTTGGTGTTACGCAGAAATAGAGGATGAAGAGTTTCACCATGGCATGCATAATATATACAGTTTTTAGGAGTCATAGGCAAGATGCTGTTTTATCAGAAGAATTTGGAGTCTCAAATTACAGCACAAGAATACAGCATGAGAAGGATGAATACAGTGCTGGCCAGCTTATTTGAGCACAAAAGGATATGGGAAATGACAAAGGAATTGAAGCCAATAACAGCTACAATTGGTCTGTAACAGTATCAAGCAAAGGCTGATTGTGAGAATCAGTGGCTGAGAGAGGAAAGAACAGAGACAAGAAGGTTTTCAAGCATGTGAATATAAAGAAAATAAATACCATTTCAGGGCTAGGCCTAAATGTAGGTCAAATGAACTGATGAGACTGGTGGCCGAGAAGAAAATGCATAGGTATTGCATATAAATTATCTGGTGATACAGAAGCCAATAGTATATATAAACTAGTCTGTAATCAAGTCACAAAGGAGGTTAAGAAAGCTAAGACAGATTACAAGAAGTCTCTGACAAAGAATGCCAAGAAATACAGCAAAGACTTCTTTACCTATATTAACAGCAGAAGAAAGGAGTTGAATCACATTTATTCACTTGATGTTGCTGGTTTGACTATTAATGATCCTGCTCGGGTTGCTGACAAACAATGAGTATTTTGCATAAACATTCACACATGTGGAATTCTTTAGGGAAGTAAATGCCAGAATTTTATCAAACTAACAGGACACTAAATGATTTTGTAATAACTGAGAGGAATGTGGAAGAAAAATCGTTGAAGTTAAACATAAGAAAAGTGCCTGAAGTGGATGGTTCTATCCAATTATATTAAAGGGAGACAGCAGAGGAGGTAAGCAAGCCCTTAGCCATAATTATTAGAGCATCTTTGGATTCAGGGAAGGTCCCTATGAACTAGAGATGTGAAAATGTATCTCCAGTTTGCAAAGGGGATTCAAACAATGACATGAGTAATTACAGACCTGTAAGATTAACTTCTGTTACAGGGAAAATAATGGAGTCTCTAGTTAAAGAATTAATGCAAATTCATCTACACAAGACTTCAGTTATACTTCAGACACAGCATAGGTTTCTTAAAGGGAAATCTTGTCTGACCAATTTCATTGGATACTATGAAATGGTCACAGAGGAACTGGATGCAAAAAATAATTTTGATATCATATACTTGGATTTCAGGAAAGTTTTTGATAGCCTTCAAATTTAAAGGCTATCAAAATGATGTTGCGCATTAAAGAATGTTGTACAAATTGGAGCAGGTGGCATTAAGGGCAAATTACTACTCTGGATAAAGGGATGGTTGAGTGGTAGAAGACAGAGTGGTTATTAATGGACATTGCTCTTCATGGACTAATGTTATTGGAGTCCTACAGTGTTCAGTGATGGGCCCATTGTTGTTTTCTATATTTATTAATGATATTGATAAAGGTATATATCAGGCTTAATGTCTGCAGATGATACAAAAGTTGGCAGGGTTGTTAATGACAGTAATCAGAGTAAGCTGCTGCTGCAACAAGATCTAAACAAATGAGGCTGATGAACTCAGAAACGGCAGTTGAAATGCAAGGTACTGCATATGGGTAGCAAGTAATCTCAGATTAACATACCAACTGTGTGGTACTAGACTTAGGGCGGTGAAGAATGAAAAAGACCTGGGAGTTAATTGTGCTGTCAGATATAAAGTTCTCTGAGCAATGCAGACAGGCAGCCAGGGCAGCTCTTGGAGTTTTGTCTATAATATATAGGAACTTTGCTAGAGGTTGTTGTTTGGTTTTTTTTTAGGAGCATTAGCAACTAAGGCCATATTGCTCCGGGATACACTGTGGTCATTCCCTGACCTTTCTGCATCTTCCGTATTTGGTGGTGATGGGCTCGAACCCCGGTTTTGCAAGGACAAGGCAAGAGTTATCTTGAATACTGCATACAGGTCTGGAGACCTCATTTTAGGAAGGACATAGATCTGCTGGAATGCAGACTGCTCTGAATTTAAAAAATATTATTATTAGCCATATGGTGCAATGAGGCTTATGCTGCACTAGCCAAAAAAAAAAATAAAGTACCCTGAGAGAGAGAGAATCACCAAAAAAGAGAAGAATGATGATATCCAGCTCAGGACCCTGGGTGTGACAAGCCAAAGTATAATTAATATATAAGGGTAGTTGTAAGAGTGAAGTGGATACCTACAGACCAATCAATCTGATTTCAGTGGTAGAAAAAGAAAATCAAGAGAGAACAACACAACAACATTTTGATAAAAATAGAAATCTGAAAGATTGACTAATTTTCTGTTTTACAGCACACATTGGCATCATTGACCATTGTGTCAAATTTTCAAATTGGCATTTTCTTCAGAATGACCTAGATAGACTTCAGAGATGGTCAGAACAATGGCAGCTATGCTTTAATCCAGCAAAGTGTAAGATATTGCACCTGGGGAACAGTAACCCCAAAATAACTTATACAATTGGCAGAGTTGAACTAAAACCAGTAGTGGTGGAAAGGGACTTGGGTATTATGATATGGTCAGATATGAAGTTCTCCAAGCATTGTAAACTGGTTGCAAGGAGGGCCTATGGTGTCCTATCGATGATTTATCAAACAATTGCTAGTAGAGATAAGGACGTCATAATCCCATTATATAAGGCTATTGTTAGACCACACTTGGAATACTATGTTCAAGTATGGACACTGCACCTAAAGAAAGACATTCTTTTTGAAAGAGTCCAAAGACAGGTAACTCGCCTGGTGAGATCAGCAAAAGGGTGTCCATTTGAGGAAAGACTGAATATGTGGGCTGCAGAGCTTGGAAACTAGGCACCTTAGAGGGGACTTGATTGAGGTGTTTAAGGCTCTGAGAGGCATAAGCAAAATGAATATGGATGAAATTGTCACGGTTATGATTTTAGAACTGGGGCCATAATTTGAAGTTACGGGGAGGGGGGGGGGAGTTGTTTAGACTGGATTGCAGGAAGTTTTACTTTAGCCAGAGAGTTATAAATTACTGGAATAAGTTACCTACATGGGTGGCAGAGGCTGACAGTCTGGGAAAATTCAAAGGTCAGCTGGATAATTACCTAAGGGAGGAAGGAAATGCATAGGCTGTCCATTTCCTTTTCTCTGATTAATTTTTATTATTATTATTATTTTTTTAATTTTCTTCTTCTTATTATTTTATGTATTTTTTTATTAATTTATTTTATTTTATTTTTTTGGCTGGTGCAGCATAAGCCATAGGCTTCCTTGCACCATGTGGTCATTACTAATACTAAATACATATTCTGAAAAAAACACATGATTTTGTAAAGGAAAAATCATTTCTAACTAACCTGGTTAGCTAATTTGAAAAAGTCACTTATAAATTGGATGAAGGAAATAATTTCAATATTATTTATAATGGATAAAGGATGTGATATCAAATTTGCATATTTCAAAACTGGGAGAATCGTTAAATCAGTGCCAAACAGAACACTCCTTCACAATAACCTGGAGAGGCTTCAAACAATGATCAGAAAGGAGCAGCTGTGTATTAATGCAGAAAGATGTAATGCCTTACATGTGAGAATATTAGCAATCCCAAAATAACTTATGCAGTTGGTAGGAATGAAGACATAGAGGGAGAAAGAAGTTTGTGCACTATGATATTAATATTAGATTTATCAGTCACAAATAATGCAAGAAAGCAAGCTTATACAGCATTCAGCCAAAATAAAAAGCCAACACTCTATGTCACCAATTCATCGCTTTTAACAGTTTGTCTAGTTCTCTGAATTTATCCAAATTACCACCTCTAAACACTTAATGGGAGTTTATTCAACAATCGACCACATGATGGCTGAAAGCAAATGTCCACACATATACCCTTCCTTATGCAGTTTGAATTTATATTCCCTTGTGTGTAGTCTAAGCAAGAGGAAGGATTCTATCAGCATTGATCTTAATCAGAGCTGGCCGGAAGCAGGGGTGATCGCCCAGGGCCCCGTGCTTGCACAATACAAAATGGTTAATGAAGTAATTATTATAAATTATATGGTTTTGCCCAAAATCAACAAGAAATGAAAGAATTGTTCTTGTTTGATGTGGCTGTCTCTGATTGGTCGATGTGTCGGCTATGTGGTAATTGGTGCTTACTGACACAACCAATGCCCTGATTGGTCTATACTTGTCATGCGCCAGCTCAGCTGATGGTGTATTTTGAAGAATATTTTGTGCCTTAAGCGACTCCTCCAAAGTAGCTTAAATTTTTGCACTTAGTTTATTGAATACCTGTCTTTCATTATTTATTCATAGTGCTTATTTAAATTTTCTCTTGTACCAGTGTGGCTCCTCTTATGATGGTTACCTTGTTCCACCTATATTCCATATATAGGTTGTCATGATTTGGTAAGTTAAAGTGTTATTTTACATTTATGTTTAATAAATTATTTAATCTGCGAACGACTATACCACGAGTGCAAATCTCATGCAAATTGAAAACGTATTTGCATGAGATTTAATATTATTGCATATGTCATATGAAAATTGAAAAAACGTTTTTTGCATTTACAGTAAAATGGGCAAGCGAGATAGAGACCAGAATTGTAAATATCCATTGGGATATTTACGATTACGATTTTCAATATTGCAAAATGCAATATTGAAATTTGTAACTGTATCAAATTTGGAAACACCGAGCAGTGATGAAAAGCTCAGTGTCAAGACTATGCCAATGACACCAATGGTAGCAGTTAATAGTGAAGAAGAAATAGGAGATCAAGAAATAAAAGAACACACGAGAGAAAAAGAAATAGGAGGTCAAGAAATAAAAGAACACAATGAAGCACAAGGCAAAAATGAAGCTTCTGAAGCCCATTCCGGTGTTGATGTCAATGAAAATTTTGCTATTGAAGATTCAGCAACTTGGCCAAAATATGTAATATCAGACCAAATGAGAACATTAATAATTAAAAAAGGACCAGTTCAAATAAAATCTGATAATTTTCACAAAATAGCAATGAAAGATGCTTTTCCAAGTACTATTATACAAAGCAGTTACCAAATGGTGAAATTCAACAACTGTGGTTAATATACTCATCAAGTTCGGACAGCATATGGTGTTTTGACTTTAAACTCTTTTCCTATTCAGAAATCGCTTTTTGTAGCAAAGGATTTAATGATTGGTCTCACCTAAATCCAAGAATTCCAGAACATGAACGGTCACCAATTCATCCCAAATGTATGAATAGTTTAATGGAAAGGGGAATAAACTTAAGGGAACGTCAATAGATGCGAGAAGTGAAGAACTTATAAAAGAAAAGACAGAAGAATTATGTCAAGTATTTGCTAGGATAATTGGAGGAATTATCTACTTGACTAAGCCCAATTTGGCATTAAGAGGAACTTTTACTACTTCTCAGCCCATCTGCCTAATTTATCTAGATCTTATTACTATGATTAACCATTCTGCCAACTTTTGTATCATCTGTAAACTTAGACATTAAGCCTAATATGCCTCCATCTATATCATTAATGAATATAGAAAACAACCAACGTTCCAGATTGAACTCTCGGGAAATCTGCTAATAATATTAGTACAAGAAGAGCAGTGTCCATTGATAATCACTCTGCTTCTTCCACTCAACCACCCCTTTATCCATTGCAGTAGCTTGCCCTTCATGCCATACTGCTTGAATTTGTATAGCAATATTTTACGTACAACAGTATTAAAAGCTTTTCAAAGTATGTTTATCAAAATTATTTTTTGAATATGGTTACTTATTACTTACTGTGTCATAGTATCTAAACAGATTTGTCAGGCAAGATTGCCCTGTAATAAATTCATGATGTGACTGCAGTCCTGTATTGCTTCTTTAACCAATTACTTCATTTCACATCTGGTGAGTATGGGCTTCGCACACCCAGAGTCCTGAGCTGGATATCATCATTCTTCTCTTTCTTGGTGATTCCCTTCTACTTCTCTCTCTCTCTCTCTCTCTCTCTCTCTCAGGGTAATTCAAAAAATTTTTTTTTTTTTTTGGCTGGTGCAGCATAAGTCTCAGGCATCTTTGCACCTTATGGCTAATAATAATAATTACTTTCCATGGAACAGAAGTCAAGCTAACAGACCTGTAATTACTCATATCACCCTTTGATCCCCTTTTATGAATTGGGGATACATTTTCACATCTCCAGTCCAGAAGGCTCCCCCTGAATCCACGGATGCTCATGAGAGCATCCTTGGATTCAGGGGGGCCCCCCCATCTCATAATTATGGCTAAAAATTTGCTGACCTCTTTTGCTGCCTCCCTTACTATAAGAATAGATTCAGTCAATTACAGATGCCTTTTTATGTTTAGCCCCAACAATTTCTCCTCCACTTTCCTCAGTTATCACAAAATCATTGAGCTCCTTGTTGGCGCCTCGGTAGCCAGGTAGACAGGAGCGGAAGTGCGTAGCATGCGTTTCTTGATTAGACTGGAGTCTAGCCTGTGACCACCAAATACGGAGGATGTGGAAAGGTCAGGGAATGACTACTGCATATCCTCGGAGCAATATGGCCTTAGTTGCTAATGCTCCTAAAAACCAAATAACAACAACAGCTACTTGTTGGGATTTGGCACTTTTGGCTTCCCATCCCAAAAACTTCCCTCGTGTGTGAACACAGATGGAAAATGCCTATTCAGTTTGTCAGCAACTTGAGCAGGATCATCAAGTGTTAAACCATACATATTTAGTGGACTAATGTCATCCCTTTCCTTCTAGTGTTTATACAAGTAAAGAAGTATTTGCTGCTTTTCTTTACCAGAGACTTCTCATAATCTGTCTTAGCTTGCCTAACCTCCTTTGTGATTTCACTGCAGACTAGTTTATATCTACTGTAGGCACCTGGTTCATCTCATAATTTATATGTATCCCACACATTCTTCTTCTTTGCCACAAATCTCACCAGTTCATCTGACATTCATTTACGTCTAAGCCTTGAACAGTGTCTCTTAGTTGGTATGAAAAGCTTAGCAGATTCCAAGATTAATTCCTTGAATGCTTCCCATTTAGAATTTGCTGTTGGTAACATCATCAGTTGGTTCCACTGACAGAATTTAAAAACTGTCTGAGACCAATATAGTCACCTTGACAGAAAAAAACCCTTCCCTTTGCCTTCGATAGTAGTTACATCTTTAAGTAAATCCCATATCGATATACCATGATCGCTGCCACCTAGTGGATCCTTTATTTGCAGATTCTGAATGTGTGAAGGGTCACTGCTGATAAAGAGTATGGGGTGGACATGAAATTCTCAGCAACGTGGATAGGGAGCAAGGAGGGATTGCATGCTGTTCTATTGTTTATTTACCAATGTTGATTTACAGAAAGTAATCTTCTGTAGTACTATTCATGATCTCTTTACGGCTACACTTGAGATATGGAGACTGCACTTAAGAAGACAATGGGTTTTTCAAATGGGTCTAAAGACAGGCACTCTACTCTGCCTGACGCAATCAGTAAAAGTTTGCCCACATAAGGAGAGACTTCAAATATGTGAACTACACAACTTGATAACTAGGCACCTCAGAGGGGATTTTTCTGTGGTCTTCAAGTCTTTGAGAGGGGAAAGTAAAATGAATGAATGTGAAATTTTTACCATTATAAATGATTCCAGAGCTAGGGTCCATAAATTCAAATTATGAGGGAAGAAGTTTGGACTGAATTGTATGAAGTTTCCTTTTAGCCAGCTAGTAGTTAATTATTGGGATAGTTTACTTTCATGGGTAGTTGAGGCTGACAATGTTAGGAAATTCAGAGTTCAGCTGGACTGGTATGGGGAGTTTATTTTATTATTATTTATTTATTTATTTTTTTTGGCTAGTGCAGCAAAAGCTTCCTTATATAGCTCAACACTAATTCAAATTCAGAAATTATACATACCACACAGACCATGTGGCAGAGGGCAGTTGGAAGCAAAGATCGGAAGATTGAATAGAAAAACAAGTGCCTCTACATGCAGATGGAATGGGTGATCAAGTGTGAATTTCTTGTTATGGGTGATTTCAATTTGCCCTCTACTGACTGGAGCAATTAGGAGGGAAAGTCAATCATAGGAGGGGCATGGTAAACAAAACTTAAGTCAACTAGACAATTATTATATTTATCAGCATTCAGCATGCCAGTGAAAGTACAAGGGAGAATAATATTCTACACTTGATCATCATCCATGAAATGGATAACATTATAGGAATGACAGCATAGGAATTGTGTAATCAATTGTGTGATCACTCCATGGCAGGGTGATCACAGAATACTATGTTGGATGCTGAAATTTGGGGGGGGGGGAACATTTCTTATAGGAAAATCTAACCTTTCTGCGATACTATTCTCTAGTACCACAAAAAAGAATTAGGATTTGATACTAGAGAGCAGTACCAAAACAGGGTCATGCTTGTCCTGTTTATGATTTACCAAACATTATCTTGTGGATGTGGGAAGGTCATAATTCTATTATAATAAATAAATTATAATAGTGCACTTGGAATGCGACATCCAAATGTGGAGACCACACTTAGGAGCTAAAAACACATTAAGATTATTTAAAAAGGTGACCAATGAAATTGACAAAAAATGCCCATAAGTGTGTACTATAGTGCTTGCTAACCAAGTACTTTAGAAAAGGATCTGATTAAAGTGTACTTTGAGAGAGAATAGTTTTTTTAGTCACCAAGTTATCCAATTATTGGAACACGTTACCTCCACAGGTAGTTGAGTCTACAGCTATGAGAAATTCAAAGGTCAACTAAATTGGTACCTACATGAGGAGAGACATAATAGGTTTTCTTTTTCTGCTGCTAGTACAGTGATAGCATAATGTTTGCTTGCACCATATGGCTAATACTAAGATTTATCTATGGACAAATTTTATAGAAAAGTTTGGAGAAACTTAAGCAATTTCTCTCAATATTTCTAAGGCATTTAATCATATTCCATGTAAAGGTCTTCAAGGCAGGCTTCCATCTTGTGGTCTGCTCTATAATTTTTATAGCTTGGGCAGCTCATTTCCTCTGCAATTTATTACTGTGTAGGCATAGTGTTTTTTTAGTAGAATACAATATTTTACATACAGTATTTTAAATATGCTTACTTCTATTTTATGATTCGCAATAGAATCAGAATGCCCATTTAGTGAAAAATACAATGGCTTTACTAGTATTTTTTACTGAATGAGCATTCAGACTTGCATAAATCACAGTACAACATGGGGACATTCTTGGAAGCTTCAAGATCAAATCTTGTTTCCCAGTTCCCCCCCCACTTTCCCCCAAAGTAAAATAGAGCCAGGCAAAATATTGTCTCACATAATCCACTCTATGTATCTTTACAATCAAGACTCAGTCCACAGAGCTAACCACAGGTAATGCATACATTTAATTCAAGGGTGACATATACTTCCAAAAGAAATGGGGAACCACCTCTTCTAAATTCTAGAAGTATTTATCTGAATGAGAAAAGTTGGCTCTATCCAAATTGTCAACAAAAACAATGCTTGAGTGCAATTTGTTAATGATATATTTGTAACACTGAATAAGGAGTTATTTTCACTCAAATCAAGGATGAATCTTCTATTTTTGTTTTATGAATTTAAGTAACTATGGAAGGGCAAAAAACTAACATTCCATCTACACACTGGTAATGCCAATTTAATGGTGGACAAATACACAGGAATTTAAACATGTCTGGTAGAAAGAATGCAAAAAAAAAAAAAAAAAAATCCAAAGTTAAAATCAATATTGTTAAACTCTTGAATACCAGGTTTTTTTTTTTTTTTTTTGTCATGGTGACTTGGCTAGAGCTTTAATTTGGAGCTCATGCACAGGAATGCTGGGATTTTTGTGCACTAAAATGAGGCATCCTTCCAGTTCTCAATTTAGAAGGTAAAAGATGAACCACATTACTTTATTAGATGTGAACTAGCATTAGTAGAGGCATATGATGCAAAAAAGCAAGCTTATTTAGCATCAGCCAAAAAAAAAAAAAAAACACTTCCCATTTCACCCATCCATTCACTTCTAAAGTTTGCCTAGTTCAGCCTTGAATTTATTTAAGCTGTTAATTTCCACAACAACAGATGGAATTTTGTTCCAGAAATGAACCACCCGCCGGCTAAAGGCAAATTTCCGCACATCTATTCTACAACAACCGCACATCTTTCCTCAACTTGAATTTAATTTTAATTTTGAATTTTTGAAACAAAAAGTAAATAGGGCATATGGGGCTGATAAAAGGGCAAACTATTAATGATCCTCTTCAAAGTTACTGACAAATTGAATAAATATTTTGCATCTACATTCAGATGTGAAAAGTTCTGGAGTTGGGGATATCAGAAGTATACCCAAGTAATACATTGACGCTTAAGGACTTTTGTGTTAATTAAAGGAAAGGGGAAGAGAAATTTTTGAAACTAAAGTAAATAAGGCATATGGGGCTGATAAAATTTACACAATTATATTAAAAGAAGCAGAAAAAGAGGTAAACAAGCCTTTAGTTATAATTATGAGAATATCCTTGGATTTAAGGGCGGTCCCTATAGACTGTTGATATGCAATTATCTCTCCTATGTACAAAGGGAAGATCAAAGAAAAAGTGAGTAATTACAGATCTGTAAGCTGCTTGACTTAGCATTAGCATACGATGCAAGAAAGCAAGCTTATATAGCATCAGCAAAAAAAAAAAAAAAAAAAAAAAATCCTTCCCATTTCACCCATCCATTCACTCAAAATGTTTGTCTAGTTCTGCCTTAAATTTATTTAAGCTGTTAACTTCCATGACAGATGGAAGTTTGTTCCAGCAATCAACTGCCCGCTGGCTAAAGGCAAATAATTTCTGCACATGTCTTCTACAACTTCAATTTGAATTTATGTTCCCTCTGGTAATCTGGGCAAGAATAAGAATCTCATCAGCACTGAGCTTGTTGTTGTCATTTGGTTTTTAGGAGCATTAGCAACTAAGGCCATATTACTCCAGGGATATGCAGTGGCCATTCCCTGACCTTTCTGCATCCTCCGTATTTGGTGGTCACAGGCTCAACTCAAACACCGGTCTAATCAAGAAGCGTGTGCTGCTCCTGCCCACCTGGCTAAGGAGGCACCCACTGAGCTTGCTCATACCATTCAAGGCCTTATACACCTCAATCAGATCACTTCACAGGTGCCTAGTCTCCAGACATTGCAATTTGCAGAACTTGTCTTTCTTCGTAAGAGCAACCCATTGTTCTATTCACCAATCTCATTGCCCTCCTCTGTACTCGTTCCAGCAGAAGGTGTGGCCTGACCACTGCCTTATACAATGGGATAATCACTTCCTTATCCCTTCTATAAAAATCCTGTATATCATTGACAAGACACCACAAGCTACTCTTACAGACTGGCTGCACTGTTCAGAGAACTTCATATCTGACTGCACAATTACCCCCAGGTCTTTTTCATTCTCTACCACCCCAAGTGTAGTACCACACAGTTGATACTGTTACTGCTACCCATATGCAGTACTTTACATTTGTCAATGTTAAACTTCAGTTGCCATCTCTCAGCCCATCTGCTCAACTTTTCTAGATCCTGTTGCAGTAGCGTACTGTCATTAGTGTCATTAACAACCCCGCCAACCTTTGTATCGTCTGCAAACTTCAACATTAAGCCTGATATACCTTCATCAATATCATTACTAAATACAGAAAACAACAATGGACCCAACACCGAACCCTGGAGGGCTCCACTAATAAAATTAGTTCATGAACAGCAGTGTACATTGATTACCACTCTGTCTTCTCCCATTCAACCATCCCTTTATCCATAGCAGCAGTTTGCCCTTAATGCCATACTGCTCCAATTTGTACAGCAGTCTTCACATGCAACAGTATCAAAAGCTTTCCTAAAATTCAAGTATATGATATGGAAATTATTTTTGCATCCAGTTCCTTTGTGACCACATCATAGTATCCAATCAAATTGGTCAGACAAGACTTCCCTTAACAAACCCATGCTGTGTCTGAACTATAATTGCAGTCTTGTCTAGATGATCCTGCAGTGCTTCTTTAACCAGTGCCCCCATTAATTTCCCCAGAAGAGAAGTTAAAGTAACAGGTCTGTAATTACTTGTGTTAACCTCTGATCCCCCTTTGTGAATTGGGGTCACATTTGTACATCTCCAGTCCATGGGGACCTTTCCTGAGTCCAAGGACTGCAGATGTGCAAATGTGACTCCAGTTCACAAAGGGGAATCAAAGGGTGACAAAGTAAAGATTTGTGTTCTGGGGGAAAATAATGGAGTGTGTGGAGCCAGATGGAGTTATTAATGGAGACCCTCAGGGTTCAGTGCTGGGCCCCTTACAGTTTTCATTATTCATTAACAATATTGATGAAGACATCTTAATGTTTAAGTTTTTTTAATGATAGAAAGGTTGGCAGAGTGTTTGTTGACAGGAATCAGGATATGCTACTCCAACAAGACCTGGAGAAATTTAGAAGATGGGCTGAAAAGTGGCAATTGAGGTTTAACAGTCATAAATACAAGGTACTGCACTTGAGCAGCAATAATCTCAGAATAACATACCAACTGAGTGGTACCACATTCAAGGTGAAGATTAAAAAAAAATCAAGGGTGATTTTACCATCTAACATGAAGCTCCCCAAGTAGTGCAGACATGCTGCTAGGATGGCCTATGGAGTTCTGTCAGGGCATTTGCCAGCAAGGACAAGGAGGTGATTATCCTGCTGTATACAGCAATGGTTAGGAAAAATCTTGAGTACTGCATAATGGTCTATAAGCTTCAATTTAGGAAGATGTGGATCTGTTGGAATGAAGAGAAGATTATTCAGTGGCACAAAATGCCACTCTTATTACCAAAAAAAAATTGAGTTCCATAAATTGTAGTCTCGAAATTATGTACCTAAGACAAGAGCTAATTGATATGCTTAATGGATTAAGTAAACTAAACACTGATGGTATCCTTACTTTTTCTTGGATGATGCACACAAGAGGTCATACATTTAAACTGCAAAGGATGTTGCAGAATGTATGAGAAAATACCAGAGGGTAACTGATTGTTACAACAAACTTCCATCTGTGGCTGTGAAAGTGGGAAGTTTGAATATATTTAAGGAAAGATTAGACAAACTATTAGGGGGCCAGAAAAATGATGTGGGTAGCTTTTTTTGACTGATGCTGTATAAGCTTGATTACTTGCCACTACTAATACTAATTTCAGCTGTGCATATAATGCAGTCTGTGGAAGGGAACTCCATTGATTGGCAGTACTAAACAGGTTTTTCCGAATTTGATTGACAAAAAGAATTTTTTTTTTTTGTATCAATATATTGGGTATGCAATGCAATACTCATAAAAACTATTTTCATAAAAATAAAATAATTTGTAAACAAATTAACACCTTAATTAAATTAACAAACAATTGTACAATGTACACTTTTATTTTTTTCACTAAAAATGAACAATAGATCTTATAATTTCTGCTGGATGGGGCACACTTCATTATGTAATCAAAATTTACAACACACTCCCGCTAGTGACTTACTGGGACATGAAATTATTGTTATTATTAAAATCTCCTTTATTACCTTATTGATTCACCCCTTGAACGGCCTTGCTGGCTAGAGGAGTGTACACTATCATCAGATCACATGACAAAAGTCACACATTACATAAATGTATGCACAAACACAAATTTCAAAATTAAATGTATATACAGAATAACAATAATGCAATAATATATACCCAATTAACATATGCATAGTGCCATGAGCAATGCTGATATTATTATGCAGCAAGGTTCATAATAAAATAGTCTACGTACATCTATATACAGTGTTTCAACGTTTATGGAGCAGAGTTTCCTATTGAGCTGGAGAGCAGCAGAACAGGACAGAGCTCATCAGGCCTTACAGGGTGGCTTGACAGTAGGTTTCTTCAAGCATCTGGCATCTATAAGACCTATCATTCACAAAGCTGTCAGAGTTTATTTCAAGGATGTTGAAGAACTGTAGGGTATTGCCTGGGAACATTCTTTAGACCTGAGAGGTTTGTGAGTGTCATTCTGAGAGGAAGGTGCCATTCTGATTGTTCGGCCTCTGGTTCATCATCCCAAAATAATCTTGTCAACAGAGGGAGGAATAAATTCTTCCAAACAGCAGTTTTGCTAGGGCATATTCTTGGTAAGAACAATGTACCTCCAGAATGTCATATTTGAGTTTGTTTGTAAGATGAATCGAGAAATAGTCAGTGGATTTTCCACTCTGCAGTTCATCCACCATAGGATCCATTTTTCCATGGCTAGGAATTTGTTCTGGTAGCAAATCAGTAGCTGAGGACCTAATCTCGGAGGCATACAGTAATATGGGTGTGAGGCATCTCTCCATATACTGGCTTATCAGGGTTCACTTCTGACAGCGTGTGCAGTGTTCTTTGTCATTGATTCCTTATCATTTTACTGTTTTAAATTTTAACCCCCACCCACAAATGTCAGTGAACAGAAATTTCAACTAGTTAGTATGTACATATTACAGTACATATTAATTATTCCGATTATCACGGCGGTGCCTCCGTAGCCAGGTGGGAAAGAGCAGCAGTGTGTAGCACACGCTTCTTGATTAGACCGGGGTTCGAGCCCATCACCACCAAATACGGAGGATGCGAAAAGGTCTTTTCTTTTTAGTGTGCATGAAGTGATGTGAAGGTTTGGCTTTCATCCCAGGTTAGAGTAGGATGAGACCCTTTGCATCTATTTCCCATTCAGGATTACTTGGATTTCATTCCTCGTTTGCCACTTTGTGATTGACATGTGGGCAGATTTGGAATGATTTTAGTTCTCTCCTGTCAATCCCTAGGTAGTCAGCTAGATGCCTGATTTATGCTGCTACTGGTTGATTTATTGCTGCTATGCAGTAAGGGTCCTTCAATGTTACAGAGAGCTTAAAATCATCAGCAGCATATAAGCTAAAGTTAGAATATGATGCTAAGAAGGGTTCCAACCTAGCAGAAAAGATGGTAGATGATAATACCCCACCTTGAGGTATACCTCTTCTGATATGAACAGTTGCCCTATAGGGTAGGGGTTCCATGAGAAATAAAAAGAGGTCTCGGTTGAAGTAGGTTTTATAGTATAAAGACTATGGTGTCGTGTACTTTGAAGTAGTTTTTCAAGATAAGAGCAGTAATTGATATATTGTTGAATACTGATTTGATATCAAAGAAAACAATATCTAGCTGGGATTTGTTGCTTAGTATTTGTTATATCCTAAAGAGAATATCAAGGAGATTTCAAGTTGTGGATCACTGCTTTAGAAGTGAATGGAGGTGATGAGGGCAGTGGGCGAAACAGTGTGACTGTTGCTGGTGTATCAATTTTCCAAAGATCTTCATAAGGGAACAACCAATGGAGATGGGAATAAAATCCTTGGGTAATTGGGGTGTCAAATTTGATGTATGGGCTTCACATAGTAGGTTCTCCACAGAGATGGGATGATACCAGTTTTAAGGATGCGCTGAAAGACTTGTAATAGGTCTACTATATATACGGAAAAAAGTTTAACTGCAAATAGGGGGAAGCCATCAGATCCTACTGTAGCTTTGTTAGGCAGACTATTCATTACTTTTATCAAATTCTCCTTTGTGATGCCAATACCACCCATCTTCAACATGTTTACTTAGATCCCATTACAGAGAACTGCTGTTCTCCTTAACGAGGATTGTCCTGTTGGTTAAAAGTCATAGTGGCCCACTGGTGGACTAATTTTCCGTCCATGTTAAAATGGTGGTTCCGAATTCTTCGATGCATTTTCATCCACAAGATTATGTACTCATGTCATGTTTTGTAATAACTGAGGTGATGGATCACAATTTTAGGCTTGAGAAAATGGCTCTCTTTCTCTTGTATGTTTTGAAATCTGTAGTCACTCCAGACCCAGTCCTCATCCTGTATGACTTTTGTTTCTGCTTGAAGGCTTCTTTGATATTTGGGTTGAACCAACGCTGTGATCTGTAAGTAATCTTAACTTCTTTGGATGCCCCAAGTATTGCAAAGTGTCCTAGTTGCCTCCTCAATCGTCATCAAGGAAAGAAGTCCCCAGTTATAATTTGAGGTGATGGATCACAATTTTAAGCTTGAGGAATTTAATAAAAAACATCAGAACTTCCTGATTCTAAATTTGTGTATCTTTGGGAGGAATTGATAATAAACAGATGATTGGACAGTGGTCAGAGGAGAAAGTAAATGAGTAGTAGAATAGATACATCTCACAGATGGGCCAAGAATTTAAAGTAAACAAGCCCAGCACAAAATGTGATGAACCAGTTTCTTTTAAATGAATTCACACATGGATAATAAATATATTTTTTTTATTATTCTTGTAAAGAGAAATTGGTCCGCTGGACGGGGGGAGAACACAAGAGTACACAATACATATAGAGTCAGTATTATATAAACGTATATATGTAAACATAATACAGACAATAACAGTAAGTATGTAAACATAATACAGACAATAATAGTAAATATGTAAACATAATACAGACAATAATAGTAAATATGTAAACATAATACAGACAATAATAGTAAATATGTAAACATAATACAGATATTGCAATGTTGAGTCAGTGTGCTGTGAAACTGGGAAAGGGAAAATGAGAGTAGGTGTGTGTGTTGAGGCCTAATGAATCTGATGAGTATAATGAGCAATTGTGCAGAGAAATAGAGTGGGCAAGTAGATCAGAATGTCTTATAATGGGGATTTTAAATTTGCAGATATTGAACGGAACTGGCGAGTTGGTCACTCGAACACTAGCAAGGCTTTTGTGGATTTACTGGTTGACTGATTCTGTTTCTTACAGCAACATATTCGAGAGGCAATCAGAGGGAGCAATACTCTTGATCTGCTTATCAGCAGTGATTCTTCATGCGTTAAGAATCTGCAGATAAAGGAACCACTATGTGGCAGTGATCACAGTGTACTGATGTGGAATTTACTTAAAGATGTAACTACAATCAGGGGTAAAGGTTTTTGCTTTCGTAAAGGTGACTACAGTGGTCTCTCAGAGTCTTTAAATTCTATACAGTGTGATCAACTGTTGATGTTACCAACGGTGAATTCTAAATGGGAAACCTTCAGGGACTTAATCTTGGAGGCTATGAGGCTTTTCATACCAACTAAGAAATACTGTTCAAGGTTCAGGCCTATATGGATGTCAGACGAATTAACGAGGCTCATGGCAGAGAAGAAAATTCATGGGATGAATATAAATTATAAGGCAACACAGAAGGCTATGGCAGATATGTGCTAGTTTGTAATCAAGTCACAAAGGAGGTAAGGCAGGTGAAGGCAGATTATGGGAAATTCATGCTCAGGAAGCTGATAAACTGAATGAGTATTTTGCATCTACATTCACATGAGGAGTTATTCAAGGAGGGGAATGCCAGACGTTTATCAAACTAACAGGGAGCTAAGTGATTTTGTAATAACTGAGAGCAGAGTGGAGGGGAAATTTGTGAAGCTAAATATAAGGAGAACACCTAGGGTGGATGGTATCTAGTTATATTAAAGGAACCGGCAAAGGAAGTAAGCAAACCCTTAGCCATAATTATGAAAGATTTGTTGGATTCAGGGGAGATCCCCATGGACTGGAGATGTGCAAATGTGTTCCCAATTCACAAAGGGGGATCAAAGGCTGACACGGGTTATTACAGACCTCTTAGTCTAACTTCAGTTCCAGGGAAAATAACGGAGTCGCTGGTTAAGGAGGCGATGCAGAATCATCTAGACTGCAGTTATAGTTCAGACACAGCATGTGTTTGTTAGGGGAAGTCTTGTCTGACAAATTTGATTGGATACCGTGATGTGGTCACAAAGGAATTGGATGCAAAGAATAATTTTGATATCACATACTTGGAGTTTAGGAAAGCTTTTGATACCGTGGCACATGGAAGACTGCTGAACAAATTGGAGCAGTGTGCCATTAAGGGCAAGTTGCTACAATGGACAGAAGGGTGGTTGAGTGGGAGAAGACAGAGTGGTCATCAATGGACACTGCTCTTCATGTACTAATGTTATTAGTGGAGTCCACCAGGGTTCAGTGTTGGGCCCATTGTTGTCGGTATTTATCAATGACATCGATGAAGGTATATTAGGGTTACTGTCTAAGTTTGCAGACGATATGAAGTTGGCAGGGCTCTTAATGATAGTACGCTACTGCAACAGGACCTGGACAAGTTGAACAGATGGGCTGAGAGGTGGCAACTGAAGTTTAACATTAACAAATATAAAGTACTGCATATGGGTAGCAGTAACCCCAGAGTAACGTATTAACTCGATGGTACTACACTCAGGGTAGTGGAGAATGAAAAGGACCTGGGAGTAATTGTGCAGTTAGATATGAAGTTTTCTAAGCACTGCAAAAAAGGCTGCAAGAGTAGCTCCTGGTGTCTTGTCAATGATATACAGGAATTTTGCTAGCAGGGATAAGGGGGTGATTGTTCCCTTGTATAAGGCAATGGTTAAGCCACACCTTGTGTGATGTACAGAGGTCTGGAAGCCTCATTTTATGAGAGATGTAGAGCTGCTGGAACTAGTACAGAGAAGGGCAACGGCATTGGTGAGTTGAACAAAGGGTTGGTGTTACCAAGAAAAGCTTAAATTCTGCAAATTGCAGCTTCTGGAGACTAGGCACCTGCGAGGTGATCTAATTGAGGTATATAAGGCACTGAATGGATTGAGCAAGCTCAGTGCTAATGGAACTCTTCCTCTTGATCAGACTATTCACCTGATGGGATATAAATTCAAATTGAAGAAAGGCAATTGTAGAATAAGATCTGTGGAAATTCGCCTTTAGCCAGGTGGTTGATAGTTGGAACAAACTTCCATCTGTTGTAGTGGAGGTCAGCAACTTAAATAAGTTCAAGGCAGAATTTTTTTTTGGCTGATGCTATATAAGCTTGCTTTCTTGCATCATATGCCCTACTAAACCCCAGGGGCTCACATCTGGGGAGTATGGGCTTGGCAAACCCAGGGTCCTGAGCTGGATATCATCATTCTTCTCTTTCTTGGTGATTCCTTTTTACTTCTCACTCTCTCAGGGTAAGTCGGGGATTTTTTTTTTTTTTGGCTGGTGCAGCATAAGCCTCAGGCTTCCTTGCACTATATGGCTAATAATAATAAAAATGCTAATTAATTATGGCCTGATGACTCATGGCCATGCTAAGGTACTTGGGGGCCCAGATACAAAAGGGGTTAGGGGACCATTTTTTTAAATTTATGTTTGAGACTTTGATGGCTCCCTCGATTTGGGTCTCCAAGATCAGGGGCCCTTGTGTGGCGCATCCAATGTACCTCTCATTTGCACGGCCCTGCGATGATTTCTGGCTAATGTGTACTAATATATAATATTAAAACTCTTCCTATTGATGAAAATATTCTTTCATCTGTGTTAGGGATGTGACGCGGTTGGGACTGAGATTTTCAGAGCCGCGTGTTTAAAAATTTATTTGACAGAATTTAGGACTACTTTAACAACAGATAACTCTCGTCTGAAATTCTTCTCCAGCGAGTCAACTGATAAACTGGCAGAACACACCTATTTCAATGGACATAAATGGAAGAATATCTGCGCTGAAGTCAGAAATAACAAAAGGTTATTTTATATATTATATAAAAATGGCTGGCTTTGTTTTGAATGAATACACAATTGCCACTTTTCCAAGGTAATTATTTCATACCGAATGAATCCCTCGAAATCCTATCTCCACAATGTTTTTGCCAGGTTTGTCCAACTGAAAAGCAGCACGCAACGACATTATTATTTAATTTCATTTAATATTATATTTAATTTTTTCTGAAACCAGATTATTTAATGGCAGAGAAATGCCTTTTCGGGCCAGATTTCGAAAACCGCGACATCTGGCAACCTAATATCGAATTAATGAACGATAAAAATAGAGCCAGATTCGCCCGAAAATTCCCTTATCTCTCACTCGCTTTTGCTTTTTTTTTAAAATTTAAATAGTAATCACTTACCACTAAAGGGCATACGTTCTGTTTGAATGAAAAAAAAAAAAAAACAATGATATGGACTAAATTCTATTTCTCTGCTAAGACCGAAGCACACGAAAAAACAACCATTTTATAACTACAAAGTTACTATTCATTATAATACACCATGAAAAGACCTTGAGTATCAATTTATATTCATGCGTTGGATGCGCCACCTACATAACTCTGAACTCAAGTGCCACGATCAGTATTTAACAATCAAAGTACATCTCCGTTTACAGAAAACAGAAAGAAGCCGGATATACACCAAGTGGCCCCATTATTAGGGATAGATCCTTTTCATGAAATAGAACCTTCCTTCAATAATAGCACAATGTATTTGTACCAAAAACAGGTGGGAAGATTCGTACGGATGTTATATATGTGCAATTCAGTGCGAGAATGGCAAAGGAAAATTTTTAAGTGATTCCAAACGTGGCGTGGTAGTCAGCGCCAGCCACGCAGGTATTAGTACCTCAGAAAGTACAACCCTACCGAGGTTTTCACCTAAGACTGTGTCTCGAGTATGTCGAAATTGGTTGAATAGCAAAATAACATTCAGCATCTTATGGTAAGAAATAGCTCAGTGGTGATAAAGACGAACGGAGGCTGGGAAGACTTGCACAGTGTAAGAAAAAAGCTACAGTGGAACAGCAACCCAGTACAACAGTGGCAATCAAAGAGGTATTTCATAACGCAGACCTCGTCGTACCTTGTCACGGATGGGATCTCACAGTTAATGACCGAATCGGGTACCACACCTGTCAGTAAAAACAAGTGGGTATGGTTACAGTATGCTCAGGAATACAAGCGCTGTATAGCACAAGATTCGAAGAATGTTGCCTGGTGTGACAAATCCCAGTTTTTTTTAGTTTCGCTTTGATGGGCAGAACAGAATATGGTGAAAGAAGCATGAGTCCTGAACACAACCTACAAGGTGTTAGCAGTGTAAGCTAATGATGGAGATATAATCTGTGAGAAATGTATTTGTGGAACACATTGTGTCTCTTGAATGACAGTGGAGCAATATTTGGCGCAATTAACCAGCGGCATCCAAATATTGCGGCTAATGCCGCAATATTTGGAAATTATTTTAAACCGGACGATTAATTTCATGGCTGCAGTGCGCTATCTGAGAATACGTTCTTCCAAAAGGATAATGCGCCATATAATAAGGCCAGAATTGTGCAGAAGGGGGTTCCAGGAACAAGAGAATGAATTCAGTCTACCTAAATGGCATCTCCTCTCAATATTCCTCAATCCCATTAAGAACTTGTGAGATGAGGTAATAAGCTCTTTGGAGCAGCGATCCACAAGCATGCAACTTGCAACAATTTTGAGGTGAGAAGTAATTGAAGCAACATGGACCAGCACCCTTGTGACAATGCTACAATGAATACAGTCTGTTCTATGGGCTAAAAGTGAATCCACTCGATATTAGGCAGTACATCCAAAAAAGTGATTGCTCAGTCCATACTCCACACTCATTGATTTCGAAATTCAAATTCTATGATTAAGTATAAATGTGTTTGAACATGTAATCAACAATGACGATCTCACCACTAATGGAATGGGTTTTTATTTAAATATATTTTAATATTACTAAAACACCTGTAATGTTTTGAGGGGTATAGTGTAAAGACCCATTGTAGCATTTTATCCTTTCTACTTATCCTAATGGATAGAAGAATTATCATAATCGCCGCCCTCTCCATACCAGATGGAAAAGGAGGGATGCGAGTGCCATCAGTGAAGCGAGCAAATTTTATGGGCTTTTATCACTATTTCGCTGAGTTCGTGGGTCTCAGACGAATCCAGGATAGCATGGTTTTTCTCGAGAAAATTTGGATTTTTTTCAGCAAAGCAGTAAATTGATCAGAGAACACATTCAATTTACAGACATAATAGGCACGGATTGATCAAATTAGTATCAGCATTAGCATAGACATATCATGCAAGAAGGCAAGCTTATGTAGCATCATCCAAAAAAAATCCCGTTTCACACAAGCATTTGCTTTAAAAGTTTGCCTAGTTCTTCCTTGAATCTATATTGAAAGAACAGAATTTACGGGACACCTGGTTCCAGGGCAACGCGACGCTATTACACCGTCTCGCCAGTGGACGAACCCACCGCTTGGCAGGTATGTAGGTACACTGCATTCACGTAGACGGCAATTCGATGTCAGTAAAATCAAACATCGTGAGTTAACCGACTCTGAAAGAGGGATGATAGTGGTTGCTCGACGCATGAGTCATTCTGTCGGGGAGGTCGTACAGAAATTGCACCATCCCCGCTCGACAGTATCAAGAGTTTATCGGGAATAAGTCATTTAAGGAATAACATCCCATCATGGACAGCGCTGTTTGCAGAAAAAGGTGCTGGATAAACGTGGCCATCGACGTCTGTCTCGTATTGTTTCAGTCAACCGGAGAGCGACAGTGACACAAATCACCGCCGACTTCAAAGAGTGAGGTGCAAGAAACGTCTCCAACAAGACTATCAGGTGACTATTACCCAAAAAAGATTATGGAGGCGGCTGACCCACCAGAGTCTCATTGCTAACACCGCCACATAGGACTCTACTCCTCAATTGGGCGAAGGAACAACGGTACTGGACTTTGGATAATTGGAGAGGGTTCTCACGGCCCGATGAGTCCCGTTTTTAATTAATTGGAGTGGGTGGGAGGATACATACCTGGCGGAAACCTCATGAAGCTATGTATCCGTCATGACAACAAGGAACTGTTCAGTAAAGTGAACGGGTAATGGACTGGTGCGTGTAAAACTGGCACACGTTGAGACCACACATACATTTAGATGCATCTCTGTAATGGTCCATATACACGTTACATGAATGGTCCAGGTAACGTGTATATCTTTGCTGACCATCGGCATCCCTTCATGGTCATCATGCACCCAAAGGGCAATCGACTATTCCAGCACTACAATGCGCCTACTTACAGAGCGGGTCATCAGATCATGGCTCGAAGAGCATCCCACAGATTTTGCCACCATAGAATAACCTCCCCGTTTATCGGACATGAACCGTGTGAAGCACCTTTGGAATACTGTGAAAAGGTCCCTTCGAGCTTTGGATCATCCACCCAAGAATGCAACAGAATTATGGAGAGCGGTGTAGCAACCGTGGATGGAAATATCCGGGGAACGCTTTCGTAAATTAGTGAACTCAATGCCTCGACAAGTGGCTGCCCTTATAAGGGTGAAAGATGAGCCTACCCGTTTGTAGGTAGGTGTCCCGTAATTTCTGTCCACTAAGTGAAAATTTAAACTGTCATCTTCCACAATGACAGATGGAAGTTTGCTCCAGAAATCAACCACCCGCTGGATAAAGGCAAATATCTGAACATTTTTCTATAATTGTCCTTCCCTGATTGAATTTATTCCCCCTCGAGTTCGTAATCTAAGCAAGGGGAGGAATCGCCTTAGCATAGAGCCTGCTCAACCCATTGAAGACCTCAAAAACTCATTCAGCTCATCTTGCAGTTGGCTTGTCTCCAGATGCTGCAATTTGCAGAATTTAATAAGCTTTTCTAGATAAGAGCACCACTTCGTTCCCTTCACCAATTTTGGTACGTTTCTCTTTACTCATTATGACAACTTTTGGAAGAATGTGGTTACAATCCTTGTAACCACATCCTTCCAAAAATGATGTCTTCAGAGCTGTACACAGTACACAAGCCGTGGCATAACGATTACCTTATTAGTATTAGCATTTTGTATTTTAGCATTAGCATTACTAAAGGCACAGAATGCAAGAAACCAAGCTTATAGATTATCAGTCAAAAAAAAAAAAAAAAAAAACCCTTCTCATTTCACCCATCCACTTTTTCCAAATGTTTGTCTAGTTCTGCCTTGAATCTATTTAAACTATCGACTTCTACAACGACAGATGGAAGTTTGTTCAAGCAGTCAACCACCCGCTGGTTAAAGGCAAACTTCTGCATATCTATCCTACAACTGCCTTTCCTCAATTTGAATTTATGCCCTCTCAGGCGATTATTCTGAGCAAGAGAAAGAATTCCATCAGCATTGAGCATGCGCAAACCAGTCAAGGCTTTATACAGCTCAATCAGATCAACTCGCAGATGTCTAGTCTCCAGACACTGTAATTTGCAAAACTTAAGCCTTTCTTCGTAAGAGCAACCCTTTGTTCCATTCACTAATCTTGTTGCCCTTCTCTGTACTCATTCCAACAGCCCTACATCCTTCTTAAAATGAGGCCTTCAGACCTGTATACAGTACTCAAGGTGTGGCGTGACCATTGCCTTATACAAGGGGATAATCACCTCCTTATCCCTTCTATAAAAAATCCTGTATATCATTGACAAAACACTATGACCTATTCTTACAGACTATTATATTTAGGCCACCCGAATAATTAAATTCATCTGCGTGCTATGTCTTATGTCTGTTAATTGCATGTGTTCTATGGTCGATTTGTCTGTTTGATGGACGTAAAACTCCAGTTTCTGGGGAAAAACCTTGCTATCTACCCAGAGACCGACTAACTCAGCCACTGAGTGAAAAAAGCTCATTAAAGTTCCTCGAGTCATCGACGGGATTCGATCCCGGGCCTTTTCCATCCGGTGTGGGGAAGACGGTGACGATACCACTGTGCTACTCGCGCAGACACTCTTACAGACTGTCTGCAGAGCTCAAAGAACTTCATATCTGACTGCACAATTACCCCCAGGTCTTTTTCATTCTCTACCACCCCGAGTGTAGCACCGCACAGTTGATACGTTACTCTCGGGTTACTGTTTCTCATGTGCAGTATTTTACATTTGTCAATGTTAAATTTCAGTTGCCACCTCTCAGCTCATTGGCTCAACTTCTCTAGATCCTTTTTCAGCAGCATACTTTCGTTACTTCATTAACAACCCTGCCAACTTTTGTATCATCTGCAAACTTGGACATTAAGCTGGATCTACCTTCATCAATATCACTGATAAATATATAAAACAACAATGGACCAACACCGAACTCTGGAGGACTCCATCAATAACATTAGTCCATGAAGAAGAATATCCATTGATTACCACTCTGTCTTCTTCCACTGAACCACCCTTTTATTCATTGTAGCAACTTTCCCTTAATCCCATACTGCTCCAATATGTACAGTAGTCTTCCATGTGGAAAAGTATCAAAGGCAAAGCCTTTCTAAGATCCAAGTATATAATATCAAAGTTATTCCCTGCATCCAGTTCTTTTGTGACTGCATCATAGTATCCAATCAAGACTTCCACTTAACAAAACCATGCTGTGTCCGAGCTATAACTGAAGTCTTGTCTAAATGATCCTGCAGTGCTTCTTTAACCAGTGCCTCCATTAATTTTCCTGGAACAGAAGTTAAGCTCACAGGTCTATAATTACTTGTGTCAGCCTTTGATCCTCCTTTGTGAATTGAGGTCACATTTGCACATCTGCAGTCTATGGGTACCTCCCCTGAGTCCAAGGAAGCTCTCATAATTATGGCTAAGGGTTTGCTTACTTCCTTTGCTGCCTCCTTTAATATAACTGGATAGATCCCATCCACCCCGGGTGCCTTTCTTGTGTTTATCTTCAACAGTTTCTCCTCCACTTTACTCCCAGTTATTTCAAGATTCTGTAGATTACTGCTAGAGTTGAATACACCTCTGGCATTCCCCTCGCTGAATAACTCCTCATGTGTGAATGTCGATGCAAAATATTCATTTAGTTTGTTAGCTACCTGAGCAGGATCATCAACAGTTGACCTATCAATATCAAGTGGACCAATCTGATTCATCCCCTTCCTTCTAGAGTTTACATAAGTAAAGAACTCTTTGCTGTTTTTTCTTTGCATCCCTTGCCAAGGATGTCTCGTAATCTGCCTTCGCTTGCCTAACCTCCTTTGTAACTTGGTTGCATATCTAACTTGTATCTATCATAGGCTTCTGTGTCATGTGTTAATTTGTAAGTATCCCATGCATTTTTCTTCTCTGCCATATGCCTCATTAGTTCATCTGACATCCATTTTGGCCTAAACCTTGAACAATATTTCTTAGTTGGTATGTAAAGCCTAGTAGCTTCCAAGATAAGTTCTTTGAATGCTTCCCATTTTGAATTTGCTGTTGGTAACATCAAGATTATTACTCTCTCTGGTTGCCTCTCGAATATGCTGCAGCAGAAAACAATCATACAATAAATCCACAAAAGTCTTGCTAGTGTACGAGTGACCAACTCACAAGTCGCAGTCAATATCTGGGAAATTAAAATAATAACAATAACCCCATTATATGACATTACGAATTACTGGCTAACTCTATTTCTGTGTAGAATTGTTCCTTGTACTCATCATAGCCCTTAGGTCTATAACTTACTTACTATTACTCTCATTTTTGCTTTCTGACTGATTACGTCACATCAACTGCTAAATATTGCACTGTCCATCTATGTCAACAGGATGGACTTCTTAGATTTTATGTTTTTCTTAACAAACAGCATAACCCGTCCACCCTTTCTAACCTATCTATCATATCTGTACACATTGTACCCCCAATATTACAATTCTGCACTGCTGATATTTGTCTGACATGTTTCTGATATTCGAACAATATCCGCATTTGATGTCCAGAACAAACTTCAAATTTATCTAATTTATTTTCTATACTCCTAGCATTGGTGTACATGCAAGTACACATGCACCTGTTCTTACTCTTTGTTACCCTAACACGGCCCATGTATTTACTTCTTTTACGATTAGCATTAGAAGAGGCATATGATGCCAGAAAGCTAGCTTATACAGCATCAGCTAAAAAAAAAAAAAAATCCCTTCCGATTTCACCCATTCATTCGTTCCAAATGTTTGTCTACTTCTGCCTTGAATTTATTTAAGCATTCAATTTCCACAACGTCAGATTCAAGTTTGTTCCAGCAATCAACTGCCCGCTGGGTAAAGGAAAATTTCTACACATCTATTCGACAACTGTCTTATCTCAGTTTCAGATTATGATCCCTCAGGTTTGTAATCTGAGCAAGAGGAAGAATTCCATCAACATTGACCCTTCTCAATCCATTCAAGGCCTTATACACCTCAATCAGAACGCCTCGCAGGTGCCTAGTCTCCAGAAGCTGCAATTTGCAGAACTTAAGCTTTTCTTTGTAAGAGCACCCTTTTGTTCCCCTCATCAGTCTTGTTTCACTTCTCTGTACTCGTTCTAGCATCTCTACATCCTTCCTAAAATGAGGCTTCCAGACCAGTATACAGTACTCAAGGGGTATCCTGATTATTGCCTTATGCAATGGAATAATCACCTCCTTATCCCTGCACATAAATTTCTTGTATATCAATGACAAGACGTCATGACCTACTATGGCAGCCTGCTGCCCTGTCAGAAAACTTCACATCTGACTGCACAATTACCCCCCAGGTCTCTTTCATTCTCCACTACCCTGAGTGTAACGCCACCCAGTTGGTACATTTCTCTGGGGTTACTGCTATCCATATGCAATACTTTGCATTTGTCAAAGTTAATCTTCAGTTACCTGTTCTCGGCCCATCTGCCCAACTTTTCCAGATCCTCTTGCAGCATCATACTGTTATTACTGTTATTAACAATTCTCCCAACCTTTGTATCATCTGCAAAAATTGACATTAAGCTTGATATACCTTCATCAATATCTTTAATAAATACAGGAAACAACAGTGTACCCAACACTGAACCATGGGGGTACTCCATTAATAACCTTAGTCCACGAAGAACAGTATACATTGATTACAATTACACTCTCTGTTTTCTCCCACTTAACCACTCTTTTGTTCATTGTAGCAACTTGTCTTTAAAGCCATACTGCTTCAATTTGTACAGTAGTGTTCCATGTGCAACTGTATCAAAAGCTTTCCTGAAATCCAAGTATATGATATCAAAAATATTTTTTGCATCCAGTTCCTTTGTGATCTCATCATAGTAGCCAATCAAATCGGTCAGACAAGACTTCCCCTTAACAAACCCATGCTATTCTGAATTATGACTACTGTCTTGTCTATACGATCCTGCAATGCTTATTTAATCAGACTCCATGATTTTTCCTGGAACAAAAGTGAAACTAACAGGTTTGTAATTACTCGTGTCTCCCTTTGATCCCCTTTGTGAATTGGAAATACATTTGCACATCTCCAGTCCATCAGGACGTCTCTTGCTTCCAAGGATGCTCTCATAATTATGGCCAAGGGTTTGCTTACTGCCTTTTCCACCTCCTTTAATATAACTGGATAGATCCCGTCCACCCATTTGCCTTTCTTATGTTTCAGTACAACAATCTCTCCTTCACTTTTCTCTTAGTTATTACAAAATCATTTAACTGCCTGTTAGAGTTTTATAAACATCTGGCATTGACCTCCTTGAATAACTCCTCATGTGTGAATGTAGATGCAAAATACTCATTCAGTTTATCAGCTTCTTGCGCATGATCTTCAATAGAAAACCATCAAAGTTAAATTGACCAATCTGATTCACCCCTTTCCTCCAAGAGCTTACATAAGTAAAGAACTCTTTGCTGGTTTTTGGCAAAGGATGTGCTTTTGCATCCTTTGCCAAAGATTTCTCATAATCTGCCTTCGCTTGCCTAACCTTCTTTGTGACTTGATTACAGACTAGCTTATATATACCATTGGCTTCTGTGTTGTCTGAAAATTTATATGCATCCCATGCATGCATTTTTTGTTCTCTGCCTCGAGTCTCATTAGTTCATCTGACATGCATTTGGGCCTAAATCTAGAACAGTATTTCTTAGTTGGAACAAAACGCCTAGTAGCTTCCAAGATTACTTCCGCGAATGCTCCCATTTAGACTTTGCTGTTGGTGACATCATGTTTTGGTGTCACTGTATAGAACTTTCACAATCTCTGCGACCACTGTAGTCATCTTTATGAAAACAAAAACCCTTCCCTTTACCCCTGATGATCATTACATCAAGGGTAAAGGGAAGACATTGCAAGACATTCTGGTATACTGGAGCACTTTATTTTTCTGCACAATTGTTCGTTGTATTCATCAGAGTCATTAGTCCTATAACAAACTCCAACACTCATTTTCACTCTCTCATTCGTTATGTAATACTAAACTGATTCAACACTGCACTGTCTACCCATATCAACTGACTGCACTTCTTTGATTTTGTGTTTCTTAACTAATAGCATAACCCCTCCTCCCTTCCTATCTAGTCTCTCCTTTCTGTACACATTGTACTCCCAAAATTCCAATTCTGCATTTCTTATACCTGTGTGACACCACGTCTTTGATATCCCAACAATATCTGCCTTTGATGTCTTGACCAGCACTTCATATTCATCAAATTTATTTACTATACTTCTAGCATTGACCAGCACTACAAATTCATCAAATTTATTTACTATACTCCTAGCATTGGTGTTCATGCAAGTATACATGTACCTGTTCTTACTCTTAGTTACTCTAACACAGCCCTGCATTTTCTTGTTTCATGACTCCCAGCATTTTCTGAATTCCACAGCAACTTGCTCTCTAGGCTGCTGCTCATTACAATAGAATCAGTGCAAGGATCATTTCCACCTCTGCCTGTGGCTACTGTTAATTTTTAGTCTGTCAATCTCCCCCCCCCCCAAGCTAGCAGTTTTCCGACCAACCTAACATTGCCTCGATTGTCTATGTATCCCTAAAAGATGATGTCTGCTTTACAACATCATCAACGTTTGCCCCTGGGAGACACATATCTTGGTCTTATTCCATCTGTCCTTTTTACACAAAAAAAAAAAAAAAAATAAACCCCAAATTATGATATTAGGTTCACCCGTAAATGATTACATCTATCCATATGTTTATTTTGTCTGTAAATTGCATGTGTTCTTTGTTCGCTTTGTGTGTTTTTCTGGCCGAAAAAATCCCAGTTTCTGGGGAAAAAGCTTTGCTATCTATGCCTGAGATCGAGTAAGTCAGCCACGGAGTGAACAAATCCCATTAAAGTTCTTGCGTCATCGACGGGATTCGAATCCGACCTTTTTCGACTAGGTATGGGGATAACAGTGACGATACCACTGTGCTACCCACGCAGACATCCTTTTTGCACAATATATTTCCCGTACCCCTGGCAATTGAGATACTAACAATAACTAGCTCCCTTGGGACATCACATTCTGCCCTAAAGATAGCCGCTGTGTTGCCTGGTGCACAAGAGTGAGCTCTGGCGTTGAGTTGGGTAGCTGAGAGCTTGATGGGTCCCCCATTTTAATTTATTCGAGGGCATCTATCCGATTCTTCAAACTCTCATAGACCCGTAGACCCATAGACCCATCAGAACGCTGAGTTGGCGCCGAATTTCTTCAAATTCTCTGCACCTAACACACACAAATACATCTTCCCTGTCTAGATCGTGTGCTGTTCGAGGGGCTCTCCAAACATGTCACATTTTGCACTTTTTTTTTTAGACTGTGATGCGTGGGAGAATCGCGCCCTTCTGTTCTTCCCCAAACCACACAGCACTTTCGCTACATTGTGTACGTTGCTACTCTAGTCTGGGACATGAAATCCGTTTAACTACAATTTAATTAACAATAACAAATTTGAGGAAAACTTTGTTGAAAATGAAGAAAAGGTGCAGCTGAAACTTAAGGAATGTTCAAAATAGCTTTCAAAGAAGATCAAAGCTTTGAAGGGGGCTACTTGTCCACCGAAGGTGTTACTCTGACCAACCTTCAAATTCAAAACCAATTCAATCGTTTGTGTTCGTGATCGGATCCGAACTGGTTGGGGTTTAACTGTCTGGGAAGTTGCTGGTGAAATTAATGTTTCATATGGGATATAGACATGTATAGTATCTTCTGTACAGCAGATCCAGGAACATTAGTTCATCTCTGCAATGTTACTCTGTGATGATACAAAACTCTGTAGAACGGCCAGAAACGTGTAGTGTTATGTTTGCGTATATTATGTGTTGTTGTGTTGTTTAGTTGTTTTTAGCCTGTTTGCCACCAGGCAGGCGATCTCCTGGAAAGCCTGCCCGGTGCCCGTCTACACCACGAGAAGGTGGGTGACAACTAGATATGTCCTTAGCCAAGTGGTGATAGACCATTACAATCTTTGTCTGCCCTGAAGAGGGCGAAGTCCAGCACCCACAGGAGGTAGTGCTATACCAGTGGATACCAGCAAATCCCATTGTGGATACCAAATCCCACAGCTACCCAAACTTAGGGTACCAGCAGAGAGGAAAATATTAATAAATAAAATTATAATTTTTTAAAAAATTAATAATTCAATTTTAAAAAATAAAATAAATAAGTTAGTTAAAAAAAAAGAAAGAATGTAAAATAAAATAAACTAAGATTAAAATTTATAGATAAGAGTAGAAAAAAATAAAAAATAAATAAAATAGTATTAAAAAAAGTAAAATAAAAAAATATATAGATACAAAGTAAAAAAAAAAATAATAAAATAAATAAATAAAATGAAGGTGAAGTAAAATTAAATATAATAATAAAAAATTTATAAATAAAAGTAAGACAAAAAATAATAAATAAATAAGTAATGATTGTAAATATAAAATAAAATAAGATAAATAAAAAAAAAACCGCAGTTGCCCAGCTTTCTTCTATTTTCTTTAGCTGGTGCCCTAAAGAAAATAGAAGAAAAAAAAATTACAAAAAAAAAATAAATAAAATAAAAAATATATTAAAAAATAAAAATAAATTAAAAATAAAAATAAATTAAAAATAATAATAATAACAAAATATTTATAAAAAAAATATATATAAATAAATTTAAAAAAAATAAAAATAAATAGAAATGAATTGTCGAAGATTGGACAAATCCCGCACCCACTGGAGCAGTGCAATACCAGTGGGTACCAGCAATCCTCGGGTTGCCAAGGCCTGAGGGGATAAAAGTAAAAAAAAAAAAAAAAACTGGATCAATGTGATCTTCTAAGAGCTATTCAAGGTGACAATATTTTATCTTTCATTCACTGTTGAGGCTGACGACAATATTGAAGGTGCTGGAGGCACCGTAGGAGGTGAAGCTGAAGCCTATCAGTTTTAACACAAATTTTTGGGAATGTGACAATGTTCAGCCAAGTTTGTACCTCGCATGCATCTTTGTCGACGTGCTGCTGCTGACCTCCATTTTATTTCTCCCATCATTTTAGTGACGAATCGTGGGTATATGGCTATGAACAGGAAACAAAGGCCCAACCCTTTCAGTGGAAGACTCTTTCTTCCCTAATCAAGACATTCTTGATTAAATATGAAGATCATGTTTATCGTCTTTTTTGACTTAACAGGCATTTTTAATTATGAATTTGACCCGCATAGTCAAACAGTAAACCATGAACACAACATACAAAAAAAAATTCAAATTATTATATTAGGACCATCCGTAATCTCTTACATATACCCATATAGGCATTATGACTGTAAATTGTGTGTTCTTTGGTCGATTTGCCTGTTTTGCTGGACGAATAAACCCCACTTTCTGATGGGGGGGGGGGGGGTAAACCTTGCTATCTACACTTTAGACCGACTAATTCAGCCAGGGAATGAAAAAAGCCCACTAAAGTTCCTCGTGTCATCGACGGGATTCAAACCCGGCCTTTTCCACCCGGTGTGGGGAGGACGGAGACGAACACAACATACAGCAATTGTCAATGCCGTTCGGAGAAATGAGGCAGAAATTGAGATTCAGGGAATTGATGTCTGCATTATGACAATGCCCCTGAACGCCGACTCAGCGCTTTCCATAGAATAATTTCTTTTGAAGCACTCCATCACTGTGTACCCCGATTGGTCATACTACCAGAATTAGCTTCTTGTTGGTTTTTTCTCAAGCTTAAAGCCCCATGAAAGGGTATAGATTTGCAACGACTAAAGAAATTATTCAAATCGATACGAAAATTATTTGCAATTCCAAAAGAAGCCTATCAGGAATGCTTTCACAAGTTACCAAAGCGTCAGAATTGGTGTACGTAGTGTAAGGGAGACTACTTTGAAGTGATCCATCAAATAACTGGTAAGTTTCATCATTTCCTAAATATTAGTTCAGTGATTAGACTTTTTTTAGATCACACCTCGTATTTCCTGAATCGCACAATGTACACAAATTCAGGTTCAATGTCAAAAAATATCATCTGTGTTCTTAAACTTCCACTAATGCAAGTTACTAAGTAGCACGACTGGATCTTAGCACCGCAATCGGCCTTAAGTACAAAATAACATCGAAATTTTTTGGTTTAATTTAACTTTCGGTTTAATTTAACCACCCGCAGATTAAAATTGACAGAGGAACCATCAAGCTTAGCACACAACTAAAGTATCTTGGAATCATTTTAGACTCAAACTTATCCTTCAAGCAACATCTCCTCTACCGGAAGGAGAAACTCAGAAAATACATGGCCATGATTGCAAGAATCACTAGAAAACACTGGGGACTAAAACGAAGAATTCTGGAACTCTACTACCAAGCGATTTTTATCCCGGCAATAACCTACGGCTAGCCAATATGGTTTACCAAGGCAGTTACAGCTGTTAACAAAAGAATTCTTGACACCATCCGGAGAAATATTCTACAAACTATAACTCGTGCCTGTACGGTGAGCACCCATGCTCTACAGACTCTGGCAGGCGTGCTTCCCCTTGATCTAGGGGTGGGCTAATGTACATGCTCTCTAGAGGAATCCAAACGACGTTCATAGGGTACACAACAGATCCGGTGAATAACCGGAAACAGGAAAAACTCGCGGCTGGTGCTGCACCTGCGGCAAGCATGGCAAGGGAGATGTCCAACTCCTGTAAAGGAGAAATCACAAGAAAATTCATACCTCAAGTCAGCAGAGTCTACCTCAGAACCGCATATTGGTCCTTCCTAGGATTACACACTACATACTTACTGATGGGCCATGGTGCCATAAATGCCAAGCTAAATAACATGAGAATTGTAGACGACCCAAATTGTCGATGCGGGGAGTTGGAGACTTGGCAACATATAATGTGTGAATGTGACTATGAGGATCTCCGAAGCATCCTGATAACCAAAACTACATACCTTCCCCGTATCCGGGAACACCTTTTACTGGACATGGAAGAAGAATACAAAGCGTTCAGTAAATTTGCACTGGATCTTTTTGCAAGGAGGAGGACATTGATTGCGCTGCATAACGATGCAGGAGATTAACAAAGCAGACCATAGACCAGCACCAAAAGAGCAAGAAAAAAGCAGCGAGGAACCTAAGTAAGAGAACGGTGTCCCTATCAACAAATCCTTACTGACTAAACACCCAGAAATGACACCTAAACTTGACGCTACCAAATAGAGAAGGCAATGAACAAAGAGGAGGATGCCTCTGGTGACACGACACTGATGATGGATATGTCCCAAATCAGCCTCATGTCTGATGGACCAGAACTGACTACCCACAATGCACCAAGTAGTAGTACAAGATTCCCCACCAAAAGCGAAACTAGAAAATGGAAGAACTGGAAATACAACTGAAGTATGACAAATACCAACTAATTGAATGATCTTCTAGTCTCCCAGTCGGTGTGTTAGGAACCACATCCTGAATCTGACCTTCTGTCATTTGGCGATCTAAACTTGGTCCCCTAAGCTGGTTTCTTTAAATTCCCAACCCCTGGCAGGGGGAAGGGAGTGGGTAGGTGGCAGGGCCTGCCAGAGTATTTGAAAATTTACTGGGTGCCTGACCTGCCTCCTCGTGGCAAAGTGTGGGCAATAGTGAGTCCCATTGGGGCTCAATGGCTAAGTGGTCACAAGAACAACGGAACATAGCACTACCGACATTCCACTCCCCACACACTTTTAAATCTCTGGCCTCCACAGAGTACAGTGATGAAAAAACAGAGTATACAACACGGAGATGGGGGAATCCCTGGTGGCGTCAGACAACTAACACACTACACTTCATTGTTCTATTTAAAAATCGCATAACGGGTATCAATCATTCACCTTTCCCATTTAAACTGATCATTGTCCAGTGCCACCTAATATTTTTGCTAACTCCATAAAAGAATTTTATGGTAAGCACTTAAAACGATAAAAACAAAAACAGTTTTACATTTAGAAATAAATTTAATGTAGGTTAACAAAGGTGTTCGTCCTTAAAGAAGTGATGTTCTGATCAGCATCACTTGCGCCCCTAGCTTCTTCCATTTAAATTGATGCTAACAGGCACGGGCTGACCCTAGATTTTCTAAAGAGGAACTACAGCAGTGTTCCGGGGAATCATTAAGCTTGTAGCCATGTAGCCGTAATAAAATTTTATTACGGCTACATGGTGTAGCCGTAATAAAATCCACATTATTTTGGCATTTTGAAATCATAATGGATAACTAGAGCCCATACCTGGGATAGCCTTGCTAATAGGCTGCAAATCTATGGTCATCATTTCTGACACCAAAAGTGGAATTTAAACTATATGGGTTTATCTTTATTTATCTCTATATACATTAACAACGTTTTCCTCCTGGTGATATTTATTCAAGCCAATGAGAGAAGAGGGCAGGTCAATTACATCAATTACATTGTTGTCTTCCATTGAAAGACAACTGCCTCCATAACGTTCATCAACCTCGTGCACGTGCTTCACTTAGACCATGACCACGCCAGGCATCATTTGATGTTCCATTGTAACGTCAGCTAATGAAGGAACCTGATATAGTTTGTACATTTGTAAATATTTTAAATAATAGTATAGTTTGTACATTTGTAAATATTTTAAATAATAGTATAGTTTGTAAATATTTTAGTTAATATTTTAGTCCTGCTCTTTCGGATGCAACAGTATTCCTCATGCATTATGGAACCCGAAGCAAAAGGCCTTTTGTTAAGTGACCTATGTAAACGCAGGTAAATAATTACATAATTATATTTATTCCACCTTGAGAATGCCGTGTGGTGGGGGATAGCCAATGGGAGAAGAGGGATTAGGATCACGTGTTACAAGTGGGCTGGGAAATTATGCTACTACAAATGCACAGGTAAATAATTACATAGGTCATTTCCTGATTAGATATTGATCAGTACGTTTCGACAGGTGTGTCTTTTACGCAGTAAAGATTTGACTTACTTTGTCATAAAAAGCGTGCGCGGGGTTGGCGAGAAAAGCCCCCTGGTTATTATTATTATCATCAGTTCTATAAGTGCGTTATTTTTTACTAATCGAAGGGATGCCATTGAAAAGTGGTCCTTGTGCAGCATGTTGGCAACGCCTGGTCTAGGGGTTTAATAGAGAGAGATTTTGAGACCACCCCAGATGTGGGAACAATCTTTCATGGCAAGCAGATTTGAGATTTTTACAGAGGTAGTAGCTGTTTAGAAGATCTGAACGAAAGAGGAAAGTTTGCATCATCCATATTTTTAAAACCATTAACATTGTATAAAATCGGAAAACATCAACCGAAAAAAATTTTTTAATGACATTAGAACACAGTGAATAACTTTTTAAAAACAATCTGTTTGGATATTTATTATTCTTTCTTTGTGTGTGTGTGAGAATTAATGTGATTGCTGAATATTTTTAAAAAATATTATGATTTGACGAAACTTTTGGTCAAAGCGATAAAGAAATTGTGTTCATTGCTGGATTGATATTCGAACATTTTCCTTTTCTTCGAATATATTTTAAAAAACTTTCCTTTTCTATCTCCTTATCGTTAATTCTGGATTTAATTTAGCATAACCCTGAGGCTCCATTGCAGGGCACTTTCGGGCAGTGGTAAATTGCGCCAATTAATTATTTTTTCTTTTCCTCCTCCTCTGCGCTACCACTAAATCGACTCAACTTTTCACTCTTCCAAAATAATTTTTCACAGTTAGCAGTGTTATTTTTATTTCCTGAAATCTCTCGGGACAGCTTACCAACAACCAAAATTCTCCTGAGGAAAAAAAAAAAAAAAAAAACCTTTGACAGTATTTTACAGATTCCTTTCCTAAATTATTCCTTGGCAGTGTATATTCAAAATACAAGAAAATTTAATGATTTCCTGTGTTTCTTGAAATTATCGTTCGTCTGCACGTGAATGTCTTACTTATTAATTTTGAAAATAAATTATTATTTTGCATTCACTACCACTAAATAAAAAATAGCACGCAACGCCACTAGGGTTAACAATCGAAGCTCTCGAGCTTGTATGAAATAAATATAAATAAACACTCGTATTTTTTTTTTTTTACCATATAGAAACGTATTCACTGTTTAGTGTTAGCTGGTTCGAAATCAAATACAAAAATGTCAGAGGCACAGGCATTCAGTCTTAACGAGATTAGCAGGGAATTATCTTCCAATAATTGGATGAGTAAGAATACTAAAAGAAGTGCTTTATGGTGGTGGTGTCTATAATATATGTGTGGATCTATGACGATTAATTTGAGTAAGTTTTCATACATTTTATGTTATTTTACTATTACGATGGGATTATACCTAAGTTCTCTGTTAAGAAAAATTAGAAAATGTCCTTCGAGGATAACAGCAAAAAATAACGTAACAGAGAATAATGCTGTGGTTGAAATAAATGCAGATGCCAATTGGTTTTATGAAAATACTTTGACCTTTCGTGAGAACGATTTAAACGAAAATTTTTTATCTACCACTGATTTCACTGCTGTGGAAAATTTTTTGAGAAGATTAGACACTTGTAGCGATTTAGAAATTTCGAATGACGATTCAAATGAACTTCGTAATATTTTCTTGTCACCAACTTTAGGATTTCAAAAAATACTTATTCCTGCTATTATGCCTCGGAAGGCTGCATTTCTCTTATTTGGCTTAAGTCACCCATTTGCCTCATCGAAACAAAAGGATAGTCACTCAGTAATTCAGCTTTTAGACTTAATTTTGAAATCCTACATAAAACTGCGTGAGATAAATCCTGGTCAATGGAATGAATCGTTAGTGGATGCTCCTATGCAGTCTTTAAAAGTTTGTCGGTGTCCGTTGCGTCCTGTGTATGCAACCCTTTTTTGGTCCCTTCCGAATATATTACAGCTTCTGTTAATGTATGGTGCAACAGTTCCATTTGAAGACAGATGTAGTTGTCACCTGCCTGATAAACATCCACTTACAAATATCTTGAAGCACATGTGCGTTGTATCAAGTATAGAAGCATGCAGTCAGAAAATAACAGCAAATTTAGAATGCTTATATCTAATTAAAATAGATCTTCCTTATCATAATAACAATTTATGGAACGATGTTCATCAGTGTGTTGATTATTTAAATTCGTTGACTGGAGGGGGATCTGATCATTATATACCGACATTACAAGAAATGTGCCGAAAGGAAATCAGGAAGATTTTACGTAAAAGCTGGAAGCTTCCAAATGGTGTTAACTGCCTTCCACTACCAAGATTTCTAATTTCATATATTGGATTGTTTAACTAAACAAAGTGCTTTTGAGATAAGATAAAATGACTATAAATTATATCCATGATCAATCATTTTTTATTTAATTCTTCAACTTAAGCTCAACACCGAAAATGAAGACTGCTGCAGCATGTCTTTTATCTTTGTAATAAGTTTATTCTTAGGGTTATTATTATTTTTTATTTCGTTCTTGCAACTAAAGTGCTGCAAATTAAAAATTACATTGATTATAAAATAATGTGTTGCACTAGAGTGAAATAAAGTATTTATATAAAGTCAGTGTTTGCATTTTCATTTATAAATAAATAAATATGTTGTACAGGGTGTCTTCCTTTACAAAATGTTACTGTGTGAATAAGGTACATGATGCAAACCTGAAACCGATTCTAGGAGATAGAGGATAGCTTCAAGTTTTATTCACTGACAGGAAATGTGTGTTTAAAACTAAGTTTTAAACACACATTTTAAAGACACACATTCTAAGTTTTAAACACACATTTTAAAGACACACATTCTAAGTTTTAAACCAGAACTGTAGACGTACAGTTCTGTATTAGTACAGAAAATTCATAAAGGTTGCCTGTTTGTGCGATCATCTTGGCCGAGATGGCCAAACAAGAGTCAGTGAGGGCTGAGCGGATCTGATTCCTCCATGATTGCAGTTTTACGATTATTCTGCCATCTACTGCACTGAACACATTTTCTGGTTGGCGAATTAAAAAAAAAAAAAAAACAACAACACAAACATGAAGGTATTCTCTATTGCCTAGTGGTGGTTAAAGGTTGGTATCATGTGGGAAATCGTGGAGCCCACAGAGAAAAATAAAATTCTTTCTAAAAAAATATATTCTCACAACAACGTTTTAATTTTGTAAAGGTGGTTTGTGGAGACGTTATATGTAATATATATTCCAGTGTATAATTTTATAATTTATATATTTCCTTTTTTAAAAATTCAGTCAAATTATATTTTTAAAACCATGCCAATTCAAGTTGTGTTTTTTGTTAATAACGTAACTCGTAGAGGATTAATTTTCATCAAATTTTAAATTTGGGCCTTTTATGAAGATTTGTCTACTCGTCCCAAATTTCATTAAAGGCGGATCAATAGAATTTAATTATTATTTCTTTGTCCGTCCTCATGTAATAACTTGACTCTCAATGGATGGATTTTTATAAAATTTTATAGTTGGCTCGTTTGGAACGATTTATTGAGCGTTTCCAAATTTCGTTAAAGCGAACTGATAGAAATCAGGCAATTATTATTTATTTATTTTATCATAATTATTACATAGGCTATCCATATACCGTACATTGCAGCTGAAGCATTGGATGTTGTATTGTTGGAGGAATGTTGGCCACGGTGATGGTCCTGGTGGATGCGCAAAAATAAAATTTTCTCGGTTTGCACATATAAGTAGTTCTTTGTGGTCTTTTTTTTTTTAGTCACTGTTACGAAAGCAAAAACCCTTTCCTTTACCCCTGATGGTAGTTACATCTTTAAGTAAATCCCACATCAGTACACTGTGATCACTGCCACCTAGTGGTTCCTCTATCTGCAGATTCTTAATGCATGAAGAATCACTGCTGATAATCAGATCAAGAGTATTGCTCCCTCTGGTTGCCTCTCAACATGCTGCTGTAGAAAACAATCATCCAATAAATCCACAAAAGTCTTGCTAGTGTGTGAGTGACCAACCACAAGTTCCAGTCTATATCTGGGTAGTTAAAATCCCCTATTATAAGACAATCTGATTTACTGGCCCACTCTAATTCCCTGTACAGTTTTTCATTGTGTATTGCATAGTTTAATACACGGCTGTCTTTTATTTGTTTAACGAGTTCTTCAAAATTTCTAAAATTTAACAACCAGTTCTTGCGAACCAGTATGAACCAGCTTCAGCTCATCAACTTTTACTTAAAAAAAAAAAAAAAAAGTCCACCGTGGCAGTGATCTCTCTCAAATCTGATGCTATTACCTCGACTTTTTTTTTATGTTTGATTACAAATACACGTGTTCCCTTGTAAGAAAGTAGTTTCCATCGGTTTGTTGTGCAGATCATCCTTACACCTGTGTTGATGGACGTTGGTATACCTGTTTTTATTTTTTATATAACTCGAGTGGCTAACAGTGGGTATTACCACTGTGATTCTACAGCGTGTGGAAAAATTCCTAGGTGCTATTTCCACCAGAACAGAAGGAACCTTCACGGACATTTTATTTTATTTATATCTGAAAACAAAAGAAAGCATCGCAGTTAAGACTCCTGTACAATGACTGACACACCATGGTCAATTAGTCTTGGGCGAGCGTTGCACAATTTAATCTTCTGAACAGAAGCAGACAAACCACAGAATAGGAATAGACAAATTAACTGAAGAATATTAGCAATTATAAACACCAACTTCATTACTTTAGTTGCATATTTGCTTAACACGTAATTTAATTTCGGCATTTATTTAAAAAAAAAAAATGTGGATGGAAAAGCTTTCAGTTAAAATGTTTTGTGATGTAATTTAAGCTTTTCAGTGACCATTTCTCAATAATTCGAGATTGATCACTGTTTAACTTCATCCTGTGATTTAAGTCATCAATGAGTTACCCATCCAAAGAGATCGTAATTAGCATTAGTAGTGGTATATGATGGAAGAAAACAAGCTTATACAGCATCAGCCAAAAAAAGAAAAACACTTCCCATTTCACCCATCCATTCAAGTTAAACGTTTGTCCGGTTCTTCCTTGAATTTATACCACAAATTTAAAGAGATACGCCAACCGTTTAAAACTGATTTAATTATAAAATAAAATGATACAAAAGACTAAAATAATATTTACAAAGATTGATTATTTACAAAAAACTAGTTTGAGACAAAAATATAAAAATAAAATAAGTAAATACGTTAAAATGCATTAAAATATAAATTTAAAAGCGATAGAAACACTATTGAAGCTTTCGGAGGTGTCTGCCCCCTCCCTCAGCAATAATGAAACTTAAGCGACACATCCTTAAATACCAGGTTCACGCACACGTGAATGACCAGGCGCAAACTCGGTATTCCTTTCACGTGTACCAGAACCGGAAGTGGCCTGTGGGCGTGGAAAACTAAAACGTTTATCTCTGGCAAAAACCACCGCCTCAAAAAGGGGGTGAAGTCGTACTCCTCTATCTCTATTCATGCTATTGTTGCCAGAGGATCCATCCACAGCCTTTCCAGCCGCTTGCGGTCCCAGAATCTATGCGCCCGGTCAAGGATGACAGCAATGTCCGGGGAGATCTGGTGTTGTTTTTCCCAATAGTGCTCGGCAATGGCGGATTTATTGAGCTCTGCGGTCCGTAACGCTCTTGAATGTTCCCCAGACGGTCCTTAAGACGCCGTCCTGTCTCCCCCACGTAACATTCCCCACAATCCGGGCATGTGATCTCATATACGACCCCACTAATAGAATCCCTAGTAATGGGGTCTTTGACCTGTGACACTACTGTGTGCAACCTCCGGCCCGGGAGCTGCACACAGCGTGTCTGAAAGTCGCGAATCATCATCGCAATGCGATCTGACAGGCCCGGATAGTAGGGAACATACACTTTGGTAAGCGGTACAGGCGGAACTACCCGATTGGGCTCTTCCTGTCTATTGTATTTATCAATGACCCTCTGGGGGTTATTGATAAATTTATGAGGTGCGGTTACCCCCAGAGGGTCATTGATAAATACAATAGAGAGGAAGAGCCCAATCGGGTAGTTCCGCCTGTCAATGACCCTATCAATGACTCTCTGGGGGTCATTGATAAATTTATGAGGTGCGGTTACCCCCAGAGGGTCATTGATAAATACAATAGATAGGAAGAGCCCAATCGGGTAGTTCCGCCTGTACCGCTTACCACAGTGTATGTTCCCTACTATCCGGGCCTGTCAGATCGCATTGCGAGGATGCTTCGCGACTTTCAGACACGCTGTGTGCAGCTCCCGGGCCGGAGGTTGCACACAGTAGTGTCACAGGTCAAAGACCCCATTACTAGGGATTCTAGTAGTGGGGTCGTATATGAGATCACATGCCCGGATTGTGGGGAATGTTACGTTGGGGAGACAGGACGGCGTCTTAAGGACTGTCTGGGGAACATTCAAGAGCGATACGGACCGCAGAGTTCAATAAATCCGCCATTGCCAAGCACTATTGGGAAAAACAACACTAGATCAGCCCCAGACAACGCTGTCATCCTTGATCGGGCGCATAGATTCTGGGACCGCAAGTGGCTGGAAAGTCTGTGGATTGGATCCTCTGGCAACAATAGCATGAATAGAGATAGAGGAGCACGACTTCACTCCCTTTTTGAGGCGGTGGTTTTTGCCAGAGGTAAACATTTTAGTTTTCCACGCCCCCAGGCCACTTCCGGTTCTGGTACATGTGAAAGGAATACCGAGTATGCGCCTGGTCATCCACGTGTGCCGTGAACCTGGTATTTAAGGATGTGTCGCTTAAGTTTCATTATTGCTGAGGAAGGAGGCAGACACCTCCGAAAGCTTCAATAGTGTTTTTATCGATTTTAAATTTATATTTTAATGCATTTTAACGTATTTACTTATTTTATTTTTTATCAAACTAGTTTTTTTGTAAATAATCAATCTTTGTAAATATTATTTTATTTTATTATTAAGTCAGTTTTAAACGGTTGGCGTATCTGTTTAAATTTGTGGTATGAATAATCCCAACCTTAGAGGCCTTATTGCAGACATTCCTTGAATTTATTTAAGCTGTCAACTTCCACAACGACAGATGACCGCTAGCTAAAGGCAAATTTCCGCACATCTGTTCTACAACTGTCTTTTCTCAATTTGAATTTATACCCCCTCGGGTGTGGAATCTGAGCAAGAGGAAGAATCTCATCAGCATTGAGCCTGGTCAAACCATTTAAGGCCTTATACACCTCAATCAGATCACCTCGCAGGTGCCTAGTCTCCAGCTAATAAGTCATATTAGTGGTCTTATCGCATTCAATACATAAAGAAAATAAAGAATTAATACAAAGTACGAATTAAAAGAAAAAAAAAAAAACTGCTATTATATTAGGGTCACTCGAGAATTACCTCATCTACCCGTGTGTATTGGACGAAAAACCGAGATTTTGGGGTGAGACCAGTTAAAGTACAAATAACACCAAAATAATCCATGAAATCGTTGTAAGGCGAATTTTGTTGTGTACAAAGATTTATAGTCTACTACAATTTAAAACTCCCATATAAAAAAAAAATATATATATATTTATTAGGGTTGATTTTTTGTTATTTGGTTTTTAGGAGCATTAGCAACTAAGGCCATATTGCTCCGGGGATATGTGGTGGTCACGGGCTCGAACCCCAGTCTAATCAAGAAGCGTGTGCAACGCACTGCTGCTCCTGGCGTAATTGATTACAGCTACCCATACGTTTTTTTTCTGTAAATTGCTTGTGTTTTCTGGTCGATTTGCCTGTTTTGGTTAACGAAACCCTCCAGTTTCTGGGGGGGGGGAACCTTGTTATCTGCGCCTGAGACCGACTTGGAGTGAAAAAAACTCATTAAAGTTCCTCACGTCATCGACGCGATTCGAACCTGGGCCTTTTCTACCTGGTGTGGGGAGGACGGTGGCGATACCACTGTGCTACCGCGCAGACAAAACTCCCCTACAACACAACTTCATTTTGGAACGTTTCGGTATTCCATGTTCAATTCGTCATCAGGCCCAGCAGCGTCATTCAAATGCCTGATCAGCATGCAGGCAGCAAAAATAAACTTTTGGTAAAAGCAGTTGCACTTTTAAATTTACGCCGTTAAAATAACCCTAGGAACGGTCCTGAGGTCTGTTCAAGAATGAATGATACTATCTGTACAGGGGAGAAGCCTGTATCATACGATGTGTTAAACTAAAAAAGAAGAAAGCTTTCAAACCTTAAGTCAAAACTTAAGGTTTGAAAGTTTTCTCATTGATTCTTTTCCAGAATGTCCAGTCTTTGTTGATCATCCACAACGTTCCTTTGCCTCCTCGGATAGAAAAGGTATGCATCTATGAAGGTAAGATTAGGTGCCTAATGTTCCAACTTGGTCTCCCACTTTTATCTAACCAATGGACCATCTGGGAATGGAAAAGAAGGTTGTACGATAAGTTACTTGATGAAGAAGTGGTGGATTTGGAGAATAAGCAGAACGAGGTAGAGGACACCAGAAGAAAAAAGATTCTGTGAAAATCCCATCTCAAGCACTATTACAAATGGATGGAACAAAATTCTGTATGACAGGGATCTGGATTTTGATATTGATGACTCAAGGACAGTGATTACCATAACATTTTGTTTCTGGGGAATCTGGCCCCAGTTAAGATGCCTTTGACGTGTGGCTGGACGCTGATAACGTTTTTAGGTCCTGAAAAAACAGATTAAGCCCATCTGAGAATTATTCAGATCCATTTTATTATGTTAGTACATTGTATGTTCTCTGGTAGGTTCTTTTGGATGAAAAACATTAATTTCCGGAGGTGACACCATTTCTGTTCTTGGTTTAGACCTTCTAACTTCGACACAGAGTGAAAAAAGCCTGTAAAAGTTCCTTGTGTCATTAAAGGAATTTTTCCCTCTGAATTTTCCGCCCAGAGTTGGAGGACATAGTGTGCATAGTGTTAGGGTCAGGCGCCACCTGTGATTTCTCACATCTGCGCTGAGTTGGAGTACAGCGATTGCACTGGAGAAGTCAGAATTCTAGGTACTATATTTTCATTGAGGAAGAAATTGTTCAAAATATTGTTTAAGAAAATAACGCGAATAAAGAACAACAAGAGGAGGCTGTCTTGAAGCCGACGTTCTCAAAGGACAGGGGACCTGGATAATGTCAAAAAATTCATTAATCGAGTCCTTTATGGTTCAGTACTGGGAATGGGAAGATGTTTAGAACCGAGCCATGATTTTGATGAAGGCATATCAGGCTTAATGTCTAAGCGTGCAGGTGATGCAAAGATCAGGAAGGTGGTCAATAACAGTAATAAAGGTAAGCTATTGCAACAAGGTCTAGAAAAATTGGGTAGAAGTGGCAACAGAAGTTGAACATTGACAAATGCAAGGTACTGCATATGGGTAGCAGTAATTCGAGAATAACATACCAACTGTGTGGTATCACACTCAGGGTAGTGGAGAATGAAAATGACTAGGGCTCATTGTGCAGTCTGACATGAAGTTGTCCGAGCAGTTCAGACGATTTACTAGGTTATTTATCGTTATTTACAGAAACTTTGGGAAATAGACAGGGAAATAGAGTGGGCCAGTAAATCAGAATGTCTTATAATGGGGGATTTCAATTTCCCAGATATTGACTGGAATTTGGGGGTTGGTCACTCACACACTAGCAAGGCTTTTGTGGATTTATTGAATGATTGGTTTCTACATCAACATGTTCGGGAGGCAAATAGAGGGAGTAATACTCTTGATTTGATTATCAGTAGTGATTCTTCATGCATTAAGAATCTGCAGATAAAGGAACCACTAGGTGGCAGTGATCACAGTGTGCTGAAGTGGGATTTACTCAAAGAGGTAACTACCATCAGGGGTAAAGGGAGGGGTTTTTGCTTTCGGAAAGGCGACTACGATGGACTGAGACAGTATTTAAATTCTATACAGTGGGACCAACTGATGATGTTAACAACAGCAAATTCAAAATGGGAAGCATTCCAAGAACTTATATTGGAAGCTACTAGGCTTTACATATCAACTAAGAAATATTGTTCAAGGTTTAGGCCTAAATGGATGTCAGATGAACTAATGAGACATATGGCAGAGAAGAAAAATGCATGGGACACATCTAAATTAACACGTGACACAAAAGCCTATGATAGATACAAGTTGATCTGTAACCAAGTTACAAAGGAGGTTAGGCAGGCGAAGGCAAATTACGAGAAACCCTTGGCAAGGGATGCAAAGAAAAACAGCAAAGAGTTCTTTACTTATGTAAACTCTAGAAGGAAGGGGAAAAATTAGATTGTTCCATTTGATAGCGATGGTTAAACTGTTGATGATCTTGCTCAGGTAGCTAACAAACTAAATGAATATTTTGCATCGACATTCACACATGAGGAGTTATTCAGCGAGGGGAATGCCAGAGGTGTATCCAACTCTGGCAGTAAGCTAGATAATCTTGTAATAACTGAGAGTAAAGTGCAGGAGAAATTGTTGAAGATAAACACAACAAAGGCACCCGAGGTGGATGGGATCTATCCAGTTATATTAAAGGAGGCAGTAAAGGAAGTAAGCAAACCCTTAGCCATATTTGTGAGAGCTTCCTTGGACTCAGGGGAGGTACCCACAGACTGGAAATGTGCAAATGTGACCCCAATTCACAAAGGAGGATCAAAGGCTGACACAAGTAATTATAGACCTGTGAGTTTAACTTCTGTTCTAGGAAAATTAATGCAGGCACTGGTTAAAGAAGCACTGCAGGATCATCTAGACAAGACTTCAGTTATAGCTCGGACACAGCATGGTTTTGTTAAGGGGAAGTCTTGCCTGACCAATTTGATTGGATACTATGATGCATTCACAAAAGAACTGGATGCAGTGAATAACTTTGATATTATGTACTTGGATCTTAGAAAGGCTTTTGATACAGTTGCAGATGGAAGACTGCTGCACATATTGGAGCAGTGTGGCATTAGAGGAAAATTGCTGCTATGGATAATGGGGTGGTTGAGGGGCAGAAGAGAGAGAGTGGTAATCAGTGGACACTGCTCATCGTGGACTAATATTATCAGTGGAGTCCCTCAAGGTTCAGTGTTGGGTCCATTATTGTTTTCTGTATTTATAAATAATATAGATGATGGTATATCAAGCTTAATGTCCAAGTTTGCAGACGATACAAAAGTTTACAGGGTTGTTAAGGACACTACTGACCCTATGCTGCTGCAACAGGATCTGGAAAGGTTGAGCAGATGGGCTGAGAAGTGGAAAATGAAGTTTAACATTGACAAATGTAAAGTACTACATATGGGAAACAGCAACCCCAGAGCAACGTATCAACTGTGTGGTACTACACTGACAGTGGTAGAGAATGAAAAGGACCTGGGGGTAAGTGTGCAGGCAGATATGAAGTTCTCTGAGCAGTGCAGACGGGCTGCAAGAGTAGCTCATGGTGTCTTATCAATGATATATAGGAATTTTTCTAGCAGGGATAACGAGGTGATTATTCCCTTGTATAAAGCAATGGTCTGGCCACACCTCGAGTACAGTATACAGGTCTGGAGGCCTCATTTCAAGAAGGATGTAGAGCTGCTGGAACGAGTACAGAGAAGGGCAACAAGATTAGTGAATGGGACAAAGGGTTGCTCTTACGAAGAAAGGCTTAAGTTTTGCAAATTACAGAGTCGGGAGACTAGGCACCTGCGAGGTGATCTGATAGAGGTGTATAAAGCCGTGAATATTTTGAGCATGCTCAATGCTGAAGGGATTTTGTCTTTTGCTCAGAATAATCACCTGAGAGGGCATAAATTCAAATTGAGGAAAGACAGATGTAGGATAGATGTGCGGAAATTTGTCTTTAGCCAGCGAGTAGTTGGTTGGTGGAACAGACTTCCATCCCTTGTTGTGGAAGTTGATAGGGTAAATAAATTTAAGGCTCAGCTGGACAGGTATTTCGAACGAACGGAGGAGTGAAGTGGAAGTTTTTTTTCTTTGTTTTTTTCTGGTTGATGCTGCATAAGCGTGCTTTCTTGCCTCATATGCCTCTACTAATATGTTAATATTTAGAATCACGTCCTTCCCATGTAAAAAGGGTCCAGTTCGAATCCCCGTCACCTTCCAATAATGCAAGCAATCTGTGTTTGCCTTTCACCACTGTGGCTGACTTAGTCAGTCTAAGGGAGGACAGCAAAGTTTACTCTCCTGTAATCCCTTTTTTTTTTTCGTAGATCAAAACAGGCAAATGGACGAGAGACATGCAATTTACAAATATAATACACATGGGTGCTGAGTTTGATCGGTTGGATGATTGTATATTTGTATACAAGGGACGATTAGTTTTATAGATTTAAAACCATCGTTTTAAACCCTTCACCCCCCCGTCTCTCTGTCTTTTTCAAAATCGCATTGCTGAATGTGAAAAGTTGAAAAGAAATAGATGTCGTTCTGAATTATCTCTTATTATGACGTTCTTGTTATTATCTATAATATAAGGCCATATAAAGTCAGTGCTACAGAAATAAAAATTATATCTCTTTGTATCAATTTGAAAGAAAAGAACACCATTAAAAGGTTTCTAGAAACTGCAGCTGAAGCAAGCACTAACTTTTTTAGGATTGCCTTCATCGCGTGAAATTCAAAAGTATTTGATAATTTAAGTACCATATGATCGTATATACAGCATGTTCTGTATCTTTTTTTTTTTTTTTAATCTATATATTCGTGTCCAGGCCCCTTCGAGTTTATAAATATGGATATGAAGGTTTAAATGAAATTTTTATTGTATATGAGCAACTTAGCTCTTGTTGTTGTTGCTGTTATAGAATTTAGGTGCACCAGCGACTTAAGCCGTACTGTGCCATGTTACGTCTGTAAATTGCGTGTGCTCTGTGGTCGATTTTTATTTGTTGGATGGAAAACTCGAGTTTAAGAGAGGGAAACCATGCTGCCTTCCCCTGAGACCGACTAAGTGATTGACTGAAAAGGTCCAAACAGTCGGTCTCTTTGCTCAAGTCGGCCATGATGATTTTTTAATTGGCCATGATGCGTCAAGTCTAAGGATATAGAAAAATTATAGACTATATAATTAAGAAAAAAAAAAATAGATTATATTTTATATGGAATCGAGGCTAAAAATTGGGGGAGGGGGAGTGAAAGGATTCGGGTGAACAATGCCCCATTGTAGTTTTGTCCAATTAACGATCTGCATGAATTTCTCAGTAGATATGGCAAGTAACATTTTAGGGTATACAGTTTTGCCCTGTTTGCTTTCAACTACGTTCCCTTCTTCTACTTTCCCTTCAAGGGAAAGAGATTTTCTGTATCTGCATTTGTAATCCAAGAAACAGTAATATAGCTGAACTGCTGACGTTCTACACAGCCAGTGACCAAAAAATTTGTAAAATTAATTGTATTATGAATATGCTTTTTAAATTTATTTTTTTTTAAATTTTTATGTATATAAAAATATTAATATTATTACTATAAACTATCCGTGTAAATACACCACAGATAGCTCATAAAAGAAAAACTACAATCGTAGTGTAAAGGCATCTATTGAAGCGTTACTTATTAGAAGTAGTGCAATATGTAAAGATAGTGGTAACTAGTTGTATCTCATATTGTGACTACTTTCACAAGTTACCACGTATTGCACTACTTCGAATAAGTAATGCTTCACTAATAGAGAAGATTATTGTTACATATTCTTAGTGGGCAGGTACCCTGGTTTGCAATTATGCCAACCCAGTTGTGAAGTTAATTCCACAATATGAGATATGCCAAAAGGAGTATAAAATAATCTACACCGATATTTTATAGTATATTTTAATCTCATATCGATTTATGCCTTGTGCATTTATATTTAATACTAAATGGATTTCGGGAAGACCGGATGTTTAACCTATCTTGGAAGATCTGGACCAAAATAAACCGAATAAGAACTAGACATGGTAGGTGTGCGGATTTCCTTTCTAAGTGGAATAAGAGTTATACTTCATGATGTGACTGGTGCTGATAGACAGACTGTGCAACATATTACCTAAGACTGTATCCTGAGAGCTGTTTGCGGCAAACCGGAAGAGTTCCTGATATTGACTCCGGCGTCAATTGAATATGTTATTAATTTGGATATACAATTGTAAATATATGTGTTTTTCTTTTTAATGCTGTCTTCCTTTTTTTGTTATATGTATTCATTTATGTGTATTTTTCCCCCCGTACGATAAATAATAATAACAGCAGGGTACCTGCCCATCCACCGACGATAGGCCAACAAGCCTTGAAACGGTGCTGTCTGGGTGGTGGTGCCCACTGAGAATAAGTAACAACAGTGTTCTCCATTAATGAAGCGTTACTTATTTGAGGTAGTGCAATACGTGTTAACTAGTTGAAGTAGTCACAATATGACTACTTCAACATGCCTTTACACTACGATTGTAGTTTTTCTTTTATGAGTTATTAGTGGTGTATTTATACCGATATTTTATAGTATATTTTAAGATCATATCGTATTATGTCTTGTGCATTTATATTTTAATAATTAATATTATTAGTAATATTATCCTTTGATTGATTTTAATTTAAATTTTACTATTGCATTATTACTGAAGTGTAGAAAATTTATAAATTTTTCTTAATACGTCATTTAATTAATTAATTTAGTTTTTGGAGCCTAAAGCCCTGCAACAAATTTGACTTCAACAAAGAAAAATGTATAACTACAAGTACAAATGGGCCTGTTGTACTGGGATCCATGGTGAAATGAAATAATGATAACGTATAAATCCAGTAAAATATCTTTAATTATAAATACTTTGTAACTTTCGAGACAATCGTGTCTCTTTTTCAACAGAATTTGAACTTAACGGATACAGTTATGCGTGCAGTGAGGCGTGTGAAGGCACGTTATTCAATCATTAAACTGGCGTTCATTGTTGCTGCAGGGACATGCGCAGTTCTTCTCCAGCGCTTGAGGTATAAAACGGTTGTCTCCAAGATGGGGTACAGTCTGATGCCCTTGCAGCGGTTCATGGCTTTCGAATTGCTCAATATATTGAGTGACTCTAACCACAGGCGGTGGCTGAAGTGCCTGAAGTGTTCTATTATTTCATAGTCTCGCTTGGGATTGAGGTCGTGGTGGGTAGCCCAGAAGTGGTCTGCGATTACGGACTGGTCGGTCTCAGCAAGATGTGACAACTTGTTGAGACCGAGTTATCACAACAAATGCTGTTGAAACCGACAACAAGTTATCGGTCTCAACAGCACTGCCCGCACTCTATTCTCCAGAGCTTGGAGCCATTCCAGGACAGATGCAGTTAGGCGCAGGGAGATTTCTCGTGTGAAGACAGACTTAATCAATTGTGGCTACCCAACACACGTACTAGACAAGTGCCTATTGCAAGCACAAGAGTTCACAGCCGCCCGATACCACCAACCCAGAACAATATACCTACTATCCAGGCGTGTCAGGCCGGATCTCAAAAATCCTCAGAGAATACCGCATAAAATGCGTACAGTTGCCCTGTAGAAGCCTACGTTCTCTAGTCTCCAGTGTAAAGACCCCTGTAACCCCTCTCTTACGCAGCAGTGTAATATACCACGTAACCTGTAGAGACTGTGACAGATGCTACGTAGGAGAGACTTCGAGACGTCTTCAAGACCCGGAACACGACAGAGCACTCCGCCTTGCTGAGACCGATTAGTCCGTAATCGCAGGGCACTTCTGGGGTACCCACCACAACCTCACTCCCAAGCGAGACTATGAAATAATAGAACACTTCAGGCACTTCAGCTACCGCCTATGGTTAGAGTCACTCAATATATTGAGCAATTCGAAAGCCATGAACCGCTGCAAGGGCATCAGACTGCACCCCATCTTGGAGACAACCGTTTTATACCTCGACAAGCGCTGGAGAAGAACTGCGCATGTCCCTGCAGCAACAATGAACGCCAGTTTAATGATTGAATAACGTGCCTTCACACGCCTCACTGCACGCATAACTGTATCCGTTAAGTTCAAATTCTGTTGAAAAAGAGACACGATTGTCTCGAAAGCTACAAAGTATTTATAATTAAAGATATTTTACTGGATTTAAATGTTATCAATATTTCAAAGGAAAATGTTTTGATCTATCTGCTTCTCATTCATTAAAAAAAAAAAAAAACATTATAAAGATAGTTAAAATGATCTTCTGTGTCTGTCTCATTAAAAATCTCAAGGTTCTCAATAAATTCTTACAGAACCTGGTCATTCTTGAACCTTGAACCCCAGTTTCAAGCCTATGGTTTAAAGAAAATTATTTTTATTGATTGTTAAATTTTGAAGTGTTTTTTATTTTCACCAGGTGGCATTCAGCTCTGAAACGGCCTTGTTTCTTTTTGCGCATGTGTGACGATATTGTTAGATATGTCTGTGATCGTTGTATTTGTGAAAGAAATAGCAAATTAAGAAAATGACTGACGCTGGATTTTTTAGAGTAAGAATATAACTTTATATAATTATTAAGTGTTATAATTATTACATGCGGTGTATTATTGAAGTTAACTAGTGGTAAAGTAACAGACTGTAGCCTTTTTATTTTTGTTACACGCTGTAGTTCGTATTTCGTAAAATGGATTTCGTTATGGTCTTGATGTGCTACTTTTCTTGATAAGTATCTTTCATCACTAACATATTTTCAAATAGGTGTTTAACTTTTGCGTATTAAATTTGGTAGAGAAGTTAAAAAAGCTTTTTAATAGCGTTTCTGTTAAGAATCATGTAACAACTGCTGTAATATATCGGAATTCCTTTTTTTTTTTTAATCCATTTTTGTTTCAATTTTTTTTTTATACATGTTTACTTTTGCAAGTTTATTTGTTTATTGCTTATGCATTTTTGTATATGTTATCACTTAGATGTCCTATTGATGTAGGACACTAGAAGAAATTGAAAATTTTGGTTATGTTGGAATACGTTTGTGACGTCACCACCGGACGTATTGTGTGTGGTGGGGCATTTCTTTTTGGTTATTCGGCAGCTGATGAGATCTAATGATCTCATCATAAAAGAGAAGTGGGATGGGTTTGGTGTATAAATGAACAGTTTCTTTTGTTTCTGGTAATGAATCCTAATCTCTCCGCATCACCATTCTGATTTTACTACCACATTAAGACATTAAAAACACATACCTGGGTATGGTGCTTATTTTATTATTTTTTTATACTATTATCTTATGATCGATCCCACAGAATGGCTGCCACACACAAATTTCTAACAGATTAAATGCATTTTTGACAGTGCAAAAATTTTAGTATTTTGAGCCATCAGTATGTCATAATAGAATTTTAAGCAAGTGTAGTCCCAGAAAGTTATCAGAAATGAAAGATAAATGCAATAAAGAGTGCAGACAGTTGATATTATGCAGACGCCCTGTTTTTTTTTTTTTTTTGTTTTTTTCCTTCAATGTAAACGTTTTTTCAGCAGAGACAGGTTATTATCCCATTGTATAAATCAGTGGTTAGGCCACATCCAGAATTCTGCATACCCAACTTCTAACGTTAGAATCATTACTGATGATCAGAATTGATTGTAATGATCAATTGAATAAAAGGATCAATTTTGAGACCATTGTTGTTTCTAATTTTGATAAATACATCATTGTAGTGATGGAATGGTGTGATGTCAAAATTTACAGATTCTGTCAAGATTGGGAGAGTCATTAACCCTTTATCAGGCATGTTAAAAGTATAACATTAGCAGGCACATTGATGTACTATTTTTTTTTTTTTTTTTCCACCATTGCTGTGCTTAGGCATGGAATAATTCATAATTGTTCATTTTTGAAGCCACCTTTATTTTCAGTTTATTATGAACACACAACTCTGAAAATTCTGTTTTTTTTATATTGAAAATGTATATTTTTAATTAATTGTTTTGAAAAAATTCTTCCTCCGACATGCTTTATACATGCACTTGGTTTTTAATTCGGGCATCTTCTTCACTGAAGGCAAGTGAAACTTGAAAGAAACAAAAACTGAAAACAACTATATGCTGTAGTTACTGGATGTGACTCAGAAGCTTGCTTCAGACGTAATAAAAGAATTAATGGTACAGATCGAAAGTCTAACCGTTAATGAAGAAATACTAATTCACGTTGAAGTAACTTGATATTTTTAGTTTTCAATTTAAGTCACTTCAGTGGACTTATAACCTGGTAAAGGGTTTATGATCAAAGCCGAGCAGTGCTCCTTCAGGATGACTTGGATAGGCTTCAAGAACAGAGATTTAGTATTGGGTACAGGGTGGAGCCTATTGCTGATTGGCAGATGCCATAATTGTATAAGATTTCATTCTGATACTGATTTTAAAAATTAAAAGTTCTGGATTTTAAAATAAAATCATAAACTGCTTTTAAATATTAAAAGTTCTGGTTTTCAAAATAAAATCTTAAATTAAAATATAAAACTGACAGACACATATTCAGAAACTATGACTAAGACTTTAATGAATACATGAATGAATAATTAAAAAAAGCAATCAACAATGATAACAAAAATTGATTTGAATGATTTTATGAAACACGAATGAATATTACAATAAAAAGCAATGCAACAATTAATACATGAATAAATATTAAAAAAAAATGCAATGCAACAAATGAATACATGGATGGATATTTAAAAGAAAGCAATACAAATGGATATTTAAGAGAGCAAAACAAGAAATTTTATAGCTTTTTTAAAAAAAATAATATATATACAACAATGATGACTAATTTGAATGATTTTACATAACCATAAAAAAAAAAGGATATTAAGGATTCTTTTTGCTTATTGAAGAATTAGATTGTGACAGATCTGACAGGTGCCTCCGTAGCCAGGTGAGCAGGAGCAGCAGTGCGTAGCACACGCTTCTTGATTAGACCAGGATTCGAGCCCGTGCCCACCAAATACGGAGGATGCAGAAAGGTCAGGGAATGACCACTGCATATCCCTGGAGCAATATGGCCTTAGTTGCTAATGCTCCTAAAAAACAAATAACAATAACATAACAGCTCCTAAAAACCAAATAACAAACAGACAGGGCTGACACTAGCGTTTGTGGCACCTGAGCAAAACCTTGTAACAGCACTTAATTCATATTGTAACACGTGTATATATATATATATGTATGCAGTGCGGCACGGCACCTCTTTTAGATGTCACCAGTAGCAAGTCCCTCACTTGTGCACCCCTAGCACCGGCCCTGGATTTTGTAATGCCTCTTCAGATGTCTTTCCATGTCTTTCCCACCACAGATTCATCCAGTTAACTGGCAACCATATATGATGTCCCATTCATTATTTTAAAATCATTCTTAGCTCTTTTCCAGTAGTTTTCATGTGGTTGGTGTGTAGGCCTCTATTTGGATCTTTAAAATTTCTACTGTGATTTACAGTTGTATGGGTATAATTGCAATCCAGCAAATATTTGATATTGTGGAATGCTTTCCACTCTCCAGATACAGTTTTCGATCTGGTGGTGATAACATTGTTTATTATATATAGGGAGCAAGGTGGGTATCTCTATTTTCAACAAAAGTAATGCACTCTTGCTTTAATTACATCATAGATTCCAGATATCCACCTCTGCTTCCTTAGAGTTCTTTCCTGATTGTTCTTTGCATTCATAATAGTGATTCATCAGTCTGGACTCTGTGACCTTAATTTAATCAGTTCTTGAAGAAGCTTCCATGAACAAATGTCTCAGAAGAATTGATAATAGTCATTAACCATCTGCTTTGCGAAGTACAAGTGCTGTAACGTTGCTGTGAGTGAAATACCAGTCGCCCAATAATAGATTAGATATAGAATTTTGATTGGCAATTTTTGTGCTTGCAAAATAACTATTTTTTCAGAATTGACTGCTGTGACTGATACTTCAGGCAATGCTAAGTCAATCCATATGTGGTTTTTGCTGGAAGCAAACTGTATGGCCAATTACAAGGCAAACATCTCACTTCTTGCAAAAATAGATGGTGCTCTTAAAAATGATCAAGTATACTTTGGTTATCTTTACAAATTTCACTTATTGTGAAAAGAGCCATATGAAATAGTAAAATTCTAAAAACCTAAAAATACTAAGAATTACAGCAAAAACGCTATAAAGAATACACAAGAATAAAGAACGCAAAGAAAAAAAAAAGCATGTCAGATGCTTCAATTAGAAACTGGTAAAGCATGTGACAACGATCGTGATGTCTGCCAATCAATAGCTATGACATATTCCAGCAACAGAAGGCCCTGCCTTGTACTAAATACTAGACCATTGCTGCTTCAAGGATGATCAAAAGAGTGGAAGCTATGCTTTAATGCAGCATGCAAGGCCATATACTTGGGAAGTAGTAAAAACCCAAATAACTCATACATATGGGTGGAATTCAATTAGAAACAGTAGAAGAAGAAAGGGATTTGGGAATTAATGGACATGACTTTCTTCCCGCAGTGTAAACAGGTGGAAAGAAAGGCCCATGGGGTACTGTTAATGATTTATTGTACATTTGTCTGCAAAGAGAGGGAGGTTTAATTAGCAATAGTAGAGGCATATGATGCAAGAAAGCAAGTTTATACTGCATCAGCCAAAAAAAACCCTTCCCATTTCACCCATCCATTTGCTCCAAATGTTTGTCTAATTCTGCCTTGAATTTATTTAAGCTGTCAACTTCTACAACGACAGATGGAAGTTTGTTCCAGTAATCAACCACCTGCTGGCTAAAGGCAAATTTCCACACATCTATTCTGCTACTGTCTTTCCTCAATTTGGCCCCTCGGGTGATTAATCTGGGCAAGAGGAAGAATCCCATCAGCATTGAGCTTGCTCAAACCATTCAAGGCCTTATACACCTTGATCAGATCAACTTGCAGGTGCCTAGTCTCCAGACACTGTAATTTGAAAAACTTAAGCCTTTCTTCATAAGAGCAATCCTTTGTTCCATTTACTAACCTTGTTGCCCTTCTCTGTACTCGTTCCAGCAACTCTACATCCTTCCTAAAATGAAGCATCCAGATCTGTATACAGTACTCAAGGTGTGGCCTGACCATTGCCTTAGGGTGCTCACACGTAGAATGCAGGTGACTGCTTACGAGGAGCCAGCATCAACGTGCAGCTGAAGCTTCTCACTGGTTATGAACATATAGAAAGCAGTTGACCAGTGCAACTTCTCATTATACGATGGGAGTAGGTATTATGGGTGCCACTGAATTGCGGAACGTTAATCCCTTTAGCTCTTGGGTAAAGTGGTACCGTAAAATTGTTGATCCACCCCTCCTGCAATTAAGCGGGTGTCCAGTAATTTTCAGGTGAAAATTTATCAAAAGATAAATAATTATGGGGAAAGAGAGGGAGTCGGTGGTTTTCTAATGCCACTCGCAGGACATTATGATAAAATATTCATTGGAATTAGCACTGAAATAATTGAAAGTGGAAAGGAATATTATTTTTGCAGGCAATGAATTTAAAATTTATCAAAGAAAAAAAAATTTTCAAGTTGCGAAGTGTTCAGAAGATATATATAAATAAGTGTTATATTGATAACAGTTGAGGAGAATGGAAAAGAAAAGAAAATGGAAAGATGAGGTAGCATAGTTACAAATTAAAAAAGTAAAAAGCATGATAATAAAAAACAAAAAAGATAATACATTTTAAATGTAAGACAGAATTATATACATAAGTATATTGTCCCATGCTAAACGATTCTGGCATCTCTTCCCGTGTCAACCACCAGAATTGCACAAAAAAAACAACTATCGCTTTTCTTGTGCAATCTTTCTTTTTTAAGACTAATCTCCGCCATATACTAGGGTTACTAGACTTCTTCATTTCCGAGGACATGTCCTAGTTTTTTTAATGAGTCCTCGGAAGTCCCGTGAATTTTACACTTGTATCCTAGGTTTTTATAATTAAAAAAAAAAAATCACCTCATTGTAAAATGAATTTTAATTAAATATTCTGTGTGTTTGCACCTTTTGGTCTGTACAACACAATAAATAAAATCAATGTGCCTGTTGCATTAAGTGGACTGTATTATCTCAAAATTACACAAATCAAATTATGACTTCACTACGTCTCCCTCGAATTTAGTGGCACTCCAATGAGATAAGAAACTTCTGCCATTTCTCTCAAACCCCATTACTTACTTTGTAATCCAAACTTACTGAAAATGATTGGCAGTAACAATAAATATTGTATTGTAATTTTTAGTAATAAATATAATTTTTAAAATGTCTTAATATTTTCCTAATTTATCCTAGCTTTTGAATTTTAAATCTGGTAACCCTATCATATACTAACACATATATGCTAACAAATAATATATTACATTATGGTCGTATTGTATATATTGCCACAGCAAATGGCACTAGTCCATAAACACCATACACAAATATTAATAAAAAGCAGCATAACACAAAAATTAACTCTGTTATATACTTCTATGTACCTCATATTATATATATTGGTATATGAAGACTTCGCCACTTTAATTTTTTTTTCATCGATAAATTTAAAGTTTTCCATTTTAAATAAACATTTCTCCCTTCCACTTTCATTTATTTCAGTGTGCATTCCAATGAACGTTTTATCGAAACACCTGTGATGGGCATTATTAACCCACCCACTCCCTCTCTTTCCTTATACAGTGGCGCCTCTGTAGCCAGGTGGGCAGGAGCAGCAGTGTGTAGCACACGCTTCTTGATTAGACTGGGGTTCGATCTCGTGACCACCAAATACGGTGGATGCAGAAAGGTCAGGGAATGACCACCGCATATCCCCGGAGCAATATGGCCTTAGTTGCTAATGCTCTTAAAAAAAAAAAAAAAAAAAAATCCAAATAACAAACCAACCTTATACAGTGGATTCCGGTTATTTGGGCCATCGGTTAATCAGGACAGCTGTTTATTTGGGACAAACCTTAAAGAACAGAACCCAATTGAGAAAATAGCCAGGGTTTACATGCCATTTAAGCGGGGCAGGAGACCCCAGCACTGGAGATTACCCTACGATTGTCTCTGACCGTACCTCGTGGTTCAGTCGGATTTCTGGAGGTCACAACCATAAAATAATTAACAGCCACCTGTTTATTGGGCTTTTCCGTTAGTTCAATCTATCATAAATGGATAGTAAACTCGATCTTATTGAATTTGCGATAACACTGACTGCTGGAATTCTGTGGGTTATTATGGTGAAATGTGTTTACACTTATATGAAATCTTCAATCATATAAAAAAATTAATTTTCAGAATCTTCTCTTCATTCCTATTTTTAAAGCTTCATAACTTGTAGCTCCGTTCTCACTTGCGTGTATCGTGTTACTTGCAATTTGTGTGTGCCACGTTCTTTATTATTGATTGCTTATCTTTTTACTGTTTTAAATTTTAATCCCCACACACAAATGTCAGCAAACTGAAATGTCAACTAGTTAGTATGTACTTATTACGGTATGTATTAATTTTTTTTTTTTTTTTTTTATATGTGAACCCCAAACACGAGAGGTATTACAACCTATAGTACTTAGTACCGTGCTTGGGTTGGAGGTTGAGAAGACGAAAGAAGATATTTATTGACATTGGACTTGAACTTCTGTAGATTGTAATTTTCCGGAAATATGTGTGAAGGAAGGTTGTTCCAGAAAACGGCAGTTGAATGAATAAATGAGGAAGATGAAAAGTTGGTTCTGTGGGTTTGAAGTTGGACAGTAAATGGATGTTGGCTGGTGGCGGCATGTGTTCGGACTGTTTTGAAAGAGAGAGCGGGAATTATAGAAGCCAATTCAGAAGAACAGTGCCCATGGAAGTATCTGTAGAAGAGGCATGCAGCAGAAACAGTGCGTCTATGAGAAAGCGAGTGGAGAGACTCTGTTAGAGATGAATCATTAATTAACCTAACTGCCCTCTTCTGAATGGAATCAAGAAGCCTGAGAGAGGTTTTGGGGGCACCACCCCAGATGTGGGAACAATATTCCATGGCAGGGCAGATTTGCGATTTATACAGTGAGCAGCTGTTTGGAAGAAAAGTAACGCCGAGAGCGAAAGAGAAAACCAAGTTTTTTAGATGCAGAGGAAGCAATATTTGTAATGTGCTTGTGCCAAGAGAGATTAGAAGTCAGGGTAATCCCCAAAAGAGATATATCCTTTTGCCTAGAAATTGGAGTGTCACTAAAGATAAGCATAGGAGCAGAAGAATCCTTTTTGCAAGATACAAAGGGTACTAGGAAAGTTTTGCAATATGACGCAACAATGAATCACAGGAAGCTGCTTGTTGCTGTATGTTGAGACATGTTCATACGTGCATAGTAGTCGCCGCGCCAAGTCGATGGGCTCAGTTATTCATTAGTAGTGAGAGTGTAAAGTGCTTGCGATGGCATCGTGGTCACGAAATGAGATAAGGACAGTTTTGCGGTATAATTTCGTGTGTGGTTTAACCATAGACCAGTGCTTAGAAGAAATGACTCTTGCACTAGATGATGATTGTCCACATCGTACAACGATATTCAGGTGGTATAGAGAATTCCAAAGGGGAAATTTCACTCTGGAGGATTCTGAGAGGCCGGGAAGGCCACGAACGTCAGTTACGGAGGAAAACGTTACTGCTGTGAGGAAAATGCTTGACGAAAACAGGCGAGTGACCTACCAACAGATAGAGGATACTTTGGGCCTAAATGCACCAGCAATTCGTTCGATTCTGCAAGATCATTTGCACGTGAAGAAACTTTGTTCTCTCTGGGTGCCGCATCAACTGACTGAAGAGCAGATGACACGACGTGTGACTTGGTGCCGGGAGATGTTAAAAAAGTTTGATAAGGGACAATCTCGGTATGTGAACAACATCGTGACAGGTGACGAGACTTGGCTGTACTATTACGATCTGCCGACCAAGGCTCAAAACAAAGTTTGGGTCTTTGATGATGACGACACACCCGTAATTGTCAGAAAATCCCGATCTGTAAAGAAGAAAATGATAGCTGTATTTTTCAAATCGAGTGGAATTGTGGAACGTGTCGTTTTGGACACGCAGAAGACAGTCACAGCTAAGTGGTATACTGAACAATGTCTGCCTAAAGTCATTGGATCTATGAAGAACCTGCGGCCAAAGTCAAGAATGGACACCTGGTACCTCCATCACGATAAATGCTGCAGCTCACCGCGCCAAAGCCTGCACCGAATATTTGACCACGACAGGACTGAAACTTCTCGAGCACCCTCCCTACAGGCCAGACCTTGCTCCCTGCGACTTTGCACTGTTCCCGCATGTGAAAATGAAGCTAAAAGGGAGGCGGTTTTCCAGTGATGAGGACCTTCTACGGGCTTGGGACAACGAGTGTGCTTTACTCCCTAGTGAAACTTGGCAGAACTGGTTTAAAGATTGGTTTCGGAGGATGGAGAGGTGTATTGAATGTAGAGGAAATTACTTTGAAAAAATTAAATAAACAAAGCTGTATTGCAAAACTTTCCTAGTACCCTTTGTATAAGACAAGACTGAGTTTTAGAAGGGTTGAAATCAACTAAGTTTATTAGTTTTTCAGCCAAGTCGAAATCAACTAAGGGTTGAAATCAACAACTTAATTATTCCGATTATCATGTATATTCTTCCAATTTTCACGTATCATTTAATTTTTTAATTGGTAAGATAATAAAGGGTAAATTTGTGCTTAATATATCTTTACCTGTGGATAATATTCCTCCTATTTTCGCCTATTAGAATTGCCGTTGAATAGAATTAAAATTCAATTCACAAACATGATCATAATAACCGGCACTCACTACACATCATCTAGTGAACGGTACTTTACTATGGTGAGTCCATTGTAACGTGATTGGATTGTACAGTGAAATTGTAAAGCGGGGGTCCTCTGTATTTTTAACTATTTACGTGAAACTTCGCATAATTGGGCCAGCTGCTTAATCTGGCCAAAATGCACTAGTTCCGATGTGTCCCAAATGACTGGAATCGACTGTATATATATATATATATACAGTGGTTTTTTTGGGATGGTATGCAATGGTACAGCGTACTGGCACCTTTATTAACAATGACATGTACACTTGGATGCAGTAAACTTCGAAATTTGTAATGTTCCATAAATTTTTTTCACATGTTTACCTACTATTCAAATAAGCTTAAAGTTATTTAACTGAATTTATATTTTTCACTGTCTGTTGTTAAGATATTTTCTATATAAAACTTTATAACCAATTTTAGAATTCTAAATTACTCAGTTGGACCTCTGTTTAATGAACTCCATTTATAGCGAATTTTTTGAATTCTCCCTGTAAGTTACATTTAAAATAGTTTCTGTTGAACGAAGAAAAATTTCATATAACAAACGGATTAGGACAGACTTAACTCAGTTTACATTTCTAATGCCACTTGCAGGATAGTTAACAAAGCAACTGCAAACAGTTAATACAGTTTGCATTTCTGGCCTTCAGGCAATTTAGCCAATTAGTACTGCTGCATGAATTAAGAGATCTAATGGGATTACAACCATTCTGCAACTTTGTGGTGCTCGTAAAACCTATCCGACCACCTGTCCCACATACGGAGAAGTCACGCTGATCAACAGTGAGCAGATCAAGGGGTATTCCTGATGCTGACAATGGGCTCTAGTCAACCTTCTGCTGCAGTGGTGTCCAACTTTTTCCTTACAGGGGCCATATTAAAAAAAAAGTTCAAAGTTAGATTTCTTTCCCCAGCTGCAGTGAGTGATTCGAGAAAAATTAGCGTGCTACATTTTCCATATCTTGTTACATGTAAAATTTAAAATATTCAAAAATTTTATTAAGTACAACTAGGGGACTTCACACCCTGCTCATTGTGCTTTCTTCTTTTGATAAAATAAAATAATATCCTTACAGAAGCTGTCGACGCTGTGTGTGTCTTCCTCGGCTATGAATACATAAATACTCTACATATGGAAATCAACAATGGTACCACATGATCATCCTAGATAAACAAAGCGCGTGCACAAGGTTTATCTAGCATGACCAGGCTTAAACAGAAGCTTGTTTTACCACAGTAAAACAAGTTTCTGTTACTTATTTTAGTATTTGTTACGTGTTACCACGTAACTTGCATCCCTTTTTTCCCATTGGCTGAATAAATATCACTAGGAGAAAAATTATTTTAATGTATAGAAAGATACACAATTACATTTACTTAACAAAACATTTTATGAGAAAATTTTCTTGATAATTAACAAAATTTAAAACGCTGTTTTAGTTCACTTTCTGCATGTGCTGTAGGTTGGACACCACTGTGAATCAATTGTAAGTACCCTGTTCGAGAATTAGGAGAGAGTGGCATTCTTTTACCCAAACAAATAATCATCTTGTTTCGTGGAAGTGCATTATCCACATTTTTCCGTAAATTTTTTCTATCTCTGTTTACGTGGTCACAGGGCGCCTCCGTAGCCAGGTGGGAAGGAGCAGCAGTGTGTAACACACGCTTCTTGATTAGACTGGGGTTCGAGCACGTCACCACCAAATACGGAGGATGCAGAAAGGTCAGGGAATGACCACCGCATATTCTCGGAGCAATATGGCCTTAGTTGCTAATGCTCCTAAAAACCAAATAACAAACAAACAAACCAAATAACAAACAAACAAAAAATGAAAACAAAAAAAATGAAAATATTCAAATTTAACAACTAATTCATAGAACTAGTGACAATATCAATGATGAGAGAAAGAAAATGAGGACAACGAAGGTATTAAATCCTTTAAACATGAAATGTTGGCATTTGGTGAAAATGAAGTTAGAAAATTGTCAGTTAGGTTACAATTAAATGAAAGAGATACAATTTGTAGATTTCGGAAATACCTAATTGAAAAAACGGTTTCGGAAGAATTGAAGCATTTGATGAACGTTCTGAGCACGATACCAACTTCATCAAATGAATATGAACAAGGATTTTCACAAATGAATCTGATCATAAGTCCAACCAGAGCCTCGTTGATGACAAAAACAATTTCTTCACTACTATTTCTTAAAATTGTAGGCCCACCGCTGATACACTTCGATCCAGCAAAACACGTTGATTCATGGCTGCTTCGGAAACATTGTTCAGCAACAGACACAAACAGTAAGAAAAGAAGTCTGCATAGTGGGTTGGATAAGAACTTAATAAAAATTTGGAATATTCTACAAAAAATTTTATTATGAAATTATTTTTATTTATTTTTTTACTTATTTTATTTATTATTTTTTACTTGTTTTACTCACATTTTACTTATTTTTTACACATTTTACTATATTTAATTTTTTATATACTTGAATAATAAATTATGCTTAATAAACTGTGTGTTAATATACTTAATTTGTTGTTCTTATTCCAAAAACATTACTACGAAAGTAACAATATCAGGAAAAAAAAATTGAGTACTCTCATAATTTTTTAATTTTCAGTTTTTCCTGATAGCAAAGAATGAGTACCGGCACCTATTTTTTTTTTTACAAAAAGAGCACTATATATATATATATAAACTGTTAAAAACTGTAAAAATAAGTTTGGAGAAAGACAAATAGAAAGAAAGAATAAGATGACCACGCTCTAATTTTCCGCTTTTTTATATATATATTGGTTCAATCTCCCCCATAAAACTATATATATATATATATATATATATATATATGTATATGACATTTGCACATGAGTGCACAAAGCAGCAGCATAGGATACAAAAGTTCATATATTAATTAATATATAAACTTTTTCTTATATAAACTTATTAATTCTTATATAAATTAAATTATTTAATTTATATAAGAATTATAAGTCTGTTAAAAAGTGTGAAGATGGATGGTAAATTACACAAAATGCCAAAACTAATAGGAGAAGGATAGCAAAAATTTAAGATGTTGAAGGCATGAGAAAGAATGTGGATATCCTAATGAAATAATGAATTAAGCAAAATTATAGGCTGAATTGAATAGCCAGTTAGAGAGAAGTGATTAAATTAATATATGAGTAATAGCCAGGTATGGGTGGTCAATTTTGGTCCGAGAAAGGGGTAGAGAAATTATAAAATTAAAATTTGATGTTAGCTAAAAATAATCTGATAATCTAAAAATAATTAGCTAACATCAGATTTTAATTTTATAATTTCTCTATCCCTTTCTCGGACCAAAATTGCCTGCCCATATCTGATGCTGACCATTACTCCGTATATTAATTTAATCATTTTTCCCTTACAGCTCCCTTCTCTCTAATTGGCTATTCAATTCAGCCTATAATTTTGCTTAATTCATTTTTTCATTAGGATTTTCACATTCTTTTTCATGCCTTCATATTTCTTTTCTATATTTCTTTTCTATCTGCCATCTCCAATTTCTGCTACTTTCCTATTAGTTTTATTATATATATATATTTTTAAATTTATAAATAACCTTTGGGTAATAATAAATGTTAGTGGATGAAATTAGTGCATATGGGCTTCAGTCCTGGTAGTGCCTTTTAGGGAAGTGCCTAACATGCCCTATTAGTTTTGGCATTTGACGTAGCCCAGTGGTCAGAAGCGAGAGTGCATAACATGCGTTCCTTGAGTGGACCGGGGTTCAAGCCCGTGACTACTTGGTTGTCGTGCTGGAGTATAAGCAGAAAATTTATTTATTTTATTTAATTTACATATCCATCCTCACACTTTTTAGCAGACTAATTCTACCTCACACACATATATATATATATATTTATGTAATGCACTGCGTACATAAATCTATAAATTGTTATAGAATTATATATCGTGATTTTTTTTATTTTGAATTGTAATTGTGAGTTTTTGTTATAAATTTTTAATATTTCTGTTCGAATGTAGTTTTTCTTCTTTATCCCATATTGATCGTCTAATATAAACCTTTGAGATCAAAGTTTCTATGTCCATGTTGAAATAAATGTGTGGCATCACCAACCAGCCAGCTTAAATATAAATTGTTTTAAGCAAACAGGGGGATTAGCACAACCAGCCCTAACCAATTCTGATACGTTTTTACGGACACCACTGTCTACTTGTGACTTGGTGGAGGTGGGGGGGGGGTGAATCACTTTTCCGTTAATGGATTAATTTTGAATGGTTATCAGTGATCTTTAGGTATAGCATGGTAATCATACAGTGTATGATTTCTGCTGCTCAATACAATATGTATTTTTCTCAAAATAATTGTTTCATTTAATGTTAACTGCAGATGGAAAACTTTAATTAGGAGGTAGGATATATGAAACCGATGGGTGTTAGAAGTTGTCTTTTTTAGGCCATGATTTAAAATAATGCGTATGCATATTTCACGCAGTCTGCTATTTGTTGTACAAAGCAAAATAGTAAAAAACTTTTTAAAAAAAGACATTTATTTACAAAAAAATCAATGATAATAAAATTCACTGTAATTCCTTTTTTTAGAAACAGAATAAGTATAAATCTAAAAATTGAAGTTAATTTTACATATTCCAAAACCATTTTTTCATTGTCATACTGATTAATTTTTGGTCTTTTTTTTTTTTTTTTTTTTTTTTTTCAAGATTTGAAAACAATAAGGAATTGAAGGGTATACCCAATGGATATAGTAGACAAAATTTTTAATATTATAATTTATGTAACTAATTGGATTGTTATAAAGGGCAACTCATTTTACAGCAGTAGTGCTAATACTTGCAAGGCCAGAGGTGCAAGCAGCGTGTACCCAATTGAGTGATATCTGTACTTCCCTGGGAATCAACAAGCTTAATTTGTTGGGGTAAGCCGGGAGATTAACACAAGCGATGCCGCTGTCCACACACTGTTATTATATGCACTCCCATTGACGTACATTGTTCATTTATGCTAACTGTAGCTGCTGGTACCAAGTAAGCATGCCACCTGTTCTTCATGTGACCACCCTTACCCTTATACAAAGGAATAATCATTTCCTTATGCCTGCTAGAAAAATTCCTGTATATCATTGACAAGACACCATGGGCTACTCTTGCAGACCGTCTGCACTGCTCAGAAAACTTCATATCTGACTGCACAATTACCCCCCAGGTCCTTTTCATTCTGTCACCCTGAGTGTAGTACCATACAGTTGATATGTTTCTCTTGGGTTACTGCTACCCATATGCAGTACTTTACATTTGTCAATGTTGACTTCAGTTGCCACCTCTCAGGTCATCTGCTCAACTTTTTTAGATCCTGTTGCAGTAGTGTACTGTCATTAGTGTCATTAACAACCCTGCCAACCTTCGTATCATATGCAAACTTAGACATTAACCCTGATATACCTTCATCAGTATCATTAATAAATACAGAAAACAACAGTGGACCCAACACTGAAGCATGGGGGACTCCACTAATAACATTAGTCCACAAAGAGCAGTGTCCATTGATTACCTCTCTTTGTCTTATCCCACTCAACCATCCCTTTATCCATATGTACAGCAGTCCTCCAAGTCCAATTTGTACAGCAGTTCTCCATGTGCAACAGTATCAAAAGCCTTCCTAAGATCAAAGTATATGATATCAAAATTATTCTTTGCATCCAGTTCCTTTGTGACCATATAGTATCCAATCAAATTGGTCAGACAAGACTTCCCCTTAACAAAACCATGCTGTGTCTGAGCTATAACTGAAGTCTTGTCTAGTTGATCCTGCAGTGCTTCTTTAACCAGTGCCTCCATTAATTTTCCTGGAACAGAAGTTAAACTCACAGGTCTATAATTACTTGTATCAGCCTTTGATCCTCCTTTGTGAATTGGGGCCACATTTGCACATCTCCAGTCTATGGGTACATCCCCTGAGTCCAAGGAAGCTCTCATAATTATGGCTAAGGGTTTTCTTACTTTCGTTGCTGCCTCCTTTAATATAACTGGATAGATCCCATCCACCCCAGGTGCCTTGCTTGTGTTTATCATCAACAGTTTCTCCTCCACTTTACTCTCAGTTATTACAAGATTATCTAACTTACTGCCAGAGTTGAATACACCTCTGGCATTCCCCTTGCTGAATAACTCCTCGTGTGAATGTCGATGCAAAATATTCATTTAGTTTGTTAGCTACCTGAGCAGGATCATCAACAGTTGAACCATCGATATCAAGTGAACCAATCTGATTCATCCTCTTCCTTCTAGAGTTTACATAAGTAAAGAACTCTTTGCTGTTTTTCTTTGCATCCCTTGCCAAAGATTTCTCGTAATCTGCCGTTGCCTGCCTAACCTCCTTTGTAACTAGGTTACAGCTCAACTTATATCTATCATAGCCTTCTGTGTCACGTGTTAATTTATATGTATCCCATGCATTTTTCTTCAATGCCATATGTCTCATTAGTTTATCTGACATCCGTTTAGGCCTAAACCTTGAACAATATTTCTTAATTGGTATGTAAGCCTAGTAGCTTTCAAGATAAGTTCTTTGAATGCGTCCCATTTTGAATTTGCTGTTGGTAACATCATCAGTTGGGCCCACTTTATAGAATTTAAATACTGCCTCAGACCATTGTAGTTGCCTTTATGAAAGCAATAACCCTTCCCTTTACCCCAGATGGTAGTTACCTCTGAGTAAATCCCACTTCGCACACTGATCACTGCTACCTAATGGTTCCTTTATCTGCAGATTCTTAATGCATGAAGAATTACTACTGATAATCAAATCAAGAGTATTACTCCCTCTATTTGCCTCCCGAACATGCTGATGTAGAAAACAATCATCTAATAAATCCACAAAAGCCTTGCTAGCGTGTGAGTGACCAACCCACAAATTCCAGTCAATATCTGGGAAATTAAAATCCCCCATTATAAGATTCTCTGATTTACTGGCCTACTCTGTTTCCCTGTACAGTTTCTTATTTTACTCATCAGAGTCATTAGGCCTATAGCACACTCCTACTCTCAATTTTGATCTCCCAATGCTTATGTTATACCAAACTGATTCGACACTGCACTGTCGAGCGATGTCGACTGGCTTCACTTCCTTGGATTTTATGTGTTTCTTAACTAATAGCATAACCCCTCCTCCCTTCCTATCCTTTCTGTAGACGTTGTACTCCCCAAATTCCAATTCTGCATTCCTTATGTTTGTGTGACACCACGTCTCTGATATCCCAATAGGATGCAGCATCTAAATATCCTGATATTTAAAAAAATAATAATAATTGAAGGTGGTTGGTACACGAATCAACAAATATTTAACGTGGATGCAACCAGTTTATTCTGGAAAAGGATGCCCTCCAGAACTTGCATTTCTAAGAAAGAAAAAACTCAACCTGGATTTAAAGTGTCTAAAGATCGCCTAACGCTTTCATTGGGAGACAGTGCCCAAGCCAATTTTAAATTGAAACTGATGCTTGTTTATCGGTCTCCAAATCCTTACAGTCTAAAAGGCTACAACCACAGATCACTTCCAGTTATTTGGCGATCAAATAAGAAAGCATGGGTGACCCAAGCTGTATTCACTGAGTGGTTTTCAAGCTGTTTTTGCCCAGCTGTTGAAAAATATTGCAAGGAAAGTAACATCGCATTTAAAGTACTACTAATTTTAGATAATGCTCCAGGTCATCCAACTATACTCAGTTCATTATGTGAAAATGTAAAAATCATTTTTTTGTCGCCAAACACATCTTTGTTGCAGTCCATGAATCAAGGGCCATTGCAACATTTAAGGCCTACTTCATAAGAAAAACATTTAAACAGGCAATTGCTAAAACTACAGGAGACGATGCAATTTCCTTAACAGAGTTCTGGAAACATAACTTCAGACATGCAATAGAAAATATTCAGCATGCTTGGCAACAAATAACTGCAAATGGTATGGCCTCCGTAGCCAAGTGGTCAGGAACGGGAGTGCAGTGGCACATGCTCTTTGAGTAGACCGGGGTTCAAGCCCCTGACTGCTAAATACGGTCGATCTGCCAACTCGCACTGGACCAGCGTGGCAGATTATGGTCCATTTCCCTCAGCATGAATTGTTGAGGAGGCTTCCATCCTGCAGTGGGTTGATAATGGCTGCAATTTACTTTTTTTTTTTACTAACTGCAAACAACATGTGTGGAGTGTGAAAGCGCATTTTGCCTCATTGTGCAAATAGTAGTGGTTTCGAGGAAGAAACTCTTATAGAAGAATTAACAAATATTGCAAGAGAACTTGGATTTGATGAACTAGAAAATGATGATGTTCGGGAACTGCTCAATTCACACTTGGAAGAATTGACTGATGATGATCTCCTACTTTGAGATCAATAAAGAGCATTTGAAGAAGTTAACAATGATGCTGAAGGACGAGATAATGTGTAAGTGAAGGAGTTCGCTCTCAAGGAATTCGAAGATATCTTTCGAGCTGTAGAAGTCGTGAAGCAAAAAATTATGAATGCTGACCCTAACCTCGATCGAAGCATGCAAATTCGCCGAGATGTGGATAAAGCATTCTGCATCTACCAGCATATGTACAAAGATTTAAAGAAAGAGAAAACAGTTCAGTCTGTGCTGCTAAAATATTTCTAAAGACAATAAAGATGTTTTTGTCAGTGTAAGATTACCTTTAGGAATGATATTTAGAATTTTTTTGTTTTTATTTTGCTTTCTTTTATTTCGTATTTCTATAATTACAGTACTCTGTGACTTTGTTAATAATAAATTTAAATTAAGTATATTCTTTTTATCCTTGACTGTAGTATTTCATTAATAAACATATAAAAACTTATGTTTAAAATTTTTCATTACCTATTTCCGTTGAGCCAGAACCAATTACCATATTTTACACATACTGTAATTATAACTTTGAATAGTGCAAATTTGAATAATGCGACTACTTCATGGGATTATTAATCACACTAATTGTGACCTAGCTGTATGTATATATAAATTATTAAGCTTGTTGAGCTAAGTTCAGGAGTTGTAGGTGTGGGCAACAAAATAGTTGCTCATTTTGGTTTTGCTGAAAAGTGGTTGCTAGAGTTTAGAGGATCAGCCATGAGCTTATTCAAGTGCATGCACTTCTGATGTATGTGCATTTGCTTGCTTCCAGAAAAAAAAATCCTATCTGACTAACTATATTTTGTTATTTCTCTTCCTGATTACTTTGCCAGCTGGGACAAGGAGGTGATTATTCAATTGTATAAGACAGTGCAAGTTAGGTTGCAACTTGATTATTTATTGCATACAGGGCTGTAAGGTTTATTTTAAGAAGGATATGTTGGAATTAGTGCAAAGCAGAGCAAAAGGATTAGTTAAGGACACAAAGGGTTATAGTTAAGGACACAAAGGGTCTTTCATAGTATCCTTACTATGAAAGATTTCAGTTCTGCAAATTGTTGCACTTGGAAACTTGACACTTGAAAATTCTTCCACAATTTGTGCATAGCACTGGTATTTGGCTTGTAATTTGTTATTTTTTTTCAAATGTGGGTATGTTATTGAACTGAAATCCTTATTGCTAGCAAAAATATCTAGCACCTGAGCTCATCATTAAAAAGATGTTGCAGGCTGCCAATTTTTTTTTTTTGCCTTGCTAAAATATTTTGTAATTTTTTCTGAAGAAGGGTTCCTACATTACTATGGGAAAAAATACTACTGTGGATTGCATCTTTAATAGTGAATACTCAAAATATCACTTCCTGCAGGTCAGACAGATAGAAACAATTATACTCTGTTCTCTCTAACTTTAATCCAGACACGAAGAAATATATGTTGTCGGGTTAATCTCTCATTGTCCAGTTGCCAGAATAACAATTGTATTGCTTAGCAACTGACCAGAGAGAGCTTTACTTGATGACATATATTTGTTTATGTCAGGATTGAAGTTAAAGTGATTAGAATGTAGTTTCTGAAAAGGAGATCTCAAATTTTTACATAAATTAACCACTAAGCATTAAAGTTCAATTTATTTTTGACTTTCCAGAAATTTTGCAATCCACATGGACCTTGAATATTACACATAAGTCAATTATAATCTGTCATATACAAATGCTTAATAAGGTATATATTTAGAGTACAAAAATTGTGATGTCACAAAAGTTAGGCAAAAGGAACTATAAAATTAGTGGAAATTTAGAAAAACAGTAATCAATTTCATGGTAATTTGAAAACATAATTTGCAGATGTCTTGAATTTTTCATACTCTGCAAAAAATTCACTGCTCTACATCTGGTTTACTAACTTCATTGTTTACTAAGCAGTATCCTCTGTGTACGAACAAGACCTGCTGAATATTTAGTGTTAATCTGACTTTCTTTTTCCTCATGTAATGCCCACAAACATCTGAAATATACTTGCATATGTCAAGATTTTTGTAGGGGCATGTGAAGACTGTATGTAATCAGAACTGTGCATGACACCTTCCCAAGGACCAACAAAACATTCTGAAAATTTAGTGTTGATGTGGTCTGACTTCTCCTTAAGTAATATTTGAAACATACTTCCATTTATATATATGTATGTAAAAAGATACACTTTTTCGTTTACAAATGAAAAAGCATATTTTTTTTTGAGATATCCTTATTTATGTGCTAACTTAATCTGTATGAACCACAAAAAGTTTCTATGTGGCCCTTGGCTTACATGTTTTATAAGAAAGGAGTCACATTTTGTTTCATGTTTTTTCCCAAGTTTTCATTATGTATTTTTCCCCCCTTGCTATTTCACACTAAAAAACCATGCTCAGAAGTACCCCATAGTACTTTACAAGGTAATTTTCTGCCACTGTTTTACTGTTACAAATTCAAGAAATCTCTACTGAATAGTCAAATGACCAAAGTGCCAATATTATTGACATCCAAATCTGTTATACCCAGAAGGTGTACAAGATACTGTGGATGTAAAAATCATCACAGTCCCTGGACTACCATCCTTCCATTCATTATTTTCCTTTTGCTAACCTTTTACCTCTTAGACCTTTAGCCATAGTCAGAGCAAGCCTACTTTTTTGCTTGATGCCATTACCCATGGTTCTTAATAAAAATAGCACAGCATGGACATCTCCAGCTGTACCAAGGTACATACATGAAAACATTTCATGTAAATGGACAGTACTGGATCATGGGCTTTTTACAATCAAGAGAAAGATGAAGATCTTTATCAGTTTTTTATAATTTTTTGATGTTGTCTTTCTAGACTAGTTTGACTTCCAAAGTTAGTTTGAAATATTGTCAGGCAATATGGGCTTTGATTATCTGGTTACATATATTAGAATTTTTTACAGAATATCCATTTTGAGAAAGCAGTACAGTTTTATTTTTTACAAAAACATGGAATTATGTTGAATTATTAAATTAAAATTTAATGGTATATGATAAATTTATTTCATATGTCCATTTGCATTACAAAGAAATATTTTGGTTGCCCCTTTTTTGGGGGGGGGGGGTTAAGGATTGCTTTGGAATATACAGTATTCATAAGTCGCTACCAAAATGTTCAAACTACAAAGCAGGCATGGGCACCCATTTTCTTAACTGAGTCTCATATAATAGGCACTCAGTTAAGAAACTTTTAGGCACATCCTTGGACCTGAAATTTTCACTATATATTTTTTATTTTTTAAAAACAGTGAAAAATTGCAGAAAAATGGTGTTTCAGACCATCTTAGTGTAGATGAGAAAGGGCTGTATTCAAAGGGACAAGCTGAAGGATAGACTAATTATTCTGCACATAGGTAATAAGTTAAGGTGCCATCCCTGCCAATATAGAAGGCCAATACAAATGCCAATATAATATAATCCTTACAGATGTTAATACGATGAAGTTTAATAGTATAATGTTTAATGACAATACCGTGTATATCAATGATATGATGAAACATGTAGTGTAAGTGGATGGAATCTATCCAGTTATATTAACAATACAAATGCCAATATAATATAATCCTTACAGATGTTAATATGATGAAGTTTAATAGTATAATGTTTAATGACAATACTGTGTATATCAATGATATGATGAAACATGTAGTGCAAGTGGATGGAATCTATCCAGTTATATTAAGGGAGGCAGCAAAGGGGGGTGAGCAACCCTTAGCCATAATTATGAGAACATCCTTCGATTCCAAGAGGGACAGGTCCCTATAGACTGGAGATGTGTGAATATATCTCCAATTCATAAAGGGGAATCAAAAAGCACCATGAGTATTTACAGACCTGTTTGTTCAATGTCTGTTCCAGGGTAAAATAATAGAATCACTGGTTAAAAAAGTAATGCATGACCATCTGAACAGGCATGCAGTTATACTGCAGTCACAGCATGGATTTGTTAAGTGGCAGTCTTGTGTAACCAATTTGATTGGATAATATGATGTGGTCACAAAGGAACTGGATGCAAAAAATAATTTTGATATTTTCTACAGGTAGCCCTCGGTTTATGATGGTTTGTTTTGTGACGGTTCACAATAACGATGGGTTTGAACCCACAAGGCCAAAAATATCAAAAAACTATAAAAAATTTCAAGAATGTGCAACTATAAATACCGGGAGGAGAGGAACACTCAGTTTGCTTGTTGGTGTACTGTTGTTGGACCAGTATTCTACAGTGTCAATTTGTGAGTTTTAATTAAAAATTGATAAAATAAGAGCTGCCATGTCTAGTAAGAGAAGTGCAGTAAAGCCAAGTGAATGTGAAAATGTCACTAAAAAGTCATGTAGATTTATCACTGAATAAAAGATGAAGGTAATTCGTAGAATGGAAGATGGTCAGACACATCCTAATGCATGCAGAAGTATGAAAATTGCCACCATCGACTGTGACTACCATAATGAAAAATGCAGATGAAATAAAACAGTCAATGCAACATGCTATGACAGTAAGTGAAATGCAAGGGAGTTATTGCAGAATTAAACTTTTATAAAAAATGAAATTGTCATTGGGGGTGGAAGACTTAAATAAAAAAAAAAAAGCATTCCGTTAACTCAAGCTGTTATTACTGATAAGGCAAAGTCAATTTTGAAAATCTTAAGAAAAAAGATGATGGTGATGAGACATTTTTAGGTAGCAAGGGATGGGTCATGCGATTCAAATCTCAAAGTGCTGCTGTCTGAAATTAAGTGGCAAGGCACAAGTGCAGATGCTGAGGCAGTTGCAGCATTTCCTACAGAGTTTAATTACCCTCCTCTGTAGCCATTGTAGAGGAGGGTAATTATACTCCTGATCTCATTTTTAATGTTGACAAGATCAGGCTTTATTGGAAGAAATTGCCATCACGAACCTTTATTGCCCACGAAGAGCAGTCTGCACCAGGTTTCAAGGCTGCAAAAGACAGGCTAATGCTTCTGCTGGGTGCTAATGTCTCTGGAAATTTAATTTAAAATTAAAACCAGTGTTGGTGTACCATTCACAGATGCTACATGCTCTCAAGGGCCTTAACACATCTTGGATTGGTACGCAAACTGTTTTTGTCAAGAGAATGAGTTACCAGCTAAGGCTCTTCGTCTCTTGGACAATGCCCCTGGCTATCCTGCAAACCTTGCTGAAGTCGGAACATCCCTGGACGTAAATGTTTATGTGCCAACAAACACCACTTCAGTTTTACAACCAATTGAACAAGGGGTAATAGCAACCTTTAAAGCCTATTACTTCCACCAAACCATGGAAATGATGAGAGTTTTGCACAGGTCAGACAAAACTATCAAGGATTATTGGCACTCATTCGACATATTGACGGGCAGTAATAACATTAACGCAGCTTGGGAGGAAGTGTCAGTGACCTGTTTGAATGGAGTGTGGTGCAAACTTCTACAATTTATGCATGACTTCGCAGGATTAGAGCCAGTGGAGAACATAGTTGAAGACGTTAGCAGGCTGGCACAAGAGGTGGGATTGGACTAGGTTACAGCTGTTGGATAGCCATGGACAGCAGCTTTCCAATGAAGACTTAGAAGAATTGGCTAAAGAACTAAGCCAACAGGAGGGGGGGAGAAAGAAAAAGATGAGCCTCCTCTAAAATCTATGAATATAAGCGAACTACAGTATATCCTTTCAGCCATGGAGACCCTCACTGATGAGCTCTGCGAGATTGATCATCACTGGGAGCGAAGTGCGAAAGCGAAAAGGAGCATAATTGTATCCATTAGCCCTTATTCTGAAATTCTCAAAGAAAGAAAGAAAGGAAATCTTGACAGTCAACACTGCATGCTTTCTTCAATGAAAGGGAAGATCCTCAACCAGGGACACTATCAGAGAAGTAAAATCTCTGTATTGCGCCACTCAAAAAAGAACAGTGCACAGGCCTTACACTGGAGCTTACAAAAACTTTCAGTTTGGACTTTGAACATATGAAAGTAAATGTACAAAATTAAATTTAGTTTGGTTATTTTATATTGTATTATATTTATTTGATTTATATTCATAAAAATACAGTTTTTACATTCATAGCATTCATTTCAGATCTTTAAATATGATAATATTGTTACTTATGTCAATTTTGAGATGGACCTGGAATGTAACTCATTGACTTACATTATATAATCATTTTAGATTGATTTTTATTATTTTTTTTTGTGACAATTCCTTCAGTAATGAACCCTGTTGTAAACCGAGGGCTACCTGTACTTGGATTTCAGGAAAGTTTTTGAAGCTGTTGCACATAAAAGACTGCTGTACAAACTGGAGCGATGTGACATTAATGGAAAGTTACTGCTATGGATAAATGGACGGTTAAGTGGAAGAAGACAGAGTGGTTATCGGTGGGCACTGCTCTTCATGGACTAATGTTATTAGTGGATTTCCACAAGGTTCAGTGCTGGGTCCATTTTTGTTTTCAATATTTATTAATGGTATTGATTAGAGTATATTAGGCTTATTGTCTTAGTTTGCAGATGATACATAGGTTGGCAGGGTGGTTAATAACAGTTATCAGGGTGAGCTACTGCAACAAGATCTAGGAAAATTGTGCCAATGGGCTGAGAAATGGCAGTTGAAGTTTAACATTGACAAATGCAAGGTACTGCATATGGGTAGCAGTAACTGCAGAGTAACTTATCAACTCTGTGGTACTACACTCAGGATAGTGGAGAATGAAAAAGACAAGGGGGTAATTGTGCAGTCAGACGAAATTCTCTGAGCAGTCCAGACATGCTGCCAGGACAGTTCATGGGGTTTTGTCAATGATATATAGAAACTTTGCTAGCAGGGATAAGAAGGTGATTATTCCTTTGTATAAGGGTGTGGTTAGGCTGCATCTTGAGTACTGTATACAGGTCTGGAGGCCTCGCTTCAGGAACAAGATAGATCTGCTGGAATAGGTGCTGAGAAGGGCAACTAGACTGGTGAAGGAAACAGAAGAATGCTCTTACCTAGAAAGGCTTAAGTTCTGTAAATTGAAGCATCTTGAGACTAGACACCTGCAGGGGGATGTGATTGAGGTGTTTAAAGCCTTGATTGGATTGATTAAGCTGATTGTTAATGAAATTCTTCCACCTGCTGAGACTACACACACGAGGGGACATAAATTCAAATTGAGGAAGAATGGTTGCAGGATAGATGTGTGGAAGTTTGCCTTCAGCCAATGGGTGGTTGATTGTTGGAACAGGTTTCCATTGATGGGTTGAATAAATTCACGTTAGAACTAGACAAATTTTTGGAGGGTAATGGATTGGTGAACTGTGTAGATTTTTTTTTTTTTGACTAATGCTATATAAGCTTTTTTTTTGCATCATTTATCATTAGTATTACTATTATTGCTATGTGTCAGATATATTCTGAACAGTAATTAATCCATAATAGTGCCACATCCTTGCAAGATTTATAAATCTTACAAAAATTACTTAATTTTAATTAAAATATAAGGTCGAAAGCTGAGATGAAATGCAAGAAGAATTAATTGCTAATGTGACAATTTTCAGACATTTGTTTCTTCTTTTTTTTCATGTTCTAATTCAGCAGTTTTCATTGATTCATAAGCTGGTAGAAGTAACGACATAGTCTAGTGTAACTAGACGTCAACAAATAAAATGTAAAATTCCTTTTACATTTTGTTCGATGGGCTATAGAGAATGCAAAATAGTATGTCCACATAACATAGGCAGTTAAAAATCTTTTACAAAATAGATTTGTTAATTTTTAAAAAAGCAAGTTTTACAAATTGTTATTTAGAGTTATGATCAAGTATGGAATTTTAATTTAAATCAATCAATTTTATGGTAGCAATAGTATTAGTATCATATGAAATAAGTCCTGATAGAATACTGTGATATATATATTTTTTTATTTTTATTTTAGGGAACTAGTGCTGAACAAGATAATCGCTTCAGTGATAAACAGAAAAAATTGCTGAAGCAACTAAAGTTCAATGAAATTTTAAATCGAAAGGTTAGTATGTATTGTATAATGATAATTCAAATACATTTATAAATATGATTTAGTGAATACATATTTTATATGTACTTTGATATTTGTAGACTTAATGAAATTAGATTTTGACTTGGGCTTGTTTCAGTACTTGTTATACAGGGTGTCTCAAAAATATTGGTACAATCGTTTAGGGGAGGTAACATCTAAAGGAATGTGAATCGCATAGGAACCTACAACCGGAAACGTCACAGGAAAGTAGTAGCAGAGGCACAAGAAGCAGAAATGACACAAGACAGTAATTAGTGGCAAACATTTATTTGACATAATATTAACAATGGAGTACGTGATGGATGCATTTCATGATGTTACAACAGATGCTCGAAGGTTCCACCACGAGACGCGATGCATGCGTGACACCGACGCAGCATGGATTGGCGGACACGGTCGAACACACCTGGAGTTTCTTTGACAGTAGCAGCAGTGCAGACAAGTCTCGCCACGAGATCCATTTTCATCTTCACAGGCGATTCATACACAATAGATTTGAGGGTCCCCCACAGAAAGAAATCAAGGCTCGATAAATCAGGTGAGCGTGGGGGCCAGGCAACGGGTCCACCACGGCCAATCCATCGATGCCCACAACGCCTGTTCAAATGGTCACGAACACACCTTCCATAATGGGTAGGCGCCCTGTCATGTTGAAACCAAATGCTGTGTCTCACATTTGTTGGAACGTCGTCAAGTAACCCTGGTAGAACTTGTTCAAGAAAGATCCGATATTTGGGGGAGTTCATGCGGGATGGTAACAGGTATGGGCTGACTAAGCAGTCACCGACCATACCTGCCCACACATTTATTGCAAAGCGATTTTATGCCGCATGGGGGCGCACACCGTGTGGATTGTCGTGAGCCCACACATGAGCATTGTGCTGATTGAATAAGCCTTCCCGAGTGAAATAAGCCTCATCCGTGAAAAAAACATAGGCTGGAAAATTTAAGTCTTCAACACTTTCTTGGAGAAACCACTGCACAAAAGCCACACGTGCAGGATGATCTTGGGGGAACAGTAACTGAACCCTTTGGAGATGAAAGGGGTGTAAGGAATCGTCGTGCCAGACACGCTGTACACTGCAACGAGACACTCCTAGGCAGAGGCAACGGCACATGTGCTGGTAATAGGATCCTTCTGGACGGCATTCAACACACTTTCTTCCACGACGGGAGTTTGTGTTGAACAGGGTCTGCCCGCACTACTCCTGTTACCTCTAAATGACCCATAATTGAACAAATTTTGATGCACACATGCAAAAAAACGGTAGTCCGGTACATGTCTGTCTTGGAAGCATTCTCTATAAATTCATTGAGCGGCTCGTCCATTGCCCTCTGCTAATCGATACACTAGGTGCATGTCTGCCAACTCACAGTTCGTATATCGATGCATGCTCTTCGTGCGATGACTACTGCTTGAATAAATAAACCAGAAATTTTTCCTCTTGCGAACTGATGAACAGCGCCGTGTACCGACTTACGGTGACGTTTCCGGTTATGGGTTCCTATGCGATTTACATTCCTTTAGATATTACCTACCTCCCCTAAATGTTTGTACCAATATTTTTGAGACACCCTGTATATAAAGCACACATTGCTCTCATATTAATAGTGTTGAAAAAACATTTGAATTGGTTTTTGATCTACGAGAGCTTCAGAATATTACATTCCACATTACAGTTTGAAAATTGAAATGGTTGTCACTGCATAGGATTATATCGCTCACTGGCTGCAATAGTGGCATAACTTAAATTGTAATTCTAAGAATCGATGAGAAAAATTTGGCTTTTAAAATTAGTTTATTTAGAATTGAAGAAATTTTGTGATTGTAGAAATATATTGTGATTTATATCATCATACTCAGTGGTACTCAGAATTAGGCTGGCTTGATCAACATTCCCTTATGGGTAACCAGAATACTCGAAAATTTAACCACCCTTTTGAATTGTGCCACTATTGCACCAACAAACACTCAAATTTGTGAGTCGAGTCTCCTAAAGATGGAAGGTAGTTACGATGAAGAACAAAAAAAAAAAAAAAAAACCCATTAAACAAGAGCTTTATTCATATTCATGAACTCAGGAACATGTATGAACAACTACATTTTAATCTTTGAGAACATAATTGTGGTAAAGCATAAATAAAAACAAGAAGTTAGTACGTAATTATTGGTGTACAAAATGGAAGAATTTAGTCATTCTTAGAAAAATTTAATCCTTCCGTAAATTAACTTTTAGACTGTTATAAAAACCGGCATGACATTTGACGATTGTGTTATTGTTCAACAAACAGTGGAGCTCACTGTGCTTCTTTTTCGAAATCGAAATGGAACTCTTTTATCAATTTGAAATCTACAAATGACTCCAAAGGTCTCCTTGTTTTACTAGCTTTAATATTAACTGATTTATAATCGTCCTGTTTGTATGATGTTTTATAAAAGAAAGAGTCTAAATGCTGCTTTTGTACTTTAAAGATAGCAGTGTCATTGAAGTTGAATTTCACTTCATCAGTATTTTCATTAAATTTCATAGAAGTGCGTCAGGCTAAATCTTTCGGGCTGTTGCAATGACTCATCTCTGTCATCTTGAAAGAGTTTCCTGTCTTTCTGGCAGTTCTAGCTAATGTAACATTGTGATGGGATGAATACATGACCAGACTTTAGAGATCTTTTAATATTTTTCTATAATAATGAGTGTGCAGTCACCCTCGTTTTGCCTATGACCTACAACAAGAAATTTGTGTGTAATGGTTTTGATTCAAAAGTTTGCAACAGCATACAAATAGGTTGCTATAATAAATTTTGAGTACAATAGTGGCTCAACTAAAATAATGTCAACTGATAGCATAAGCAAGAAGGTTGCATTAGACTCCAGTACTAGCACAACTCAAAAAGAATCACTGTTGCACACAGACTGCACTCTATTTAGTCCCAAGGTTGGGGCACACTGAAGAAGTGCCACTGTTGATGCTTCTCGATGCAGCAAAAACTCAGATGGCATAACGACACTTGTGTCACCTAGCGAGATAATATTGAACTCACTTTGTACTGTTATTGCATAAATGTAGAGTCCACTATACCAACCTCATTAGTTGTATTAACTCAAAAATTAAGAATTTTGAGTTGTGCCACTATTTCAACTAGTGAGCAATATGGTTAGCATAACTTCTGTACCCAGTTAAGTGAATTAAAGCAACAGTTGCCATTTAGATGACATTTTTATTATAATTAGAATTGATTTGTAGAAAGAAGCATTAAAATTTTTGCTTAGTTACAGCATGAATAAAATTATCATTTATGATGGATGCATAATAGTTTCATGTGTATATTAATATGGGCATGTTAATATCATCAAACAAAATTAGTAATTATTAACATTACTTAAAACTTGAGCCCTTAAATACTGGAAATTCATTGCATACGGTTGTAGATGTATGAGTAAATTTACTGGAGTTTCTGTTATGCTTGTCCTGACAATAAAAGTTGAAATGATGACCAGAGTTTCAGGTGCAATATTCAGGTGTATTGATTGCTTTTTTTAGCACTTTCATTTGAAACTACAGACAGTGTCCTCTACAACAAGGGTTCTTAACCTTTTTTCTGTCATGGACCCAGACTACTAAATGGGTCTTCACCAGACCCATTTAGTAGTCTGGTGAAGCCTATGGACCCCTTCTCAGAATAATGTTTTTAAATGCAGAAAATAAAATACATAAGATTGTAGGCAGGTCTAATAACTACCATAATTTTGAAGTAGTGATGAGTGTAAATGTTATTTTGAGATATCTGCAGCTACTGTAATGTGATATGAAAATATCTGATTTCTGTTGTTGACAGTCACAGGTACCTAATACTACTGTGGTTTCATTCATAATTGAAGGAAATGCTAAATTTCAGTTAGAGGTTAGTGAAGATAAAGATGTAAATTTTTTCCCATCCAAGGTCACGGACTCCTTGAAATCTATCCAAGGACCCCAGGTTAAGAACCCCTGGTCTACAACAAGGATATTTTCTTAGAAAGCATGTAAAAAAAAAAAAGCACATAAAAAAAAAAAAAAATCAAAACATATTTTGCTTTTTTATATATAAACAGAAGATGTATTCCTCTCATAATATGACTTAATGTTGATTAAATTTTGTCAGCTGTGTGTTTTGTGGAAAAAAGCAACCTGAATATTATCAATTAAATTCTTGAAGTTTACTGGTTGTCCAAATGATGCTTTTTAGAATGCAAGAGGTCCAATCCCCCCCCCCCCTCCCCATATTTATTTGTTCAGTAATCAGCAAATGCAGGAAATTTGAAATTAACTAATCCTGGAATAAAATTATTGCAATCTGGGGTTGATTCTCATTCCACAACCTAAAAGGTCTTGTACATGGCTCTGTAATTCTTTAATATTCTGTAACTCTGGCAGCACTTATTGGTGTCACACTAAGGGCACATTTTTTTAAAATTTTGTTAGCATTCATATGAATTTGCATCAATAGACATTGGATTATATGCATTTGCATATGCACATATGAAACAAATATTACTAGCAACTCTGCATATTTTGTTAAGTTGATCAGCTTTTTTTTTTTTTCCAGACATTAAACTTGGAAATGTGATTTAAATCATTGAAATATTTAATCATAATATTACAATTACATCAGTATGGGAAAACATGTCAGTGTTGTATTGTTTTAATTCCCATGCAATTGTGACATAGGATGAAAAGGGTTGTACCATAAAATAAAAAACATTAAATGTTGTAATATTGGATGGAAGAGTTTGAAATTTTGCTGTGTTGTATACTCAAAGTGGAAGCTCTGACTTAGCTTATTTGGAGTTTGAAGAGCTCTTGAGTATCATCTCTTGAGATTTAGATGACTCCTATTGATGTGTGACATGCTTGGCCGGCTTATGGAAGGTGATGGTGAGATAAAAACAGCTTCCTGCACTCTGCTTTATCGTGAAAATATTTTAGCTGATAAATATCAGAAAGGCAGTTACTTCACTTGTCTCATATAGCTGAAAAGCCTACTCCAGCAGATGCTGTCCATTATTTATGAATTCCATTAAAATTTGATGTTTTACTGTGCTTTAATTTTATGCATGTTACAACAGTTTAGTTTTCCTATAAAAAATACAAGATAGGCATTTGGTTCAAAATGCCAAAAATCAAAATTATTATTAAACATATGGAATTATGAATTGCAAAAAAAAAAAAAAAAAAAAAATTTAGTATGAATGGCAGTTGATGTTGGTTGAAAAGAATGTTCCATGCAGAAAAAACAATTCTGGAACAACCAGTATGTGAAAACATTGCACTTTGGCAAAAGAAAGAAAAAAGCAAGGAAAGATTGCCAGATCAATTGCTTCTAACTAAGCCATGTACCTTAAGAGCAGATAAAAGTGACTTCTCTTTTCTTTTGAGGTATATAGCTTGGTTAAATTGTCAACAGAAACAATTTAGATCTGGTGAAGTTAATAAAGTTTCATTTTATGTAAGAAAAGATTTTTGTAAACCCCCACCCCAATATGCATAACTACTGCTTAGTTGCTTACCAAGATGTGACATAGCTTCTCTTCCATCAGAGTCTCTTTTAAGAGGGTGGAGAACAGTATTGTGCAGCATTGTGTTGCACATAACCATGCATTTGTTATAGATATTTGCATTACTAAAACAATTATTTCTGATTCTTTGGTTAGAAAACTTTTCCTGCTCATCACGACTCATTTTGCTTGATTACCTAATTTTGTAACTAAACTTGAAATGGGACTTTCTTTGAGCAGTATAATTGAAGAGGTAGAGAGAGAAGCCATTAAGAAATTTCAACCATCCATGTACACATAGAAGAGAAAATTTTAAAGTTGATAATGTTTTTCGAGAACTCTGGATAGCAGAAAGACATTTTCTTGTTTTTAGGAAAATAGATGATTCTATTAATAAATGAACAGGAACTTCTATTTAGATGATTTTGTTAATGTAAATGAACATGAACTTCTATTTAGATGATTTTGTTAATGTAAATGAACAGGATCTTCCATTTCAAGTAAAGTTTCAAAGGTTTGCATTTTTAAATTTAGTCCAGTTACTGTAAAGTTCAAGCCATTTTATAAAAAAAAAAAAAACCCTTTTTAATTTTTGTAATTTTTATTTTGTTAACTGAATTTTATTTTCATTTATTTTAGTAACAAAATTTTATTCTAATTTTCATTTATGAGGCTTTTTACCCTTTGGCTTGTGTTTACATCAGAAATGAAGACACACATTGCTATTTTGCTTGCAATCCTGGCCATTGGAACCCCAATGAGAGGCCAGTTTTGTAAGTTGTGTGGCAACATTCTTATTTTATTAGTTATCTAATAGTCATCTTTACTCTCTAATCCCCCCCTCCCTCTTTCTTTCATTTTTTTGTCTCCCTCACTTTCTTTAATTTAATTTTTTTTATGTATCACTTTATATATATACACTTATACATACGTACTCATGAAAGGGTTAAAAAAAAAACAAATAAAGTGTGTTATTCATATGACAAATTAGTTAGCCAGAACAGTCAGAGTTAAAGGGGAGGGGGAAAGAAAATGATAAAAGGGAGTTGCAATATAGAAGTTGATAGAGAATCATTCTGTAAACTTTAATTTAATTAATGTAGAATATTAAAATGTGATTACTGTGTTAGTGTAACTGCAATACATTATAGGCAGTATTCATTATAAAGAAAGAAAAATTCTGCTTGCTCCTATTTACATAGCTGTATTACACAAACAAATAGGACTAGTTATGTATGTATGTCTGCCACAAACAAAAGTTAATGATGTAGCATAGCTATCTTTTAAACTTTCAGGAAACCATGAAAAAGCACATCAAAGAAATGGGAATCAGTTTTATACTAATTCCTCAAAGGGTTTAAGGACACGAATGGTGATATTTATTGGTACACATTGGTACTAATGACATTTAGAATAGGAGATCTGAGGATTTACTTACCGGGTATAGGACAGTGCTCTAAGTTAGGATTAAATTTGAAAGTGACTGGAATTTTTTCAGAATTTGAGTATGGTGAGTACAGTGTTGGTGTACAGAAAGGACAAATGGGAGGAGGGGGAGATGTAGTGCTCTTGGTTAAGAAACTCATACAGTCTAAGGCAGTGCACCTGATTGACTGAGCATGCTGTCTTAGATTCTTAACAACCAGATGGCTAGTGTAATGTTTGAGTCAGTGTCATGTGACATAACCACCAAGAAAACAAAAAGGAGTATGTTATAGGCCTAACATAACTTGATAGTGATGAGTATGATGAACAGCTGTACAGACAAGTCGAGTAGGCCAGTCATTCAGAATGTCTTATGATATTGACTGGAACTTGATGGTTGGGCACTGCGAGATTTGACATTAATATAGGACATCTGTGAGCGAAGAGAGAGAGAGAAAATGTATGGGTAATACTGGGAAAATGTACATTTGATTTGGAGTTGTGAAATTTTACCTCAAATGTGTGTAATTTAATAGTTTTTTTGTGCTTAGATTGTTGCTATATACAGAAGACATTAGCCATGGAAGTTGCTTCAGGAGTACGTATCAAAATACCAGAAAATCCTAACCATAAGCCAACACACTTGACTTTTTTCTCACAAATGACCCTTCTAAGTACATGGTTGAGGTGAATGGTCCTCTAGGCAACTCAGATCACAGCTTGGTGATGGTCTCTTCTCCAGTGGAGCCTTTCTCTCATGAACACTCAACCTAGTTGTTGTCTTTGGCATTACAAGAATGAAAAATGGGATGATCTGCGTGATTTCTTTTCCTTGGTTGGATTACAGTTTCAAATCTTCTGTTGTCAACATTTGCTCAGATCATGTCAGTAAAATTATTCTTGTAGGGATGAAACATCCCTACAAGAATAAATGTACTAAGGCTGTTCAAGAGAAGAATGTTGCATATCGTAATTGGCTTGTATCCAAATATCCAGGTTCATTTTCTGCCTACTCCAAAGCTCACAACAATTGTAAAGCAGTTATTAATCAGTTCAAACTATATTTTGAACAGACTAAGTAGAAAACTTGCTTCTTGTCCAAATGGTGGTCAAGCATTCTGGTCTCCTGCCAAAGCTATTGGCAGCAACTGTTGCCCGTCTCTGTTCCCACCTCTGTCAAAACCAGATGGTTATATTGTTATTTCAGCCAAAGCTAATGCTGACTGCTAGCATTCAATTTTTCTTCCAACCCGTGTATTGATGATTTTGGTAAACCACCTCCCACCATTCTCAGTACACTCCAATTAATGCCTCCTGTGGTCTTCCATCAAAAGAATATCAGAAGGATTTTGAACAGCCTTGATGCTAAGAAAGCTCCAGGTTCTGATGGTATTTTTCCACTTGTTCTCAAAACCTGTGCTCCTGAACTTATTCCTATTCTGTTTAGCTATTTTTCACTTTCTTATTCCAAAGGTGTTTCCCTTGTGCTTGGAAATTTGCTCATATCCAGCCAGTTCCTAAGAAGGATGACAAATCCCTCCCATCCAGTTATCATCCCATTGCACTTCTACTCTTACAAAAAACAGTTGCCCAAATCAATTAACCGCCTAATCTTTAATTATCTAGAAACCTCCATCCAATCAACGATCACCAGTATGGATTCCATCATTGTCGATCCACTGGTGATATTCTGGCTTATGCTTGAAACTCAAGCATTTGCGCTTGACATTTCAAAGGTTTTCGATCTTGTTTCGCATAAAGGTCTTCAAAATAAGCTTCTATCTTATGATTTGGCAACTGTTTTTTGTAATTGGCATCCAGTTATTGGGCATCCTCTCTGACTGCTCACTCCGGGTGATGGCCTTCTTCCATATTAATGACCTTCTTCCATTGACCGGAAATCGTATCCATAGTTTTGCTGATGATAAGCACATTGCATTTCATCTTCCACTTTGGGAAACCTTGCCCTGCACAAACAGCTTCACTTTCTTGAATATTCACTACCAGTTCCTTAAATGCTAATCTCAAAATCCTTCTAAATCCATCTTCTTAAATATAAGACAGGACTAAAACTCAGTCCTGTCTTATATCTTGCAAAAAGGATTCTTCTGCTCCTATTCTTATTTTCAGTGACACTGATTTCTAGGCAAGATCATATATCTTTATTGGAGATTACCCTGACACTTCTAATCTCTCTCTTGGCATAAGCACATTACAAATATTGTTTCCTCTACATATAACTAAAAAACTGGTGTTTCTCTTTTGCTCTTAAGCATTACTTTTCTTCCAAACAGCTGTTCACTCGTACAGATTGCAAATCTGCCCTACCATCCAGCATTGTTCCCACATCTGGGGCAGTGTCCCCAAAACCTCTCTCAGGCTTCTAAATTCCATTCAAAAGAGGGCAGTTAGATTAATTAATGACTCATCTCTAACAGAGTATCTCCACTCTCTGTCTCATAGATGCTTCTGTTTCTGCTGCATGCCTTTTCTGTAGATATTTCCATGGGCACTCTTCTTCTGAATTGGCTTCTATAATTCCTGTTCTCTCTTTCAAAGCAGCCTAAATATGTGCCACAACCATCCAACATCCTTTTACTGTCCAACTTCAAACTCACAGAACCAACTTTTCTTCTTCCTCATTTATTCATTCAACTTTAGTTTTCTGGTACAACTTTCCTTCATACGTATTTCCTGAACATATAATCTACAGAAGCACAAGTCTAATGTCAATAGGTATATTCTTTTATCTTCTCAACTTTCAGCCTATGTGCAGTACTAGGTACTATAGGTTCTAATACCTCTTGTGTTTGGGGTATTTCATAAAATAAAATAATAAAAAAGCTTTGAAAATCAAAGGAGGAGATATTGGATGATAACGCTTGCTGTTATATACAGGGTGTTTAATAATGTGGGCCATGCTTTCAGGATCGATTCAGTATTTGAAACAGTTTATATGTCTGTATATCTGAAATCTCGTTGTTTCTGAGTTATAGCTTGTTTTGTATAGTCAGTCCTCATATAACTTGAAACAGGCCTCGGAGGTTGGGAAAACTCATGTCACAATAATAAACTCGTACACCAACTGTTTAAATTGAATTAAGAAAATTTAAGAAAATTAATTTTAATACTGTAAAATAAAATATATAGTACAAACAATCTATTTACAATAAATATAAAACTTAAAATGGATTAAAATAAATATATAAAAAATTAAAATGGATTAGAATATAGATTAAAATAAATACAGTATATAAAACATTTAAAATATATAATAAGATAAAAGCGCTAAAAATAGACTGTAGCTTTCGGAAGCATCCGCTTCCTTTCTCAACAGTGAATTAAAACTTCATGTAACATGGTAGTTGTGTTCCTAGAAACCCTCGTGCAGTGCAAAATTGTGCAATATAAATAACTGGCCTTATGAGAAAAATGGGGTTATGCGCCGACCACCCAAGTTTGAACACACATTTGTAACCAAAACATTACTAAACACAATAAATAATCGTAATCATAAAAATCGCAATATTTTACTATGATTTTTACATAAAATATTGCTAATGCTTTTGCTTTTAGTGCAAACAAACTTGTTCGTGATGTCTTCTTTGTCTGATCTTCTATCCAAACCGGATGCCTCCGTAGCCAGGTGGGTAGGAGCAGCAGTGCATAGCACACGCTTCTTGATTAGACAAGGGTTTGAGCCCGTGACCACCAAATACGGAGGATGCGGAAAGGTCAGGGAATGACCACTGCATATCCCCAGAGCAATATGGCCTTAGTTGCTAATGCTCCTAAAAAAAAAAAAAAAAAAAACCTATCCAAACAGATAACAGACATTCTGTATTTTCCAATTCTTTGTATCTTGCTCTAATGCCTTTTTTGTACACTTGTTCCTGCTATAAAAGTTGCTTTTATTTTCTCTGCATTCTTTCTAATTGTTCTCAGCAGTTAGGTTATGTTAATTCCTAACCTAACCTTAAAGGTTAAGTTAGGAAATAAGGTTTCCTAACTTTGTCTGTCATGCCAACATGTCAATCAATATATTGTTCTCGACTTCTATCACCACTACCGATAACATGCACCATCTGTTTACTGAGAATGCGGGGAGAAGCTGAGGTAGCGGCAAACCAGTTTGTCCGGCAAGTTTGCTATGGTCTTGTGTTGGCTTTCTTTACCTTAGCTGCTTTTCTTTTTCTCTCTGAACCTGCAGTATCTTCACCAGCAAGCTTCCTTTTCACACAATTTTCAAGTATTATACTCATTTTTATGGAACAAAAATGATGAGGCACATTTTTACACACAAACAAAGCAGTGCATGTGTAGCAACTGAGTAAACAACGCAGTAAGTGTTGCTTTCAGCTTTTGTGATTCCGTTGCATTCGACTGCCATTTCTTGCAAAACCAAATAGTGCATAAGCGAATTCAGTTCGTGTTATATGTGACATCATTCCTCTATTTATAAATCATGTATGATCGAATTTGTGTAGTGTAAATGTGTGTTATACTAGGACTGGCTGTATTCCACCTTTATCTTTAAAGGAAATGCTTAAAATGACTGCCTGCAGTTTAATACATGCCTCACCATGGACTGCCATTTAGAAATTCTAGGTACTGTTTCGACTTGCTGGTATCCTTGTCCTGCATATTGAAGCATTTCAGTGTTGTCAATGGGTATTGTCAAAATGATGAATTTCAGATGACTCCACAGATAAAAATCAAATGGATTCAGGTCTGGCAAGCAAGCAGGCCATATGACTGGATCTCCATGGCAAATCTATTTATTGGAGGAGAACTCATCCAAATGCACTGCAGGTGTTGGCCAGAAAGACCACGATACAAGTCTCTGGATATTTGACTAAAATGAGGCAAAATGTTGTCATGCATAAACCACATATGACTTTGGACAGCAGAAGGAACTTCATTTAGTAAATTGAGTAAATCATTCCTTGAAATCGGATTCTTTCGTTAATCTTCTAGCAAAACAATAGGACTTTTTTGCTGCTGGCCTTGTTTGGATGATTGCATGCAGATTTTCCCTTGTCATGGGTGTTGCGAAAAATGATCATACTATTTCTTGTGAAGTCAGCCTCATCAGAAAGCAACATAGGTTAGAAAAAGAGGATTTGCAGGCACAGTGTTGTGTAGGAACAAAGCACAAAAGTTTCTTGTGGTATGAAATTAGCTTCAGTAAGGCTTTGCAATCTTTGATGTTTCTGTAAAATTCTCCACACATTTGTATTCCTCATGCCCTCTGCTGCTACTATACTTTGGTTGCTGTCACCAGGATTTTCCTCAATGAGATTTGGATCCCAGTCTCCTCCAATCTAATAGTTCTAGTGCTGATTGTTCTACCACCATTTAAAACTTGCTTGTTGAATAATCCTTATCTCCAGAATGCTTGTCTATGCTCTGAAAGTCTCTATGCAGATGACAATTCAGAAATCTTTCCACATACAGGTATCTTGCTGTGACTGTTAAACTCAGCAAGTCCATACATGAGATGCATGTCTTATTTCTCTTTTGAATACACTTCGATTCTCACTTTGGATGCACATAATAGCTCTTCTTCCCACTCACTGAAGTTCCTGATTTTATAGTAAGAAGTTAAAATCATGAACAGTAAAATACCTTTTCAAAATAAATTCAGACTTATGCACACCAGAATAGTATTCATCTTTTATACTTGCTTACCTACTATGTTGTAATGTAGTTTGCCTGTGCAGAGACCAATAGGTGTTTTTTAAAGGGTTATATCTGGAACACAAAAAGGGCTATAACTTGGAAACAAGGCGATTTTGGGCATACGTTTAAATAAAAAAAGGCTTAAGGAGACTAGGCACCTGTGAGGTAATCTGATTGAGGTGTATAAGGCCTTGAATGGGTTGAGCAGGTTCAGTGCTGTTGGGATTCTTCCTCTTGCTCAGATTACAAACCTGAGGGGGGCATAAATTCAAATTGAGGAAAGACAGTTGTAGAATAGATGTGCGGAAATTTGCCTTTTGCCAGTGGGTAGTTGATTGCTGGAACAAACTTCCATCTGTCATTGTGGAAGTTGATTGCTTAAATAAATTGACCGAAGAACTAGACAAACTTTTAGAGTGAATGGATGTATGAAATGGGATTTTTTTTCTTTTTTTGGCTGTTGCTGTATGAACTTGCTTTCTTGCTTTCTGTGTCTACAAATGCTAATAAACTTTTTTCATTGTTTTTAGGTTCTGAATCGATCCTGAGAGTATGGCCCATGTGCTATTTAACACCTTAATATATAGATTGGTAAAATCTCCTCCAAACATGACATTTAACTTTTTGTACCCAGGACCATCTTGTTAGAATCGGATTTCCAACCCTTAGTATATCCAAGTACAGTAAACTCTTGCTAATCTGGGTTAATTGGGGGGGGGGGTCATCAGATTATGCGATAATAGCGAAAGATAGCCCTAAAAGAAAAAAAACCTAGACCACAAATAAATGGAAAATTTAATTATATACTGATGAAAATAAATTAAAAAAAAATTACTGTAGAGTCTTTATTTAAAAAACTATAAAAATACAATATAGTCAGTCCTCGTATAGCACGATAGTTGTGTTCCTAGAAACCTTCCTGCAATATAAACAACAGGCCCTATGGGAAAAATAGGGTTATGTGCCGACCACCCAAGATTGAACACACATTTGTAACCAAAACATTACCAAACACAATAAATAATCGTAATAAAATACTTAAGTATTTTATTACGATTATTTATTATTATACGTAATAAAATACTTAATACGTAAGCATTTTAATTAAGTATTTTAAGTAATACGTAAGTATTTTATTATGACTATTACGTAATAAAATATTGCTAATGCTTTTGCTTCTTTCGTAAGCAAACTTTTTTGTTTGATTTTCTATCCAAACAGATGACAGCCGGTCTATCTCTTCCAATTCTTTGTGTCTTAATCTAATGGATTTTAATTACACTTTGAGTTGTTCCTGCTATGAAAGTTGTTTTTATTTTTCTCTGCATTCTTTGTAATTCTCGGTGTTGCCTCATTTATGTCTGTAGCACGTGCAATATCACATGGTCTTTCATTTCGCTCAAAGCGTTTCACAATTTCATATTTTTTCTCTATCGACAGAAGCAGACTGGCCATAAGCCTTACTGGGGAAACCCTGGTGGGCCGGAGGCCAGTGTGATTTTTGGCCATAAACGCTAGTATAAGGTCACTACAAATTTTTCCTGTTAAGAATTTTTGACCCAGTCTGCCTCTGTTTATCGATATTGCTTTTGTTTTTCTCTGTGAATCTGTAGTGTCTTCATCAGGACGCTTCCTTTTCACACCTTTTAAGTATTTTACTCATTTTTAGGAAATAAAGCACAATTACAAAACTAGGAGGCACGCTTGATACACATAAACAAAGCTGCGTGCGTGTAGCAACTGAATAAACAACACCGTAAAGGCAGATACACTATTAACACCTCACATTTTACTAAAGCACATTTCTAGGGGTTACTACCATAAAACAATAAAAACAATTTCCAGTTGCGTTCCTGCTAATGGAATTTGTTATAAACTGGTAGTAAACTCGATCTAATTGAATTTGCGATTATACCGATAGCTGGAATTGTGTTGGTTTTTACGTTATTATGGTGAAATGTGTTTCCCCTTCACTGATATAAAAAACAAATACATTTTCAGAATTTTCTCTTCATTCCTATTGCTTTCAGTTGGGGTGATTCCGTGTTCGACTGCTATTTCTTGTAAACATAAAGGCGAATCGTGCATAAGCGAATTCGGTTCGTGTTATATAAGATATCGTTCCCCTATTTATGAATCGTGTATGATCGAATTCGTGTAGTGTAAACACGTGTTATACGAGGACTGACTGTACAAACGTCCATCGATAGAAGACTCAGAAGTTGTACATGTTTTTGAATGTAATATTGCAGGTTTGAAGAAACTGTCAAGTTTTGTCTTGATCGTATAATGGCCCAACACTGTCAACATCACCACTTCGGGCTTCACCACAAATTTTTCTATTAGTGATATTGTGCCTTTGTCTAAATTGCCACAGCCATTCTAAACTGCAAGTAAAATCGTGTAACTTCAAATGCTTTGTAAACTTACTGCCTTTAGCTCAACACCACCCACTCCAGTGGCATTTGATCATTGTTGTGAATACCACTAAAAAGGTTTTAGGGCTGAAAGCTTCAGACTACAGAAACCTCACTAATCGAACGAGTTGGTGCATAGCATAATGTTAGTTTGTAGTAAATCACCGAAGTGGGTGAAATGGCATTGTTTTTGTTACGTCTCATATTGTGAATGCCTTCATAACAAGTTGCCCAGTTATTGCACTACCTTCAATAACCAATGCTTCCCCGGTGGAGAAAGAAGTGTTACTTCTCCAGTGTTACTTATTCTCAGTGGATACCACCACCCGATCCGCCGAGAATAAGTAACGTTAGGCTTCTTCACTGGGGGAGTGTTGCTTATTCGAGATTGTGCATTATCAGAGCAACTCGTTGTGAAGGTATTCACAATATGAGATGTAACAAAAACAGTGCCATTTTACCCATTTCGGTGATTTAATATGAACTAACATGATGCTATGCACTAACTCGTTCGATTTGTGAATGCCACTTAAATACATCTTCTTAAATAGAATCCATAATTATATAAAATATGTTAACTTATATATACGTATATGCAAATGAAGCAATAACATCTTTCCAACTCCGAGTCAACAACAGTACTAAACAACATGCAAGACAGTGTAATGTATGTTCAGTATTGTTGTTGACCTGGAATCACACGGGACAGAGTGAAAGTCCCGTGTGTCTTTCAAAGTACTCAACCGTAAACAGAATTTTTCATATTTCGATCCAGATTAACTAATCGGGTTTGCGAGGGTGTACTGTAACTCTCTGAGCTGTTTGTTCTTCTCCCACATTTTGTTCCCTCTAGGTCTTGCTGCTTCTACCTGCTGACCTGTTAGATTATTCAAGGGCAAAGGAAGTATTTATTGATGCTGTCCTATGTCCGGCACATCTGGTGCAGATGAACCAGATGTGCTAGACTAATCTTGGCCTACTGTCCTTTTTTTTGGTTCATTTTCTCACTGAATTGCAACTCATACTGTTTCCTCAAAATCTGATTTCTCCTTATATAGCTGATAATGGACTTGACACTGTTTTTGATGGAGCACTATTTTTTGGCTGATGAGGTGGGGTGGGGGTATATCTAATAAACTGGCCACTTGGCATATATACTGCCAAACATCTCTCTATATTTATCACTGATGATTTTTCTTGTTAGCTTTTTTTTTTTTTGGTTGTGTAAGAGTATGCTGTATATTTACATTAACTAAATGTTAAGGTCTGTGTAAAATAATAATAAAATTTAATAATTGGACAAATTGATCCATCGATGCTATTAGTATACAGTTGAATATAGTTGCATAAGTCTACTAATGTAGGTTGGAAATAGGAGTGATGTATAAATCAAATATGATATTAGGCGAATATGTGGATAGCTGTTAAATTTAGATGAAGCATTTTAACCTTGTGTTCTTCAAATAATCTAAAAGTTCCTGAATCCAGTGAAAATGTGAGATTTACAACAGCTTTATCCAGTTCCTAAAAAGATTAATACATTAAAAAAGGAGCAGACATAACCGAATTCTTTTATATATGTTTGTTGCACCAGATCTCAACGACTGTGCTGAAATATGAGCTATGTAACTTATAATATTATGTTGAAGAGATACTGAATCTTGTAAAATGTCAATGTGGACATTTTCTTTTTTAGATTATCCAACTGAAGAAGTCTGAGGATGATGGGTCTGGTGATCTAGGAAGGCTAAAATATCCTTTGAAATTATCCTTTCATCAAAAAATGATCATAGCCCAACCATGGTTTCAACGGATGTGTGGCTTGTTGCTCCATCCTGCTGAAACCGAGAATAATGTTAGTCCACATTATAATATAATGTTGGGGGGGGGATTAGAACTTTAGGCCTGTAACTCCAACATCAATCGAAACACTTCCTGTTTTGTGAAATCTTTTGATCAGTGCTTGCTTTGATCAAGATTTACTTGGTGGGTTCACATTAGGAAAATGTCACTTGTATCCTTCTATGCATTGCTGAAATGATTTTGTTCCAAAATAAACTTCAACAATAACTACTTCGTTCAGCTCCCACACATTTCTTTGCCCTTTACCTTTGTTACTAATTATGACACCCATATTTCAAGCTGATGTCAAGAATTATTTGCAGCAGGATTTGGGAGCTTTTGGATCACCCTGTATACAAGGCATAACTAACCTGGCAGATAGATGAACTAACTATCTCAAAACCACTATCCTAAAATAAAAATTTGTTACACTTTAGACAAATAACACCATTAAGGATTCAGTTAAAGCTTTGTTATTTTTTAAAATTTATCTTAATTTGATTTTATTTTTATTTCAGTTTTTTAATTTCTCTGGTTAATTAGTGAAATTAAAATGAGGGGACATTTTGTAGATCACCTTTGCTGTTAGCAGCCATTTAAATTTAAAGCAGAAGCTGTATTTATTGCCCACTTTTATTATGTTCAGGATTACAAAACTTTAAATACTGTATTTTTTCATTTAAGTTGGTTCTTTCATTATTTTGTTTCGGACATTTTTTTTTAAATTTCAATATTTTTTAAAATTTATTTTTATTCCCATATTTCAGACATTATTTTCAATCTTATCACTTGTTATTCTTATTTTCCACTGTGTATAATTTTATTCTGTGTTTCTGTTTTTCAGACTGCATTTCAAACTTACTTATCTACTTATTTTAGACTTCATCGCTATATCTATGCTTCAAACTACATTTCTAATTTAACTGTTAAGTGAAGTCTTTTAGCTCCCCTCTATCAGACTTAGAATTATAATTTACTTTATTTTACTACTATATATATCACTATAAAGTTTTTATTTGAACTTATATTCAGCATTTACAAAGTATTAAAATTAATATTAGCTTTTTTTAAAAATTATTTATATGAATTGGAATAAATTTTGTGTTTTGTTATGTTTAGATTGATATGGGTAAAATAAACTTGGATATGATAAAGCCATGGATAGCACGAAGAATTACAGAAATTTTAGGGATTGAAGATGATGTTGTTGTGGAATTTGTATTTAATCAATTGGAAGCTGAGAAGGTAATGTACATACATCACAATTTATTTTTCATGTAATTAGAATATTCAGAATATTACTGAGGTGGACACTTGTGGTTATTAAGGTATAGTATATGGAATGATATATATAAAATCGTATTATGTTTGTTTTCCCTAAATGGTGTTTATAAGTGGCATTTGAAGTGCCACTCCAGTGGTATTTTGGTCTTATTGTTTACATTTCATCTCCCACAAATAGATCATGTTAGTCAAAAAGTCTTCATGAATGAATGTGAAACACTATGAATGACTGTGACTATCCACTTCTACCACAGACCTAATCTTCAAGTCCAAACAGCTGACATATGTTGTTGATGATCCATCTACTCTGTGTTGAATAAAAAAAGGTTCAGAGTAAGCAGCACTTATCAAATGGAATACTTAGAAGGTATGAGCTATTCCTTCAACTTAGGTAGTGTATAATAGGTTCCATGTTTTTTAGGGATGTTTTTGAACAAATTTTTCTTTAATGCATTTTGTTATTTTATTCTATTTGGATTTCATTAATTAATTTGAACCTGTATTTTTTTGTGTATTCTTACACATTATATGACATATTTATCTTGTATGATTCACTGTATTGTTCTTGGCTTATAAAATTGATAATCAAATCATGTTATTCTTAATCATTATTGCCAAAAAAAAAGGATTTTTTCTTCTCCTCTTTGAATAACTATATGAATCCTGTTGTAAGCAAGAAAGAGGAATTATAATCATGATATTAATCTAAGAACAGTATTAATCTAGGTTGAGTTTTAATAATTCTGAAAAAAATAACATAAAAATATATGCATTATACATTTGGGAAACAAAATTTAAACATTAAAAATTTAACATTAAAGAAAATTTTAAGATATTAATTCTTAATAATTTACTTGAAGACAATGCATTGTCTTCTACATATTATGCATATAAATTTTTTTTTTGCCAGCCTTGCCTTGATTGTGAAATTGGTGTAAAAGAGAACAGTAAAAAAATAAATGAACCTTGTTCATTTATTTTTATGTGTATACATGTTGTGTGCAGACCCTAGCTTGCTTATTAGCTAAATTGTTTTTGGTGTGATACTAAGTTTTCATTGCAGTGTTTGGAAGATATTCAAAATTTTTCTCGTTGAAAAATCTTACCTTGGTATATTCCAGCATGGTATTTTTTCTCCCCTAATGTTTCAGATGTGGGAACTTGTATTCCCCTAGTAGATTTTGAATCTTGGAATTATTGGACCTTATTTAATTAGTTTTTCAACATTTGCGTAGTATCACTTCCTTCTGCAATTCGGTCAAATATCAGATACCTTTGAATGTAAACCGTTCTGTATGGCAAGAATCTCTTCAGAAGTGTTGCTAAAGTGTTACTATTTTGCTTATTTGGGATCTCAAATTTTTGATTTACATAAAATTTATACAGTAGAGCATTGATAATCCGAACTAATTGGGACTGGGGATAGTTCGGACTTCTGATTTGTTTGGATTTTCGAACTCATCAAAAAGTATAGTTCTGAAGACTAAAAAAAAGGTAGATTTAGTAAGTTTAGAAATAAAACCAGTAAGTTGTTGTACTTACGTATTTTTATTCATAGGTGACAAAATAAATGGAACTTTCAGCCACAATAAGACGTATGTATAGGCCATTAACGAAAATATTTACTTATTTTTTGCTGCACCATTTTCGAACTTCATTTCTTTGTAGCCAGATCTCACTATTTTCAGCAAGAGTAGTTGAATTGGTAGTATTCAGCTTGTTGCTCTTACCTAGCCCTCGTGGGTAGCACAGTTGGTAGAATCATCGTCCTCCCCACCCTGGGTGTAAAATACCTGAATTTGAGTCTCATCAATGACGGGAGGAATTTTTATGGGCCTTTTTCAGAACGTGGCTGAATTAGACAATCTCAGGCAAGGGTAGCATGGCTTTTCATCCAGCAAACAGAAAATTGACCTCAGAACACACAATTTACAGACAGTTTACAGAGCAATATGGCCTTAGTTGATGCTCTCAGAACCTAACAACAACAAACAGCAGCTGCGAGGGATGTCATTAGCTGTTCTCATAGTTTTTTTTTTTTTTTTTTTTTGCACCATCATCTGAATCAAGTTTCAATGCAAACTTTAAAATTTTTTCCTTGTTGTTTTTAATTTCTGTTATGGTTGACTTTTCCACCTCGTAAAATCTTGCTAATGGAGACCTGCTTTCTCCCTTTGAAAGTCTCTTTAAAATCTCAATCTTCAATTTAATTGTTAAAAACTTCTGTTTCCTTTTAAAAGAAGACCATAACTTTAGTACCATAAAATAAAACTCTTTAAATGTTCAGAAGCTCTTCATTCCTATATCTAAACTTCGTAAACATTTTACTCTGTATCTCACTTGCACGTATCGTGTTAGTTGCAATTTCTGTGTGCCATGTCCTTCGTTATTGATTGGTGGTTATCTTTTTTTTTTACTATTTTAGATTTTACAAAAAAAAAAAAGAAAGGAAAAAAAAGTCATAGTGAACAGAAATATGAGATTAAAAAGTGTTACGTGTAGTTAGTACTGTATGTATATTAATTAAGCTATGTACGTAAGTGCAATTTTATTTTTATTTTGCTAACCTGTGGATAATATTCTTCCGCTTTTCACGTATCATTTAATTTTGTTAATTGGTAAGGTAAAATAAAAGTGGCGCCTCCGTAGCCAGGTGGGCAGGAGCAGCAGTGCGTAGCACACACTTCTTGATTAGACTGGGGTTCGAGCCTGTGACCACCAAATATGGAGGATGTAGAAAAGTCAGGGAATGACCACCGCATATCCCCGGAGCAATGGTCTTAGTTTCTAATGCTCCCAAAAACCAAATAACAAACAAAATAAAAGTATAAATTTGTGCTGTATATCATCATTATTTATAACTTGTGGATAATATATCTCCGATTTTCACTTATTACAATTGCCATTTGATGGAATCAAAATTCAGTTCACAAACGTGATCACAATAACTGGTGCTTACTGCAGTTATTTTATGGCACCAATGTAAAAAAAAAAAAATAAAAATAAAAATAAAATAATAATAAATGCTGGCTCGTTCAGATTTTCGATGCTCTACTGTATAAAGGACCACAGTTTTATTTTATTTTTTTGGTGTTTATAACAGTGAAATCAAACATAAAAAAAAAAACCTTGATTGCTAATAAATTGAAATAATACCTACCCTATAAATATTTAGCATTTTAAGTGAGAATATTTTGATTTGGAACTTTGTCTCAGGTTAGTTCTTTTGCTTTTTTTTTGATATATGCTCTTGGTGGTAAAGAACTCCTATAATAAGGTGAGACAGAATTTCATTAATTTTTAATAATTCCACTTGTGAATTTTAATATTTTTTGTATTAGCTTTTTTTATTTGCTTATGTTCTGAAATCGAAAATTGAAATTTACTGGATATAATTAAAGGGAGCTAAGTTTCTTTTGAATTTGTTAATCAAATTGGATTGCTACTGCATTTATTATAATACGCAAAGTATGACACGTAAATTCCTGAACTAGGAATTTTTAATCTTCATTCAAATGCCATACACTTTTCTTGTTCTTATTCTAGTGAAACTTTTTTACCCTCTGTTTTTATTTCTTATAATTCTCTTGTTACAGTTATTTGAATGTCCTTTATATTTCCAAATCTGTATTCTTTTAATGAAAAAAAAAAAAAAATCCAAGTTATAAACTTGATCAGTATAGTATTGATTAGATGCTTTGTCAAAAATGTTTTCTTTATACTCCAGCTTGACCACTAGGTTAGAGGAGTTTACAGTTAATCACTTTGATAATGAATATATTTGTTAACTATGTTTAGAAGTCATATGGGTTTGAACTAAGATTCACTCAAATGCCTGTACCATTGCAGTCTTGCACTTGGCCATCAGCCATGTGAAACAGAAACAGTAGTGTTCAACTGTATTATTGAACAAAAGATATCACTTATCTCCAGGAAGAATGCTTTCATTTGATATTAACTATTGTTATTTGAGAACTGAAATTATTTGAAAGTAGTTACCTGATAATTTCATTGTAGCAGTGTTAATATAACACATGATCCATTAGCACAAGTCTGTTGTGAAGAATGCCCTCAGAATTTTTGTCTTGCAGAATTTTTGTACTGTAAGCTTAAAATTATTTTGGTTGTTTCTGAAACAAGACCTTGATTCAGAAGTTTTCAAGCATGATTAAAAGTTTGATCACCATGCACTTCTATAAACCTTTGCAAGGTTGCAACAAACTGTTTCTTGTCTACATTTTGTTCTCAAGCTATAGATCAAGGATATCATGCTGGAAGTCTGGGATGTTATTTACCTTGACCATTATATGAAAATAATGGTAAATGACAACACTTAAAGGTGATACTAAATTTTATAAAATTTCAATAAAACTCATGGTTTAGATGAATATTTATAAGTGTTGCTTGTCAGAAGATTGTGTTTAGGTGCAAGGGCATGTCCTTATTAAAATTTTTAGCATATTTCTTTCGGTAATGCCACACTTGTGATGGGCAGAGGTTATCAAACTAAGATGTGTCCAAAAATTTTTTTCTGTTCTAAGATCATTGGTTGGCAATACAATTATACTTGTAAAATTATGCAAATTTAAAAGATGATGACGTGCTAACTCATAGACTAGTATTAACCCTGCAGCAGGCACACCAAATCATGAACAGGTGCACTGTTGCATTGCATACATTGAGTGGTTTCAGAAAAATGGTGAAATTTATAAAAGTATCACTTGTTCTGATGCTATATTAGATAGAAAATGTATTGAGTAATAGTAGCCATGTTAGTCAAAAAATAATTTCCTGACTGAGAAATCATAACCAAAATTCAATGGGAAAAAGGGATACATTGAGTAGATGCACATTTTTCCCACAAGCATGGAGAGATCTGATTTTTTTTTTTTTTTTTTTTTTTTTAACAGCTATACTTTTCCATTTGAAAAATGGTTATTGATGATCAAAATTAAGGATCATACTGGAAGCATTTTAAAATTCATACTAACATGTTAACTAGGTTTAGTGATGTGCGTGCTGCAGGGCTAAAACCAATCCACATTTGAATTTCAAAATTATTACCAAAAATTTACTTGTGTTAAGTTTAGTGATGTGATTTGTTTATTTATAATAATAGTAGTAGTTTATTGTGTTCGACATTAAATACACAGTATTCATTCATACATTTCCCTTGAACAGCCTGAGCCAGAGGGGATTTACAAGTGAGGAAGTTCAGACTGAGTCAGAAGGGGAAAGAACGTTAGTCAGAAATAAGATAGAGGATAATTTATATACATGAGGTGAATACTCCAATAACATTTACCATTCATTATAATCTTTAGCAAAAGAACAACAGTTCGTTGTCAGCAGTAATCGATAACAGTTCAACTTCCTTTCTGTACTTTTATCTTCAATGGAAAAATCAGTATAAGGTTATTACAAAAGAATTATACAATTTTAAAAATTCATTATGATTGACTTTATCCGATAGAAAATGTCAGTGGAAACAGTAATTTGCAAACGTTTTTATATGCAGATTATTTAATTGAGTTATTACATATGGGACTTTCCTTCACAGCATATAAAATGATAAAGCTAAGCAGAAAAGATTCAGTATGTTACCTGGTTTAGCAAAAACAAATTAACTACATCTTTGCAAGGTTCATATTACAACTAATTTTGTGATATGAACATTGCAAAGATCCACCAACCAGAAGCATTTATGTATGGCACAAATGGTTCACGGAGGTCAGTTGTTTGTGTAAACATCAGAGATCCAATAGATGAAGTGTCCCTTAATAAACAATTGATTGTATTCATTCTATTCATCTATAAAGCCCACAAAACTAAATGCTAAGCGCTACTAATGAGTTTAAGTCATGCTGCAGCCCACAATGTGTAAAATCGTACATTTATTTACCAATGTAGCCCTTCAACTTCATGCTATTAAAGAGGTTCAGGAAAAAGGTTTGCATTTTTTTGTGATTTTGTAGACTGAATTTTAAATAGCAGACCTGTTTGTGTATTAACAAGGATTTTTTTCTATAGATCCAGATATGTGAACTGCCACAGTATGAGACAGTATTGAAAATCCCCACCTAATTGTGCAATTTTATTTATTTAATTATACTGGGAGGGACCCTTTGAGTTTGTTTGCATTGTTGTTTTTGGATCTTATATAGTTTCATTATAATTTTTCATTGTGTACTTTTGTAATTATCCTGTCTTTGTTTGAGACAATGAAATCTAACACACAGTGGGGAAAAACTGCATCATGAGGTAGTTTTAATTCTTATAACTTTATTTTGAAATGAAGCCATAAGAATTAATCATTTATTCTCTTTAAAGAACTTTTATAGAATTAAATCATTCTTTTTGTCATGTATTTTATTGAAAGAATTACTTTTTTATTAAAATTAAAGAATAGAAAAACAGTGCAGAAAAAGAAGCAGTTGTTTTTGCAGTCATTTATCTTTGTTTCTCTGCATTGAAGGCATCAGATGTTAGAAAACGCTGTATAACATTCACTAATGTTTTATACCGTATTTGACTGTGAAAGAATTACTGGATTTCTACTTGTTTGGCAGAAGACTAAAAATATTTACCAGTCACTCATTTATCCAGTGTTATCCTTATCATAGGTAATTGTGATTTTATAACTGTAAAAAAAATTAATATGAAAATGGTTTTCAGAAGTGCTCTTGCTGCATTTGCATGTGAGCTGAGCTGTTCTGCATTTACTTTGTAAAGCATAATGACTAAAAGTGAAATTGGAAATATTTTTTCCATAATAGAAAATTTTTTTTCATTTATAAATAATTTTTTATATCTCTCTTACTGGAATAAAACATTTAAAAATTTATCTGTATTACAAAAGTCAACCTGCCTTTTTTTTTTTTTTTTCTGACAAAAATTTGCTAAGCTACAATTTAAACTGAATGTATTTCTTTTCTTGTACTTTTTTAATTATAACTGAATTCTAACTCATTAGCAGTTACAAGATTAGCACTAATGTTTTTGTAGGTGTATTTCTGTCAAAACAAATATCAAAAATTCTTAAACAAAAATTTTAGGTTTTTTTCCACTTCTAAATTAAAATAATCAGTCTTGTGTGGATTTGCTAGTCTATCATCAGAGATTAAGTGTATTTATTTAGAATAAATGTTGATTATCAGACTTTTTTGAAGACTTTAATCTTAAAAAAATAGATATATATTTTGTATATTTGTACAACTTCAAAGACAGAACAGTGGCAAGCCCCTTCTAACAAGATGTTGACACTGGACACTTTTAAAATGATAAAATTGAAACTCAAATGCATCCTTTCAGATGGTCTATAGATAAGCAAGGAATTTTGTCAATGAGATTCAAGAGATTGACCCTGTACATTGCAAGAGTTAAGAATAACTTCTACAAATTATTACTGTTTATCATTGTTTAATTAGCTTCTGAGATAGGTTTTCTTGTAAAGAACAGCTCCTTTCATGTGTAGCATTACTACAGCATATGAACCAGAGCTGTAATGCTCAATACGTTCTATGTTGATATCAGTATTTGTAAATACTTCTCTTATTATTTTACAAAGTAGCATTACAACATAATGTTCTGATTAGGGGGGAAAAAATCCTAATTTTGAGGAGATCAAAAGAGAATAAGATATTTTTGTGGAGGCTGAGCATGTGACAGGTGACCGACCTTATTTTTTTATTTATGAAAATACTATTAACAGACTGTTATACATATTTCCTGAAGATATGGAAGAAGACTGCTGCTACTTGTTTAATTAAGGTGTTTAACTTTAAGTCATAGATGAAGCAACATATAAATAAATTTAAATTTTCTCTTTATACTCCGGGAAAACCACATGGTCAGAGACAGAGGAAATACAACAAATGTGTTTTGCATATTTTAATAAATTCAAGCACATACTCCATGATGTGTCTCAGTGATCTTTCTGTAATGACTAATAGTTAAGTTTGATTGGCAATGGCTATGCATTCATATCATAATGTTAGTTTGATTGATATTGAGAAATATGTTTACTTCCAGAAGCTGTGGCACAATTTCCCATGCCTCCCATCACTTGAGAATGTGTCCAAACAGTGTTTTGTGAAATTTTTGAAGAGGAAATAATCACTGGGAGGTGGGACAGGTCTGGTTTAATCCCTGATATCTGCAATTTCTCAGAGCAGCAATTCTTTATAGGACTTGTGCACGGGCATATTTATGAAGAAGTGAGACACCTTGTGTCAATTTCCTTCCTCTTTGTTCTTTTATGGTTTCTCTTAAATTTTTGAGAACAGCTGCAGAAGCATTTATAGTGATTATTTTCTTAAGTACATGCAATCTATCGAAAGAATTCCATATCCCTCCCCCAAATGGTGGCACCGAATCTGTAGTTGTGAATTTTTAATTGTATATATGTAAATTTTCCTGACAAATTTGAGTCCTGCACTAAGTGTGAATATTCTTGAACAAGTAGCAAGAACTGACCTTTGACATGGCAAAGCATCCATGAAGGACTACCCCTCAAAAATATTATATTCTCTGGCAGTTATAGACTCTGTGATATGTCTATTTTGTATAACCTGGCCTTCACCTTTTTTTGACACATTTCTAGAGTTTTCACTTCTGTTGGCCATCTTGAGTGGGAATTATCTTCTCTGGATTCTTAACTCCGTTTAAACTGCTTATGTGAAAATATTATTGGTGTTCATGATCTACCATATACAGCTTCTGCGTTCATGAATAACTTTTGGTCCATTCCCTTTTGTTGAAAATTTGATGAAGGTCCGATTCTCAAGTTTTGTGACATCCATATTTTCCTTTGGGTTGGCTAGTTTAAAATCTCTTCTGGTCTTCTATACTTCACTTATTTGGTTGATCCCGTACAAATAAGATACAGATATTTATGAGAGTTTGACAAAACTATACTTCTTTTATGTGTATTAAGTATATTTATAGTTAAGGCAGATAACTTAGCGAATGCCCCTTTTAAACAAACTCAATGGGAAAGTTGATGAGTACTTCATTATCTATAATTTTATTATAGAAAATAAATTCACCAAGATAGATAAACTATGCTGCAGTATTATGCTAAAAAAAAAAAAAAATCTCTGTGGCAAAACAAACAGCAACTAATAGATAAATGTACAACTGAGTTTTCAGGAAAATCCGTTTTATCTGATAATCCATTTTTTGTGTACATGCCACCTTGCAATATCAGAAACTTAATTTTATCTAAGCATGAGACAGCTTCTGCAGTTGAAACATTTTGTAAGACTGATAATTCACCTTCATGATCATCTGTAGGACATGTACTTCATTCTAAAATTTCAGCACCTCTTAATATGGTGGTTTACAAACAAATTGTCATGTGCAGCACGAAAGTCCTTTAAAATAGCACCACCAGTGACATTGTGGCAGACTAACTCATCCCACAATTCTGTACTACACTTGCACATCAAAGGTTACTTCTTCATTTCCGAGCACCTCCGTAGCCAGGTGGGAAGGAGCAGCATTGCGTAGCACACACACTTCTTGATTAGACCGGGGTTCGAGCCCATCACTACCAAATACGGAGGATGCGGAAAGGTCAGGGAATGACCACCGCATATCCCGGAGCAATATGGCCTTAGTTGCTAATGCTCCTAAAAACCAACCAACCAAACCTTATTGATCTTCAATTGTGTGCCTCTGTCCAGATTCAGAAGAGGGCACTCTGTTGCTCATCTTCAGTAATAGCATTGAAAACATTCGACCATGTATTTGAAGTCAGTTGGGGGGAGGAATAATTAAACTGCACCAAACATATAATTTTTAATGACACCTGAGCTTGTCACTGATCTGTATGTAATGTGTTTTATCTCTAGAAGTGTGTGTTCCTGAACTGAATTGCATATTGTCCTGGCTGAAACACCTGTAATAATGTATGGTGGGAATATTTCTTTTTGCCTGACATTAGCAGCTGCAGCCTTGAATGAAGAGGACTTTAAAAATTCTTCAAGTTGATGGGAAATGAGCCCAGACTGCACCAATTAAGTCAGACAGTGATGTATCATGTTGACTAAGCTGCCACTGAGGACTTAGCACAGAGAGACCACAGTGTGATGTATGGTTGTCAAGTATTAGCAGAATGTTTTTGTGTTGCAGCTATTTCACGATCATTCTACTAGCTATTCACTGAATATGTTGCATCACCATGCCTGTCTATTATTGCAGTGTGTAAGGGAAAGTACATTCAAATCTCTTCCATTAAAAGAAGTTGGTTTTTCATATTTGCCTGTGATGAGCGGCATCCTTTTATTAGACATTTATAATACAGGTGAAACTGTACTGTTTCACCAGAATTATGTCTGAACAAGGATAACCGCTTATGATGCAAACAGTTTGAAATTAGTTGCCACCTGACTCACCAGTCATAGATTTACAGTGTATGCATGTTGTGTCAACCTTTGAATTATTGCAGTCAGCCAGTTCCCTGTTCAAAGTATTTATATTCAAGTCATGTATACTTGCATGTACACTAATGCCAGGTGCATAGTAAATAAATTTGATGAATTTGAAGTGCTGATTAAGTCATCAGATGCAAACATTGTGGGGATATTGGAGACATGGTGTCACTCAGACATAAGGGATGGAGAATTTGAATATATGGGGTGTGTGTTTAGTGTCAAATGGCACCAGGGGTTTCCCCCATCTCTGGTGAATATAGGGGGTACAGAAAGGACAGTGGGGAAGGAGTTATATTCTTAGTTAAAAAGCACAATAAAATCTAAAGGAGTGCCTCCAGTTGACTTGGATGGCCAGTGCAATGTTGAGTCAATTTGGTGTGACATAAGTACTGGGAAAACAGAAATGAGAGTAGGAATGTATATTATAGGTCACTTGACTGTGATGATTACAACAAACAACTGTATAGAGAAATAGTGGGGCAGTAAATCAGATTAATGTAAATGGGGCAGTAAATCTATAATTTAAGATTTTAATTTTCCAAATATTGACTGGAATTTGTGGGTTGGACACACACACACACTAGGAAGACTTTTGTGGATTTATTGGATGACTGTTTTCTACAATAGCATGTTAGAGAGACCAACAAGATAAAGCAATACTCTTGATCTGATCATCAGCAGTGATCCTCCTTGCATTAAAAATATGCAGGTAAAAGACTCACTTGGTGGCAGTGATCACAATTTAATGATGTGGGATTTACTTAAAGACATAACTACTGTCATCGGTAAAGGGATGAGTGTTTGTTTTCATAAGAGTGACTACAGTGCTCTCAGTTTTTATATTTTATGCAGTGGAACCAACTAATGATGTTACCAACAGCAAATTATAATTGGAAAGCATTTAGGGAAGTAATTGTAGCAGTTATTAGGCTTTTTATACCAACTAAGAAATGCTGTTCAAGAGGCTTAGACCTAAATGGAAGTTAGATGAACCGATGAGACTTGTGGTGGAGAAAAAAAAAAATGCATGGGATGCATATAAATTATCAGGTAATACAGAAGCCTATGGTAGATATAAACTATTTTGCAATCAAATCACAAAAAAGGTTAAGCAAGCTAAGACAGAATAGAAGTGTCTGTCAAAGAAAAGCAGCAAAGACTTCTTTACTTATATTAACAGTATAAGGAAGGAGTTGAATCACATTGGTCTTCTTGATGTTGTTGGTTTAATGGTTGATGATCCTGCTCAGTTTTGTGATAAACTGAACAGATATTTTACATCTGAATTCACACGTGAGGAATTCTTTAGGGAAGGAGATGCCAGACGTTTATCAAATTCTAACAGGGAGCTAAATGATTTTGTGATAACTGAGAGGAAAATGGAAGAGAAATTGTTGAAGCTAAACATAAAAAAAAGGCACTCGGGGTAGATGGATCTATCCAGTTGTATTAAGGGAGGCAGCATAGGAGGTAAGCAAACCCTTAGCCATAATTATGGGGGCATCTTTGGATAATGGGGGTGTCCCTGTGGACTGGCGATGTATCAGTGTATCTCCAATTCACAAAGGGCGATAAAAGGTGACTTGAGTAATTACAGACCTGTTAGTTTAACTTCTGTTCCAGGGGAAATAATGGAGTCACTGGTTAAAGAAGTAATGCAGGAATATCTAGAAAGGAGTGCATTTATACTTCAGTAAGGTGGTAGATGACTTTCATCAACTGGTGAAATACCACCACTTTGCTTATTGGAGGCTTGAAGTGGTGAAACCCATGTTTAGTCTCTAGAGTAAAGTTTTCGGCATCCCCTCGCCCCATACTTCTCCTTCAACCCATGCACAGTACTAAGTACTATAGGTTTTGATACCTTTTGTGTTTGGGGTTTTCATAAAAAAAAAAAAAAAAAAAAAAGTCACAGCATAGGTTTGTCAAGGGGCAATCTTGTCTGACCAATCTGATTGGATACTGTGATGCTGTAACAGAGGACTGGGTGCAAAATGGAATTTTGATATTAGTATTAGTAATGGCCATATGGTGCAAGGAAGTCTAAAGCTTCCTTCCACTCATGTCGGTAACTTATTCCAGTAATTTATAACTCACTGGCTAAATAAAACTTCTTGCAATTCAGACTAAACATCTCCTCCCCTTAACTTGAATTTATGGTCCCTAGTTCTGGAATCATTTATAACCATGAAAATTTCATTCTCATTCATTTTACTTTGCCTCTCAGAACCTTTAATGCCTCAATCAAGTCTCCTCTAAGGTGCCTAGGTTCCAAGATGTGCAGCCCACATATTTGAAGTCTTTCCTCATGTGGACTCCTTTTTCTGATCTCACCAGGTGAATTACCTGTTTTTGGACCCTTTCAAGAAGCTCAATGTGTTTTTTAGGTCCAGTCTCCATACTTGAATAGAGTATTCCAAGTGTGGTCTAACAATTGCCTTGTATAATTGGGTTATACGTCTTTATCTTTGTCTCTACTAGCAAATGTTCGATAAATCATCAATAGGACACCATGGGCATTCCTTGCAACCTATCTACAATGCTCGGAGAACTTCGTGTCTGAACATATCGTAACTCCGAAGTCCCTTTCTTCCACTACTGACTTTAGTTCAACTCACTAAGTGCATAAGTTATTTTGGGGTTACTGTTCTCCAGGTATAAGACCTTGCACTTTGCTTGATTAAAGCAAAGCTGCCACTTTTCTGACCATCCTTGAAGTCTAGCTAGGTCACTCTGAAGAAGCTCTGCTTTGCCATGATCAGTAACTACTCCACCAATCTTTACATCATCTGTAAATTGAGACATCATGTCCTCTATCCCTTCATTGTTGTCATTTAAGAAAATCAAAAACAACAGTGGCCCTAATACTGATCCCTGGGGAACCCCACTTCTTACATTAAACCAATCTTAGGAATACCCATTTATCACAACCTTCTGCCTCCTGCCCTGAAGCCACCCTGCTATCCATCTAAGGATTTTCCCTGTGATTCCAATCAGTTCCGGTAAAATGCATTGCTGAAATCTAAATAAACAATGTTGAAATTATTCCCTAAATCCAGTTCATGAGTGACCCTGTCAAAATAGCTAACCAGGTTTGTTAAACGTAATTTTCCCTTTACAAAACTATGTTGTGTATCCTTCAGAATTCCATTTCTATCTAAATGATCCTGAATCCCACCCTTGATCATTGCCTCCATGAATTTCCGTTCTACTGAAGTTAGACTGACCGGTCGGTAATTTTCCACTATACTCTTAGAATTGTTGTTGTTGTTACGTATTGGTGATATGTTGGTACTTTTCCAATCCAACGGAATCTCTTCTGAGTCCAGTGATGCTCTCATAATTGGCCTCAATGGTTCAATGCACTCACTTGCCATCTCTCTTAAAATTATAGAGTTATATGCCATCAACCCCAGGAGCCTTAATTGCCAATAGGCTCTGAAGTTTTTTAATTAAATAATTGTGAAATTTCAATATCATTAATTTCTTGTTTTTCAACTTCACTCTCCTAATTTCTCATTGACAAAGGTTTTTCTTCTGTAAATATCGATGCAAAGTAACTGTTGAGTTCATTTGCAACATTGGCTGGGGTATCTGATATGGGTCTGGCCAAAAATCCCGACAGCCGAGAATTCTGACAGGCCAGAATCCCAACAGTATCTACTATATTGTAAAAATATATTAATATAATTCTATATATTTATTAGTTTTTTAGTAAGTAAAATTTTACCTTATTAGATTAATTTTGTATAGAAAAAATTAAAATTTTAACGACAAATACCTCTTTCAATTTGAAGGTAATGTTTTCTGTCACAGAAACAAACAGTTTTAAAATGCGATTGGCAAATAAAAGCGGCTTAATTAATTTTACTTTATTATACTGCATTTAACTGATAATTTTTCAAGTTGAATTTTGGTATTTGTATAGGGCGTTTAAGCAATAATTATAGGTATAGCATTGAAATGCTAAAGATAAAAAACTTGAAATAAGAATACTTTCAGAATATGAAAATTTAAGAGTAATGTATTTTGGAAGCTGCGTAACATTTGTCATAAATATCATTAGCATAACTAAAACTCCAATTATACGGTATTTGTTTTTAGCTGTACTTTAACAAATTTCTTTGACAGGTACATTAGGCATGGGTGCCTGTAGGATATTTTGAAAGATGTAACAGAAAAAAATATCCCTTTCTTCTTATTATTATAATACTTAAGATTATTTAAGTATTATTATTAAGATTATTATAATACTTAAACAAAGTGTGGCACGTTACTCATTCGTCATTGTTGTAGCACGGACGTGTGCTGCCTTGCGCCAGTGATCATCCATCAATAAAACGGTTGTCTCCAGGATTGGATGTATACGCATGCCTTTCTGGCGATTTAATGCCTTAGGGTTGTTCATTATGTTTAGTGACTCTAGCCATAGGCGGTGGCGAAAGTGTCGCGCGTGGTCCACTATCTGAAAGTCGCGCGTGGTCCACTATCTGAAAGTCGCGCGTGGTCCACTATCTGAAAGTCGCGCGTGGTCCACTATCTGAAAGTCGCGCGTGGTCCACTATCTGAAAGTCGCGCGTGGTCCACTATCTGAAAGTCGCGCTTGGGGTCAAGATCGTGGTTGGTAGCCCAAAAATGTTCTGCAAGCGCGGACTGGTCAGTTTCGGCAAGCCGGATTGCTCTGTCGTGTTCCGTGAGGCGATCCTGGAGACGTCTCGATGTCTCACCTACGTAGCAACTGTTACAGGCCCTACAGGTGATACGGTACACTACATTGCTGCGTAAGACAGGTGTGACAGGGGTCTTCACACTGGAGACAAGTGAACGTAGGTTCCTACCTGGTAATTGTACACATTTGATGTTGTAACTTCTCAGGATCTTCGAGATACGTCCTGACACTCCTGGATAGTACGGAATGTAGGCGGATGATATGCCGACTTGCTTCGGAGGTCTTGGGTTGGAAGTAAGTTCTTGTGCCTGTAACAAGCATCTGTTTAGTACATGGGATGGATAACCGCATCTGGTTAGGTCCGCCTTCACACGGGAGATCTCGTTACGTCTAATTGTGTCGGTGCTGGAATGGCTCCAGGCCCTGGAGAACAGGGTGCGGGCAGTGCTATTGAGATGGCTTGGAGCGTGGCCGGACCCGTAGTTGGTGAATTGACCGCACCACATGGGTTTGCGGTATACTGAGGTCTCTAGATGTGGGCCTACGCGATGCACTAGCACGTCCAGAAACGGGAGCGAACCGTCCACCTCTGATTCTACGGTAAACTTGATGAAATTGGATAGAGAGTTGAGGTATTCTAGTAGTACGGTTTCAGAACCACGTGGTATTATGGTAAAAATATCGTCGACGTATCTACACCACGTTGTAATAGGTGTAGGTGGGTTCTGGTGTATCTGCTTCTCCAGATCTTCCATGGCGATGTTAGCTACTACGGAACTGACAGGGGCACCCATAGCAGTGCCATGTACTTGTTTGTAGAGTGAGTCTTCAAAGGTGAAGATGCTGCTAGAGAGGCATAGGTTGAGGGCGGTACAGATGTCATCAGTGGATAGTGACGTCCTGGATTGGAGGCTTAAGTCGCTCTCAAGGAGCCTCCTGGCGCAGTGCACGGCCTGTTGGACGGGAATCGAGGTGAATAAAGAAACCACGTCAAATGATGCCATGACAGAGTTATCAGGGATTGAAATGTCCTTAATGGTGTTAATGAATTCACTGCTGTTTTTAACGGTGTGAGATGTATTACCTATAAGAGGCGAGAGGAGGCTCGCGATGTGTTTGGACAGTTCATACGTTGGGGCACTGCAGCAAGACACTATAGGTCTGAGAGGAATACCAGGTTTATGGATCTTTGGTAATCCGTAGAATTGCGGTAGTTGGCAGCCAGTAGCACGCAGAAGATGGTGAGTCGCGGTCGGGATCTTCTTATCTTTAAGCCATGCGCGGACAAGTTTATTAACATTTGCTTCCAGACGTTTCAAGACTTTAACGGGAGGATCAGGTAGAGGTTCATATACGTTAGGATCGAGTAATAGGGCCAAGGCTTTCTCTCGGTAGGCTGATCGGTCCAGCACAACAGTCCGGCGCCCTTTATCCGCAGGAAGTACAACGATGGAGTTGTCTTTTCTTATAGATGACAGGGCGGCACGTTGGCGGTGGTTGAGGTTTGAGCACGTTTTTCGAGTGTTGCGGAGGACTGCGGCAGTCTTGAATCGGATCTCGTTGGCAGTTTCTTCGGGAAGGTTGGTAATACTGGCTTCTATACCCATAGCGAGCTGTGTGATGGGAGGTTTCGATGGTATAACGGCGAATTTCATACCGTTTGATAAAACACTCAGCTGCTCGTTGGACAGTTGTTTGTTACTTAGATTCAAGACGAAAGAAGTCGTGTCGTCTGAACGAGTGTTCGTCTTTAAGGAGTTAGTTTCTATGCTCAAGTTTATGAACTTGCGCTGTTGGCGTAAACGGTAGGTATCCGAGGTCTGACTAGCCCGATGGCAGATGGTATGTATAAGGTTTGTAAATACAATAGGCGAGACCTTACCTTGTAGATGTTGTAACAGTCTGGACTTGTTGTAGTCAGCGTTCCTGATTTCACGGTGGAGATGGGATATCCATAAATTTAACGTGCGTAGGCTGAAGTTAAAGCAGGCACGATCCATATGAGAGTTGTGGAACAGGGCTTTGTATCGGAACCCTTTAGGTATAATTCGATTGCTTTTGCATCTGTGTGCGAAGCGTAAATGTTGCCTGTAGCGAGCTATTGAGAGGAAGCACTTTTGCAACTGTGCACAATCGTTGTAGGTATTATGGCCATAAAGTGATCGAATAGTGACAAATGGGCCTGGAGTACTGGGGTCCATAGTTTAACAAATAGATATTTATTTAAAGTATACCCAGTATAAAATAAAATAAAATAAAATATTTCAGAAGCTTTCGGAACTCGTGTCCCTTCGTCAACTGACAAATTTGAATACAAACGTTTTCTTAAACGTTTGATTATAATTTGTATGATTTTTTTGCTGTGATTTTGATATCATTAAACTGTGATTATTGTCAGTAATGTGGTTTTTGTGAACTGATATATATATATATATAATAAAATTTTAATGTTTTTAGTGGTCGTTTTGATTACATGAAAAACATTTTTTATTGCAAAAACAGTTTCTGAGATATAGACTCCAACTTTGTTTTTTAAATACAATCGGTATGTGGGCATTGGGAATCTGGCTGTCGGGATTTTAGGCGGCACCGATAAGGGTCTGATCTGGTTTGCCCTTCTCCTTTGCATTTATATATGTGAAGAATTCCTTATCCCCACTCTTTGCCAGGCTAACCTTTTCTGTGGCACTGTTACAGATCACTTTGTAGCTGTTATAAGCTTCAGTACTTTTTATTGCTCTTAACTTTTCCCTTCTGTCTTTTTCTGCTTAAGTAATCTGGCAACTTCATTATTCATCCAACTTGGAATCCTCCTTGTGGAATAATTTTTTAATGGTATATATGCATTCTCAAGGCTTCTGTGATTGTTTTAAAGGTATACCATAATTCAATTGTATTTGCTTTCTGTGCGATATCTACCCAGTTAATAGAGGCCATGTAGCACCTTAAGCCATTGTAATTTCCTTCCCTGAAATTATAACCCATTCCTTTAACTACTGCTATCTCTCTCTTTATCATCTACCATAGAACTCTGTGATCACTTTCTGCTACTGGTTCCTGTACTGTCAGCCCTATTATGTCATCTGGTTGATGATCTGGAATGTTCTAGACATGGTGATGATCAGGTCTAGAATATTCTTTTCCAGAGTATTTTTCCTGACATGTTGATACAAATAACAATCATCTAGTTGATTTAAAAATTTTGACCTCCATGTGGAGTTTCCTTCCCATTTGCTCCAATCAATTAGAGGCAAATTAAAATCACCCATAATATGACATTCATTCCATTTCATTTGTGTGTAGAGGCTGTTATCATAATCTTCATAATCACCTGGCGTGTAGATTACTCCCACTCTCGTTATACCTTTGCTTCCAACTATCTCACATTATACAGATTCTATACTAGCATACGAAATATCTGAATCCGGGAAAGCTTTCGTCGTGCTCAGGCTGCTTTTGATAAGAAGCATGATCCCATCATTCCTTTTGTCTGCCCTATCCTTCCTAAATACATTGTACATACCATACGGAAACTCGTCACTCCTATCTCTGGGTTGCACCATGTAGTTCGAATTCACTCATTTTAGTGATGGCATTACTGTATAAACAATTAAGACAGTGTTCTTGTTTAGTTAATTACCCTGACACACCCCTTGAAGTTATTTAAGGTTGCTTCCCTTGCATTAGCTACCTGCTCATTTGAAACGTTTCTGCCTTCAGAACATCTTGCTAATATGACCAGTTGCGGTAACAAACAAGAACTTTTGATGGTATATGCAAGTGTCACTTTGACCAATATCATCAGATAAATGCATATCTATATTACCCTTGCCCCCCCCAATCTAACAATTTCCCTGAACCTATAAGGTATCCTCAATGATACTGGCAAAAACCCTTGAACTATTTTTGTTTAAATGTATCCCGTCTCTACAAAACATTCCATCTACCTACAAGTGCGGACCAAGCTGATAATTTCCCTCCAAAAGCCTTGCAGAGTCCTTCAAGTCTTAGTTAATCCACAAGACTTTCAGCATATAATTCCTCCTATCGTGTCTGGCCAGAATTTCAGACAAATATTCTGATCCTAACTTATGACATTTCTTCAGAATGGTCCTATATTTGTATAACAAATTGTCAGACTGTGTGTGCTTAATATCATTAGTCCCCATATGAATAATAATATTCTCTTTACTCCCATTAAAATCTGACAGTCTGTTGTTTTTACATCATTAATTGTTGCTCCTGGTAGACATACCCTGGTTCTAATTCATCTATCCTTATTACAAAATATATTTCTCATTTACCTGATGATGGAGTCTCTTAATAGAACCAAGTCCTTTTGAATCAGAGCAGTTTGCATTTGGTTATTCAGTTCTGGGGCCCGAATTGGGAGTGCATCATTTGGTAGGTTACTAGAGTCATGAGTCCCTGACCAGCTTCCAGTTACATTATTCTCAACGGCAAGCACCTGTTTTTTTAGTGACTCAGATCTTCTAGAAATGCACCAAATTTTAACTTTAGATCGGTACACTCCATACAACGTTGACAAAGAAAAGAATTGCCAGGTGAGCTATGATTATCTGCTAGGTCGACCTTGGAATATATGGCACAGGTTTTGCAAACGATGAAATCATGATTCACCTGAAAATTGCCATGGGCTATTTCTGTATGAGTCATGATACCCTCTGACAAAGTGTTCAAAGTGGATCTTATCACAACCATTGTTAAATTTACTAAATATCACAGAAAGTAACTTTCAAAAAATTATATTTATAATATTATAAAAATTAAATTTACAAAATAGTACAGGAAAAAAAAAACATATCAAAATGAAATTTATAATATATTAAATAAATTATTTAAAAGCAATTTTCTAACTTCCTTAATCCTCTCTAATTGGTATATGGTATACTTAGATTTCAGGAAAGTTTTTGTTACTGTTGCACATAAAAGACTGCTGTACAAATTGGAGCAGTGTTGCATTAAGGACAAGTTACTGTTATGGATAAAGGGATGGTTGAGTGGGAGAAGACAGAGTGGTTTTTAATTGGCACTGCTCTTTTAGGACTTTAGGACTAATGTTATTAGTAAAACCTCAGGGTTCAGTGTTTATGTCTAAATTTGCAGATGATACGAATGTTGACAGGGTGATTAATGGCAGTAATTAAGGTAAGCTACTTCAACAAATTTATGTTGAGGGAAATGGACCATAAGCTGCCATGCTGGTCCAGTGTGGGTTAGCAGATTGACTGTATTTAGCAGTCAGGGGCTTCAACCCTGGTCTACTCAAAGAGTGTGTGCTACTGCACTCTCACTCCCGACCACTTGGCTATGGATGCCTTTACCTTTACCTTTTACTTCAACAGAATCTAGAAAAATTGGGTGGATGGGCTGACAAATGGCACTTGAAGTTTAACATTGGCAAATGCAAGGTACTGCATATGGTAGCAGTAGTTCCAGATTAATATATGAACTGTGTACTATGCTCAGGTTAGTGGAAAAAGAAAAAGACATAGGGGTAAGTGTGCAGTTAGATATGAAGTTCTCTGAACAGTGCAGACAGGCTGCCAAGACAGCTGATGGGATTTTTTCAATGATATACAAGAGCTTTGTTTGCAGCGATACAGAGATGATTATCCCATTGTATAAGGCAGTGGTTAGGCTGCATCTTGAGTACTAGTTCAGGTCTGGAGGGGCCTCATTTTAGAAAGGATGCAAACCTTCTGGAATATCTGTAGAGAAGAGCAACAAGATTGATGAGGGGTACAGAAGGGTAAGCTTACTAAGAAAGGATTAATTTTTGCAAGTTGCACTGTTTGGAGAATAGGCACCTGTGATGTGATCTGATTAAGGCACTTAAGGCTTTGAACGGATTGAGCAAGCTCAGTGCTGATGGTATTCTTCTTCTTCTTGCTCAGACTCCATGTGTGACGGGGCATAAATTCAAATTGAGGAAGGATGGTTGCAGGCAGTGGTGAGCTGTGAGTATTTTAACAATGGGCTCACTGTTTTTCTGAATTTCTACAGTCATTTGATTGGTCACGGAAGTGACGTCATCCACGGTTTCCACCAGAGGCTCTTCCCACGCTCCCACTACCAGTAGCGTGATTAGTGCATGTGACGCATTATCGTGACTGACCGGCATGATATCTCAAGTCAAGAGCAGACTGAGGGGGGGGGGGGTGTGGACAGATGGGGCTCGTTATCCCCTTAACCATGCGTATAAGTGTATGTGTATAAGGTCTATCTAAAAAAAAAAAAAAAATGTAAAAACCTCGTCATCATGCCTCCCCTTACAATGATACCTCAATACGATAGTGTCTGGAGTTCTTTTTAGAATTTTTGAATAGTATGATGTTACAATCATACTTCCTGAAGTTACTACTGCAATAAGTATGATTGCAACAATAAAAGTATTTGTCATATGACTGCGAGAATACAAGTATTTGTTATATATTACGGTAATAATACAAATATTTGTTAACAATTTCTTTTTTTCTTCTCGCATTTTTGTTACATTCCATTGTTAGGTTCCCCTATCAGCTGCGTATGTCGTTTGAACTACAAGATCGGTACTTCAATCGACACTGTTTTCTAAATACATTTGTATGTATACTTGCAATCGCAAGTATACATCTCTTACTTTAGTTATCATAAATCCATTGTATCATGTCTTCCAGAAATTATGAAAATTTGCGAGTGTTCAATAAAAAAGCTCTTTTATTTTGTAATCAATATGCACACCCAGGGTCCTGAGCTGGATATCATCATTCTTCTTTTTCTTGGTGATTCCTTTCTCTCTCTCAGAGTAACTTGAGAATTTTTTTTTTGCTGGTGCAGCATAACCCTCAGGCTTCCTTGCAACACATGGCTAATAATACTAATACTAAATCAAAATACCTAAAAGAAACACGAAGGATGTTTCATATAAACAATCTACTGAGTGTGCTCAGCGCACGTACAACTTTTTTTATTCATCTTTTTTTTTAACAACTTGGGAAATATAATGGAAATTCTGACCACTGAGACGAAAGTTCTTTCATATTCCACGATTTCGGGTAACATATGTTTAAAATTTCTTTCAATTCCTTGTCGTCAATGGAATCATTATTTAATTTAAAATTGCTCTGTTGCATTAATAAATATCCTTTAAGGATAAAACAATGTATTTAATAACTTGTCACGAGGTAATTTTTTAAATGTGTTGTTACTTTCGAATTTGATTCTTTCAACATGCTCTCAATTTTAGCGTCATAATTTCTTTTGGAATTTTTCAAATTAGCAATAGCATTCATAGTTTGAATAATTAATTTATCTGCTTTTACCATAGTGATTCTGTAAAACTTCTGAAAGGAAGAGAGCTCCTGCAGGATGTCGATCATTAGTGCTAAATCGTTAAGAAATTCCATATTGAAAAGTCAGTTTAATAATCCCGAAAATTTAACTTCTGTTCAAAATGTTTGCACAAAGTGGGATAATTCCTTCAACCTGCAATTGCCGTCCGCAAGCTACAAGCTGCTCATCCTGGCCTGAACACACGACTGATTTTTATAGTTTCCACATCAAGTTCTTTAGCAATAATCCTTAATTCGTGCTGATTTTTGTAGTTTGGCGATATAATACATACAGTTTTTTTTTTTTTAATTATTGCCTGTATGCCATTATATTTTAGAACATTTTCTACACAGTGAAAGCCTCGACGAAGTTTCAAAATCTGCTAACATTTCATCTTCGTAAAGTTCATATAATGTCTTAGTTACCTCAATTCCCCCCCCCACGTTGCTACTGTTGCTAGTTCTTTGAATATTGTGCAGAATGTCAGAATCGCTCGGATATTCAGCTACTGTGACCATGTAAACATAGACAGGAGAAATTTACTGGAAGGCATAGATCACTCGCTTCTCCGAAAAACATATGCCCATTTGTCAGAGTAAAGGGGAACCACAACGCAGGTTGACCACAGGCTATTATCCATGTCAGGAATCTTCTTAATCCTCTGACTGGCTATGGAAAGCAGATTGATGAGCGCAACTTCTCAGTGTATAACTGCAGGTTTTAGGGACACCATTAACATTGTGAAACTGTAATCCCTTTCACACTTTCTAATTGCCTAAAGGCCAGAACAATGCGTACAAATCAAATTGTAATAAAATCAAAAATGAAGCAATTTTAAAATACATAACTGATCGAATTCTGGGCATAGTGTCCTACTCATCCCATGTAATTTTGGCTCTGGATACTCAATAATTGCATTCAGGATTTCATTTGTAAAATAAATGATCGTCTCAACAATGGGCTCGCAAATTTTCAAATAAAATAATAATGGGCTGTCGCAAGCCCATTAGAGTGGGCTTGTGACAGCCCACTGGTTGCAGGTGTTAAAGTTTGCCTTTATCCAGATGGTGGTGAATTGTTGGAACAAACTTCCATCTCTTGTTGAGTAGTTTGAATAAATTCAAGGAAGAACTTAGACTATTGGAGGGGATGGACAGGTGATGTGGAATTTTTTTTTTTTCAAGCTGATACAATCTGATAAGCCTGCTTTCTTGCATCATTTGCCACTACTAATACTGATACTAAGACTAATCAGAGATAAGAAGATTCCAGAATTGGTCCACTCATTTGTAGATTTTGATTTCTAGTTGCTGAGGTACACTGCAAAAGAGTATTTTTATAGAAGGCAACAAATCTTTCCATTTGTGGTATCTTTAGATTTTGGTTCATTGGGACAAAATTTGAGCAATGTTTTTAATTATTGTGGATAAGGAGTGAGGTGAAATCTGTATCCTTTTGCCACATCAGCCTTTTCTGGTCTCTGAAAATTTCTGACTCACATTTTGTGATCACTTTTGCTTTTTCTGGCAAACCTAAAACTACATTTTTGAGACATGTTGTACCCAGAGGCCCTCATGTGGGATCTTCAATTCCCTGCATGACCTTCAGTGATGTTGTTTGCTTGGTTTGTGCAATTGAAATGTTTTAATTTATTTTCAGTGAAAGCGTTTTCTTTGATTTCTTTGATTTGCCATTGAAAATTCTAGAAATCTGTTAGTTGTTGCACAAAGAGTAAAAATGCGGGACCACATAAGCCTATTCTTGATAATTGTATGAACATGCTGAAAAATATGAATATAAAATTACTGCTTATCTTTCATGTCCAATTATGGCAGTGTGTGCTGTTTGTGCTCTATGGCATCATATCCCTCATTAAGTTCTCTGGCTTTGTATCATAGAATAGTCTAACTGTCATCTGTTAAAGTGAATAGGTTTTTTCAATTGACATTTTACTTGTTATCAGTAAGTGAAATAACATTCAGATCTCCCAAATAAGAGAGGATGAAAAACATGTCTAAAGCATTGAAGTTTTTTTCCCCAATAAAATACTCTTCTTGAATTATTACTTGCCAATTTTTAAGGTTATAAGTAGGGTAACTTTTTACACCATTAACCAAGTGTGTATTGTGTACAACAGAAAATCACTGGTGGATACCCCTACAGATTAAAACATTTGTGAGAATTGCAGAATTTCTGCACATCTATTTTTTTTTTTTTTTTATCAAAAGTTATTCAGTGCCAATATGGGTGTATGGTATGGCATAAAACAAGGTGACTTTAAACATCACCTGCCAGGTGACAGGTGATGTTTAAAGTACTGCCTTGCATATGGGTTTTTTTAAGAATACTGAATTTTTAACTATAGTGATAGCTCTTAAAACACTTAATAGCATGCATTCTCAGATATATTTCAGTAAAATCATATTTTCAAAAATAGTTTGTTTTAAAGATATGAGTAATTATTGTTAATCAATAAAACATTATTTAAAAAAAAGAATTAGCAGTACCTTTATATACATACAATGCTTGAATTTTAGGTTACTTTATTACTAACATCTTTTGCTAGAATGCATGACTATAAAACCTTGATAGATAAAATTTTTAGTAGGCTTTCCTTGATGGAGGTCTATCTGCTTTGTAGTACATGCTTTTAAATTAAATATTCATATTCTTTAATTGATCCATAACATTTACTTCTATCTTTAATTTGGTAATAAAGGACCGTGAGATAGGGACTTAGACCTTTTAGTGAATAATGATTTAATTTGGTAATAAATATATTTTTTTTGAAAATCACCTGTATTCAAGGATATTTGAGAAAACATGTTATAAATATTAAGAGTTAGTACTATGATTACATGTATTAGTATATTTCTACAATACATAGTAATATAGTCATTTTATTTTACCGAGGCAGTGCTGGATTCTGTGATCTTGTCTGATTTTTGTAAACCAAGTGGATCATCACAGCATGCCTTGTAGGTTGGTTATAAAGTTCAAAAATGAGATTCCACTTTTAACATTCAGTGGTTAGTTTATTTAATCACTTCCCTTCCTGGTGACATGCTTTATTTATATCTCATTTATATCACTTTGTTAAATTTTTTCTGTCAAAGGAGTCAAGGAATAATTGGGGGCAGGGGGCTACGTTTGGATTTGATCACATGTACTCAAAGTATTAAAAGCATATATGAAACTGTTTTATTCATTACTTGTAGCTTATGGTTACTGTTATTGTTTTGCCTATAATATCCTCATTTACTGTATCGGTTAGTCATTTGCACGAACACACCAGTTATTTAATTTCACGTTTAAAAATTAACTCATTCAATTCTGGCTAATATCATAAATGCAATCCCTGGTTGAGATTTTTTAAATTATATGCGATTCAAAAATATCTTTGAAGGGACAAAATTATTTTTTAGAGGGCCAGTATTGTGAACATATTCAAGAGCGGTTTTGATTAATACATGTCACTTTTTTCCCCACTGTTGGAACGTGTCTGTACTGTATCATATATGGTCATATTGTACAGTGGTATTGGAATTTCTTTTAAAACCACACATGGAGACTGATATTGTATTTCATAAAAAATGAATATAATCTCCCATGATAAATGGCTTTTTTTCCCTCTCTTTTCTCTTTTTTTTTTTTTTTTTTTATGAACAAGTAGGGGCTAACATGCAAAGTTCCTTTTCCCATTTTGAGCTCTGAATCAGGGAGACAACATTTGTTATAAATTCTCTTTAAATAACTTTGATATAATGGGCTTGACCGTATTTGATATAAATGAAATACACTGAAGCTTGTTTTGGCTGTTCTTTTCAAGGAAAGGAAAGGATCATATATATATATAGCATTTGTTGCTGTAGCAATAAATGCCATATTTCTATGTTGTACCAAATGGTTAGCTGGGTCACTGTGCTGTGTTACAGGACAAGACACCACAGGTGTTGATCACACATGGCTGTCCCACATTTGGCTGGTTGTTCGACCACTGTTGAGAAAGTCAGAGTATTCAAACACGACAGAATGGGAACACTTAACCATGTTGGTTTTTCTCGAGATACTGGCAGCACCACATCACATCTTGCCCCGGAAATTATTCCACATTCAAAGTCGAAAAGATATCTACAATGACTCATTCTTCTTCTTCCTCACAGACACTCAAAAACTGATCACACTTGTGCAAACTACTATGTTACATCAGCCATTACCTAATTTGAGCTTCACTAGCATCACAGAGCAGTCAATTTCTACACAACAGGGGATTGCTAATGCAGAGCAAACTGTGTGTGCGCACGCGCGTACACACACATACACATGCCCCAAAAAAGAGTAGTATTTATCAAATTAGCCTGATCACTCGCTGCAGGTGATGACATCTAATTTATATACTAAATGCTGGTGTTTCCCAAAGTTCATTTCTTTCTCCCTGTGTTTTCCTCTTGTATATTAATGACCTTCTTCCATTGACCAGAAATCCTATCCATAGTTTCGATGATGATGATAGCACGTTGCATTCCACCTACCAGTTAGTAGTAGTAGTGGCATGTGATGCAAGAAAGCAAGTGTATGAGCTTATGCAAACTGTGTGCGCGCGCGCATCAGCCAAAAAAAAAAAAAAAATCACACCATTGCCTCCAAATGCCTGTCCAGTTCCTCCTTAAATTTATTCAACCTATCAACTTCCACGACAGATGGAAGTTTGTTCCAGCAATTAACCACCCGCTGGCTAAAGGCAAATTTCTGCACATCTATTCTACATCTGTCTTTTCTTAATTTGAATTTATGCCCCTTAGGTTTGTAATCTGAACAAGTGGAAGGATCCCATCAGAATTCAGCGTGCTCAACCCATTCAAGGCCTTATATACCTCAATCAGATCAACGTGCAGGTGCCTAGTCTCCAGCCACTGCAATTTGCAGAACTTAAGCCTCTCTTGGTAAGAGGATCCCTTCATTCCCCTCACCAATCTTGTTGCCCTTCTCTGCACACGCCCAAGTAAATCTACATCCTTCCTAAAATGAGGCCTCCAGACCTGTACGCAGTACTCAAGGCGTGGCCTGACCATTGCCTTATACAGAGGGATAATCACCTCCTTTTTCCCTGCTAGCAAAATTCCTATATATCATTGACAAAACCCCATGACTTGCCCTGACAACCTGTCTGCATTGCTCAGAAAACTTCATATCTGACTGCACAATTACTCCCGGGTCTTTTTCATTTTCTACCACCTTAAGTGTAGTACCACCCAGTTGGTACGTTTCTCTGGGTTACTTCTACCCATATGCAGTACTTTGCATTTGTCAAGGTTAAACTTCAGTTGCCACTTCTTAGCCCATCTACCCAAATTATCTAGATCCTGTTGCAGTAGCACACTGCCATTACTGTCATTAACAACCCTGCCAACCTTTGTATCATCTGCAAACTTCGAGAAACCTTGCTCTGTTTGTTTGTTATTTGGTTTTTAGGAGTATTAGCAACTAAGGCCATATTGCTCCAGGAATATGTGGTGGTCATTCCCTGACCTTTCCGCATTCTCCGTATTTGGTGGTGACGGGCTCAAACCCCAGTCTAATCAAGAAGCGTGTGCTACGCATTGCTGCTCCTTCCCACCTGGCTACGGAGGCGCCTCCTTGCTCTGTACAAACAGCTCCAACTTCTCGGACATCCACTACCAATTCCTTAAATGCTCATCTCCAAGTAATTATCCAGTGGGGGCAAAGATAACTTAGTTGATATCAATACATCTAAAACTCAGTCCTATCTTATATCTTACAAAAAAGGATTCTTCTGCTCCTATTCTTCGATGACACTCAGATTTCTAGACAAGATCATTGGGATTACCTTGACTTCTATCTGACTTGGCATAAGCACATCACAAATATTGCTTCTTCTGCAGCTAAAAAACTGGGTTTTCTCTTTTGCTCTCGGCATTATTTTTTTCCAAACGGCTGTTCACTATGTACAAGTGGCATATCTGCCATACCATGGAATATTGTTCCCATATTTGGGGTAGGCGCCTCCGTAGCCAGGTGGGCAGGAGCAGCAGTGTGTAGCACACACTTCTTGATTAGACCAGGGTTCAAGCCCCTGACCACCAAATACGGAGGATGTGGAAAGGTCAGGGAATGACCACTGCATATCCCCGGAGCAATATGGCCTTAGTTGCTAATGCTCCTAAAAACCAAACAACAACAACATATTTGGGGTGATGCCCCCAAAACCTCCTCAGACTTCTAGATTCTATTCAAAAGAGGGCAGTTAGGTTAATTAATGACTCATATCTAAAATCATCTCTCTCTCTCTCTCTCATTCACATATACACTCTGTTTCTGCTGCACATCTTTTCTTTAGATACTTCCATGGGCACTGTTCTTTTGAATTGGCTTCTATAATTCCTACTCTCTCTTCCAAACCAGTCTGAACACATGCTACAACCATTCAGCATCCTTTTACTGTCTGACTTCAAACTAACAGAACCAACTTTTCTTCTTCCCCATTTATTCCTTCACACATATTTCCCAAAAATTACAATCTGCAGAAATTCAACAATATCTGTTTTTCATCTTCTCAACCTTCAGCCCATGCATGAAATTGATAATATAGATCAGAATCTCTAGCTGTTAAGAACTCCATTTGGTGTTGACTGTTTATCGCGGATTATTGATTATCAGCCGATGAAAAAGTGTCAAAAAATTTGTTTCGGGATTGTTGAATGATGATCAGTTCACCATTGTGAACCTGAAAAGAAGAGTGGAAATGGATCCTAATTTTACTAGTTACTTTTTTACTAGTAATGAAATGTGCATGTGTGGCTTTGACACCAAAACAGAGTTGTAGTCACTCCATGGAAGTTACCAAACCTGCCCCATCAAAAAAAAAAAAAAAAAAAAAAAATTGCCGGAGGTTCATGCGAAAACTTTTTTTTTTTTTTTTTTAAATACAGTAGAGCATCAGTTATCCTGAATAGTTAAATGTTAGACCTCTTCCAGATAATCAAAGGTAAGGTAAAATTAAATAAATTCTGTTATGTATTAAGGTAAAAGAAAAAGACTAAGAAGCATGGAAAAAAAAAAATTTATTTAATTAAAAAAAATAATAATAATAACTTAAAAATTCTCACATTTATGCATGTATGTATATTCGGATAGGTATTTTACTTCAAATTTTATGTGAAAAAAAATTTTTAAGTAATTTTTTAAAATAATGTTCGATTTGTTTTTTGTAACCTTTATTTTTTATTATTATTTTTTTTGCTGCGAAATCTTTCAAGTTCCTTAATAATATCAATTTGATTATATCATATTCCTCCTGGTTTTCTGTCCGTTTCAGTGCTGTTTCTTTTCATTGGCATTTTACCGTAAAAAAACAGAAAAATAATAAATCGCACAGTTTCGGGCTGATATTATTCTTACCAAATCTGGAGTTAAACTAAACATAATATGTCATGGGAAATTGGGTTCACGTAAGTGAATGGCTAAACTCTGTCACTCATGGTTTCTGAGAAAACCCATTAGTCCTAATCCATCATTTCACCATATATACGACGTAAAAGAAAGACAGAAATACTCTCGTAGCATAATGAATATTTGTCCCAAATACTACCATTAATAAAAAAAAAAAAAGGAAAAAAATCAGCCTTTCAAATTATTCCAGATAACCGATGTTCTACTGTATTTCAGAATTCCTTATGAATTTGTTCAGACTGGTTAGACGATACACAAGGCCTATTATAAAGAGAATTCCGATTCATTTAAGGGAAAACATTAATGAGAACATTACCAGCTGTTCGAAAATGATGGATGGTTGTTTCTTTACCATGAAAAAGATGCCTGCCGCACCACACACTATGTTCAAGAATTTTTGGCCCGAAAAGCATTCCCGTAGTATCCACTCTTCTTATTCACCTCACCTTGTCTCATTGTTTTTTTTTTTTTTTTTTTTTATCTCTAATTCGAAACTGAAAGGGTGGAAGGAATATTGTGACATATGCATATCATTGGGAGAAACCACTTCGAAGGGAAAAGGCCTCAAGTGTTGGGAATAGACATATTATAAAAGTTCTTGAAATGATGTACTGTTTTTTTAACAGCAGATAAAAATTTTTAATACAAGAACAAGTAACAAATAGTGGCTAAATACATAAAATAAATGAAAAGAGATACTGTATTACAGCTAAGGCTGATAAAGCAATAAAAAAATTAAAAATAAATAAAACAAAAAAAATAGTAATTAAAAGCATTAAAGTATGTTGCTTTTAGACCTGAATGTTCTTTCATCAGATTTGAAGCATGGCATAGCTTGCAATTAAATAGAAGGGTAGGTATTTTATGTGCTAAATGCATGTCTGGATATGTCATATGGCTTGAGTGGGGGGGGGGAGGTGTGTGTGTGTGCGTGTGTGTGTGTGCGTGCGCACACACAATGAAAAAAAAAAAAAAAAAGGAAGGAATAATTTGCTAGACCCCAGAGAGCACTTCATGTAATAGCTTATATAAGAAATCTGCCATCACTTATCACGATGTAAGATCACTGACTGTATAATATGATGTATGTGGATCCCCTATTTCAATTGATAATGGGACCTGACTCTCTCTCTCACACTCGCAGTGCTTCTAAACTACGAGCAACCAGTTGATTGGCACAAGAATTTTTATATTGTGCTTATAAAAATGTTTGGCTAAGGTAAAGAAAGCCTGCACAAGAAGCATGCAAAAGTTTGATGAAATTTACCGCTAAAAGTACTTTGCTGTAACGGCATTTGTATTGTTGCTCGCTCAGTAAACATACAGTGGGTGTTATCGGACAGGAGTAGAAATTGAATCCCATGGGAGATTGAAGCCCTCCTGAAGTGAAAGGGGTAACCTGACCTTTTTTCCTTTAGAATCATTGGTGGACTAGTGGATAAATTGTTTAAGAAGAAGAAGAAGAAAAAAAAAAAAAGGCAAAGGCCACACGAGAAGCACGGCAAACTTAGAAAAAGTTTACTGGTGAAACTACGTTACGAACATTTTTTACAACGCCAGAACTTCCAATATGACTGTTCGTGATTCAATTAGTGATTCTAAAGAAAAAAGGTCAGGTTACCCCCCCCCCCCCATTTCAGGAGGGTTTCAAGCTCCCGTGGGATTCAACTTCTACTCCAGACTGATAACACCCACAGTCTGTTTACCGAGCGATCAACAGTGCAAATGCCGTTACGGCAAAGTACTTTTACCGGTAAATTTAGTCGAACTTTTGCATGCTTCTTGTGCAGGCTTTCTTTACCTTAGCCAAATGGTTTATCTACCTTAATTCTTTTTTTGAAAAAATAATTTTAGAGGTTTTTGACCAAACCTCAAATAATGTCAGTTGAGTCACTGAGAAAACTCAATGTAGCTGTTGTTTGATGAAGTTGATCTTCAATATGACAACTAGCTGTTGACATAAAGAATAGTTTTTCCAAGTTTACCTTGATATCCAGGCTACAAAGAACACCACATGTGAAGAAATTGATTTTTAAAAATATTTTTTTTTATTTTGCCTTTAGAAATCTGAGATGTGAAAGATTTTTAGATATTTAAGACATTAATAGACATCATCCTTAAAATCTCTGAAAAGGACAGAGGTCATTTGGTATTTTTCCATTAATCAGCAGTTTACTATGTAGATTTTCTGATTCTTTGCCTTTAGGAAAGTGTATTATTGAAATAACTATCGCAACTTTGAATCTTTGACTTTTTTATTATTGGAATTTTTTTAAAGGCATTTCAATGAGATGTAGTTTTTATTTTCAGCTTGATAATTCTGCAAAATGTTTAAATAATTATAAGTTGGCCTTCATAACACTAATCATAATTAGGTTAATTTTCATGAATTTCTTATTAATTTACTTAACATAGCAAAATTCTGATAAAGTTGTTGGGTTATTGTAAAATAGGAATTATTTTCCCCTTAAATTTTTTAAAATATTTTTCATTTCTATTTCTTATCTATACATAATTTTGACAGACTTGTCCACTTTCTCATGTGAGCTATAAATCTAATTCCTGAAACACATACTGGTTTGTCATTGTTTGATTCAGTAATTAATGAGAACTGGTAACTAATTAAGATTGGTTTAACAGGTTGCTTAATTTTAAAGTGAATATAGTATTTTAGGTAATGTGTTATCATTTTGAACCAACTGCCTGTTTTTAAACTATAGTGTAATATTAAATCTGTTTAAGTGAAAACCATAACATTTTAGTTATGTTACAAGTTTTTAACTTTATGTAGTCATTTACTTATACCTACTTCATTCAGTCTTCTAGGCATAGACTGAGTCTGCATCAGGTGCAGTGTTGCAGTCCTCTGGTAAAGATAATCATACTACCTGGTAATATGGGAACAGACACATATAAATGTCAAGAATTTCGGTGAAATGCATATGATGGATACGCCTTTGTGCTCATTAACTTTTCTATAGGTACATGGAGTGATATTAAAGTAGATTATATATAGAAAAATGTAGCCACCAAAAAAAAGTCTAAAGGTCACAGGCTGCTTTGATTAGAATGAAGACAACTGTTTTTTATCTCTTTATTTTGAACATTTACATACATTGTTACCACAAATGTTATCCTCAGATTTCTTGTTTATACCTTGTTATTACTCTTATTACACATCATTAATGATGTACTTCAGATATCCCTGAACTACTCAAACAATATAAATATCAATTTTGCACTTTTCCTATTAAGAAAAATGCTTAAGTTTAAATAATAAATATGAATACTTTAAGCATTTTATCTATATTTATTTTTCATTGACACATTCTACAAGATTTTGATTTTAAATGAACTTAATTTTAGATGGGAAAGAGCTGGGATAATGATAATTCTTGTTATCAGTTGTATACCATGTAATACTGTGCATCGAAACATCAGACAACAGTATGCAAACATGTCAAATGTGCAAGAACATATGAAAACTGAATCGTGTAAAATAATTCAAAGTGATATTTGCTTTCAATTTGAATGTTATAAATCATCAGAAAGTACAATAATCTGAATTTGTGATGACTGACAAGATCCACTTGCCATTGCATGCATCCAGTAGGCATCCAAAGTGCATGTGGCAAATTTGAACAAATCTTGTCTAAAATAAACTAACAGTGGCTCAAGTAGCATATATCTTCATACTGCCAGCTCTTTCCTACCTACATGTTAATGGTTTCATTCTCATTTAAAATAATCGCCCTGTAATTAACAAGAAAATTAATTTTACTTTGAAAATCAGCTGAGATGAATTTTAATATTTTTGATCACTTTATTATACTGGTAATATTATATAGCTTATTTAACAGTGACAATATGATAGCACATTATGGCAGTAAAGAACAAGAAGAGAATAATTTTTAAATAATTTTTGGCCAGTCTCATAGCAATTACATAACTGCAATTGTGATATGCCAAAAAATTTTTTTTAGGATTTCACTCATTGTTTTCTTCTAATAATTTTAATTGAATATTTTAACAGTTTTTGTCAACCCATCTTCACAGTTACAGATTTCTCTGTTGCCACAGTTGTTCACAGTTACATCATATCAAATTCTCTAAAGCATCAGAAGTTCAGTGTTAGGAAATTCTTAAAATAATTACTAGCTCACGTTTCCATTCATAAATCCATTAACCATACCTCTTTGCTACCCAGAGCATTATTATATATACAAATACTTCATCTTAATGTCTTTTTTGCACAGGTACTATTATAATAGAAAACACTTCTAACACTTATACATATTTTTTTCTGTGCCTAGGTCTGGTATATGCACTATTTTAAGAATTGACCTATAATACAATTTTCACCATCTGAAAACTGCTTCAGACTACTACATTAGCAGTAAAACCAATGGGCATAGTTTTAATGTTAATGTGTTTTCATTCAGTTATTAATTATAATTACATAACAAGAAAAGCTACTTGGAACTTAAATCCTGAGGGTTCACATTACATCTGTTATTTGCAGACAGCAAAAAATAGATCCTTCTCATTTTGGATATAATTTTAGTAGTAAATCTCTTAGATAAAGGTTAACATTGGTATGTAAACTAATTGATAGCTCTTATTTGCTGTGAAGCAACAGTTAGCAGTTGATCTATTTACCTTAAAAGAGAGTAAATGCTTGAAGATTTTTAGGCAGTTCTCTGCCTTATATTCATTTTCCCTTCTGCAGTGGAAATTAGTATCTTCTCTCATCACATGCCATGCCACGCTCTTGAATATGTTGTATATCAGGAGTGCTGCTAGTTGGTGTTGGTATGCCATTATGGTAGTGTGAACTATACTTAGTAAATTAAATTAATGAATAAACTTTAAAATAGTCAGTAAAAACAGCTCCTTGTGAATGAAAAGGCACTTTTCCCGTCTGATTTAATATTAGTAGTGGGAAATGATGCAAAGAAACAAACTTATACAGCATCAGCCAAAAAAAAAAGAAATTACATTTGCCTTTTTTTTTTTTTTTTTTTTTTTTTTTTTTTTTAATAATTTGTCCAGTATTTTTTTGAATTTATTTGAAACTACTTAATTCCACGGCATCAGAAGGCCAGTAATTAATTATTGTCTGGCCGAAGGCAAATTCTCACATATTTATCCTGCAACCATCATTTTTCAGTTTAAATGCATGTTCCTTTCTATGTTTTGTCTGAGAAAGAGTAAGGATACAATTGCCATTTTGTTTACTCAAACTGTTTAAAGCCTGTAACATTTCAGTCAGGTCTCAGTGTAGAAGCTATTTCCAGATGCTGCTATTTACAGAACCTTGGTAAGAGCCATTTTGTTGTCTTAGCTCATCTTGTTGCTCTTCTCTGTGTCCTTTCCAACAGGTCTGTGATGGAGGGTATTTTGATAGATCTATACTCTTAATGTGTTACAGAAATATACTGTAGAGTTTTTGAGGGATTTAAACTAAAACAGATGTGGTTTCTGTTGAAACAATCTGATGTTTATTAAGAGAAGGAAAGTTATCATTGTGTAAGTGATGGAACAGAGTGTATTTTGTTTTAGAGAATACAGTTGGAAACCAGAAAGGAGTTAGTTGAACAGACATTTTGTCACCCGGGCTGTAAAACATTGACAGATCTGCTAAATAACAGATCCTGTTGATAGATAAAGCAGCCAGTCATACTTGTTCAAGAACTTATCTACTTATTATAGGAAAAGTATTAGTTTAAATGGTTATCACAGACTGTACATGTTTTGCTGATACTGCTACCAAATGTTTTGATATACCTTAATGTTTAAACCAGTGCATATTTAAGATTTTTGTGGTTAACCTTTATACAAAGCTTACTGTATAGTTAACAGAAAAAAAATTAGCAGTAATCATTCATTTCAAAATTTTCAGCTCCTTCATTTTTATGATAGAAACTGCGTTTGTTTAGACATTGATCACTTGCTTCTAGGTAAATAATCTTTGAAGTACAGCTGATCGAATTTTACTTCATTATATTTTACATTTATTTACAGTCAGACTATTGTGGCATCATTGACCCTTATGTTCTTGATGTTCTAACTGCTAACCCTAATGTTCTGAATTTTTTATCTATAAGGTTATTTTTAATTTGGAAGAGAAGTTGCAGTGTAATGATATCCTGCTCTTAGTGAAGAAAAATATGGCAGAGTTGCAGCTACATAATCAGTTGATGAAAATTGCAATGAGCATTTATGGCAGGTTAGCAGAACTCTGTCTTCAGAAACGACTTCCTGAAATGATTGAATTAACACAGCAGCTGAATTTGCTGGTGTCTCAAGAGCTTCAGTGTACAGAGTGCGATACGAATTGGAGAACAGAGGTGAATTGTTAACACCACTTCTTCAGTAGCCAAAGCAAATTAGTATTATCAGTTGGCTGGAAAAATATATGGCCACTGTAGTTGAGTGATCAAACATGAGGGTACAGTAGTATGTGGACTTGAATTTCCTGTAGTTCTAGCCCATGTGACTTTTAAATATGGTTGTGTTCTTGTATTCTCTCTGTGTTACATGACTGTACCAGGGTATGAACAGAATTTATTTTATATGATGATTTCACAAAATTGGCAAGTAGTAGAAAAGTCCATGGCTGTTTTTTTTTTTGTAATGAATATTGTACCCAAGTTGCTTGCCAAGAACAATGAGTTTTACCTATATTATTGTAAGCAGCAGTACATTATTTACTGTGATCTTGACTTTGTATGGTATGCAGTATCTTGGACACTATACAGTAGATTGCTATTTAAAATGCAACACTGATGGACAATGAATGAATGTTTTACATATTCTGAAATACATAATGGAAAGTTTTGGACATAACAAAGGGATGCAATTTTGAAATAAATTGTTTGTACTCTAGGATAACCACACAGTCAGAGGAGTTTACAAGATAGAAAGAATACAAAATCACCATATTTAGCAGTAACATTCTACTACTGTGCCCTCATGTTTGGCCAGTCAGTTATAGTAGCCAAGGTAAAATGGGCATTGCTTATACAGTCAGACCTATTATGTCTGGCTATATCTGAGGTTTTAGTAACTGATTTAATTGTGACATCACTGCAAAGCTTGGCTGACATTTGCTCCCATCAGCCCATTTCACTGGCTCTTGCTTGGTACCGCCATAAGCTGTTTGCCTCTGTCAATATCATCTCGTCTGCATTCTACATTACTTTTGTTTTTAAATTTCTCTTGGGTGGCTTGCTATTTTATTTTATTTCTTTTTATATCTTATCTTAATTTTTAATCTTTATTTTTTACTTTAGAAGTGATCTGGTTTTCATTTCTTTCTTTGTTGGTCTCTGTCGTGTCGGCTATGAAATAGACGTCAGCCTACTTTTTTACCTCTTGCTATGTATATTTCATATCAGAAACAGAGGCCTTGGTTCTTGCTATATTTCCATTGGTTTTGGCTGCTGACCCTTGATAATGAAGTTAAAATCAGATCTATAGCATTAAGTACTATATGTATTTTTATTTTAATACATCTGATGTAAGGCATCTCCGTAGCCGGTTGGGCAGGAGCAGCGGTGCATAGCACACGTTTCTTGATTAGACCGGGGTTTGAGCCCGTGACCACCAAATACGGAGGATGTGGAAAGGTCAGGGAATGACCACCATATATCCCGGGAGCAATATGGCCTTAGTTGCTAATGCTCTTAAAAACCAAATAACAAACAACATCATAACATCTGATGTTGTCAGCATTCCTCCATTTATTCTCTAATCTACTTATCTACACACACACATTGGCTACAGCATTTGTGAATTTCATTACAGTTAGAGTAAATTTTTGTAAACAACACCATATGACATCCTTCTTTATACCAAGAATCCACTTTTAGATAGTAGAAACTGCTAATTGCATTACTCAAAGTGTGAAGGAATTGATGGACGATTTTTCATGTTGTTGAAGTTTGTTACTGGCTACAGTTAGTGTTTTCTGTAATTATGCTATTGTAACCCAAAGAGGGGTTACAATATCTCTGCCCCTCCCTTCCCATCCTTGGGAGGGGAGGGGTAGAGAAAAGAAAAGGGAAAAGTTCAATAGCCTGATCCAGAACATAACCCAACCTTACTGTGTTATTTTCTATGAAGAATAATTCTTGAGATATGGTTTTTTGCCATGTGATGATTTCCAGGAATTGTATTAATCATATAACTCAGCGGATTCCTTAGGATAAAACGGTCCTCAAGTGAAACTTTTTTTATTTAATGAAATGATCAAGGTTATTGCTCCTGTTTCTTTTAAAGTTGACTTCATATTGCAACTCTGTTATTTTGCATAGCCCTGTGTTTCTCAATTTTGAAAAGGATTTTAGAAAGTACCGAAATGAAATGATATTGAAAGGCACTTCTAACAATTAAGTCTTTTCTTTCTGAAAAGAATCACTGTACTAAATTTTGATAGATTTTATTCTTATTAAGCTTTAATTTGTAGTGTCAAGTGAAGATTGTGCTTGGTTACATTAAAAGCGAACAGCTGGAAAGTACAAAGGGTACTAGGAAAGTTTTGCAATATGACGCAACAATGAATCACAGGAAGCTGCTTGTTGCTGCATGTTGAGACATGTTCATACGTGCATAGTAGCCGCCGCGCCAAGTCGATGGGCTCAGTTATTCATTAGTAGTGAGAGTGTAAAGTGCTTGCGATGGCATCGTGGTCACAAAATGAGATAAGGACAGTTTTGCGGTATAATTTCGTGCGTGGTTTAACCATAGACCAGTGCTTAGAAGAAATGACTTTTGAACTAGATGATGATTGTCCACATCGTACAACGATATTCAGGTGGTATAGAGAATTCCAAAGGGGAAATTTCACTCTGGAGGATTCTGAGAGGCCGGGAAGGCCACGAACGTCAGTTACGGAGGAAAACGTTACTGCTGTGAGGAAAATGCTTGACGAAAACAGGCGAGTGACCTACCAACAGATAGAGGATACTTTGGGCCTAAATGCACCAGCAATTCGTTCGATTCTGCAAGATCATTTGCACGTGAAGAAACTTTGTTCTCTCTGGGTGCCGCATCAACTGACTGAAGAGCAGATGACACGACGTGTGACTTGGTGCCGGGAGATGTTAAAAAAGTTTGATAAGGGACAATCTCGGTATGTGAACAACATCGTGACAGGTGACGAGACTTGGCTGTACTATTACGATCTGCCGACCAAGGCTCAAAACAAAGTTTGGGTCTTTGATGATGACGACACACCCGTAATTGTCAGAAAATCCCGATCTGTAAATAAGAAAATGATAGCTGTATTTTTCAAATCGAGTGGAATTGTGGAACGTGTCGTTTTGGACACGCAGAAGACAGTCACAGCTAAGTGGTATACTGAACAATGTCTGCCTAAAGTCATTGGATCTATGAAGAACCTGCGGCCAAAGTCAAGAATGGACACCTGGTACCTCCATCACGATAATGCTGCAGCTCACCGTGCCAAAGCCTGCACCGAATATTTGACCACAACAGGACTGAAACTTCTCGAGCACCCTCCCTACAGTCCAGACCTTGCTCCCTGCGACTTTTCACTGTTCCCGCATGTGAAAATGAAGCTAAAAGGGAGGCGGTTTTCCAGTGATGAGGACCTTCTACGGGCTTGGGACAACGAGTGTGCTTTACTCCCTAGTGAAACTTGGCAGAACTGGTTTAAAGATTGGTTTCAGAGGATGGAGAGGTGTATTGAATGTAGAGGAAATTACTTTGAAAAAATTAAATAAACAAAGCTGTATTGCAAAACTTTCCTAGTACCCTTTGTATATTAGGAATTTACTTTTATTGAAAAAAAAAAAATATATATATATATATATATATGTATATTTTATTTATTTCATTTTTTATTTTTATATATCATAATGTAATGTCGTTATGAAATTGTTCTTATTGATGTTGTGCGTACGAGGTGTGGCAATAAAGTTGCCACAGAATAAAAATAAAACCAAAAATGGTTTTATTTTTATTCAAAGTAATCGCCCTGATTGAATGCACTTATTACACCATTCTAAAAGTTTTTGAAAAGAGGCAGTGAAAGTGACTAAAAAGATTATGTTCAATTTGGCAGTTCGTTGTTTTTTTTTTACCTCCGCAATATCCTAAAATCTCTTTCCTTTGAGAACAGTTTACACTTTGGGAAAGAGGAGGAAGTCCACTGGTGCTAGATCAGGAGAGTAGGACAGATGTTATCTGTACAATGCCGTGTTTCATCAGAATTGCCTTCAAAAAGTGTGGAATGAATGGGACATGTGATGCAACAAGAACCAGCTGCTTTTCTCTTGAAATTACTGCCTCGCCCAGGAAATACACTTCAATAGTCTTTGAACCATCTGCATATAGAATGCAGCCTAGACTTTCTTCCCTTCAGGTACAGATTCCTTGTCACTCTGTTTGTCGAAAAACACAAACAATATAGTCTTGATCCTGGACTTCTGTAAATGAAACTTTTTGGGCCTTGGTGATTTTGGAGTCAACTGCCTGCTCTTTGTCATTTTGAAATACCCACCACTCATCTCCATTGACAATACTGTCAAGGAAATTAAAATTGTCTGGATAAAATCTTTACATGATGGCACTCTTTGTTGCTTCTGCCCATCTGTGAGGCTGTGTCCCAAATTTTGCACAGTCCTTCCTTTCCTCTAAATCCTCATGTAGAATTTGACAAACTGTCTCCTTTATCCAACTCATCAGCCATCACTGTTAGGGTCAAATGATCTTTGCCCTATTTTCCTGAACTTTTGCAACTCTGTCCTCATTTTGAGAGGTTGACTGACACCCACTTCTTTGGTCATTGTGAATGTCCTCACGTCTGTTTTTGAACCTCTTATACCATTCAAGCACACTGGTATGATCTAACATTTCGACACCATTTTAACAGTTTTTAACATTTCAGTTTTATGTTTCTGTTACAGGCTTTCCCAGTTTAGAGCAAAATTTGATATTTTTTCGTTGTTATGTTTCAAAATTGTGACATGGAATGTTAACACTACTGATGGAACTGGTTTTTACTTGTCGGCTTACCGGATAATCTCTATACTACCATCTGTGAGGTGGACTTGGCACATCATGGTCTTAGTTGCCCTTGTGCCATAAAAGCCAAAATCAAAACCATCTGTGAGGAAGTCTGAAAATAAATTCCATTTATTTTCACTCATCGAACATGACCATAGTGGCACCAGTCTGGGAACTTTATTACCACGCCTCGTATGCATGTGTGAGTATTTGATTATGTAGCTGAGCCTTTCGTATTTGCTCCTGTTTATGGCCCTATACTCAAACACGTTTAATTTGGAAGCATGGAATCACTATAAGAAATTGACAGATTTTAAAACGTTGAAGTATTAATGAATGTATTTCATATTTTTAAGTTAATGTATAGAATTATTATTTTTAAATTGCAACGTTGCATTTTCAATTTGAAATAACCTTTTTAGTTGCTGGCATCAAAACATGTAAAGTATTTTTTAAAAGAACATGAGAAAGAAATTTGCTTATAATAGAAATTCTTGCATAATAATTTATGCCTTTTAGCCACCATGTATTCATATATAAAAAAAATTGCTAACTTTTATTTTCCTCTGTAATGTGGGTGTTAACAATGTCCTCTGACACTTACATTATATTGAGTTTTCACTTTGTTTTCCCTTTATGTAAAGGGGTGTATTATACCCTCTTTAATGTAAGGTAAGAGGTCTCTGGGTAGTTATAATTGTCGTGCTTAATGACTGTAAGGAGAATTTACTTGAATTTACGTGTTGCTCAGTGCAATGTATGTAAATGGTGTAATCTTGAAAGTTATTACAAAAATATTTATGTAATATAAACCAGAATTGTTCATAGTGGAACAACAGAATTGTTATTGTACTGCCCAAGGAAAATGAACACATTTAAGATCTGACTTTGTTCTTTACATAAATGTTTTTTTTTAAATCTTTCTATACCAAATTTCTACCAGTGTTTAATCATTAAAGTTTATATATATTTTAATTGCCAGACATTCTAAAGAATAATAATCTAAAAGAAGAGATTCTTAGAAGAGAATGCTTCATTATTTAATTGGTTATTCCTTGAATCCAATCACAGTCCTTTGACGCATATATCCACAGACTCTCCTTCATAGGAAAACTTAATTTTGTTACTGTTCCCTCTGCAATTTAATTCTCTGCTGCCAATTTTTCATATATATATAAAATTGTTTTCCAGGGTTTGTATTAACCAAAAGTCTCTAACTTTGATACAGTAATAGATTATTAATCTACTAAATTAATGTGAGTAATTATGAAATATTTAATAATATTTTAATTTTGTGTATAATTTGCAATAAGATCAGGTTTGGCTAGTTTAAATTTCTCACAGCAAAACAATAATACATTATTTTAATTGTTAACTTAATGTGAGATAATGTTTGTATTTTTAATGTGACTTCATAATAAGCTAGGGTTGTCCTTCCTGATAGGTTAATTTGTTTTTGCTGTTGGTTTCTTATTTGTATAGTGATTTACTTATTATAATTTACAATTGTTAGTCTGTTTTAAAGTAATGAAATCATCCTATTAGGATTTTATTTTCAAATGATGTAATGAATCAGTGAATAATAGAAAGTTTGCCACTGAGAACAGCAAATTAATTCTTTATTACCTTCCTCAAAATAGTTTGTGAAGTGGGAACCTAAATGTCTACTTTACTCCCTTTTCCTTAGGTTACCTTGCCATTTATAGACACCTGTAGGAATGTAACTCCACGAATGGGAAGAATTGTTGTATTAATACAAATTCAAATCTGGTAGTCTTGAGGGTTAGGCCATTGTTTGATATTAGAATGACAACATGGTAGCTGTATTTCCTATTTTCTCATTCCAGTTTGTTTTTACAAAATTTTATTGTCTTTATTTTAATATGCTATTATATATAGTAAATAAAAAAATTACAAATTAAATAAATATCTGGCAATAGAGCAATAATTCTGGCAGTGAAAAATACGTGTTATCAATATGTGAGTTTAGAATTATCATTATATGAGTGTGGATCTTAAAGGCTGCTGGTGACAAAATTGTTTTGGTTTTGGGACAAGTTGTCCTAGTATTGTATTATTTCAAATAAATTGGACTCCTATTGAAATAGAGAATTTCTGTTAATTTGAGTAGTGTAATGTGAAAGGGGATCGTGGAGGAAGAGTGCACTGTATGACATATCAGGCATTACTTTTTTTTTTTTTTAACACCTTAACCATTATTTCTGGAATTATTCCTGGATAGCCATTTGCATCCATAATGTGCAACCCAAATCTGGTTGTGGTTGAGATAAAAAAAAAAAAGAAAAAAAAAAGTCATATATTAATCTCAGCTTGCAGAAGTGAAAAGTAGTTTTATTCCACATTTCAGCTATGCATTCTCAGCTGTACTTATTGACACATTTTTACTGACATCAGTTTGAGCAAAATTTTGAAGTTATATTTTAATTGCATATCATGAACTAGACTTGTAAATAATGAGCAGCACTGTTATGACAGACTCAAAAAAATTTTGAAAGTTGGTCATAATTTACTACACTAAGTGGAGAGTGTCATAGTTGTGATTCTTGTTTTTTGTTTCAGAAACAAACATGACTTATGAATTGATATAATATCAATTGCATATAGATTCGAGTGAAGAGAAATGGAAGAAAATGGTTCTGGAGCATAGAAATATTATAGTTGTCAATGGAAACAATGTTGATAATTATAATAGATTGAGAGTGAAATTGATAATGGTGGTGAAAAAAAATTTTTTTTTCCAGCTGATGTATAGGGTTAGAATGATTTTTTAGAGGTCAGATAGTGAATATGACTTCTTCCTTGGTAGAAAGTTTTGAAACTGTCAGAATATCATTCAAATATTCATTGTAAGCCTAGTATAAAACAATTCTGAATTGCAGCAATCATTAGACGTGGTTAGTTTTTTCATTGATAACTATTTGATCGGAAATAAATCATTGTGTAATTTAGTTCATAGAAGTAAATGTCAAAATTGCCTTTGTATTGTGTAGTCAGGCTATCTGTTTTCAGGTTGAAGAACCTAAATTTTTTGTAGGAAAACTATTCAACCCTTGGCTTGAGACATGTTTTATTGGCTTCCTTGGTGTTTATTCTAAACATCTCAGCCCAACCCTTGATGTATTATCAATTTGAAACAGTTATCTCTCTATACATTAAAAAAGTTTTCCTCCTAATGATATTTATTTGAGCCATTGGGAGAAGAGGGCAGGGCAGTTACATCACTACAAATGTGCAGGAAAATAATTACGTTGTTGTCTTCCATTGAAAGACAACTGCCTCCATAATGTTCACTAACCTCTTGCACGTGCTTCACCGTCTAATACATGACCACATCTGGCATCATTTGATGTTCCATTGTAATGTCAGCTGATGAAGGGAACTGATATAGTTTGTATATTTGTAAATAGTTGAGTATTTTGTAAATATTTAAAATATTTGTATAGTTTGTAAATATTTTAGTTAATATTTTAGTCCTGCTCTTTCGGATGCAACAGTATTCCTCATGCATTATGGAACCCGAAGCAAAAGGCCTTTTCCTAAGTGACCTATGTAAATGCAAGTAAATAATTACATAGTGATATTTATTCCACCTTGAGAATGCGTGGTGGGGGTAGCCAATGGGAGAAGAGGGATGTTGGTCACGTGGTACAAGTGAGTGCGGCAATTATGTCACTACAAATGCATAGGTAAATAATTACATAGGCCATTTCCTAATTAGATATTGATCAGTGTGTTTTGACAGATGTGTCTTTTACGTAGAAAAGATTCGACTTACTCCATCATACCTCTACATTTTATGTAGAAGAGCATATACAGGGGTTGACGAGCAAAGCCCCCTAGTTATTATTATTTTTTTCCCATTCAGATATAGTTTATTTTAACTATATCTGAAAAAATTTAGTTTTAAAAATTATTTCGAATGTACATCGTTATAAAACTGATCCATGGTGGATGTCGTCTGCAAAATTTAAAATTTTTAAAGACTAAATGTGCAAGGCATAATGTTATGGGTTGAAATTAACTATATAATGTTGGTGTAAATACACCATAGTTTACCCATAAGTTTAACTACATAAGTAGTGTAAAGGCATTGTTAAATAAAGAATGTGAGATAAGGAAATAGTTTATTTAAAGTAGTATAGTACTCATGTTTACTCTGATTATTTAGATCCTTGTGCTGTCACTGGCATACCCAAAAATTTTTGCAGTTGGTTAATAGGATTTGTGAACTTTCTTTTTATATTTTTAGTTCTTTCTGTATATAACATCAGGAATTTATTTTTTTTATGTTACTAAACCTTTGTGTATCACCTATCATAGCACACAACACATTCAAATACTATTCAGTTATGTATTTGCCATCATTTCCTGTTGTTGCATCATTTTGTGGTGTGGCATTTTTAACCCTTCATCAAAGGATCATGGTGGCTATTTAACTAACCAGTTTCACCTTGTCAACATGATAATTTACTATGTAGGAAATCCCTTTCATTCACATTATTTTGTCTTGCCCTCTAGCAAGATGGTGAAATGGAATTGTTTTGCTAGAAGATAATTGTATGCTGGAATCTTCTAAATTGGGTATAGCACAAAATTTATAAGCATGCTCATTATAGTGTGTTTTAAGTGGTCATTACTTTTAACATCTTGTGAGAGAAAGAATTATTGGCTGTTAATTTTTATGAGCAGTTACATTTTGGATGTATCTTTTAGTTCTAAAGTTTTAGGTTAATGGATTACACTTGTTAATGAATCGATAGGCACTACACTGTTATATTACGTGGGAGATTAAATAATTTATTATTGAAATGATACAATTTTAAAGGAAATGAACCATCTGAATGCCAAATACTTAAACTATTAATGGCTATGTTTCAGGAACTCACTGTTTCCCATCTTCAGGACTGTGTGGGATAGAACATCATTGTTTGAAGAGTGGTACTACAAGTTTTCAATTTGATAATGGTATTTAATTATTTACAGTACAATTATATTCTAATTTTACTATACTCCTTTACATGTATAATTGTCATATAATTATTACACTTTTGCCTATAATTTAATTAACTCAATTAATAAAGATAGTTTTTGAAAAATCCCTAGAGATACTCTCTAAATTAGTTAGAAGGGTTTACCTGTGATCCGGGTGTGGAATCTCTTGGTCTGGTTGGGGAAGATGGGTTGAAGGAGTCGGTTAAATGTTTATATAGGTTGGAGTTGACTTGGTGTAGCCAATGAGAGGGCATTGTGTGGCAAACCTGGTGGATTTTTGGTACATGGATATATTACACTGATCAACATGTAAAACGTTATGAAAACAAAAATACTCAATCTTGACTAATTTTATGCTGCTGAACACAAAAATCACATCAAAATTTTTCAATTGGCTTTGTTTTTGAATTACAGTTGGGATCTCATATTAGCGAGTTACTTTACATTATCAACTACAGCTATCAGCAAAACACAGTTTCAGTACCATCCTGTTCTTATCAAGTGATCAGCAACTGTCACCTCGCTCTGCATCACATGATAGATTGTTGTCACCTCAAATGCACTTCAACTCTGCAGTGATCCTCGAATACGGCTAGGTACTGGGTGATTTATTTTCATTAATAGCTGTTCTCTGTGAGATTCCTACTTTTTGTGCAGTATTTGTGTCATGTAAGATTAATATGTCCCATAATTGTGTGAGAATAGTCTGGATGACTTCTGTTACGTATGTGGAGAAGTCACGTTAGCTTCAAGAAAGTGTTCCTTAATTTGAGCCATAAAAGAGGCCTACTTCTTGTACTTTGGGTGTAAAGTAGGTGACCAGGACAAGAACTGGGCTCCACACGTATGCTGTTCATCAACCTCAACACGTGTGTGAATCAGGATGTTTTGTGCCTTTCACAGTGCCCATGACATTGAGGGAGCAAACAAATCATGTCACTGACTGTTACTTCTGTATGCTGCCTCCTATTAGAAAAGGGATGACAATGAAGAAAAAGTGGACAGTGATGTATCTAAATATACCATCTACAATTCATCCTGTGCCTCACGGTGAAGTGCTAGCTATTCCTGAACCACCTGACTTTTTCTGTACACTCTGATGAAGTGAAGACACTGATGAACATGAATTTGATATACACGAAGAAATACAGCAGCCATCTGTCAAGCGATCCACCATTTTGTCCAAACCTTTATCCTTCTGAACCACATAAGATCGCAGAAAGTGAGCTTAATGACCTCATCAGGGATCTTGAACTGCCGAGCTTTTGGCCTTGAGGCTACAGCAGTGGAATCTTCTAGATCATTCTGTGCAAGTGACATTTCATACTCGAAATAACAACTGATAAATTATCAAACAGGAGGTGAACTCGCTGTAAGAATGTTGATGGTCTAATGGCAGCAATGAACATGAGGCATGTTCCCGAAGAATGGCAACTATTTATAGATGCTTAGCCTTATGGCTGTGTTATTACTCAGTAGAAATATGCTGCCTTCAATACCTCTTGTGTGGCGCCTCCGTAGCCAGGTGGGCAGGAGCAGCAGTGCGTAACACATCTTCTTGATTAGACCGGGGTTCGAGCCCGTGACCACCAAATACGGAGGATGTGGAAAGGTCAGGGAATGACCACCGCATATCCCTGGAGCAATATGGCCTTAGTTGCTAATGCTCCTAAAAACCAAATAACAACAACCTCTTGCGTATGCCGTCAACAAAAAAGAAACAAGCAAATATGGAGAACATCCTCTTAGATGTATACTATCAGAAGTATGAGTGTCAGATATGTGATGATTTAGTAGTAGTAGTGGCATGTGATGCAAGAAAGCAAATGTATGAGCTTATGCAGCATCAGCCAAAAAAAAATCACACCATTCCCTCCAAATGCCTGTCCAGTTCCTCCTTAAATTTATTCAACCTATCAACTTCCACAACGACAGATGGAAGTTTGTTCCAGCAATTAACCACCCGCTGGCTAAAGGCAAATTTCCGCACATCTATTCTACTTCTGTCCTTTCTTAATTTGAATTTATGCCCCCTTAGGTTCGTAATCTGAACAAGTGGAAGGATCCCATCAGAATTCAGTGTGCTGAACCCATTCAAGGCCGATTTAAAGGTAATCGCCATTTTATTAGGGCTACAAAAGGTTTACACTAAGTATTGTTGCTGTCTCTGTGAATGGGATAGTCGTGCCAAGGATATGCACTACGAGAAGAGGAGTTGGCCTCAATGCAAATCATTAACACCTGGAATGAAGAACATAGCATTTGAACCTTTGGTAGATCCAAATAAAGTTTTTCTTCCACCACTCCACATCAAACTGGGGCTCATGAAAAATTTTGCGAAGGCTTTGGAAGTGAACAGTCCTGCATTCACATACTTGCAAGAGAAATTTCCAAGACTTAGTACATAGAAGAAGATTAAGGCAGGTATTTTCATTGGTCCACAAATAAGGCAACTTTTCTAAGATGAACAGTTGAAATGGGGCCTTGGTGATAGTGAGAAATCAGCGTGGTAAGCCTTTCAAAATGTTTTATCTTGTTTTCTAGGAAATGTTAAAGCTGCAACTACATACAGGCAGTTTGTGGAAGATCTCATTACTTCTTATGAAAAACTGGGGTGCAACATGTCATTGAAGGTGCATTTCTTGCACTCACCTAGATTTCTTCCCTCCAAACTGTGGTACTTTCAGCGACGAACATGGTGAGCGATTCCATCAAAAAATTGCAGCGATGGAACAAAGATGCAAAAGCGAATTGAGTGCCACCATGTTGGCCGATTATTGTTGGATGGTTAAGTGGGGTGCTTCTGAAGCTGAATCCAAGCAAAAGGTGAAAAATGTCCCGTGTTTGATACAGGTATGTTCAAAACCATATCTTACTACTGTATAAATAAAAAAAAATGCCTTGTATAAATATAAAAAACTGCTTTTTTTGAAAACAAGATCCAGGCTGCCATTTTAAGCACCATTTCCATGTTTAGCACCCCAAAATCTGTAAAGTAAACTTACTTTCATGCCTGTAACAAGATATGACCTAAAATTTGCTGTTCAGTTTTATGGAGAGAAATCGGGATTGTTCCAATGTTGGGGGGGGGGGGGAGAATGAGGACCAGTTTTGAGACTATCAATGGATATTTCTAAACTTTTTAATCTGTTATAGATTATTAGATAAACATGAAGTATTTAATGATTGATTGTGTTGTACTAGTATTAAAATTAAGTTAAATTATATTACAATGTCTATATAAAATTGTCATGATTATTACAATAATGATAATTATTGTTATTTGTTGGTTAATCGCTTGGTTAAATTTAAGTTAAGGCTTTTGCAAATTAAATTTTATATCTTCACTGGGACGTCCTGGATTTTCTTATTAAGAGGTTTGGGTTTATGAGAAATTCTGGGATTTTTCATAAACTGTCTTTATTATTTAATGAGTTAATTAAATTATAAGAAAAAGTGTAATAATTATATGACAATTGTACATATACAGGAGTATAGTATAATTAGAATACATTGTATTGTAAATAATCAAAAATCATTATCAAATTGAAACTTACAGTACCACTCTTCAAACAACATTCTAATCACCATAAGCCTGAGGACAGGAAGGAGTGAGTTCCCAAAATGTACCCAGAAATTAAGTGTTTGGCATTGAGGTGGTTCAATTCCTTTAAAATTGTATCATTTCGATAATATATTACTTAATCTACCACGTGATGTAAAAGTCTATCAGTTCATAAACATAATAATGAACAATCACGTAGGCCCCTCTTCCAAGTAATTAGAGATGGGTTGTACTTGATTTTTGAGGTGACTCTACAGAAAAATCAGCCAGTCAAATCTGTTAGTGTGGAGGAAATAAGCTCCTTACTGATTAGTCATTTCAAAAAATATGATTTTAAATAATTCATTGAGATGCAGAAGTGGGTGTGAAGTAGCAAGATTGATCAGCAGAGTCACAGTGAATTACTGTTGAAAAATTGCATTTTTATGATGTAGCTGCACAAACTGAACTTGAAGTAAACTCGCAGGATTTTTTGTAATGACCTGTATATTTTTTTTTCTAGATTGACATAACCTGTCAGATGAAATATGATTTTTTACTTTTCAAGCAGTGTTGTGGGCACTTCTTAGCTAGTGCTTGTTTAGTGTTCAATTTTTTTGATTCCTTACACTGTTGAGATGTGAGATTTGTAAGACACGAGGGTTGAAAACTTTTAAAAATTAGGTAAAGAAACCACATTTGCTCCATGTATGTAAAACATATATGTCTAGAAACCACTTACCAGTAACAAAGCAGTTAGGAAATACTTTGTCATATTTATCTGAAAATAAACTGATATTTTATGTGATTTTGTTGCAGAGGTACAATGGTATGTATTGATCCTTTATCTCAAATTAAGAAAATTGGTGAATTAATGTCACAAGATTCTGACATCTTGATGTCTAAATTTGAAGAGCATATTTTCATGGATTGAAACTGTGGCCATAAGGATTTGGTTTCCTTTCACAACTTTGAATTACATCCACCCAGTGTTACATTCCAACTGAAATTGCAATGCAGTAATCAGATTTTTTTTCCTCAATAAATTTTTTTTTATCAGAAAAATTTCTATCCCGAAGGCAAGTAAGACTCCTGGAGTTGGAGTTTACCCAGTAATTTTGAAAGTCAGCAAAAGATTGCTTTGAACTATTAAGGTTAATTATGAGGGCATTGTCAGATTCTGGATAGATTCCTCTGGATTAGAGAAGTGCCAGTGTATCACCAATACATAAAGGTAGTTCTAAAAGTGAAGTTAGTAATTATAGACTGGTTAGTCTGGCTTCAGTGGTAGGGAAAATCTTAGAGGGAATGATTAAGAGTACAATCCAGGGACATTTAGATAGAAATGGCATTCTGAAGAACACAACATGGTTTTGTTAAGGGAAAATCATATTTAACTAGCCGCCTGGTTGGTTATTTTGATACTGTTACTCATGAGCTGGATGCATGAAATAGTTTTGATATTGTTTATTTGGATTTAATGGCCCCTTGTTATAAATTAAGGGTGGCCAACCATTTGTGATGTGGTCTACTTTTTTTCTTCAAAATGTGCCACGTTCTACCATCTGAAGAATTTCATTGCCATGGTTAAATAAGTTAACACATATTGAAAAATGTTGTTTATAAATATTAAAATTAAATGCAATTCACAGAATTCTTATTTTAAATTCATACATATTTAAATTTTTAATTTATATGAAGTTTGTGTCTTAATATCATCTGCAAAGCTTTCAAAATCTGGGATATACTGTGATAAGGCCAACTGTAAAGAATCTTCTGAATGCAAGTCTGTAAGAGTAGAGCGATTCTTTGTTTGTTTCAAATATGAAAAGGCTGATTCACATAGATATGTGGAACCAAAACAGGAATTTAAAAGTTCACTGCATTTTTTTACATTTGGTTACTTTTCTTGGCAAACATATTTCCCAAAGTTTTTTTCTGATGACCCGGCTTTATGACCAGGAATGTATCTGGATGACCAGGAAAATATCGTTTTGCAATGTAATAATTTCATTTTCAAATAATATTTTCTTCATGTGAAAAATCTCAGTGATTTTTTTTTTTGCAATTTGTTTCGTACCTAAGTTGACATTAAATAGATAAGAAATATATTTCATAATATAAGAAATACATTATTTTTTAAAATCACTGAATCTGGTTTCAAAATCATCCACAACTTTCTCAATTTCAGAAACATTTCTCACTATTAAATTCAAAAACAGGATATTTTTGCAAATGATCTTGCATATTTGCAAAATGATAAATTTTTTTTTTCTTTGAGATCATTAGCCATTGCCAAAAAATTGATATTTATATGATAAATATCATATTAGCAGAAATACTACTAATCATATCACCCATATTTTTATTTTTTCCTTGTAATTCCAAATTCAGATCACTTAATTTACTGGTAAAATTTGCCAAAAAAGCCAGATCACACAAACACTGTATCTTGTAGCTGCTCATAATCATCTCCCTCTTTGATCAACAGATTTTTTAATTTCATTCAACACATTTTGAAATCTCTGTAGAAACTTACTCCAACTCAGCCATCTCACATCTGTGTCTAATATCAGATCTGGTTCATTTTCATCGAGTTGCATTTTGAAAAGTCTCCTTTGATGAAATTGTCCTCTGATGGAATTCATGATTTTGAAAGCTATGTCCATAATGCTTTTAGTATTTAATCTTTTGCTGACTAACACTTGTTGGTGGATGATACAGTTGTAACTCAAAAAGTCTGGGGATTCATCATCCTTTTGGCACAATGCAGTGAATCCGTTAAGATGCCCCATCATTGCTTTAGCTCCGTCTGTTGTTATTGATTTGAGCTTAAATAGTGGTAATTTAATTTTTTCGATAAAATTTTTGAATGTGTTAAATATTTAATATATTCTAGTGGCAGAATCATTGAAAACCATATGAATAACAACGAGCAATTGACTATATTAGTGATGTCTGTAGATTCATCCAATTGTAAAGAAAAGGACACACTATTAGCAATATGAGCATGCAATTGTTCGCTCACATTTTTACTCATTTTTTTGATGCGTTGCATCACAGTATTTCGAGATAATTGCAGACGTTGAAGAGCACTTTTAATTTCATTTTTGGTCTTAAAATTTTCAAAAAGAGAATCTGTTATTTCTAAAAATGCGTCTGATGAATTGGCCATCAGAAAATGGGTTGCATTTTTTTTGCAAGAAGATGACTCATTTTAAACGATGCTACAGTTTCTGCTTTAGATTGTAAATTAGGTGTCACGAAAAAATTTTGTTGTGCCAATAATCTGGATTTAAGTTATTTTAATTTCTTTTTTCTAAGGTCACTATTAGGCAGAAAATCTGATTGGTGTTAACCATGGAGTGCGTTGAAGTGTCTTTCTAAATTTCCTTTTTTGGGTATAGTCACGGAAGCATTGCAAATCAAACAACAACATTTTTCTTTTATCATTGCAAAAAAAGTATTGTAGTTCCTACGTTTGATGAAAATGATACGTTTTATTGTTTTTCATAATATTAATTTTAAATCAAAGGGTATTAAATTAACAGTATAAGTACTGTCCAGTTATTAATATTAAGTAAATTAAATAAGAATTCGACACATATACTATGCTCTCCACAACGTAACTGTGTGAATTTTCATTAGACAAGCCTAGCGGCTGCACGGTGACAAGAGTAGTCACTTGGTTCAATGGATTTGTAATACGAGTATGCAGTGGGGCGCATAATAAAAACGTTTAGATTTTGACTAATCTATTTTTTATATATATTTCAAATTCGTTGTGATCGACCAAAATTAAAGCCGCAATCGACTTGTTGGCCACCCCTGTTATAAATGATTTCAGAAAGGAATCATTTATAACAAGGGTCCATAAATTCAAATTGCAGGACTTAGACTGGATTGTGGGAAGTTTTCTTTTAGCTAGCGAGTTGCTAATCACTAGAATACATTACCACCATGGGTAGTTAAGACCGACAGCTTGGGGGAATTCAAAGGTCAGCTACATAGTTATCTAATTGATGAGGGAAACCCATGGGTTGTTTATTTTCTTTTTAATTTTTTAGATATTTTTATTTGTTATTTTTTGGCTAGGCAGAAAAAGCCTAGGGTTTCCTTTCATTATGTGGCTTATACTAATATTCTGATTACTGAATCATCGGATTCACTCATCACCATAATTTCCTGGAGCATCTAAACTTCAGTAGGATTTTAAAACTTCCACTCTCATCTTCCAGCACAAAACCAGACTTCATCAGTAGTATTGTGTTCGAACTCCACTTCATTATTGTGTTCAAAACTTATGTAGATTATCATAATTGAAAATTATTAAATAGCTTCTGGTTCATGAAGTTAGATCTAGTAAAAATTACAAATATGAAGATTATTTTAAAATTCATAAATATTTTTATATTTTCTGGAATTCTGTATGCTGATAATTTCTAGCCAGCATCTGCCGGCCAGAAATCAACAGCAAACTCTGTTAATTATATTAGAAAATATTAATTTCAGCAATCCCCTGTATCTTACATTTCTTCATGGGAATGATAACTGAAAATCATTTTGGGGATATCTCCAATTAACCTAAGTTAGCAGCTTTAACAGGGCCTAACTTGAGGATATGCAGGCCCCTAGACAGAAGGATTTTTGGGGCCCCCCCCCTGTAAAAATGTTTATTATGGAATTACTCTACTTTAATAGTAAAAAAATAGGGCATAGGGCCCCCCCCCCAGAAAATTAGGATTACACAATCAATATAAAAATGTAAAGCAAATAAATCTTCATATATATCTAAGGAAATATATACAAATCTGAACATATTGGCTGCACACGCATTTTGACTAGAAGCTACATTACAATTTGAAAGTATATTTTATTTGCAAATTTTATAAGGAACACGAGCACTCATGCTCGTTATTATATCACTGATTTTGGTTGTGTTCGTTGCCATTTATGGGTCCCCTTAAAGTATATGCCCTAGGCACATGTCTAGTTTGCCTAGGCCTAAGATAGGCCCTGAGCTTCAAGCCTGGATATTGTGAAATTTGAGAATTACTTCCTACCTACCCCTTGAATGAGGCTAATGAACTGTAATCTTGATGTAGTGGTTACATAGTCAAGAATGCAGACAAATTATTTAAGTAAAATGTGTTCATGTGAAACTGAATTGTGCTTTCTGTGAACTGTTATTATTCATAGAAACTCTTAATCAACTACTTTTTCAATTTGTTTTTTTACAGTTTCCTCATAGGAAAGGTAACTAGAGATCCTTTTGAGGCCTCTTGATTAATGTGACTGAATTGTCATGTAATTATTAAAGATGTGTATTATTATGAAAGATTTTGAAAGGCACCTACAAAGTGACATAGGCGCCTCTGTAGCCAGGTAGGAAGGAGCAGCAGTGCGTAGCACACGCTTCTTGATTAGACCGGGGTTCAAGCCCGTCACCACCAAATATGGAGGATGCGGAAAGGTCAGGGAATGACCACCACATATTCCGGAGCAATATGGCCTTAGTTGCTAATTCTCCTAAAAACTAAATAACAAACAAACAAACAAACAAACAAAGTGACATTGTGTTTGCTTGGGATCTTTCTCTTTTGTTGTTGTTAGATATGTTCAATTGCTGACTGGGCGGGTAAGTGCCTGCCTGGCAATCCAAAGGTCGCGGGTTCGAATCCCGCCTTGGGCTTGGATCAGAGTAGTGCAAAAACCTTGGGAGGTGCATTATGGCCACAGAAGCCGATGCACCAACAACTAACAAAAAAAAAAAAAAAAAGTGTGCAATTGAAAAGAGAAATTTCCGAAGTTTATGGGATTGATAACAGAATGTTCTACACACCTGTTGAGACGATTTCACATTTTTGCCAGCCACTGCAAATACTCTATCATCATGAAATCTAGAACTAAATACCAGGTATAAACAAAAATAGCAAGCTGAACCTGTATTTCCTGAAAATTTTGAATAGAATTCATTTTCCAGGGTCTCATCTTATCAGGTGCCGCAAGGCTTCTGGGAATGAAAGGAAGGTGGCATTTGGATATCACCACTCAACCCTAAGTGTATCCAGTAGTAATCCCACTTAGGGTTGAGAGGCTATGACACAAAAACAGCAAAGTTCTTATCTGGTAAGAGACCAGAAAATAATTGACAGAAGAATTAGACCATATTGTCATTTATGATCAGCCCCCCCCACATACAAATAATATTACCTTTGATGGAAACTAATATAAATCTGAATGAAGCAGCAAAATTAACTGGGTATTAATTATAAAAAAATGTACACTATTCATCAATTTTGTATGTGGAAGCATTCTACTCAGAGATCTGCAAATGGTAAGTAAAATGAATTTAAATAGTAATGGTGCAGACTTCTAAGTCTATAGATCAATAGTATGAAAACTGATCCATGGGATCTCTGGGAATGTAGACGTTTTGCTTGTCATGTGCACCATGTATGATAAAAACTCCAGTCCCATTAACACTTATGCTGAGAGTTAAGTTGGTGAGACTTCTCCCCCCCCCAGCACATCTGGAATCCAAGGTATAAGCAGTTGTGTTGAGTATAGACAGATGTTAAGTTTTATATTTTAAATTTCTTGGAAACATGGAAGGGAAAGTTTGAAGGTTGATTAGAAATAATTTCCTGAAGCAAGTACAGTGTTTTATTATTGAGAACAGTAAAACAAAGTGATATTTAAATTTGGAGGTCTGCTGGTAAATGTAAGAATTAAACAGGGTTTGTAGCCAAAGAAGTTTGCATGACACTGCTATAGATCGTATTCTGCTGTGATTGGGGTTCCTCTTCAATTCTGTAAAAAAATCCCTGTATAGACTCTATACAAGAATTTCTTTGTGAAAGTAGTATACAAATTTTCTTTCTGTGAATCTGCTGTGGGATAGTGTGTATTTTCTTAAATTAATTTATTTAAATATTTGGTTATAGTTTTTAAAATATACTCTTGGCTATGCTCTGCAAATTTCTTATTATGGCAGATTTAGAATAGTACAATATTTTAAAATAGAACAATTGAGGTCACTGGTTCTAAATATTTTTTTTATATGTTTTGATAATTTTTTAAAATTGTAATGTATGTCTATTATTCAGGAGTAGCTTTTCTTTTTCAGTGAAATGAAATGAAGCCATTTCATTATTTTTTTCCATCATAGGAGATAGAGATAATTATCATTCTTTGTTAGTTTATTTTCTGTAGTTTGTAGTTTCATCACTTAATGGAGCTTATTGCATTTATTTTTAAAACACAACTGCTGCACACTGTGGGAAAAATAGTTTCTAATTAGTAACAAATGGACCTGGTGTACTCGGTTCTAATAAAATTTCACTATATTTTTAATAAGTTACATGAAATTTTCCTTAATTACTTTCAAACTTTTCTGTGAGATTAATGTGCAAAGATCACTTAGTTATATTTCAGTTTTTTTCTAGCAGAAATTTATTTAGAAAAAGGCTGAAAATTTGTGCTGGTGTTTTTACACACATTAGTTCTCTGCATAATAACCATTCATTTCTATAGTTCCATGCCAATTTGACACAAGGGCTAATATTCCTTGTAAGTAGACATTTTCTTCAGCTTTCTGGAGTAACTTCAGTAATAACTTTGCCATCATCCCTAAACTTGTAAATTTCCTTTATTTTGTAGATGGCTGAAGCCAGAAGAGTTTACAAATTCTTCGAGGCTATGTACATAATGAATTATTAATGGCAGTCAGATTTTCAGCACTACAGTCACAATGAGCCATTTATTTTTCTTGGCAGCATATGGGCTTGAACCTGCAACTTACATATTTTTGACCATGCATGCTAACCAGTGAACTATGGTTGTTCTGTTTACAGTCAATTAAGTGATGAATGACATCACTTAATTGACTGTAAAGATGAAAATGCAATAGATGGGGCACTGTTTCAGTGCATCCTTACATTTGCTTCCTTTGTTTGTAAATTGGTGTGTGAGCTTCTATTGTTATGTGGGAAGAGAACGAACATCTTCAGCATCTTTTTCTGACTTGTCATCTAAATGACTATCCCGTTTGTTCAAGGTAAGGATATATGCTTCAGTTTTTTTTTTTTATTCTGTTCATAAACATTTACATTTCACAAATTGCTGTCATGCTTCATGTCCAATAAGACAGTGACTATCACTTTGCCTGCTGAAGAAGTTATTTCATACTTCATGTTTGGGTGACAACACTCTATGGACAATTCACGAATGGAAGGCTTCTACCTCACATTATTCCACTAACTCAAAAGCAATTTCTTTCCTCTGATGTTTTTTGTTTAGTGTTAGTTGTGGGGAACAAACTGTGAACACTTTTGAATAACCATCACATTTCCGTCACTGATTCTCAGTTGTGGTAAGAACTCTCTGTATGTGACAGGCTGATCCTACCAGATGTCATCCATACATTGTACATTGTTTGGTGTTTCCATCAAAGTGTATGACAACTATTTGTGAGTGATCATGAAGATAAGTTTCCTTGTTCTGATGCACTTACATGCTTGATCCAATGTTCAGCTGTGTTTCTGTGTGCATTGTCAGTTCCATTAACTTTTTTTTTCTCTGATTATGAATATTTTTGACCATTTTTTTCCCTTTTTAGCCGTGATGGACAATGAGACATCATTTTGCAAATGAATTAATGTAACACAATTTATTGAAATGTTTTGAAATTATGTAATGTGAAGGTGTGGGGGGGTTACTATTATAAACAAGTTTTCAACTTTTTTTAGAATAAACTTTTGCTGAGAAAAATAAAACACTGTGGGGCAAAACTGTTTGAGTGATCCTCATATATAACCAGTAGACAATTTATTAGAAATTGCCATGCTCCTTCATGGAAATTGAATATACTGCACAATATGCCAGTGCCATATTTACAAGTGTAGACTTGCATAAATCTCTCTGGCAGTCATGGTGTTTATAGTGGCAGAATGAACAAGGAAAAAAAAAAAAATCAACCAAATGTGAATGTTAGTAGAATCAGTAGATGCCATTGCCTTAATGAAGTGCTTATGCAACATTATCAAGCATGTACTGTGAATAGTTCTTACTTTCCTCCAAACAAATTGCTACAGATGATAAATTGATTGCTAAGAGCATTGGATATCAATTGTGGTTGTATTGGTGCTTGCAGACCCATTCAGGCTCAAAAGTGGAAGATTCATTATGGTGTCTCCCACTCTTCCTGCTCAGTAGTTATATCTGGCATGATAATTCAGGTATGCATCATTCAGGAGTGGTTCTGGGTGCATCACAGTAACCTCTCCCTGCTTCCTTAACATGCACAATCATTAGATGTCAGCTCATTGGAGCATTTCTGGAATGTGGTCGAGCATGCAGATTGGTCTGGTAACACATGCTTCTACAGACAAATATGATATGGATATGAGTGACAAGCTCCAGTAACATTGAAATAATAATTTGTGTGCACCCTGTTGAGGTTAAGTGCAGTTATTTTGGCAGCAAATGGATTTCCTATGCAATATTAGAATGTTGTTCCTAATAAGTTGTCTGCTGAGAGTATATATCTGTATAAAAGTGTGAAAATTTTATTTTGAATTTTGAGGTACACAACCGTTATGTAACATATGCATTCTTTTGATAATAGATTTTTACTATCAGAGCTATGATCTCTTTGGTCCAGCTTCTCAGGCTGAATTCTGTAGTGTATAATGCATATCTGAAATCCAGGAATACAGGTAAATAGTAGGATGAAGGGTGAGTAGTTTTCCACGTAGCTGATTCAACAGGTCAAATCTACTAAAAAAAAAAAAAACTCTTAAGGAAGAAGGAGATAGTTAATACTGAACAAAATATCAGTATTCTATATCCTAGTATAAGTTGATTTTATCCTACTAGAATTTTCTGCTATCAGATGCTAGTTATGGATGTGCCTTCCATGACTCTGTGCCGCCACCACCACCATTTATATATGAAATGCAGGATTTGATAATGTGGTTTCCACACTAATTGAGAATTTGTGTTATGGTGTCTTCATTTTCATTGGGCTTGTAGTAATGGCTTTTCTATCCTGATCATACGAGGGAGTATCAAAAAGTTCATACCCTGACCTAGATAAAACATCAGTAGGAAGATGTCGTTTTTAATATAAGTTGTCTACATATTCAATAAGGTGCCTCTATAGCCAGGTGGGCAGGAGCAGCAGTGCATAGCACGCGCTTCTTGATTAGACCGGGGTTCGAGCCCGTGACCACCAAATACGGAGGATGCGGAAAGGTCAGGGAATGACCACCACATATCCCCGGAGCAATATGGCCTTAGTTGCTAATGCTCCTAAAAACCAAAAATAACAATAACAATAACATATTCAATAACTAACATGTGAATGTGCACCAGAGGTGGAGCCCAGAATCTGAGGAATGACACTGTGGTTGACAAAGTGGAGTATCAAGCAGTGATCAAGTTCCTGCATTTGCAGGGCAAGACAGCTCAGGACGAAGAAATGAAAGCTTTGTATGGGCAGAATTATCCATCCTATGACACTGTAAAAAAGTGGAAACGGAAGTTCCAGTGCAGTTGTACAAGTGTCTTTGATGAGCCAAGAGAAGGAACGCCATCAACATCCACAGACAGTGAGACGGTTGCAAAGGTTGAGCAGCTGGTGCTGAGTAACAGATGTGTGACAATTCATTTCATCAAAAAGGCAGTGGGAATTAGTTATGGGTCTGCCCACAGCGTTTTATATGACCATCTGCATGTGTCTAAGGTCTCCGCACAATGGGTTCCAAGATTGCTGATGCCTTTGCAGAAGCAAAGTCGAATGCAATGTTCTCGCCAACTGTTGGATTTGTGTAATGCTTCGAACTACTGCAGAACCCACCATATTCTTCTGACCTAGCACTGTCGGATTTCTTCTTGTTTCGAGAAATGAAGAAATCATTGCGTGGAAGCCGCTTTGATTTGTCTCAGGAAGTCATCAATGAAGTGAAATCGTGGTTTTGGGCAAAAAAGTGCAGACTTCTAATCAAGGCATTAAACAGCTGATCCATAGATGGGTGAAATGTGTTACTATCAGGCACTCCCTGACTTACGTAAATTCAACTATATGTAAGTTTTTGCCGGCCTGTGCAAATTGGAAAATATATATATATATATATATATATATATATATATGGAAAAGTATTTTGCGTCCCGTAGGAATAAATGGAAATATTGTAATGTGAATGAACCCTTTTTTTTTTTTTTTTTTTTTGGTAATTCGTTCCAAAACCTCAGAAGTTGAAATTTTCGCTACATAACTAATATATTTAACTCTCTAAAAGGCCATTTTTATAATGGAAATACTGATAACTGGAATTGTGTGGGTTTTTACTTTATTATGGTGAAATGTGTTACCCCTTCATTGAAATCTTCAATCATATAAAAAACAAATAAAATTTCAGATCTTTTCTTCATTTCTATTTACTTATTACAACGATGAAGGGAAAGCAACCAACGGAAAGTGCGAGTGGTGGCAGTGCTAGGAAACAAAACAAAATTGATTTAGAAATGAAGATGAAAATGATTAAGAAGTAACAAGCAGAACAAAGGTTGGCATCTATTGCATGGGAATTAGGTCTTGCTGCTTCAACAGCGAATACTATTTTAAAGAACAGTGTGCATATAAAAGAACATGTTAAAAGGATCAACGCATTTACGATTAATAGTGATCACAAAGCAGCATTCAGGTGCTATATCGAAGGTGGAAAATCTATTAATAATATGGGTGGAAAATTAGATTCAGAAGCAAGTGTACCTGAGTCTAATGGGCATTCAAACAAAAGCAAGAAGTGTTTATGAAGATGTTAAGGATAAGTACAGCGAACCCCAAGCCAAGTTCATGGCAAGCAACGGGTGGTTTTCACAATGTTAAATTAAAATTTTTGTAATTGCATACTTTTGTAATTTTGCACACTTTTGAAATTTTTTCTGTGCGTGAGATAAAAAAAATGAATAAATAATTCTGTTTACATTTTCATCGAACATTTCTTTTTTGCTTCAGTCAAATTCAGTGTGCATAGTTGTGAGTGCTGCTTAAGCCTTTAGGGAAATTCTGACTTATGTAGAGTTCTTCGGAGCATGACCCTTACGTAAGTCAGGGAGTGGCAGTACATGGATATCATATCTAGGGCTGTTATATCTAGGTAAGGGTACAAACTTTTTGATACCCCACCCTCGTATGGTATTTTTTTCGTGTTTTCTGCTAGTTTTTTGTACAGTTGTCAATTGTAATATAGTTTGCTAAAGCCGACCGGGCTAGCCGGGTGGGTAAAGTGCCTGCCTGGCAACCCAAAGGTCGCAGGTTAGAATCCCGCCTCGGGCTTGGATCAAAGTACTGCAAAAACCTTGGGAGGTGCATTATGGCCACAGAAGCCGATGCGCCAACAACTACCCAAAACAAAAAAATAGTTTGCTAAATAAATCCCAACTGATTTGTAAGGATTAATATTTTTACCTGCATTCTCAAAGATTTTGGTACTTGCGAATATGTCCTCCCTTGTAGTAATGGCAAATGATGCAAGAAAGCGAGCTTATATAGTAGCAGCCCCAAAAAAAAAAAAAAAACCCACCCCAATTCACCTATTGATACTCTCCAAGAATTTGTCTAGTTCTCCCTTGAATTTATTCAACCCATCCACTTGCACAACAGCAGATGGAAGCCAGGTCCAACAATCAACCACTTGCTGGGTGAAGACAAATTTCTGCACATATATACTTTCATCATCCTTCCTCAACTTGAATTTATGCCACCTCGTGTGTATTTTCAGCAAGCGGAAAAATACCATTAACATTCGGCTTACACAATCCATTCAAGGCTTTAAACACCTCAGTTTGAGATGCTGCAGTTTGCAGAACTGAAGTCTTTCTAGGTAAGAACACCCTTTTGTTCCCTTCACCAATCTAGTTGCCCTACTCTGCACCCATTCCAGCAAATCTACATCCTTCCTAAAGTGAGGCCTCCAGACCTGTATACAAAGGGATAATCACCTCCTTATCACTGCTAGTATAGTTTCTGTATACCATTGACAAAACCCCAGAGCTGTCCTGGCAGCATGTCTGCACTACCAGAGAACTTCAAGTCTGACTACACAATTACCTCCATGTCTTTTTCATTCTCCACTACCCTGAGTGTAGTACCACACAGTCGATAAGTTACTCTGCAGTTACTGCTACCCACATGCAGTACCTTGCATTTGTCAATGTTAAACCTCAACTGCCATTTCTCAGCCCATCAACCCAGTTTTCCTAGATATCGTTGCAGTAGCTCACCCTGATGACTGATGTTAGCCACCCTGCCTACCTTTGTATCATGTGCAAACTTAGACATTAAGCCTGATATACTTTCATCAATATGAATGATAAATATTGACAACAACAATGGAACCAGCACCGAACCTTGGGGAACTCCACTAATAACATTAGTCCACAAAGAGAAGTGCTCATTGATAACCACTCTCTGACTTCTTTCACTTAACCATCACTTTATCCATAGCTGTGCCTTTCCCTTAATGCCACATTGCTCCAGTTTGTACAGCAGTCTTTAACAACAGTATCAGTAGCCTTCCTGAAATTTAAGTATATGATGTCAAAATTATTTTTTGCATCCAGTTCCTTAGTAAATGCATCATAGTAACTTATCAGATTGGTTAGACAAGACTGTCCCTTGACAAATCCATGCTGTGATTGCTGTATAATTGAATGCCTGTCCAAATGGTCCTGCATTATTTCTTTAACCAGTGATTCCATTATTTTCCCTGGAACAGATGTTAATTAAGCTAACATGTCTGTAATTACTCATGTTGCCTTTTGATCACCCTTTATGAATTGGGAATACAACAGACTCTCGATTAACCGGGACACTTCAAGACTCCAAATTAAAAAAAAAAAAAAAACAACCAGAAATCAAAAAATTCAAGTAATAACTAGAATAGGTATAAACAGATATTTCGCAAGTCATAAATAAGCGACAAGCGGCATTATAAGTTGTCATTAGGAGATTAGTGTACCTATTATCTTGTAATCCCCGCTGCTCAAAAAAAAAAAAAAAAAAAAGAGAGAGACCCCAAATGTTTGGTTTGTTCTAGTGCGTCGTGTCGATTGTTGTGTTCCGTTGCAGTTCAAAAGGACAAATTTTGTTTCGTTATTTATGTCAGGGATGTTGGAATTTTTTTTATAGTAATTTTTTATTTTATTTATTTATTTATTTTTTTTTGTTTAGAAATTGCGAAAATAATGGGTAAACGCAAAAGAGTTGCGTTTTCAGTTAAACAAAAACTTAAAATTATTCAAAAGTTTAAAAACGGTGTATCTGTTAAATCTCTAAGGAATCATTATAATAAGGTTGTATCAAAATGGTTAAACATTAACAAATATCGCGCGGAATTCAGATTTGTCAATAATAATATAGTAGCAATATGTTATCAATCATTCCCGAGTTACGTAAGACTCGATGGAGTAAGAAGTCCTGGAACATATCTCTTACGTATGTCGGGGACTTTTGTATTTTTGGATTAACTGGGAAATCGATTATCTGGGATTTGTTTTTTACCATCTATCCCAGAAAATCGAGAGCCTACTGTATATTCGCACTTCTCCAGTCTGTAGGGACCTCCTCTGAATCCAAGGTTTTTCAAATCTACCAAACCCAATTTTAATCTATGTCTGAACAGCTTGAAAGAGGGCAATGTGGGGCACTGCACCCAATGTAGTTTTGATTATTAAAGATTTTATATTTTGCCTAGTGCACATTGTTTACGTTTGTATTATATACATTTGCATAGTGTGCATTACCAGTAATTGACATTCACTCATAGAGTAATGACTTGATGATGAAGTGAGACTTGCTGAAGCATGAATATAAAAATAGAACTTGAAATATTCAATTCTCGGTTCTGTTTTTTTGGCTTGCACTTGTTATACCAAATTGGGCTTACTTTGTATGTGTAATAAATAAATTTGGGATGTGAGACACTTAGTGATGTAATGTGTGTATTCACTTAACCTGGCAACAGTTGTGCCCCAGTTTGTAACGAATACAGCTGCCCAGATCCTGACAGGTGCCAAACTTTGTTTTTATTTCTGGAAAAATTTTTGGATTTTTTTTTTTTTAATTCTGCTTTCAGTACACTAGTATTTCTTCTTTTCTTAATGGATTGTAGTACCTGTTATATGTAATTTTTAATAAAAAAAATTAAAATATTCAAAAATACTGCCAGAAATGTTTTTTACACAAATTATCAAATTTTACTTGTGTACATGTGCAGTACCTCACATTTATCAATGATAAACTTCAACTTCCATTTCTCAGCCCATCAACCAAATTATCCTAGATCTTGTTGCTAGCTCATTCCAAAGCAAAACAACAACAACAACAAAAAAAAAATTCTGTTGAAAATGAAAAAAATTATCAAAGTTACAGTTATAAAATATAAACATGATACTAATAGTTACTTCCATTTTTCCAGTTGAGAACCGTTAAGAACGCAAAATTTCAAACTCACGTATATGCACATTAATGTGCTTTGTCATATAATAAAGGAATAATTAATGATGATAGAAATAAAAACCATTTTACATCAGTAATAATTGGGACAAAAAACACATTTTTTTACAACAAAGCAAGCAAAAAGGAACCAATTTCTGTTGCAGATGCTTTTGCTACAATGTCAGCTGATGTACCAATTTCAAACTACATGTGTGAGAAACATATGTACGAGATGCTGAAGGTGAAACTAGCATGTTGAAGCAAAAGGCAAAAACATTAAATAGTGTGGGACCGGACAGGTTTTTTGTGCAATTTTAATTCCGGGTAAACTAGTTTCACTTATAAAACATCTTGAATACAGTTTCAGTACTTAGCAAGGTAGAAAAAAATTCAGATTTTTAATCTTTAATTAATGCACAACAGTTATTTTCCTGAGGTCAAATCCACACAATTGATACTGGATTAAAATTTTGACCAACTTGAAGTATCACTCCATGTAGTACTTAAATCTCTTTATCAGTGATGCTCCCAACTTTTAGTGCTATAACCAAACCGGGACCACTACATGTTGCAAAATAATGAAATCTGATATAAGACACATAATACATAGTATAAGGCTTGTTTTACTGTGGGCATCTGTCTGGAAATTTTTAAATTGCATATTGTTAGAATTTAGTTTTGAATTCTAGTTATAGTTTTATTTTTATTGAAACTGGCATTTGAAGAAAATTCACTGATTGTATGTTGGAAGGTTTGTTCCATACCATTGTCTGTTTTCTTGTAATGTCATTTCTGCATATACAGCTGGTATAGCTGGCTAAATTAATGATTTTTAAAACTTTAATTTAAAATGAAAGAGTCAAAATTGTAAATTACAGTGATTTGTTCCTTTGAACTATTTTATGATTGGTTTAAATCAAAAAGGTTTTTGTAAAATAGGTCTGTATATTTTTTTTTTTAGTTACCCAAGCATTCCAGATACAAATTTAAAAGAAAAAAAATTAAAGTAATTCATTAAATAAATTTTAGAAAATAAATGAAAAAAAAAATCATCAATATTTTTTAAACCAAAAACTTAATTATTTCCTGGTTTTATTTCAGACAATGCCTGTATGGACACTGTTTTCAGAATTACTTTATAAAATAAGATGCCCAAACCGTCAGAAATTGAAAAAATAATTTTTTTTCTTCCTTTATTGTGCAAGGTAAACAGTTTTTTTATTTGTAAGTGAAGTCGGTTATTAAGGGAAGTAGCTGATGCCAAATTCATTTCTATTTTAATAGATGGGTATTCACTTTAAATCAAGTTGGTATCTATTATTGTATGATACTATATGCAGGATATGTAAATACCAACAAAAATTCTAGGGTTCACGAAGTCTGAGGAAGATTGAGGGAACTGGTCTTTTTACCAGAATGCATTTAAATTTGCTTGGTAAATTTTAATTGCCAGTCAGTACATTTCATTTCCTATTGCCATGACCAACTCAAATTTCAAGGATGCTAAGAGCAGGCAAAATATAGCAATAGTAGGCAGAATCCCCTAACTCCATATTTATGAAGTTAGTGATTCCCTTTTGAAAGATAGATAATTGGCCATAGACATTGGTTGCATTACACATAATACTGTATGTGCTTAGGCTGATTACTTTGCAGTTGATTTTCAAATCATGGGAAAAGCATGTTAGTATTTTTGTGCATGGCATGTATATGGAGGAGGGGGGTTGGCTGAAAAGTACTACCTCTCAGTTTATAAACTCATAACTAGATGCCTAAGCAAATTCCAACTAGGTCCTCCATGTAGTTAATGGATGCTAGTTCCTTTATATACAATAGCATTTCTATGTAGTTATTCATTTACAAGTTATGCTGTTTTAATGAAGGCACCTTTGAGTATACAGTTCAAACAATGTGCACTTGAGTTTGAGTGCTGAAAATGTTAGATCTGTAGGGTGCATTTTTAAACATTCTGACGGGTCAGTCATGGATTCACCACTAATCTGGGAAGCAAAGATAGTCTGATGAATTTCACTATAAAATATCTCTATGTACAAAAAAATTCAAAGCCAAAGCATTAGGCAGCAAAGTAATGTTGACTTTTTTCAGAAATTTTTATATGAAGTCCTGAATTTTTGGGTGAAAAAAGGGGAACATGGTCAATTCAGTCTTATACATTGAGATATTGAAAAAGCTCATAAAAACAAATAAGTGAAGCCTAGCAGTACTACTTTAATACAGCAACACATGACCTTGCTTACACCATTGGCAAAAATTTTGTTCCCTGGATTTGGAGTTGTTCTGCATCCTCCCTCGGAGGCAGAACAACTCTGTAGTTCAGATTTGTCTCCAGGCAACTTATTTTTGTTTTTCCAAAGCTTAAAGAACATTTCCAGGGCAACAGATATGACTCTTATAAAGAAAGCATCTGTAAAGATGCAGTTAGCCACTCAACAAAAGAATTTTACTCGAATGGCATGCATAAACCTGTGAAGCACTGGATGAAGCATCAAGTGGGAGTGTATGTAGAAATCATCATTGTCATCAGCCATTTTCAGTCTGCTGCAGGATGAAAGCCTCTCTAGCAATGTTCCAGTTCCTCCTGTTTTGTGCAAAGGCCATCCATTTACTACCCACAAACTTGTGAATTTCATCTGTCCATCTCCATTGTTGTCTTCCAGGTTATCTTTTAGCCCCTCTTGGGTACCATTCTGTTATTTTCAGTCCATCTTTCATAAGCCTTTCATGTCTTCGAGCTATATGTCTTGCCCAAGTCCATTTCAGTTCTTTAGTTTTGATAAGAATGTCCTTTATGTTTGCTGTCTAATCCATATGTTTCTTTTCTTATCTAACAGTCTGATTCCTAAAATAATTTGTTCCATTCTTTGCTGTGTAGCTTTCAGCTTCTCTTCCATTCTTTTGGCGAGTGCCCAAGTTTCACTTCCATAAATCATAGTGGGGAGTATACGTTGGTTCTTTATTTTACGTTTCGGACACATTGGGATATTGTTCCTTATTATGTGACTATATTTCCTGAATGCTATTCATCCAAAATTTATTCTTCTCTTGACGTCCAGCCATTTATCATTATTACAGCTAATGTTTTATCCCAGATAAGTATTGAATCCACCTTTTCAATTACTGCTCCTTCAATGATTATATCCCTTTCTGTGGCATACTTGTTCATCATTACTTTTGTTTTAGCCATATTCATCTTTAGTCCGAAATCCTTACTAACTCTGCATAACTGATTAAGATTTTCCTCTAATTCTTTGGGACCATGGCTTATTAGCACTTTCCATTCACATTGACTCCTTTTTGCGACCAGCCCAATCTTCTGAAAGCTTCCTCAAGGGCAGCAGTAAACAACTTCTGAGATATTGTAACTCCTTTCTTGATTTTAAATTTGCTGCTGTCTTTGTCTAGTCTAATAAAGGAGGTAGCGTTCTCCTATATTTTCTTCAAAATCCTAATATATGTGGTGTCTATGCCTTGTCTTTCCAGTGCCCGAAACATTGCCTTATGCTGTATGGAGTGAAATGCCTTTTTAATAATCCACAAATTCCAGGCATAATGGTGTTTTATATTCACTTGCTTTCTCCATTAGCTGCAATATTATGTGAAGGTGATCGATAGTTGAGAATTCTGTCCTAAAGCCAGCTTGCTCTTTCGATTGATTCTCATCAAGTATTCTTTCTGATCTGTTAGTAATGACCCTTGTAAACAACTTGTAGATGTGAGACAATATGCTAATTGGTCTATAATTTCCAATTTCTGATTTATCTCCTTTCTTATACAGCAAAATTATGATTGCATTATTCCACTCCTTAGGCATCACACCTTTCCTAATGTACTCTGAAGAGTCTTGCCATTTTATGTTTCACGTCTCTTCCTCCCAATTTTAACAACTGTATGGTAACTACATTTCACCCAGTGCTTTCTGATTCTTCATTTTCTTCGATGCATGTTCTACCTCATCAGGAATGATATCGGGTATGTGTTGCTAATTTGTCATCCACCTTCCCCACTGCTGGCATCATTTCCTCGCTCCTTGTATAATTCTTTATAATAGTCTTCTGCTATTTGAATTATGCCTGCTCTGCTGTTCATAAGTACACCATTGCTATTCTTCAGTTTCAGTATCATTTGTCGTTCTGTATTACTGCTCGTGGCTGCTAATTAAAGTCCTTCATTTTCCCTTAATGCTTGTTCTACTTTTCTTGTGTTAAATCATCTTATGTCCTCTCTGAGTCTCTTTTTAATGGCTTTGCATAACTCAGTATTCTCAATTCTGTCCTTGTCAGTGTTTATCTTTTTCTTCATTTGTCATCTTCGGTTCATCAAGTGACAAGTGTTTCCTGACTAATTTTTTTCTTTGGATTTCTTTTTACCTATAGGTTTCTCAGGCTTTATCACTTTCAAAAAGTTTTATTCCTCGTCGATATCGTGGTCCTAAAAGGCCAGTAGAAGCTGAAACTTGTTCTTAGGTTCTAGTACATACTACTTTTTCTCCTCTTCTGTTATCTCCAAGACCTTCACATTATTTACTCGAGTCGGTTTTTTCCCTTTCTTTTCTTACATCTGTATCAAGTGTGCATCTTACCATTCTGTGATCACTTCCAACATTTACCTTGTTCAGAATGGTAACATCGTTCAAAATATATCTTCTGTTAGTGAGGACCAAGTCGATTTCATTAGTTGTTAATCCATTTGAGCTCTTCCATGTCCACTTTCTATTCACCCTTTTCTTGAAAAAAAAAAGTGTTCATTACTGACATTTCTTGAGATTCTGCAAATTCCACAAGTCTTTCACCAATTCCAAAATTTCCTATAGTTTTCCTTTCTGTGCTGTTTTGTCTCTTTCCAACCTTAGCATTGAAGTCCCCCATAATGATGGTGTAGTCAGTTTTCTGTTCATGTAGAAGTCTCTCAATTTCGGTGTACATTTCCTCAACCTCTTCATCATCATGACTTGATGTTGGTGCATATATTATTATAACCTTTAGTATGTAGCTCTTAGAAATCCTGAGTAGTAGTCTTGACACATTTGGTGATGTGCTTTTGAATTCCAAAATGTTGTTTTTTATATCTTTATGGACCAGAAAACCAACTTAACCTTCGCTGCTCTTTTCACTGTTTCCATTGGTGTACATCAGATTTCCACTGGTGTACATCAGATTTCCACTTGATAAACTTATAAGTGATTCATTTCTTCTTGTTTTAGCCAATCCGATCGTATTCCAATTCACATTTTCTAATTCCTTTTCCAGCTCTAGTAATCTATCTTCACTGATGAGCGATCTTACATTGTAACAGGCCAAGTTCAGTTTCTATGCATGGCAGCTCATCGTACCCAGAGATTCTTAGCACCCCACTGCTTCCACTCTGATCCTCTCGCTGCCGTAAGAGGGGGAGTGAAAGCCTCTGGAGACTGAGGGCCATTTGCTTCATCATGTTGTCATGTGCTGGAGGGTTTGGTCTTTTCCTGTTCACGCTGACCAGATGTCTTGAAGAGAACCACTCTACGGTTTGTTGCCACCAAAGTGACATAACACAGCTTACCATTGAGAAGGTGTGCATGAGGGGATTTTAGGGAGGTAAGCCAACCAGACTTCTTCTAAATCTTCTAAAATAGAAAGATATTGGATCCATCAGTGTTTTAGACGGAGTGTCTGATAACACACATGTTCCCCTCTAATCCCCTATGTAGAAATATGATACATCAAATAAAGACAATTTACGTTTTAGTCCACTGATAATTTGAGCAGAGTCCCATTAATCTTTTATAGCAATGTGTGTTTATGATATGGTAAAGTATGCTGGATATGTGAATGGATATTTAAGGTGAATCAGAATTATGATCACCAACAGAGGGAAAGGAGGAATATGTACATTTCTCCCTCCCCCAAAGGAGAGGTATGGGGGATGCATACTATTGTGTTTTTGGTTGCAAAGTTTATATTGGATCTATGTTAGAGAGCTTGGAGGTTGTTGCATGCATTTCTATTTTAAAGTGTGCATAAAATAGAGAAAACTACCTAAGATATGATAAAGTGCTCCAGAATAAGGATTTAATTTTCCAGTTGGAGTTGGGATGAAGTCGTGGTTTTTCTGTTCATTTCAGTTAAGCAAACTAAGCTGTTGATAAGCTGCTTTAGAAAAAAATCTTTAGAAACTTTTTAAAGATAACTCTCCTCTAAATTTTTATGTATGCAGGTTTATACAGGTGAGTTATCTTTAAAAAGAAGTTTCTAAACATTTCTTATTAGTATTTGGATAAGTGGAAGCTTATCACTATTTTCTAAGTTAATTACTATTTTCTAAGTTTTCTAAGACATTGTTAAAAACATTTTCTAAGTTACTGAGAAATTTTCATCTTCCATTGATAATTTCTTAGTTACTGATTAACTTTAACTCATTTTCTTAGTACTTTACCCTGCACTGCAAAGTAGGGTGCAATAATTGAAATCACAGTTTATATTCCAATGGTCAAAAGTTTAAAGGTATAGTCGAAATTTGATACTTTTGAATTTGTAAATTGAACTGAAGTTGATTTATAACTTGACTTGCATTTCTATTGCATCCCTCATATATTTCGTTATCCAGACTTATTTAATGAAAATAAGCTGCTATTTTAAAAATTGTGGGGGGAGACAAATACTTGCATGATGGTTATACCGTATTGATCATTATCTCTATTGTATTTGTGTGTGTATGCCTGTATGCTCAACTGCATAGTCAAAATGTCTTATCACAAATTTTGTTGGAGTACTTGTAATGTGTTATGTAAATATATAAATTGTGCAATATATATCAAGTAACTGCAAATGAGCACAGATGCATCATTCTGATATGCAAATATGAATGGTTTTAAGTGGGAATCACTGTATTTCTTAGATCAGTTGGGCAACAGACATTGCATGAGTGATTCATTGCAGTGGAGGTTGGTTGGCAGGATGTAAGAGAATGCTATCCCAGTTGTTTAGACATTTCCAGCTGACTATCTTAGACAACTGTGCAAGGACAACCAAGGGTCAAAACACAGCAAATTACTGATATGTCGCACTGACTACTAGATGGTGTAGAGAAATGACAGCATAAACCTCTTCTGGGTTTGTAGCCACACGAGGATGGAATATCTACTGCTGAATTATGTGGTAGACTGTGGGAGAGAAGTCAACGTAAGCAACCCATGATTTGTGTCGCACTCTATGCCAACAAGCGACCATTTCAAGTGGTGCCATGAATGTGTCAGATGTACCCAAAGCAGTGATTCAGTGAGATATTTATGAACTAGTCCAGATACTCATCTGAGGAGCTCAGATTTGGAAAATGCCCACTATAGAAGAAGTAATATGGTGTTTTGATTTGGGTGTGCATAATGTGCAGTGCATGAATAGAGCCACACATCTTTGAAAGATGGACTGTGTCTGCTCTTAAGTATAGATGTGAAATCCCTGAACCCTGTGTCATATCAGACATTTTTAGGGGAACTGTAGGTCTCAGATCCATCTACTGGATGATAATACTCTCCCATAGAGTGCAGCTAGTGGTGGAAAACTTTCCTTGTTGGAAAGTTATTTTCAGAATGGTGTTACCACCAGTGTCCTCAGAATGAAGCTAATTCAGAATATGTGAGATATCCTGGGAGAAAAATTTGTCCACTCCCAATTAGTTAGGAGTTACAAACAGTTCCCCTGGAAAAGTGCACTTCATTACTGCTAGGACTCTGGAGTATTCTTATTAACAGCATGAGAGCTTATTGTGAGAGATTTGCCTGGCTGGTAGGGATAGATTATCTCGTATGAGCTAATTTTCCATATTTCGGAAATGACATACCGTTTCTATGAGATAATGCATGCCACTGTCATGTAATAATGTATGTTTCTATACCAAATTTCATTGACTTGCATTATTATTTTGCATAATCATGCAAATTTTTCATTTATATCTTAACTTTCGTCTGACAATGTACACAATATATTCTGAAATTTATTTTTGAAAATTAACCATGCTCACATGGAATTTGTTTTGTTAAGATGGTAACGGATGAAGAACACAGTGATATGATCTGATATAAACAGGATTTAAGCAGATAAGCATATAGTAAGAGATGTCCCTATCCATTTACAAGATAAAATAAGGATTTCTGAGACATGAACAAAGAGAATGTGGAATATTTAAGCTGCAATCACCTTTGTTTTCTGCTATTCCTTGATAGAGCTGTAGTGTTAGAGAAATGCAATTATATTTTAATATCGAAAGCTGATAAATTATTAAATAACTTCACTTGTTTTCAGTTTAAATTCAGTGAATAACATCAGGTATATAATTACTTTATTTCATGAACTGTTTGAAGAGATTGTAGTATTAATTAATTTGTTTTAATTCAGTTTTTCTCTTAATTTAGGTTTTAACTTTTGAATATCTTTTTTCAGCATCCAGATGGCAGAATGATGCAAATTAATCTCACAGGGTTTCTGAATGGAAAAAATGCCCGTGATTTTATGTCAGATTTATGGACTTTATTATTAAGTGCCCAAGATAATGCAGATGGAATTCCTTCTATATTCTTAGAGCAGAAGAAAGAAGAAATCAAAAAAAGACTGGTAATAATTTTTTTCACCATTATTTGTGTTATACATTCAAGGCAGTCTTTTGTTTACTCCAGAAAATTTAGTTGTGCTATTTGAAAAGTGGTGTAATTAAATCATTTTCAATATTTTTTCTTTTATTTCTGAGATATATTCACCTTTTCCGGAGTATATACATACAAGGTGCTACCAAAATGTTCCCGAAATTTGAATGTTGTGCGGGAACTACGTCTAATATGGACATGTGTGGTGCTAGGTAACACTGCATGCATCCTTTGTGAATCAGTGTGCCACGTGGTGTCGGGCTGGATAGAGTCATTGAATATTTATGCACAGTTCTTTGGTGGTGGGGGTTTTGCTTAGTTTGTGATGGCTGATGTGAAAGAGCAACGTGCTTGCATCAAGTTTTGTTTCCTTCTTACAATATAGCAGCAGAAACCCATAAGAAGTTTAAACAAGCTTTTGGTGATAATGCTTTAGGCCAGACACAGACCTACTACTCGTTTAACCGTTTTAAAAGCAGCCGAATGTCGGTTGATGATAACGATCGCTCTGGGGCCCATCATTGAGCACCACCCTGGAAAATGTTGCAAAAGTTTGGGTGGCGATCTGCGAGGACCTCAGGCAGACCATCCACAACATTTGTGGAATTGTAGGACTATTGTACGACGTGTCAGCAGATTTTGTCAGATGAGTTGAATAAGAGAAGGAATGCAGCCAAGTTGATGTCATGGATACTGAGTGAAGACCAAAAGCAGCATCACCTGGAAGTTAGCAGAGATCTTCAAGAATGGGCCAGGAATGATCAGAACTTCCTTTCTACAGTCGTCACTGGTGACGAGAGTTGGGTATATGGGTATGACCCAGAAACCAAGCAACAATCATCGCAGTGGAAGAGCCCATCTTTGCCCTGACCGAACGAAGCCCGTCAAGTGAGGAGTAGCGTGAAGGCCATGCTGATTTGTTTTTTTTTTTTTTTTTTTTTGACATAACGGGATTATCCTTAAGGAATTCATTCCTCCTGGCCAGACCATCAATGCAAAGTTCTACTGAGGCGGTTAAGGGAAACCGTCAGGAGGAAACATCCAGAGAAGTAGCTCACAAAGAACTGGGTCCTTCATTATCAACATGCTGGCCCACACGTCTCTTGCTGTGGTGCATTTTTTGGCGTCCAACAACATGACAATTGTCTCCCACCCTTATTCGCCAGACTTATCCCCCTGCGACTTCTTCCTCTTCCTAAGAATGAAAATCAAGCTGAAGGGTCGAAGATTTGACAGCGTAGAGGATATCCAAACCGAATTGCAGATAGTGCTGAACATTATGACGAAGGAGGACTTTCAGGATGCATTCAAATAATGGGACGCCACGATTTGAATGCATCCTAATTCCAGGTGCTGGAATTGGTGTTTACGCTCTCAAGGGGACTACTTTGAAGGTAATGTTGGCAAATAAGACCCAGGGGAGTCTAATTTATTTTATAAATACATTCTGGTAAATTTTGGGTAGCACCTAGTACAGTAAAACTTCAATTACCTGTGGTAATTTGGGGATGCTAGATCCTGATAATTGAAAAACAAGGTAAACCAAAATTACGTGTTTTTTTGTTTAAATAACTTCCAGAACACACAAAAACATAAAATATTACATGTATATAACAATAACAATAATATTTTATCGATTTTGATAGCAAATCTGTAATTTTTGATTTTTTTTTGTAGCATTATTTTTTCTCTTATTTTTCTTGTGTCCATGAATTTGTAAAATTTCAATATAATCTACATCATCTTGACGTCTCATGAATTTAAGTAATGTCTCTGCAGCTGGGGCTTCATTACAACTTATTTGCAAGCTGGCTGTAATTCCTCATTATCATCCTTGTCAGGTCCTGCTGTAGATTCTTTTGCACTTTGTATTAAGGCATTGTCAGTCATTTTTTTGTCAGTCATTTTTTCGTAGCCGGGTTCATTTTTGTCTATATTCAACCATTGATTAACAATGGTTGAATTAACAATGGTTGATGGTTTTACTGCTTTCAGCGATAAAGCTATGATTTTGATACAGTCCACAGTTGAGAAATGTTTCCATGCTTCAATTACTTCAATAGATTCGGAATCAATTTTTTTCCAAATCCATTGTAACAATTTTATGATGGAATGAGTTTTAATGGTGGATATAATGCCTTGATCTAATGGCTGAATGAAAGTAGTTGTATTAACCTAGTACAATTGTGGTGGTAGGAACAATCAACGTTTGAATGACTTAAATCTTTTGGATGGCCTAGTGTTGCTATCCAATACTAATAAAACTTGAAATGTAGATTTTTCCATAAGTTCAATAGCACAGAATGTAACACGGGGATTTCCCAACAGAATAACTAGCGAGTCAGCAGTGGGAATTCAAAAGGAGTGGAAATGTTGAAAAATTACATCCAACATAATAGCAGGGTTTCCCCCACACAAAAGCTCAAAAATACCCTGTTATGCAAGATTTGACCTGTGCGAGTAGCACAGTGGTATTGTCACTATCCTCCCCCACACCAGGTGGAAAAGGCCAGGTTCGAATCCCGTCGATGATGCGAGGAACTTTAATGGGCTTTTTTTCATTCCATGGCTGAGTTAATTGGTCTCAGGCGTAGATAGCAAGGTTTTTCGTCCAGCAAAACAGGCAACTCGACCAGAGAACACATGCAATTTACAGACATAAATACAGTCAGTCCTCGTATAACACGTGTTTACACTACACAAATTCGATCATAAACGATTATATCGTATATAACACGAACCTGATAATGCTAACTTCATTGATGAATACTGCTTGAACATTTTGAAACACGTTACAAAGTTTCTCGAGCAAGACCACCATGTATTTGCGTCATACCAACTTTGAATGCCGAATGAACTGTAGTACCGTTGATCGCTACAGCTGCCTTTCCTATCGACGCGCAGGCGACGAATGAGTTGTTAAGCAAGTTGTGCGCCTGACTTAAGCGATTGTAAGTTTCCGTCATAATTTTCAAGGTAAACGTCTTGCCACAGCCTGCTGGATCAGTAAAGAATATTTGAAGCAGTGAAGCAGTTATTAGCTCGATTTGTTATTCGATGTATAACTTCAAGAATCAACTCACGTTGATCTCTATTCGTTATTCGAACCAATTTTCAGTAATCGTCGCTGGCTATGACATCGCACTGACGTACCACAGCATATAGCGAGTTTGCCGAAATCATTTCAGTATCATTGTTGTTTTCTTGAAGTCTGTTACTAGCATCTGCAATTCGAATCTGAACATATTCTTCACATTTCACTTGAGTGTCCTCTTTATCGTCCATTTCGATGCAAAGTTTTCTACAATGATCTAATGTTTTGTCAATATTGATGTCCGACTCGTACCTTTTGCGACAATTTATAAAGTACTCTTCATTTTCATCGTATATGTGAAGAAACTTGTTTGAATCAAAGATATCAACCATTTCATTTTCGAAAGGTCAGTAAAGTAAAACCATCTCACGTATAAACTGCCAATTCAGACATTTCATAGTGGCGATAACTTATGACTCACACCTGTTTTCTAGGTTTACATTGCCCTTTCACAACATTGTATTTCGCTGCAAAATCAGCCAAGCAAAGCTGACCAAGGTCTCCATCTTTTGGTCTTTTTTCATATTTATGTGTAACATTTTCATTCCATAAGTCGGTAGAATCATCATCAAGATTTTCTTCAGTCATTCGCTTCTTGCTCTTCTTATTTTTCTTATGCTCATGAGAATGTACACAACTTCTCTACTAGCCTCAGACATTGGCTGGTGAAGCAAATACCAAGCTGCCTCTTGCGAGCTCATTTCAATGCTGTTCAACATTTTAATGCTAACACGTTTTAACAAGTCGGTGTAGTCTTGATCTGGATACTCTTCTTGCAATTTGATCATCTCTCGATACAAATGGCTTATGTCGCTGTTGGTTTTGTTAACATTCTACAACTTATGATGCGCATGAATGTTCCTCAAGTATGAACTGTAAATCCATATTTGAATTTAATATACGAGCTATCCAAGGATTGAAGGTATTTGTCCAAAGTTCTGTTATATTTCTTTTCATTAGAACAATAGGTCTTGTCAATCTTGATCAAATAACATCGAAGTAAGTTTTCATATACAACTTGTGCTCTTCTAGAAACTGCTTGAATGTATTATAATGTTTCTCTTCAAGATCTTTCTTATATTGTTGAAAATGCCATTTGAAACTTGAATGTTGATTGTCTTGTGTTCATTGGTATTAAAACTAGAGCTTCATCCGTAGACTAATATGAAATATTGAATCTGCATCGATCATCATTCTTCTTGAAACTAGTAAATGTATGCTTGTGCACTTGATTTGAGTAAGACGTCGATAGATTTGAAGCATCGACACTGCACAGTTAATCCATTATTTCTACAGTCTTTGGCATATCTTCTGAAACCAATTCTTTAGGATCGTTTTGTAGCCACAGCAAAATGAGCATGTGGACTGCCACGATGCTGGAACTCTATACACTGAAGAAATCGATTACTTTTAATTTCCCAAAAGGATTGTACCTTTTCGATTGCAGTATATGCATTATAACATCAACTAGCTTATTGAAGTATATTATACTTGTGATTGGATCCTTGTTGACTAACTTCGTATGCTGTCAGTTCTTTCATTGGATCGTCAACTTCTTTATCTTCGCTACTGTTTAGTCTGTGAAGTGTTTTCAAGAGATGTGGCCAGCGAATCTCCGTCGCATTCACTGTCAGAAACATGGTTGGTTCACTAAGTTGTTTGATCATAGCAAAGACATCTTTCTTGTGTCGAGACCAGTAGTGTACAGAATTTGGAATGGATTTGAGAAATGACCAAGTGACGTTCGATGCATTCTTCAACAAATCTTTGGTCTTCTATCATACGTTTTGTTATGTTGGAATTTTCTCCAATGCATTTGAAAGTGGAATATAAACTTTCAGTTATTCTCAAGTGTAAAATTTTCATCGGCATGTATAGAATATGATGTGGCGTTACTCCTCGGCGATCTTTTCGTCTTATTTTGCTAGTTGCCATCATAAACGAAGTAACACGTTATCCATCTTTAAATTTACGTGGATGGCCTAAGTATATATCACTGGAAACGACAGTTTCTCAGCATGTTCATCATAGATTATCAATATCGGTTGATTGTGTTGTCCAGGTGCAATTGCAGGATATTTGTCTTCATTCCAAAGTAAAGTGTTGCTGTGCCATAAGTAATTCAATGTTACTTTCAACGACGCAATTTTCTCTACATTGTCTAGTTGTTCGCTATTGAGGGACGATGAAACTATAACAAGCAACTGACGATTGACTGTGATGTTATAACATTTGTACAGAGGAGTACTGATTAAATACCTTAGCCACGATTTGACTGTTTATTTTCTCACATATCCTTGCAAGTAAGTCGATTTATGAATCAAATGCTTCTTGATGTGAACGTTGAATGCATGATTGTCGTGCACCTCCGTAGCCAGGTGGGAAGGAGCAGCAGTGCGTAGCACACCCTTCTTGATTAGAACGGGGTTCGAGCCCGTCACCACCAAATACGGAGGATGCGGAAAGGTCAGGGAATGACCACCGCATATCCCGGAGCAATATGGCCTTAGTTGCTAATGCTCCTAAAAACCAAATAACAAACAAGCAAACAATAATTGTCATCTAAAGCATGAGGCAACTCTCAAACCATATTATTCTTGTAACTGGAACATTTATGACTTGTCCAACGATACCATAACTGCCAGTTTCATATCGCAAATGTCGAATCTGCATGAATAGCAATATAGCCGAAACCAACCGTTTGCTTATACAATTGAGCGATGGTAAATTCAATGTAAACGGATGATATATGAAGCCGTTGGACTTGGATAACAGCGATACATTTCCCGATTCTAAGTTTGTGTAGCGTGTATTACAAAACATAAGCGATGCCATGTTCTCTGCTTCTGGAAATTCATCTTCAAGACTTTGTATTTGGTTTGGGTTTGGTAATCTCAATTCATTCTGAAGCGACAGTCTGTTGCAAACACTGCAGACATATCTGAACGAGTTGTTCAAAAACATTCAAATTCTTTTGAAGCTAATGTATAACACTTTTGACGAATTTCATTCGCTGATTGTACTGTTCTTTTCGATGTTGATGGCCAGACATCTGCCTCTAATTGATCTTGCTCGTGTTTACGCTTACAACTCTCTCTTGATTTCTGCCGCCGACTTTGGTGCTTGCTTTTCAATGTTAGATTTGTCATTTCGTCGAAATCTTTGAACATGTTTAGTTGATGTAACTTTCAGCATCGTCACAACTTAACTAAATGAAACACAACTGTACTGCTCGACAAATGTGAACTGAACGTAGTTACTTTAACGAGTTGTTCAACTCTCAAAAACTAAAAACCCAATTTGAAATCTAGTTATATATGTCTATCCTATCTATATCTATCTATATATTCGTTGTAGAGCTCTCAAAGGGCAATAATTTTGTTGCTTATTGTTTTTATCTAACATTATAGTTTTCAAGATATTGCAAAAACAAACTTGAAAATGCTTGAATTTTTCAACTCTCTCAACTTTGCATCGCTATTACTCGAGAACCATAAGAGCTACATCAAAACTACTAATAGATGTAAAAACTACATTTCTTACTGAACATTTTTTGTCACTTACTGTTTGTCTATCTATCATAGTTTAGAAGTTATTGAGAGTGAAAGTAACCAAGGCACAATAGTCAATAACCAAAATGTGAACTTTTTAGTTTTTTTTTAAAAAAATATATTAAATATCAAAATTTCTAATTTTTTCTTGCATATTTGTCGATGACATTATATACTCGACAAAATAAGTATAAATTGTTTATATTATTGTCTGTTAGTTTTGGAGATATAACAGCGGTTAGACATTTCACTTTTCCTGACAGCCTGAGTGCCATAGGGTACCCCCAGCATAGGTGTTATTCATGTCAAAATCAATGATGAAAATTAAAAGAATATTTTCAGAACCTCTGAGTTCCATTTGTAAAACCCCAGGGTTATTATTATTATTAGCTATATGGTGCAAGGAAGCCTGTGGCTCATGCTGTACCAGCCAAAAAAAAAAAAAAAAAAAATTCCAAGTTACCCTGAGAGAGAGAGAGAGAGAGAGAGAGAGAGAATCAAAAGTAGAAAGGAATTGCCAAGAAAGAGAAGACTGATTATATACAGCTCAGGAACCTGGGTGTGCCAAGCCCATACTCACCTGATGTGAGCCCCTGTTTGTGCAACATGCTTTGAAAACTAGGCTCTAGTCTGTTCAAGTGGTTCATTTAGCAGTTGTACCATGAAATATTGGAATTGGAAGTGGTGGTGGGGGATGGCACAACCAGAACTTTCATCAAATTTGAACCCTGACCACTTCTATGTGGGACCACCGAAAAGGCATTGTTATGTCACAAGTCACTTTGAGGAGTTACTACAACATATTTTCCACATTCCAAATTGTAATATATATATGTTGACTTCATGAGTCGCACTTGGTTTTTCATAATTCAAGAAAAAGGCACTTCATCATTAGATATTTTCAAATCAGATTTGGTTCTCTGAGATCCATATATACTAAACTGATTTTCTTAGTCATATTATTTAAATATAATATTTAAAAAAAAACTAGTTTATTTCTTCAGCAATTTTAATTAAATTTAACTAATATTTTTCTCCACAATTATTTAAAAAATATATCTAATAATATATCTATAATTAGGAAAATGAAAATTGTATGTTTATTTATTATTATTTTTTTTGGATATATTTGCAGGAAGAACAGGAGCGAGTAACATCAAATTTTAAAAGGATAGAGGATAGGGGAAGAGGAAGGGAAAGAGAAAGAGAGAGAAGTAGAAGGCACTCATCATCCTCTTCACGATCTTCAGATGCAAATACCAGTATTGTTCATAAAACTAAAAAAGATCAAAGTGATAAGTAAGTTCACTAATTAATTATGTCAGACTAATTAATTATGTCAGCCAAAAGGTGCTTTAAAATTGTCAGCTAATATCAAAAGAAGCAACTGACTGCTGTGATTCTGTAACTATATTTTAGTTACTTTTAACATTTCTTCTTTTTAATGCCTTAATGACTTTTAATAGCTTACTTTGCCAAGCCTTAGAACTGAATGTTGTTTATGAGACTTAGAGCAGCCTTTCTAATACTTTTGGATAATATGCCTGCAATTTTGAAGTTTTTATAAATGCTAGTAATATTATATGCAAACAAAAGGTTTATATATACAGGGTGCCTCAAAAATATTGGTACAAACGTTTAGGGGAGGTAGGTAACATCTAAAGGAATGTGAATTGCATAGGAACCCATAACTGGAAACGTCACGGGAAAGTAGTAGCAGAGGCACAAGAAGCAGAAATTACACAAGACAGTAATTAGTGGCAAACATTTATTTGACATAATATTAACATTGGAGTATGAGATGGATGCATTTCATGATGTTACAACAGATGCTCGAAGGTTCCACCATGAGACGCGATGCATGCGTTGGATTGGTGGACACCGTCGAACACCTGGAGTTCCTTTGACAGTAGCAGCAGCGCAGACGAGTCTCGCCACGAGATCCATTTTCATCTCCATAGGCGATTCATACACGATAGATTTGAGGCCCCCACAGAAAGAAATCAAGGCTCGATAAATCAGGTGAGCGTCGGGGCCAGGCAACGGGTCCACCACGGCCAATCCATTGATGCCCAAAACGCCTGTTCAAATGGTCACGAACACACCTTCCATAATGGGCAGGCACCCCATCATGTTGAAACCAAATGTTGCATCTCACATTTGCTGGAACATCGTCAAGTAACCCTGGTAGAACTTGTTCAAGAAAGATCCAATATTTAGCAGAGTTCATGCGGGATGGTAACAGGTATGGTCCGACTAAGCAGTCACCGACCATACCTGCCCACACATTTATTGTGAAGCGATGTTGTCCCGCATGTGGGTGCACACCATGTGGGCTCTCTGCTAATCCATACACTAGGTGCATGTCTGCCAGCTGCTCACAGTTCGTATATCGATGCATGCTCTTCGCGCGGCGACTACTGCTTGAATGAGTTAACCAGAAATTTTCCCTCTCACTAACTGATGAACAGCGCCGTGTACCGACTTACGGTGACGTTTCCGGTTATGTGAATCCTATGCGATTCACATTCCTTTAGATGTTACCTACCTCCCCTAAACGTTTGTACCAATATTTTTGTGACACCCTGTATATATATATCTATTTTTAAACATAGTCGCCAAATCAGTGCAAGCATTTGTACCAATATGATACAGGTTTCTGAATCCTTCTGTCATAGAAACTGTCAGCCCATGTATTCAGCCACATATAGAACAGTTTGACACTCATGAGTCTGGAAACGAAGGCTCATCTGCAATGAATGAAAGAGAGGGCATCTCACAGGAGCCATTTTGCAAAGACAACTAGTAGCTCCTGTCAATAAGCTACTAGTTGTTACTAGTCAAAATTCAGCCTCATTCAACATGAGGCTGAATATTGCAGACAATATTCAGCCTCATGTTGTTACCAACAGAATTTGGGAATGTTAACATTCCCGAGGCTGAATTTTAATATTAGGCTCCCTGAAGAAGTGCCCTGCTGCCCAATATTTCAAATCTAATGAGTGTGTCAAAACTGCTGTACATCACTCACTGGCCACACAATCTGTCAGCCTCAATGATAGCAGAATTCAGAACTCATGTTGCATTGGGACAGTTGTGTGAGTTGCTTTGGTGACTTTTGAAGAGTAGCGAAACAATTACTCTTTCTAATATAGTTTGAAAAGGGCATTATGTGGTGATATTTTCCAAATGTTTTGAAGGGAATACACTATTACCATGTGAAATTATGTATAAATTTTAGTTTATTGAGACACTTTCAGATAACCTTTCTTATGTTGTTCTGAAGGTATTGATCCAGTAAGGATCCTGAAAAATAACAATTGTGTACTTCAGTGTTGAAAGTGATGGGAATTTGTACATCTTAAGTATATTTATAAACTGAAATTTATAATATCATGTGGTTTTCCTTTAAAAATATGTTTTGTGAATGTTTTTTTTTTCATTTGCATATACAGCCAGGCCTTGCATAACGCGATTTTCAGTTACCGCTATTTGAAAAAATTATACCACTTTTCACTTTACACGATACAAATTTCCCACTAATGCGATCTTTTTTTCTTTTTTTTTTATGCAATAGTTGAAAAAGATTTGAATTACGCATTAAGCTTACTATGCGTCGGACTGGCAATAAACAAACGTTTGCCTGCTGCCTGCCTCGGTGTGTTCCATCAACAATCGGAAGAAGACGTGTTACTTGTTTCTCCCGCTAATAAAGTCAATACAGACTTGCATTTAAAAATTCAAATATCGCAGAGAACCTCAAAAAAAAAAGGTTTGAGGTTGTCTGAGATATTTATTTCACCAGGGCCCAGAGAAGATTGTTGTCAGCTATCGGAAATTGATTGATGAAAAGAAAAGTCAACACTGTTCAAATATTTCCACAACAGTCATTTCTTCATTGTGTATTTTATATCAGAGGTTCTCAAACTTTCTCAGTTTACGACGCCCTTAGTGTCTCAGTAATTTTTTCACGGCGAACCCAGACCAAAAGAAATATCTAACAGTTCCGTTTATTAAGTAAAGTCCAAACAACTTAATAAGAAACGTTGAAACCGTGAACTATCTCGAGTTAGTAGTTCGCTCGGTGTCCGACAGATGTCGAGTATCACTGTGTTTCCCTCGAAAATTTGAAATATTCTGCGGTGCACAGTTTGGAAACCGCTGTTTTATGCAATGAACATTTAATTCCATAATTATTTTCATTATCTTTTACATTGTATTCAGTTGAAAAGTTATTTAAAAGGTATTTTAAAAATTCTTTATGGACATTCCAGAAGGTCAAGGACCAATTATAATTTTCCTATTGATTATTATATTTGATTAACACGTTTCCATTTTGTGCTGTGTGTGTGTGTTCGCAGGACAAATTAATCGCGTTAATTGAGGCCAGCTTGTAACATTACTAGGAGTTATATTTTTGCTGTAAAAAATCATTTACAAAGACTCACTCACTCGTCATATAAAAAAAAAATAGTTCAAACTTGCCACCAGGTAATATTTCACCATAGTTATCAGTTTAGCTGTTTGGATAATTACTGATATGTAATGCTTGTTTTCAAATCTGTTAATATGCATACATTGTTACAGTACACTCTCATTTAAATACAGTAGACCCTTGCTAATCCAGATTAATTTGGGGGGATAGGTCCTCTGAATTAGTGAAGCAAGAGATAGCCCTAAAAGAGAAAAAAACTTAGAATACAAATAAATAGAAAATTTAATGATATAGAATTTAATGATTTTTTTTGTTTAGTGCTGATGAAAATAAATTTAAAAAATATCACTGTACAGCCTTTATTTAAAAACTATATATATATATATATTTCTACGGTTTCTGCAATTAATAGTCGCATATAATTACGTTGAACATTAAGTATTTTGGCCTCGTTAAATAAAAAAGTATGTTTTTCGTTAATGGCATGAAAGGCTAATTCTGACGCTGCTGAACGAGAAGCACAAACTGAAGCTTCATGTTGATTTACACGAATATTCAGAGAAAATCGTGTCGAACCTTGGAAGACGAGTCGCAATCACTGCAAGAAATGTTGTATACCAGATCATTAATTTGTGTTATTTATTTTTTACTCTAATGTAAGTTTTCGATTTTTTCGTGTTAATTTCTGGAGATTATCATAAGGAAGTGTTCCACGTACTATATTGAGGTAAACTCCTCTTATTATTTAGAAGAAGAACTCTTTATTGCATACAAAATGCACATGCCGTACACAATACCCTTCACGGCTACAAGCCAGGGGTTACAAATAATATGGGATTATTTTACAAATAAACCCATAATATATAAAATACGTTAACTTATGTACATACATACATACATACATACATACATATATATATATATATATATATATGTGTGTGTGTGTGTGTGTGTGTGTATAAAGAAGTACACAAATGAAGCGATATAAGTAATTACACCCATCTGACTCAGCGTCAACAATGATACTGAACAACAAGCAAGACAATGTGATATATGTTCCATCTCTTTCTGCTCAGTCAGAGTGACTCATCTGCCTTCCTAAATCCTGTGTGCCTTTAAAGTATGGTACTCAGTTATGAAAGAATTTTTTGTATTTCAATCCGGATTAACTGTAACTGGATTAGTGAGGGTTTACTGTAATTTCATAACCAAAAGCCATAGGCGACTAGATTGAGGAGGCCAAGAGTTGATTTTTGGTGTCATCATCAGTAAATACCTCATTTAGTGAGTCGTTAATTTGAAGTTATGGGGCATTATCTTGAGTGAATAAAATGTTATTCAGTAAGTGGTTTTCTATTGGTGGGGGCACTTGATTGCAGAAGAAACAAGAAGCTGTCAACCAGTTACATGCTTACATTTCTGCTTTCCAGAATTTATTTATTCCAAAAATCAGACCTACAGCAAATTTTGCTACAAAGTTCCATTACATTACCTTAGCTGAGTTTAATGGCCTTTTCACTATATACACGTGATCATCCTATGTTCTGTGAGCTCCATATAACTGAAGATGTGTTTCATCATAGCACAATGTTTTCTTTGGCCGGTGATGTACAGCCACTCTCCGGCTTACGTAATACTTGACTTGTGGAAATTCAACTTTACATAAGTTTTTACCGGCTGGTGCAAACTTTACAAAAAATTGTGGAATGACAACCTCAAGGACCATATTTGGTCCTTGAGGTTGTCACAGACATTCTCTCAGATATGCCAGACAAGCTGTACATCCTACCTGGGAGTCTAAAATGCTGATGGAACTGATATTCAGGTGACACTCAAGTTAAGTGGACCCAATTTCGGTGAAGTCCAGATGGTCTGTGACAGCCAAATCCTCTGCTTGCACCTTCACGATGGTGGGACTGTTAGTAATCCTGGGTATAACCTCCATGCACAAGTACATGGTGGGTGACCACCCAGGTGTGAACCAACGTAAGCAGGGGTCGAGGTGTGGCGCCCACACCACATGGAGGAATGCTGCTCCTCTGTGTTACCAGGCAGCACTAGGTGGTAGATGACCCTCATCAGCTGGTGCAATACCACCACTTCGCTTATTGGAGGCTTGAAGTGGTGGAACCCATGTTTAGTCTCTAGAGCTAAGTTCCGGTCAACCCTTCCCCATCTCTTCCATCATGCAGTATGATTGATGACTTTGAGGTTATGATGAACATCGTGGTGAGATCCAATATTCCTTATATTTCGAGGGTACAGCTCTAAAATGGTGTTCGCAGGCCGGCCGCTAGCTAGTACACCAGACCGAACCTATTGGTAACTCTCTAGGAGGCTTCCAGATCAGCTAGTGTATAATCTTGCTACCTCTACTCTGCCAGATAGTGACTGGAGGGAGTCCGAATAGTGTGTATGCGGGGAGCTTTGTCGAGGCCACGTTATGTCAAGGATCTGGGTATATCCTTACCATGTGTACTCCAAAAATTTCATTACTTCATACAGCATGTCCCACCCACTTTTTCTTACTATTGAATACACCATGAATTGGCAAACTAATAGAGCAAGCTTATCTGCAAAAAGATCTAAACCTCCCACGTATATTTGTGAAATTACATTTCACAAATATATGTGGTCTCAATTCTAATCTTAACAATGTCCATTTCCACTTGCAGTCTGCCAAACCCCATGTACTTTTTCTGAGAGAATCTCAGTTATCGGTTGATTCAACTACTGCTCATCTCAGATGCCCAAATTATTCGCTGTATAATTCCTTACTTGTGCATATGTCCGTTCTGATATTCCCTGTCAGAGACTTGGCAATTTGGAATCTCCTCTCTTTGATCTTCTCTGGCTTGAAATCTCTCTACCTCATTGTGTTTTTTTTTTTTTTTTTTTCTTTGGTAGTTATTGGCGCATCAGCTTCTGTGGCCATAATGCATCTCCCAAGGTTTTTGCAGTACTTTGATCCAAGCCCGAGGCGGGATTCGAACCCGCGACCTTTGGGTTGCCAGGCAGGTGCTTTACCCACCCGGCTAGCCCGGTCGGCACCTCATTGTGTAAAATTCATCTGTTGTCTCTACCGTTTTCCCAACTCCACTAATCACTTGGAGCTCTTTGACTTCCTCTCTTTGCAACTTGACTTTCTCCAGTCCAACTTTCCTAACAGTGAGGTAATTTTCCTTGGTGATTTTAATGTTCACAACTCCAGCTGGCTTCTGTTTTCTAGCCACACTGACCCAGCTGGTCGAGATGCTGAGGCTTTTGCAATTACCAATGACCTTGCACAGATTGTTCATTTACCTACAAGAATACTGGACAATCCTAATCATACAGCCAACACGCTTGATATTTTTCTCACAAACAACCCTTCTAAGTACACGGTTGAAGTGAAGAGGTCCTTTAGGCACTTCAGATCACAACTTGGTGATTGTCTCTTCTCCAATGGAGCCTTTATCTCATGGCTATTCCCAACCTCGTGTTGTTTGGCATTACAAGAATGCAAAATGGGATGACCTGTTAGAGTTATTTTCTTCTTTTCCTTGGTCGGATCACTGTTTCAAAAGTTCTGATGTCAACGTTTGCTCAGATCGAGTCAGTGAAATTATTCTTGTAGGAATGAAATCCTTTATCCCAAACTCAACTTTAAAATCTCGTCCTTTATCTAAACCTTGGTTTTCCAATAAGTGTGCTAAGGCTATTCAGGAGAAGAATGTTGTATATCGTAATTGGCTTGTTTCTAATTCTTCAGTTTCATTTTCTGCCAACACCAAAGCTCTCAACAATTGTAAAGCAGTTATTAATCAGTCCAAACTAGATTTTGAACAGGCTAAGAGTAGAAAACTTGCTTCTTGTCCTAATGGTAGCAGAGCATTCTGGTCTCTTGCCAAAACTATTGGCCACAACTTTTGCCCACCTCTGTCCAAACTAGATGGCTCTGTTCGTCACTTCAGCCAAGGATAAAGCCGACCTGCTAGCATCCCATTTTTCTTCCAACTCATGTATTATTAATGATCTTGGTAAAACACCTCCCACCATTCCCAACACGCTCCATTCAATGCCTCCTGTGGTCTTCTGTCAAAAGGATGTCAGAAGGATTTTGATGAATCTTGTTGCTAAGAAAGCTCCAAGTCCCAATGGTATTTCTCTACTTGTTCTCAAAACGTGTGCTCCTGGACTGACTCCTATTCTTTCCCACCTTTTTTCACTTTCTTATTCCAAAGGTGCTTTTCCTTCTGCTTGGAAATTTGCTTATTTCCAGCCAGTTCCTAAAAAGGGTGACAAATCCCTCCCATCCAGTTATCATCCCATTGCAATTACTTCTACTCTTTCTAAAATAATGGAGAAATCAATTAAGTGCCAACTCTTAAACTTCCTAGAAACCTTCCGTCAGTGTCGATCCACTGGTTGATATTCTGGCTTATGTTACCCATTTATGGACTAATTCAATGGAAAGGTTCGGTGAAACACAAGTAGTTGCTCTTGACATCTCAAAGGCTTTCGATCGTGTTTGGCATAAAGGTCTTCTAAACAAGCTTCCATCTTATGGTTTGCCAACTGTTTTTTGTAATTGGTTATCCAGTTTTCTCTCGATCGCTCACTGAGGGTGATGGTAGATGGCTCTCTGTCTTCTAACTTCTCCACTAATGCCGGTGTTCCCCAAGGTTCAGTTCTTTCCCCAACTCTTTTCCTCTTGTATATCAATGACCTTCTTCCATTGACTGGAAATCCTATCCATAGTTTTGCCGATGATAGCACATTGCATTCCAATTTCCATTTTAAGAAACCTTGTCCTGCTCAATCAGCTTCAACTTCTCGAAATCTGCTACCAATTCCTTAAATGCTGATCTTCACGTAATTCTCCAGTGGGGCAAAGACAACTTAGTTGATTTCAACCCTTCTAAAACTTAGTCTTTTCCTATATATCGCAAAAAGGATTCTTCTGCTCCTGTGCTTATCTTTAGTGACACTCAGATTTCTAGGCAAAATGATATCTCTTTTGGGGATTACCCTGACTTCTAATCTCTCTTGGCACAAGCACATTACAAATATTGCTTCCTCTGCATCTAAAAAACTTGGTTTTCTCTTTCGCTCTCAGCTTTACTTTTCTTCCAAACAGCTGCTCAATCTGTATAAATCGCAAAACCGCCCTACCATGGAATATTGTTCCCACATCTGGGGTGGTGCCCCCAAAACCTTTCTCAGGCTTCTTGATTCCATTCAGAAGAGGGCAGTTAGGTTAATTAATGATTCATCTCTAACAAAGTCTCTCCACTCGCTGTCTCATAGACGTACTGTTTCTGCTGCATGCCTCTTCTATAGATATTTCCATGAGCACTGTTCTTCTGAATTCCCGCTCTCTCTTTCAAAACAGTCCGAACACGTGCAGCCACCAGCCAACATCCATTTACTGTCCAACTTCAAACTCAAAGAACCAACTTTTTCATCTTCCTCGTTTATTCATTCAACTGCTGTTTTCTGGAACAACCTTCCGTCATACGCAATTCCTGAAAATTACAGTCTACAGAAGTTCAAGTCCAATGTCAACAAATATCTTCTTTTGTCTTCTCAACCTCCAGCCTAAGCACGGTACTGAGTACTATAGGTTCTAATACCGCTCGTGTTTGGGGTTTATATAAAAAAAACAAAAAAAAAAAAAAAAAAAAACAAAGGTATCGTGAAAATATCGTACTGTGAACTCGATAACACTTTTTTTTTTTTTTTTTTTCCCTTTGGTAATTTGCTCCAAGACCCCAGAAGTTGAAATTTTCGCTATACAGTAAACCCCCGCTATTCGCGGGGGTTACGTTCCTGAGAAATGCCCCGAATACCGAAAACGTGAATACTGAGTTATGGTTCCCTTAGTAATAAAGTGGTTCCGTTCCAAAGTATGAAATATATAAGAAAAACTAGTCTAAAATTTTGTCTATGTATGTATTATATGTACATAATATGACTATGTAGATGGACATTACATAGTGAAATGCAAGCATATGGCATCGAAATGAAAATAAGAAACAATTTAATATTAAATGTAATATTTATTAGAAATTTCAAACAAATCTTTCAAAACAGCACCTTTACTAGCTAAAAAACTTATCCCGCCAGTGCTATCACCAGTTTCGCTAAAGTGTTGATAAAGGAGTTTTGCCTTTTCACGAATGATGAGTGAACTTAACGGAATTTTATTATGAGTTCGGTCTTCTTCCACAGATTTAAAGCTCTTTCCATTTTTTCTAATTTAACATCACAAGTTACAGAGCAAATTTTTGAAGCAATTAATGCATTTTCACGGACACTACGGTGGATTTTTCTTCCGATTTTTTGATTGATCGTACTATTTACTCATTGATTTTATACTGTTTGCCACTGAGGAGACACTTTTACCATTTGAAAATTTGTCTAATAACTCAGTTTTATTCGTTAATGTCATCACCTTCTTTGATCTTTTCACATTTCCCTTGTTATTCGTAGCCATATTTTTGTACGGGTTAGAAAGAACTTGTCCACAATAAAGTCACTTTCTTCCGTTAACACGTAACGCGCTCGAAAAAGTCTGTTTTACACTGCAAAACAGTAGATTTATCACTTTTGTAAGCATATTAATTTATAAAGCAAACGACGAAACCTTCCATGACAAGCGCATAACACATACTGAACATGGATTAGCGAGAAACATCCATGTTCACGATTTTGTCACCCCTCTCCTCCCAACCACTGAGCGCTGTTTTGACCGGGAAAGATAATTTTAGCCATGCCCATGTTTTGTTATGGCGGAAAATGTTCACGGCACTTTAAAATTCACATTTTTTTAGGTTTCATTTTTTATTAAATCAGTGACCGCGAATACGCGAAACCGCAAATACAGATACTGCGAGTAGCGGGGGTTTACTGTATAGCTATTGAAAGGCTGTTATTTTGATGTCTACACCATTCAAAGAGCTGTGATGAAAATATTGAACAGTATACCAGTCACAGCCAGCCTTCCACCAGTCATTCAAGTTGCTTCATGATCATTGCATTTTTTTCTAGTGCCAGTCTACATTCCAGTTGCTGCATTGTATAGCATTTCATAATGACAGTGCTGTCATACATATTGAATGTTTGTTTGCTTTTGTCACAGAAAATAATTTTCTTCTGAGTTGTGCTGAACATTCAGGTGCATTGTTCAGAAATGTATTTCGAATTGTTAAATTGAAAGCAGCTTGTTCTTAGTGCCAGTATTGGCAGGGCACAACATGGGCATCTTCTGAAACCATGGTGGTTTCAGATGATGAACAGTGGTTTTCAACCGGGGTGCCACAACACCCTAGTGTGCCACAGTAACACTCCAGGGGTGCTACATAATTTGGATTTAGTCTTTAAACCTATATTTTTTTAAAATTTAAGTATTTATTTCATTATAAAAAGGTACATCCTTATAATTATATTATTATAATAACTAACCAAAAAACAATTTTTTAAAATATTGAGAGAGAGAGAGAATCACATCTAACAGGCAGAAAATTGAGTAGGGGTGCCATAAAATAAATTACTTAAAGGTGTCATTATTAAAAAAAAAAAGGTCAAACCACTGGTCTAGCACTTAGTGGTGATAATGAATCTGCTATGGTGAACAGAAAGGGTATTAAATGAGGATATGGAGCACTTGGTAGTAACTGGCTGTCTTTCTCATTTTGTGTGCTGAAAAAGGGAGCTACATGTCTTGCTGTGAAAGTGGATGAACATTTGACGGGAATTTACTACTATCAGAAGTGCTAAAAGGAAAGATATATTTAGACAATTTCAGCTGAAGTAAAAAAAATATTTTGAAGCATGTGTATACACATTGGCTGGCTTTGGTTAAATGTGTAACTAGACTGGTAGGATAATGTCAACCTTTGACAAGTTTATTTAAAGAAGTTAAAAGTGAGAAAAGTCATGTGGGCACTTTTCAGTTTACCAAATTGCAAATTACAACAAGCGATCACTAGTAAGTGCCATTGCTTCATATCTAAATCCATTTCATTAAAAGAAGTTTTAAAAGAAGACAAATTAATGAACTCACCAAGAAAAAGAGCTTCTGTAAAAGTAATCCTAAACATAGCAAGTGAGCTGATAATTCTAGACATGTTATCCTTACTCGTGCAGAAAGTTGGTTCATGTTCCTCTCTTCTGGCTTGAATAAAGTGATTACTTGTTTCTTTTAAATGTTATAAGAACATTTTAAAACCCAAACATCGCTCTTCAATTCTGTGCCTCACATTCTTCTAATGAGATCATTACTCTTAGATATTGAACAATGTTATATGCAGATTTATTATATTAACAGTTTTAAATCTTCCACTTCCATTTTGGAAATTGATTACCATATGCAGACTAAACCAGAAGAATAATTATTCATAGATATTTCTACTGCTAAGGTTGTAGAGAGCCTAAAACAAAAGGAGACGATTCTGTTCTTTTTGTTCAGTGCATTGACTACATGGGGCACAAGTTACCATTGAAAAATGCTGAGGTAGCACAAATTTCATCAGTTCGCAGTGTTTCATTTTCAAATTTGTAATTTTTCGCAGACAAGTTTCCAGTAATTTTTGGTGTCTTTAAAGATAAAAGCAAAATAGTAGGTGAAGTAATAGATATTTGCAGCATCCGTTCTATGAGTTTTAGAGTGAGAACTTACTAGACACTATTATGAAAGGTAAAAGAATTGACGTACATTGATTCTTGGTCAGGGAACTGACAGGTACACAAGAAAGCATGAAATATATCAAATTATCTGAAGTCATTCTTGGCATTTTAATAATTTCTCACAGCAATGCTGTCAGAGAATATTTAACGAAAATGGAGGGATAAAAAAAATAATAAAAAAAAAATAAAAAAATTATTCAGATCTTTTTCTGGTGAAGCTTTGGAAATACTGTTGACAGCCAGGTCTGAATATCAGTGCCATTGTTAAAAAAAAAAAAAAAAAAATTAATATATATATATATATAAAACAAAAATTGAATCGGCATTTATGAATAGGTGCAAAGTCTGCAAAAATACCTTTCTTGGAGAAATTATAAATTAGTTGATGTCTAACAGATAATCCAAAGAAAAAAATCCACAGAAAGAAAAATCCTAGATAAGTTAATGTTTGATTGTGTAATATATTTTTAAACAGTCCTGTGGCTAATATGTGTATGTTTGAGTGAAATTTAATTTATAGAAAAGTAGAAACTTCCTGTATTTTCCAAAAATCTTGCTTTTTGTAACAGATTCCTGCTTTCTGTAAAAATCTTCCTGTTTTGCTCCAAAAATCTGTTGTGTTCCTCCTGGTTACAACTGCTTGATTGCCCAGCTTTTTGAAAGTCAAAACTTTGCTACTGGTGGCATATTATACATTTTTGTAGGTCACTGAGCATTTACCATGAAGGCAAATTAAGGTCAATGTCATTACAGTAATAGTGGTCCTAATTTGATCTGTGATAGCTATGGATTACTCATGGAGTAGCCTGCACAATACGTTATTAATACAATCACTGCTGGCACAGACTGTGTGCAGTTATTCTGGAGTGCATCACATAACTAAGGCAATAAAATTATCAAATAAGAGATGCCATTTCCAAAATTTGATTCAGTTGTGTTACATTAAAAGGGGGGTGGGGGTGGAAATACAGCTGTATTATCTTTCTTCCAAAAAAAAAAAAAAAAAAAAAAAAAAATCAAATAACTGCCTTTTGACTGAACAATGCCAGTTTTCCCATCATCACTTTCACTCAGCAGTGAGAAATGGAATTTGTGTAAATAGCTATATACAAAGATTTTATTGAAGTTTGTTTGTATGTTCCTGGGATACTGATTAAAATTTTCCTTTCAGTTACTTGATTGTCGGGTAAGTTTTTAAGGAGATTTTTTACTGTTTGTGGCAGGGCAATTTTATTTTTTACTAACAGTTAGGGATGTGGCTTACTAAAGGTTAATTAATTGAAACATAAATGTACAATGATAATTGGAGGGGGGAGCAAAAGTCCTGTGTAAGCAACCCGTTACAGTGAATTTCATTTTTCCGAATTGTTGAAGCTGGTTATATTGACTTCTAGAAAGCATGCACCTGTGTACAATGGACATTTTCTTCTGACCAAGTGGTGTCCACTTGAGAGAGTTTTCACTTTATCTGTCATTGAAGTATAAATTAGAAATTAAAACTAACCTATTCATTATTGAATAAATTTAAAAAAAAAAAAAGCAAGAATACATTGCAAAATATTTCAGCTTTTGAACTGTCATCATTTTAGATATTTCCATAATCTTTTAATGCAGAATCAAGTTTTTAATAAAATTTAATTTTTAATTCTCTTTTACTTAGAGAGTTATCACCTAGGCCACCACCATCTAAGAGCAGCAGTGATGAAGAAGAAAAGGAACCAGACAGGCCAGATGTCAAAAAGGTTGATGGACATCAAAGTCATTCACCTTCACCTTCTCGAAATACAAAAGGAAGGGAGAGGTGAGTATAATATCTACAATTCTGTGCATTTCTTGTAGTTTCAGTTTCAAATGAAAAATATTTTTCTAATGTGTTCTAAAGTAGCAATGTTTAGTTATGATATAAACCTCAGGAATTTTATTTTATTGCCTAGATATTGCGGTTTTCGTTGCTCTTTTTGGTGTCACTTGGTTCTTCATTCACTTGCTCTCTGGGTGGAAACATTTTATTGTTATTAATTTGGGGGTAATTGTAATTTTTGCATCATTCTTTCACTGTTTTTAATGTAATCCATAAAAACATCTCTGCCTTTCAGTGTTTTTCGTTAGTAATATATTTATTTATTTTTTTTTAAATAAAGAGTTTTTCATAAAAGCTAATTATTTTTACCACTTTAATCCATATTTACCATAGTTTTCAGACTGTTAGACATCTAGGAAAAATAAGTTCCTGGAATAAGGGCAGAAATTTTTGGGAAGCAATAATATATGTAGAATATTTTCTGATATATTTACTCTGAACAAAAACATCATTATGGTACAGCATTCTGAAATGAAGCTAACAGCTAGAAAAGTCATGAAGCTGGCATTATTATATTACATTACATTATTACATGAAGCTGGCATATCATGGAGAACATTCTGCTTTTTGAAAAGATCAATACCTTTTCAATTTGAACATAAGATCAAGCTAAGGCTTGATCTTGTGTCCGACTTATGATCAAATATCATCAGCCACAGCTCTGCCTAAGTTGCTAATATCTTTTTAAATTGTATAGTATTACCCGAACAAGTAAATCCAATATGCATTTAAAAATCTGAGACACCACCAGGGCAGCTGTTTCGAAGTTTTTAGTGACTCCTCACCAGTCAGCAGGTAGCCTCTATTTGCAAATGTAAGCTGCACTATATGAATAATGAATTTTGTCGTCATAGTGAACAGCCAAGAGGTGTATGGATGAGAAACTAGTAAGCTTCGAAACAACTCTATTAACTGTGTTTCAGATTTTTAAATGCATACCAGATTCAAAAGTCAGACATAATAGTAACAGCCATATAGTGCGGCGCCTCTGTAGCCAGGTGGGAAGGAGCAGCAGTGCGTAGCACACGCTTCTTGATTAGACCGGGGTTCGAGCCCGTCACCACCAAATACAGAGGATGCGGAAAGGTCAGGGAATGACCACCGCGTATTCTTGGAGCAATATGGCCTTAGTTGCTAATGCTCCTAAAAACCAAATAACAACAACAGCCATATAGTGCAAGGAAGCCACAGTTTTGCTGCGCTGGCCGGGGGGCATCAGTACATAAGAAAATATAAATTATTTTCTTCCCATCTCACATAGGTAACTGTCTAGTGGACCTTTGAATTTATTCAAACTGTTGCCTCAACTACCTAAAGGTAACCTGTTCGAGCAATCAACGACCCACTGGTTAAAAGAAAACTTCCTACAATCTAGTCTGAACTTCTTCCCCTGTAATTAGAATTTATGCCCCTGAGTTCTGGAATTCTCTATAACAGTGAAAATTCATTCATTTTACTACCCCCTTCCCTCTCAGAGCCTTATAAACCTCAATCAGGTCACCCACGAGGTGCCTGGTTGCCAAGCTCTAGCCCACGTATTCAGAATCTTTCCTCATATGGTTGCTATTTTGCCGATCTCACCATGCGAGTTGCCCATCTTTGGATCTTTTCAAGGAGCTCAATGCCTTTTTTTAGATGAAATCTCCATACTTGAACACAGTATTCCAAATGTGTTCTTACAATTCCCTTGTACAGTGGGACAATGATCTCTACAGGAAAACGTTTGATAAATCATCAATGGGGCACTGTGAGCTTTCTTGGCTGCTTGTTTACACTGCTCAGAAAACTTCATATCTGCCCTTATTATAACTCCCAGGTCCCTTTCTTCCTCTACTGTTTTTGAATTTAACCCCACCAAGTATATAATTTATTTTGGGATTGCTATTCCCTAAGTATAAGACCATTTTGCTGCATTAAAACATAGCTGCCACTTTTCTGACTATTCTAGCAGCCTGTTAAAGTCATCCTGAAGGAGTGCTGCTTGGTACTGATCATTAACTACTTTACATAGTGTACAAATCTTTGGGGGATTTCACTTCTGACTTTACACAAATTTGAAGAATATCTGTTAATCCCAACCCTCTGCCTTCTGCTCTGCAGCCACCCAGCAATCCAACTTATAATTTTTCCAGTAATTCCAACATGTTCCAGCTTATACAATAACCTCTCATGAGGGGCTGAATCAAATGCCTTGCTAAAATCCACATAAACTGTTGAAATGGTTCTCTACATCCAGCTCATGAGTAACTGTGCCAAAATAGCTTACTAAGTTAGTTAAACGATTTTCCATTAACAAAACCATTTTGTGTGTTATTCAGAATGCCATATCTATCTAAATGTCCTGGATTGCACTCTTAAACATTGTTTCTAAGATTTTCCCTACCAGTGAAGTCAGACTAACTGGTCTGTAGTTACCAACTTCGCTCTTAGAACCTTGGCGCCTCCGTAGCCAGGTGGGCAGGAGCAGCAGTGTGTAGCACATGCTTCTTGATTAGACTGGGGTTCGAGCCTGTGACCACCAAATATGGAGGATGCGGAAAGGTCAGGGAATGACCACCGCATATCCCTGGAGCAATATGGCCTTAGTTGCTAATGCTCCTAAAAACCAAATAATAACAACATCTTAGAACCTCCTTTATGTATTGGCGCCTCCGTAGCCAGGTGGGAAGGAGCAGCAGTGCGTAGCACACGCTTCTTGATTAGACCGGGGTTCGAGCCCGTCACCACCAAATACGAAGGACGCGGAAAGGTCAGGGAATGACCACCGCATATCCCGGAGCAATATGGCCTTAGTTGCTAATGCTCCTAAAAACCAAATAACAACAACCACCTTTATGTATTGGTGATATGTTGGCACTTCTCCAATCCAAAGTAATCTCTCCTGGTTCCAAAAATGCTCTCATAATTAACTTCAGTGGTTCCGTATACTCCCTGGCAGCCTCCCTCAAATTACTGGGTATATGGAATCAACACCAGGAGCCTTATTTTGCCTTTATGCTCGAAAGTTTTTCTAATAAACAATTATCTGTAATTTCAAAATCATTAATTTTATATAACTCAGCTTTGTTTACACAGCCTCTTCTCAGTATGAATGGTCTTTCTTCAGTAAAGACAGATGCAAAGTATCTGTTCAATTCATCCACATCAACTGGGTTGTCTAAGACTTTCCCACACCCAGTGTGGGAAAGCCTTTGACAACCTTTTTTGCTCATTTGCTTTTTTCTTCCTTGTATTCACATAAAAAAAAATTCACATACTTGAAAAATAAGTTGGACATAAGACTAGTCCTTAACACAGAATTCTTGGCAATGGTCTTTTAAGGGATCAGAATGTTCCCCATAAATGAATATGCCTTATGTGGTAATGTGCCCAACTTTACCACATAAGTAGTTTTTCTTCCATATGCTAATTGGTTGTTGATATAGACAAAATACATTATTCGTACAGTTCATTTTGTTTACTAAAGAGGTCACTTACTGACTGATGTGAAGTTCAGTAAATTTCCGAACAGTTGTCCTATCAGTGTCTCAGATTTTTAAGTGCATAGTGGATTCATCTGTTAAGGTGATGCTATGCAATTTACAAAGATATTAGAAACTTAGGTAGAACCATGGATAATGGTATTTGTCTCTGAGTTGGACATAAGATCAAATGTTAGCACTGATTTATTGGCATCAGTCTTTTGAGGAAGCAGGATGTTCTTTCTGATTGAACACCCGATGTTGTAATGCATTCCAAGTTTATTCGATTTCAACTTCATTGAATTGTCCTCATGAAATCCTACGATGCTTTATTTTTTGTTATATCTTTTGTCTCTTAGAGATTTTAAAGGGCTTAATATTATTTTCAAGAAAAATCTCTGCTCTGTCTACAATTTCAGACACTGCATTTAAAACACAGTGCTGTCATTCATGTCATAACGTTATAAAATGTTTTTTGCCTGAAATTAATGAAAAAAAATTAAATGTGCCTAGCAGAAAAATTGTAGTAATTTTTAAGCAAACAAAAAGAAGTGATTGAATTGCAATACATCTCAGAAATTTTAATTGTATTATGGCTCTTGGGAATTTTTAGTGCATTGACTACTCAAACCAAAGTGTACCAGTTGTTATGGTAATCCAGTTTGTACAGTTTGTAATGTATTATATTTATACAAGTGTGTTCATTGGTTGATTTACATATTTCAGGCAGAACAGCCTGAAATAACTCTGGGGTGGGGCTCCAGTCACCCGAGATTAGTTTACTATCAGAGATGTGATTATTTGAGAATGGCCTGAAAATGCCATAGCATATTTGAGAAAAAAATTAGGAAAGAGAAAGAAAAATATTGTTTTTGGTGTCATCATTAAGAAAAAATTTTGTTTTCTGGTCTAAACATTTTTTAAAATATGGAAGCTGTAGGATCCACAGTAGTTGGCAATTTCCAGATTTTAGTTGTTTGTTGGTTGCTTGAAACATTTTGCTTATCAAATGAGTGATTTTCTGTTAGCTGATATGGCATTATTTGTAGTTGAGAGCATGTGAACTGTACATAGTACTGCAATAAATACTATTAAAATTGTTTTTTATAAGCTTCTGTAAAGGAAATGAAAAAAAAAACTGCTGTTGGTGTGTAGAATGTATTATTTAAATTGCAATTTCTAACCTTTATATGGTCCTTCATACTGCTAAACTGCTCATCTGTTGCAGTACACAAAATGCTCAGTGAAATATTAATCCTCTGATCAGTGATCACATCAGACTATCATTATTAGACAATAACTTCTCTGGCATGCCACAGAAGCTATCCCCCTACCACAGCAGGTTGAAACTCCCAAAAGATCATTCTGAAAATATCAAATTTGGGATATAGCTCAAAAGTTGACTAGTGAAGTCAGCCTTTTTATCAGGAGCTGAAAGAGCCTGGTGAACAGTTTATTTAAGAGGCTTTATGGCCTTCTGTAAAATTTCTGCAAAGGACATTTTTATTTAGTGGCCAAAATTGTTTTAGGATTTTTTGAATAGTTTTTTGTTGCTTAGTTAGACAGTCTGAATTCTAAATTTTTTTGAACCTAATGTGATGCTGTATCTTCCCATTTCTGGATTCAAAATTTCAACATTGGTTATAAAGCTCTGTATAATTCAACTGTTACCGTCTCCTTTCAAGATTTACTGAACTTTCAGTATGGGCAAAATGCAGTTTTTCAAGCAAATGGCTAAATAAAAGAGACAGTAGTGGAATTCTTATTTCATCATTGAGAAGAATGACAATGAACTGTTTTGTGTTGTCTGCACAAGACCTGCTAATGTTACTAATGGATTTTTTAATATAAAGCAGCATGATACAGAAAACTACAAAAACAATAGTAGGATTAAGTTAGGTGATCTTCAGCTTCATTTGTGTGGTGCAGAGAACAAAATGCAAAACATTCTGGGAATTCTGGTGGTTGCAGTAGAACTGGAACTGTGCATACCCACAGTGTTCAGGATGCAACTCGCATAGCTGAACTTATTTAGGTGATGAAAGTCATGTCTTTAGATTCATATATTGAAATTGAGAATTTTTTTTAAAAGCAATGATTCCTAGGCCAAAAGCAGTTCTGATAGGATTTTCACTTAATCCTATGAAAGTTAATGATGCACTGGGCACCTTTTATCAGAAGTTAGGTTCTCATACTACATGTTGCAGACAACTAATAGTGCTAACAAAAAAGAAATACAAAATATAAGACACTGATCTGAAAACCAAAGAAACTGTAGTATCACATCATTTGGAGAATTTTTTACATGGGCCAATAAGAGTTTTTAGCTGGGGACTTAAAAGAATATATTTTTATAGCTATCAGTAACAGCGACTTGCTTCTCTCTACATTTCTTACAGTTGACAGTTATGGTCCTAATGGGGATAAAATTAGATTCAGCTCTTGAACAAAAAAATTAAAAATATTTTAGGTAAGTGATTTATTTACATTAGAACACCTTGGAGTCCTTTTTACAAAGCTTTGGGATTCACAGTGTTTTGTCCAAAAAGGACCGGAAGAATTGGATAGTGTTGCTTAACATTGAATGGTTTCATTAAACAACTACTTCATTGATTGACACCTTTGTATTGGGAACATTTCCAGGAAATTCAGAAGCAAATAGATTACCAGACCATCACTTTATGAAGCACGTTAGCAATCAGTTGCTAACTCTTGAACAAGTAATTCAGCAGCAGTGTGGAAAGCAATTAAAGAATACTTTCATCTGAGAAAGAAAATGTTGATGAATGCTGCAGAATCTGAAGAAATTGTGTGTCTGCTGAAGAAACAGTAAAAAAAAAAAGCTTAATTAAAATTTGTCACATCCAGTACTTTGTTACCAAATGTTCTGCAGTGATTCAGAAAGAACCACTGATTTGCATTTTACATGACGAAATACACCAGTTAGTTTAACTATTATGAGTAGTAATTTCAATTTAAATATTGATCCTGGAAAATTCATATCAAATATTAATCTGAACAGGCACACTGACCAAAGTAGTCAATATGCCAAAAATTTCCATTATCTCTTAGCAGTATTGCAATAGTAATTTACCCTCAATTATTATATTTCTCATAGATGAAAAGTTATATTGGAAAAAAAAAAAAAAGCATTGATAGGAGTTTTTATCCTTATTCTGTGCAGTGTTTTTCAGCCAGTCTTCTGTGAGCAATGCTCAACTGTTCCATGAAATATTCCTCCAAAAGTCAGCACTTGTATAGTAAAACCTTGACATTCACAGTTTATATCTTGGTATGTGCAATTTTGATTATTCGTAGTTTCTCTGCAAGCCTGTGTTACATTTCCAGCATACTTACACATACTTGTCTCTATATAGTTATTTTGCAAAAGTGTAGATAAGACTGAGTAGTTTCTCTGCAAGTCTGTGTTACATTTTTAGTGTACCTGTGCATACTTGTCTCTATGTTGCTATGCAACAGAGGTGTAGATGAATGACCTTGGCCCAACCAATGGATGGAGGTCTGATTGCAACATTTAAGTCATATTATATCTCTGTAAATTGGCAAAAATTCTCTACCAGATGGGGAGGATTCCTTTGTCAGTCAGCAATTGCTGGAGAGAGTACGTTGTTGACTATTAAAATACAAAGGAATCTTAGACCTGAAAGGCATCTCATCAGTAGCAGAGTTGTGAAGGATTTTTAAAGCAGCAAGGCAGAAGAAAGTGGTGTATTTCAGAAGCCTCAGCTGTCTCTTAGGAACTGACAGAAATTTTGGATATGTCCAAGTCTCTGGTTGACAAGGTGTTTGATATAGACCCTTTTGTTGGAATATAGTCTAAAAGGGGATTGGAGGCTCTCGCAGCATCTTATTAGAAGACCTGTAGAAGCTCGAAGAGACTACAAAGTAAGAAGCAGCATATATTCCTAACCAGATTTTTTTCATAACAACTACAAATTCATGTGTCACCTTCCCAGAAAGATTTTCAGGAGAGACTCTATATCTCTCAAATTCATCCTCCTGTATCACTAACACCCTAATTTTCGTTTCAATATAATCACTATCAGTAAGTTATCTTACTTATTTAATTTTTTTTGCATTTTAACTTTGTTTTATTCTTCATATAAAACATGTTTATATTTATTTTTGTTATAGTAAGCATGGGTATTACATATTAATTCCTGTTTGTTACAAATGTTCACCTTCAATTTCTGTAAGAAAGGCCTACTGAGTCTCCTTTTTTCAGCAAGACTTTGGTTTTAATATTTGCATTGATTCCCAGGAATGTATCACCCACAAATATTGAGGGTTTACTGTATACTTGATACATCTATGCTAAAAATAAATGTGTGATGTAATTAATTTGAATTATTTTGTTTCTAGTCATGAAGGAAAGATTTTTTGAATCTTCGAACAAACCTAAAGTGAATGAATAAAATGAATTTTGTACTGGTGCTCTGCTAATTTCTTATCTATTTCAAAGTATTCCCTTGTTCATATGGTGTACAGGCCTTTATGCAGTACAAGCCTTTTCCAGTCCTATCACCTGTCCTCTGATTTAAAACTTGCCCTGAACTGCATGTATTCACTATTCATAGCCCTGATATTAGCATACAAATGATACATACTTTAGATATAGGAATTTGCAGATTAAGGTTATTCTTTAAAATTTCACTTTGTTTCAAATGTTTGTTTTGTTTTAAATCTGTTTGAAATAAGTTTGTATGTAGTCTGTGTTTTGATTTCAAATTTTGTGTCTGTGTTTAATGAGATTTCTGTAAGTAAATATGAGAGGGGGAGGAACTGTAAAAGTTATTAAAGCTAAAACTAAGTGAAATAGACAGATGAGCCAAAACATTATGACCACCTACCTAATATGATGTTGGTCCTCCCCGTGCAGCCAAAACAGCTCGTACTTGGCGAGGCACGGATGCTACAAGATTTCTAAATGTGTTTTGTGGTATCTGGTATCAACACGTAACCAGCAGATCCTTTAACTACAGTAAGGTCTGTGGTTGAGACACTGCAGATCGGAGTGTCTCAACACAAACCACAGATGCTCGATGGGATTGATGTCTAGGGAATTTGGAGGCCAGGGCAATACCTCGTGTTCCGTGAACCAATCTCGAACATTACGGGCAGTGTGGCATGGTGCATTATCCTGTTGAAAGACTGCACCACCAGAGGGAAAGATCGTTGCCATGAAAGGGTGTACCTGGTCAGCAATGATGTTTAGGTAGGTGGTAGATGTCAGAGTGCCCGGCACATGGATGACTAGTTCCAGGGTATCCCAGCAGAACATTGCCCAAAGCATGATACCACCACCGGTTTGTTTTTCGCCCCACGGTGCATCCAGGTGCCATCACTTCCCCAGGTAAACGACGCACACGAACCCGGCTATCCACATGGCGCAACAGGAAATGTGATTCATCAGACCAGATGACCTTCTTCCAATCACTCAAGCTCCAGTTTTGATGCTCACTTGCCCATTGTAGCTGCTGTCGCTGGCGAACCGTGGTTAGCATGCCACTCGGAACGGCCTGTGTCTACGCAGCCCCATTTTCAGCAGGGTTCGATGTACTGCGTTGTGACACATTACTCCTGTCGCCAGCATTCCAGTTACCGGCGAGTTGCGCCACAGTCACCTTTCTGCTGCCATGTGCCATCTGGGAGAGCCTTTGCTCACCTCGAGCATCCCACCAGCCGTGCCGTTTCGGATATGCTCTGACCCAGTCGTCTGACCACTACAATTTTGCCTTTGTCAAACTCGCTTAAATCCACTGCCTTTCCCATCTGAAGAACAAGAGTAACACTGATTAATGGAGCTCATTATCAGGTGTTTTTTATACCTTGTCCCAGCCTGCTCATGCGCCGTAGTTTGCCTGCAGTTGCTTTGATTTGCACAACAACTCGCTGGTCATAATGTTTTGGCTCATGGGTGTAAATTCAGTAAAGTATAAGAATAAAAAAAAAGAAAAGAAAAAGAAGTACAAATGTAGTTGGCTTTTACTTGGGTAAGTCAGGGTATGCCATTTCAGAATGACTGATTGATTACACATATGGTATGAAAGATGGCAACTAAAGTTTATATCTTCTAAATGTTAGGTTTTGCATTTGAGAAAAAGAAACCTGTGAGTGACATAGACTATGGGACAAAATTTAAGGGGTTCAGAATGAGAGTAATTTAAGGGATTATGACACAAGCTGACATGAAGTTTACCTTGCAATGTAAGGTGGCTGGGAAGGCTCAATGTATATCAGTCAACAATAGGACCATTATCATCAGGGTGAAAATGTTATTATTTCTGTTTTTAAAATGATGACCTCATCTGGAATATTACATTCAGGCTTGGAGGCCTCACACGGAAAAAGAAAAGGGTGTAGAGCTTCTAGAGAAGAATCAAAGAAGGGTAGCTAGATTAGTTGTGAATGCTAATGGTTGTTCCTATGAAGGATGTCATAGAAGGTGTGGACTGCAGAGCCTGGAGACTAGCCACCTCAGTGGTGACCACCCCATATAGGTATTTTTACGTTAGTGGGTAAAACAGGAATGGAGGGGACTCTGATTTAGGGAAGCAATAGAGATTATACCTTGTGAAGTTCAACTTTGGACAATGTTTAATGAGAGGAGGTTTACTTAATTTAGTTTTAATAAATAATAGAAAACAATGCAAGGAAGCAAGCTTATACAGCATCAGCAAAAAAATAAATAAATAAAAATAAATAATGCCTACCCAACCCATCTGTCTATTCCCTCTAATAATTCTTCTAATGCTTTCTTAAATTTATTTAGACTACCCAGTTCTATACTAGATAGAATTTTATTCCAACAACCACTGGCTGTAAGCAGATTTTAGACATCTAACCTGCAGCCATCATTTTTAAATTTATCTTTATCTCCTTGTGTGTTGTCCAAGAAATAGTAAGGATATCATCAATCAGTAATTAGCTTATTCAATCTATTTAAAGCTTTAAACCCTTCATTGGTGTCATTGACCATTGAAATAAGTTGCCTCCCAAGGTAGTTGAGGTAGATTCTGACACAGTTCAAGGAAAAATTGGATTGTTACTTTTCAGAAATGAGCAAATTGTGATTGGCTAAGAATATTTGGCTGATGCAGTATAAGTTTGTTTCCTTGCATCATTTGGCCTGATTAGTACTAATACTAAACTGGGTTCATAGCACCTGCCACTTTAATGTTCTCCTGAAACAAAAAGAGGGTAATGTAAAAGAAAAGGTTTGGCCAAATCACATGTATGATGGGGAAGGTGGGACCTGGAAAAAAGTTTAAAAAATAAAAATAAAATACAAAATAATAATAATAAACACAAGATAAAAAAATAATATATATAAATTGATGACAATAAACCATTATAATTCTAAATCTACTTTATATAGTATCAAAGCTAAAGAGGTGACCATTGAAATATGATGTACTATCCTCATATTTCAGACAGTAGAGTTTTAATTATCTACTACTCTCAGCAAAATACATATGCAAATGCATTATCCAGTTATCAGAGTTTGTCCATGTTGCAAGGAAGAGAACTTTTTCTATGTCAGCTAAAAGTTTAAGTGTTTAACAATGTGCTGCCAATAGGTGAAATTCATGAGTTCCGATGTTCTGTTATTCCTGAGAGAGAGAGAGAGAGAGAGAGAGAGAGAGAGAGAGAGAGAGAGAGAGAGAGAGAGAGAGAGAGAGATCCCCTTAGATGTTTACCTGTCATACTGCAGTTCACACCTGCTGAAGTGTTCTTCATATGTGCACTGCTTTGCACTCATCACCAGTCTAGTCGTCACATAGCATATCTTGAATGCTACATTCAAGTATAAATAATGCATAATTCTGACATTAAGCATGCCAGGTTTTTTTTTTTTATGAAAACCCCAAACACGAGAAGTATTAGAACCTATAGTACTTAGCACCGTGCATGGATTGGAGATTGAGAAGGCGAGATTGAAGTGTAAAATCATCATTCGCTGTGCCTTTTAAGTTATGTTTATAAGTGCAAGTTGTTATGGAGTCATATGACACGAGATCTTTGGGTTCATAAATTGTTCTATAACCTGGGAAACTTAAAACAGATGTTGAAATATTACAGTAGGTAATGTAAGAAGCTTATAAACAAACTGAAATATTTCTGTATTGATTCTTAAAAGTTCCCAAAATTATTTGTTATGAACCTGGTTTATCGGTAAAAACTAATTATATTTGTACTTCCTTTTTTGCTCTTTTTCCTCCCTCCCTTTCTAATTCTTACATTTCCACTTTCAAAGCTTTCACGTTATGTGAAGGTGAGGGAAGTACCATTTTTTGTACTTTATTTATTTTGTCTATTTTTAAATTGAATAGCCTTTACAGCCCCCTCTCCCCAATTTGCATAGTGGATTACCATTGCATATTATGGTTTTTGCTCTTTTCTTATTGCAGCATGCAAAATAGGCAGATGGCTTTAATTCCCTCATTTCTTCTTATTTTTTCATTATTTTATTATTCTCAATTTTGTGGCTACCTTAGTATTAAATATAAGCAATATTTTATTATTGCTTATATTTCAGTTACAAATCCCATCCTTCGTTATCTGTGTTTGTGTTCCTTTTTGTCTCCACTTGAAAGGTTGTGGTTGTGTTTTATATGTGAGAAAATGTAGGTGACATTTTTTCACTTATGACAGTATTTTAATGAAAAAGAGTCAGCCATAAAATAAATAGGCAATGTTTAAGTATTTATATTTATCTCTTAATGAATCTCAACCAATGAATCTCTCCCTCACATTGAGGGGGGGTGGCAATATGAAGAGCCTTTGAATTGAAGTTGGAGTAAAAGTAAGCCGTGTAAAGGATGGAGTGGGGTGGGCGTAACTACTACTAATGCTAACTAAAAGAAGAGGCTGTGAGGGATTGGAGAAGGTGGAAATGCAAGATCCATGAGACCTATTCCTGAGAATGGAAATTGAGACCTTTTAGTGAATGATGAACTAGTGAAACCTCGCCTAGGTTTTGAAGATGTTATTGAATTTTTTAGGAAATTTATTGATTTTTGTAAAAAATTATTTTATACAGAATTATGTATATTTTACTATTACTTGCATTTCTAATTAGTTGGAAAAATACTTTTTTTTTTTGTTCAACTAATACAGGATAAGTGCTAAGTTGTGCAGCCCATATATACTTGGATAAAATAGTGCTTTTATTCAAGTGTAATTATACATGGCATGCTGGCATCAAATATGCCAGCATGCATTGCATATTATTCGGACATGCAGTGTGTTGTTTATATGACCTTGAGATTTTACTGTTGTGTCAGTTAATTGTAAACCATTTTACATCAGAGATGACTTATTTGCAGATGCATTGCTTATTCATTATTGAACATTACATGACATTACACATCATTTTTATGCAGAATCTCAGAATTTCTATAGGCAGTCATTTTCAGATATTTTGTTCTGAATAATTAAAGAATGTTCCATCTCATTAGCAATTTTTGTAAGACAGAGAACTTTTACCATCAGTACTCAGTAATGAAATGCTGCTAACATTTGTAAATGTTTGCTGCACCACCACCACAAAAAAATTTCCAGAAAGCTGGCTCTGCATATGTCCTATAGTTGTGTTTCGAAGGCAGTACAATGTACTTTCAGCTTATTGCAGTATTCTTAAGAGGTAAAGTAAGAGTTAAATATGAAAAAATTAAATTTCCATATTAGTGGGTCTCAGTGTACCTTTACCTTTCTGCAGAGATGGGGGAAATCCCTGGTGCCATCAGACAACTAACACACTGTACCTTTACCAATTTTTGAAGTTTCGTCCTTACTTCATTCAAGTTATGTACAAACTTAAAGAACAAGTTATAATAAAGAGATTGATATCAGTGGTTCTTGCAGTTCACTCGGTGGTGCTATGAGCTTTGATGCATTTTTTAAAGGCAAAGCCTGATTCTATATAAACAGATTTGCTGCTAGCTAAAAACAGCAGAATATGGAGCCGTGAAGATCAACATGTTGTTCACAGTGGCATATGATTAGCCTCTCTTTTCTTCACAAAAGATTATAACTGCAGAGAGTCACCAGGAACTTATCATAATTTAACTATTGAGAGTGAATGTTACTGCAAACACAACAGAAAGTGTTGAAAGGTTTTTTTTTGTAACAGGCAAGTTTATGCCAAAATTGGCAATTTACATGGATGGGAAGGAGGTCACTTAGAATGGTTTTTTTTTTTTTTTTTTTTAATGTACTGTCATGCTATAGAAAAATTAAAATAAATTAAACAAAACCTTTTACTAGCTGAGCAACTTTTCAGTCATCCTGTACTTTAAATTGAGAATTTGTGTTGGTAGCTACAGTTTACAATTAGTACCAATAATTCACCAATGATGGATCACACATTTGTAAGTATATATTTTGTTCACTTTTTATGTCAGTTGAAAAATAGCATATTATTATAGTATCCTTATTAAATAGCAACAATATTGCTGTAATACTTAGCCTAAAAGCACATATTAAAAGTAAAGTGTAGCATGGATTGCATATAGAATTGTAGTTAAGAAACTATAGACATTTTTCAGATAAGAAAACTGCTAAAAAAAAGTACATTATGGTTAGGAGTCAATTGTATTCACATCACTTAGGTATTTCTTCAGTTTCTGAAAATGCTGACAGCATAATTATGAAGGCTTGCATTTCTTTTCTCTTCATCTCTTAGTTAATACTGGCATAAGTTTTCTATTATATTTTGTTGTGGTATTCTGGTATTGAGGTACTTTGACCTGTGGGGAGGATGGGGTACAGATTCTGTTTGTGAAACTTTGCAAAAGAAATATGAACTGCTTTCTTTGCTCTCTTGTGCATTATTTTTTGATTTGATTTATTTTACCCTTTATTGTACAAGATTTTATCTTCAAATGGAAGGTTGATTATTTGGTGATGTGTTGAATTGTGCTTAATACATAATGATTTTCTCTGCTTTCTTTCATGGTGCATTATGATCCTATTTTTCTTGTGCCATAAAGGCTGAATAAGTAAGAGCTTTTCTACAGCAGGATTCCATTTTTCCAAGCATCCATCCATCCATCTGGAAAGTGCATGCGACCAGCATGCTTCAGAAACCATGCCACAAGTTATTTATTGTATGTAGTGTGCTACATTTCAGGCAAATTAGGAAATAGTAGTGATCATATATATAAAAAAGAGGAAAAAATACAATGACTTATGTGTGAGCCTAGAAAATTTCATTTTTGTATATTTATCACATTGCCCATTCATTCCTCCACCCAGCACATGGCAGCCAGCAAACTTAACATCCAGTGCTTCAGTTACAATATATAAAGTATTGTAGTGATTTTAATAGCCATTTTTCATTGGTTAATGTCTTGATGGAATTGTTCCCCTTGTTTGTTACTCACTGTGGCAAGGTTTTTGGGAGGGAAGCCTAAAAAGTTAATGGAAATTTCCTGTTGTTTTGTTAACTTAGAAAATCTGATATGATAATGAGTGAAATGCTTCTTTTTCAAGGCCTACTCTATATGTAAACTATAACAAATGCTACTTACATTAGGATAATTTTTACATTATAGACCCATTATTCTAAATAACTAAATTATAGAAAATTAATGAAACTGATTTGAAAATTAAGCAAGTAACGACTCTCAAACACACCTTACAGAAAAGTTAGACATCAAATCAAAGCCACCAAATTAAAAAATGAGAAATAAATAAAATTTTAAATAACATAACATACTTGCAATTATAATTAGAGATCAAGGCAACTATGCATCACAGAGAGCAAGGCAGAGATCAACCCAAAATCTCTGCCTTGCTCTCTGTGATGCATAGTTGACTTCAAAAGAATCAGCTTATACTGAATCCAGAAAAATCAAAATACAGTGAATTCCGGTTATTTGGGCCACCGGTTTATCGGGGCAGCCGTTTATTTGGAGCAAATCTTGAAAAACAGAACCCAATTGAGAAAATAGCCAGGGTTTCCTTCGCTTAATTGGGACAACATGCGTTTAATCGGGGCAGGAGACCGCAGCACTGGACATCACCCTACGATTGTCTCCGACCGTACCACATGGTTCGGTCCGATTTCTGGAGGTCACAACCATAAAACAATAAAAACAATTAGCAGTCACCTGTTTATTGGGCTTTTCTGTTAGCGCAATCTATCATAAACGGATAGTAAACTCGATCTTATTGAATTTGCGATAATACTGACAGCTGGAATTCTGTGGGTTATTTTGGTAAAATCTGTTTACGCTTCCATGAAATCTTCAATCATATAAAAAAATTAATTTTCATAATCTTCTCTTCATTCCTATTTTTAAAGATTCGTAACTTGTTATTCTGTTCTCACTTGCACATATTGTGTTACCTGCAATTTTTGTGTGCCGTGTTCTTTGTTATTGATTGCTTATCTTTTTACTGTTTTGAATTTTAACCCCCCTCCCACAAATGTCAGCAAACAGAAATGTCAACTAGTTAGTATGTACATATTACAGTACGTATTAATTCCGATTTTCACGTATCATTTAATTTTTTAATTGGTAAGGTAATAAAGGATAAATTTGTGCTTAATATATCTTTACTTTTATAGCCTGTGGATAATATTCCTCCTATTTTCGCTAATTAGAATTGCTGTTTAATAGAATTAAAATTCAATTCAGAAACGTGATCACAATGAACAGCGCTTACTACACATCGTATAGTGAACGGTACTTTACTTAGGCGACTCCATCGTAATGTGATTTGATTGTATAGTAAACCAATTATAAAGCGGGGGTCCATTGTATTTTTAACTTTTTTTTTACGTGAAACTTCGGATAATTGGGGCAGCCACTTAATCGGGCCAAAATGCACTAGTCCCGATGTGTTCCAATTAACCGGAATCGACTGTACATGGTGTTTAGAATGAAAAACAAACCACTAAATATTGATTTAGACGTAACATACAACTTGAAAGGGTGAACGAAACCAAGTTTCTCGGAATCTGGCTAGATGATAAGCTAAGTTGGGCAAAACAAAGGGATAACCCTACGAAAGAAAAATTCGTCATTAGCGGGAATACTTGCCAGGGTGTTTCCTTCCCTTCTCAGACTAGTATTCCTTTCTTTAATTCAGCCGCACCTCACCTATGGAATCATCTCATGGGGTACCACCAGCCAAGAAAACCTTGCGAGAATCATTCTCAATCGATGCGTTCGTTCAATTTTGGACCTTCCCTGGAATGCATCGGTTAGTTCGAGATACAAGGAATTGAGACTCCTAGCATCTACCAGCTATTGCAGAAAGCCGAGGCGATCCTTGTTTACAATGCTTTGAAGACACCAGAACTTTCCCCCTCTCTTCAGATCCTTTTTCATAACCATAGAAGAAGAAGAAATATCGTACAATCTAAGAAATGAAGCCGACCTGAAGGTTCCGTTTTTCAGAAAAGCGGTTAGAAAAGTATAAAATACAGAGGTGCTAAAACCTGGAACAAACTTCCTGCAAAAATCAAAAATGTCACTTCACTAAATCAATTCAAGAAATTACTAATTGAACACATCACCAGGGATGTCTAATTCAAATTACCTTCCACTCAACTCCTGGATTTTAAAAACACCAACATGGAAATAATGTGCAAATGTTAAAGGAAGCAGTTGGCAAATAGTTTGTAAATTTCTGTGCAGTCATTTCATCATTTTTCTCTTCTCATTTAATTGTAAAAATGTTCACAATGATATTATAAGTAGTGATGCTTTTCTAAGTTGTCTGTAAATAAATGTTTGTTGTTAGTTTGTTATTTGGTTTTTTTGGTTATTTGGTTATTTGGCATTAGCAACTAAGGCCATATTGCTCCGGGGATATGCGATGGTCATTCCCTGACCTTTCTGCATCCTCCGTATTTGGTGGGCACAGGCTCGAACCCCGGTCTAATCAAGAAGCGTGTGCTACGCACTGCTGCTCCTGCCCACCTGGCTACAGAGGCACCTGTAAAGAAATGTACAAAAAACTCCAATTTATTTATGTCTTTTCTGTTGAACGTTACCTGTACAATTTCAGAACTGTATATTTTTCAACGGTATATTTGTATATTCATCGTTTTTTTAAGGGAACACCTCCTAAAAAGCCATTGGCTTATGTGTTCTCCTTCCCTTTTTTTTTCTGTTATCTCCCAAAAAAGTTTAACATAAAATAGTGATAAATAAATTATTATTATTATTATTATTAAGTAAAGATCCATCTTTTAAGAAACAAGGAGCCTAAAACTTTCCCATTGATATGGATTAAAACTTTTAACAAATAGAATATTTGACTAAGTATGTAGAATATCAGCACTCCGAACTCCCATAATCAGTGAAATTTTACCATTTCATTAGGAAATGGTAAAATAGTTAGGAGATGTAAGCTGATCCGAAACATAATGACTGTTTCATAAACCTAAAAATATTTGATATTATTCAATATTTGATAATATCAAATATTTGATAATATGTTAATATTAGATACTTAGCCAACTAAGTTAGAACAGGAAAAACTTTTCCACTATGTCAAATAAGAGAACGTAATATTCAGAGACCAGTAGTTCTATCTGAAGATGTGGAGATACCAGAATTAGCATACTATCCTTGTGAGTATTAGTCTCATTGGTGAATCCAGGTTTGGATAAACACCCTTGAGCTTATTCTTTGCGGAGAATCCAGTTACATTCACCTTAGAAAAGTAACCATCATCATCATGGGCTTTTGGCTGCCTCCATTACCATATCATGGGTATGTCAAATGGCATGGGCTTTTTCCTTTTTTTTCAACCAGTCACTAATCCATTCAAAGAAGCAGGTGCCCATGCCTTATTCTGGTCACCTAAAGGACAGCCAAGGTCAAGGTATAACTGCTAAATTTTCTGAATGTCTGCTGTGATTTTACACCATTGTGATTCAGTTATGAAAGAACTGAACACTTAGCAGAATTTGTGGGATAATTTTAGTGTTTTACATTCAATTATTTTTTTATATAAAACTGCTTCTGACCTTTTAGGTATTAAAAGGTCAGAAGCAGACTTTCGAGGCATGACAACGAATGTGCTTCAGTAATAATAAATAAATACTTATATTCACTAGTTGTACCTGGCATAACATATGTCATCAGCATCATATCTTAAAGGTTATTAATTAAATATCAACACATTTTATTTATTTATTCATAAATTTCATTATAAACACAATTAAAAATTTCATTCTTCTCAGATGCAACACTTAATGAGTCCATTGATCTAACTCTTGAGAGACCAACGTATAGCTGCCTGTGACTGTTTTGGAAGGTATAAGCATATTCTTTCAAAAGTCTGTCCCTGTGACTTGTTGATGGTCATTGAAAATGTTAAATGTATAGGAAACTGTCTTCTTTTGAATTTGTATCAGATGGAATTAGAGGTATGCGCGGTATGTATCTAAGTTCAATCCATCTATTAGGCGAGCCTCTACGACATGTCTTAGTAGATGCATAATTATCAATCTTGTTCCATTGCAGAGTCCCCTCGATGGCATAAGATTCCGTAGTAGCATGATTACACCACCTATGTTCAGTTTTAGCTCATGAGGAGGCATTCCTGTTGGTATTAAGCTGTTGAGAAATTTGTCAGGGTATGCCAGATGCTCACTTGGTTCATTGCTTGTTACAGTATCCACACTTTTGTAAACAGTCTCTTCTCCGAGATTACAGTCTATCACTTTGTTGTTCAGTTCCAAAGAATCCTCATTTGTAATACTTAGTATTGCTCTGCCTTTAAGTTGCTGAGCTGTAACAGTGTTGAAGTTAATGTCACCATAGAGTTGTTCTACAGGGTCTTGTGTGTTTTAAAAACAGGGTGTAGGCATACTTATAGTTGCACCACTTCTTCCCTAGCATCCTTCTAATAGCCGGTCTGAAAATTCCTTCTCGCTTGCTATTGTTCGCATATTACGTGTAAGTTTCAGTACATGAAATTGGGTCCATAGCCTATGTTTCTTTATACAACTGGCAACTGTTAGAGATCTTGAGCCTCGTAGTATCACCGGTAAGACTTGCCTGAAGTCTCCACCTAGCAGTATAACTTTCCCTCCAAAAGACTTGTCTAATCCTGTCAGATCACGCAGTAGTCTGTCTACTGCTTGAAAGGCGTGAATGTGAGTCATTGGTGCTTCGTCCTACCTTATCAGTTTTGATTGTAGAAGTGCCTTAGCTTCCTCTGTGTTTGGCTTTAAATTGCATTTTGAAGTTTTATTCAGAAGCAGAGGTATCATGAACGTAGAGTGAGCAGTTCTGCCTCTTGCTAACAGAGTTGCTGCAATACCTGTAGACACAAGAGGAGTAACACTCTCCCTTGCCACATATTGTGTGTAGTATAGTTGAGTAAAGAAATGTTTTTCCAGTTCCAACCGGACCATCTAAAAAAATAAAAAAAAACAGTTATGATTAGCAAACACTAATCATAACTTTTTTTTCTGTATATGGCATCAAGAATAATGTCAAATGCCAATTTTTGTTTGTTGTTTATTTTTCTGTATTTGCGATTGCTCTAGCTTGTTCTTCCAAAATGTCAGATGATTGCAAATGCAGAGGTGCTGTCATCATTTCAACAGCTGGTAGATGCACTTTTTGAAGGCTGAGACCATAATTTTTCAACACTTCATTTATTTCTGCAAGAGCATACAAAGGACCAGTTTCTTCAGAATAATGTCTTATGAAATCTTCACTCATGCCCTGCTTATGTCTTTCCCATAATTCAGGTACATCTTCTGGGTCTCCAAATCCACATATCACTGCAAACAGTAACCATATATAACTTGGTGTACATGCTTCGATTGCTTCGGAAAGTGTGCCATGCCATATCCTGTCTCCTTTCAAAAGTCCATGTTCTCTGCAAGCTTGCTGAAATGTTTCACAGAGTTGTCCATTGACTGTTCGCAAATGCTCAAAACTTGTAACTCCTTTAACTCTTGTTAGAAGCATCCACAGATAGTAGCACTCGCTGTCTTGAACACTTACAACAGGCATACATCCAATAACACCATTTCCACCTCTTTGCCTACATTTCCATTTGTCTGATTTTTTTCTCAAATATGTAATACTTTGGTATCTCTGCATAATTGAATTATGTTGCTTCCATGTCTGTTCTGTTTAATTCAAACCATGCTCCAAGCATGGTCTTTGTAGACATTTTCCACTGCATGGCCTCTTCTTCTCTGCCCTCTTGGAAGATCACTTGCTGTTGATCAGATAGGTGCACTGCCAATCTTATAATGGAGTGTGACTTCTCCGACATCAGAAACTCATTCAAACGGCAAGTTGCTTCAGGTGTGCTAATGTACCATCCATCTAAAAAAGTTTGAATCTCATCAAAGACCAAAATACTGTTGGTACCTTCCCTCTGTAATCATAAAGATGCTGCATCATAACCTTTATAAACATATTTATAGAAGTACTTTACACTCTTCATAGAGGCACACACACTTCCACATTAATGTGCGCATTGAATTTCTTTGACAACCATGGATTATAAGGTACAATCCATCTATTGTCCACGTCATACTTTCCTATTTTAAAAGCAGGTCCTTCTCTTCTCTTATATATTGGATAGCCATTAACATTCTCTTCTGTTGTATCTCTGAACCCTTTCGGAAACCTCTTACTGCACATACTTTCTTTCATGCATGGAGATCGTCCATCGAGTGTGCTGCAGCGACCATGTAGCATGCACTCTGACAATTTCAAACAACCTTGGATTTGTTTTTAAGCATGGTAGCTGTGCACTTACGACTCTGCCAATGTCATCCTTTGAGTGCATTTTAGAATCTGTAGACAGAGTGAGGAGTATGTGCACATGTGGTAGTCTACGTTTCTGGAACTCTATCACATAGATGAAGACTATCATAGTACCAAAATGATTTCACTTGAGAATGTCGTCAAGGAGTTATGTCTGGTCTGGGTTCAGGTTTTTGCTTTCCTTCCATTGCATTCATCATCTCAAGCCAGGCAGGATTGCAAGTAAATGTAATGAATAGATCAAGTCTCCCAAACTTTCGTACAATTTCCATAGCATCTTGATAGTTTCGTTTCATGTATCTTTGGAAAGTCAAAGGCAGAAAGTCAAAGAATTATCATCTTCCCTGCTCTCAAGTTTTGGTTCTGAGCTCTTGCTTCTACTGAATCCAATAGTCCATGGTACATTTCTACTTATAGCTTTCTGATTATGGCATAAATAATTTAATCTAGATCCTTCAGTCTTCACATAGGCGTCTACAATGTATTGCTGAAACAATTTCCCACTTCTATGAATTAGGCTAGAACCAGGTCTCAGCGGAAGTCTATAAGCAAAGAATTGCAACTGTGTTACTCTAATACGTTTTGAGGTTCTTTCTCTTCTGCATGTTGTAGTTCCTCGTGCCAACTACCCTCTTCGCACAGGAATAGCAACGGATACACCATAGGGTCTCCATTATTGTTTAGTGGTGATATAATTCTACAGTAGTCACCTGTGGGATATATGCATATGTCTCTATTTGCAGGTGGTTCCCCGTCTTCTCCAACAAATATTGCAGAAACCTCTGTTTTGGATGTAGGTGCATTATATCATCTCTTATCTAAGTCTGGGGTCTTCTATAAATACCATGCACACATTTATCGTTGGATTGGCCTGGGTTATTTAATGTATTTGTTTATATGACTCAGCAAATGGGTTGCAAATGTTGCAGCATCTTATACAATTGTTGCATTACTTCAGCCGTACACCCTTGGTTTGATTGTTTTTCAAGCCGTTTTGTTGTTGCTTCGGCAGAATCGAAAATATAAAGTTGTCCATATCCTGGCTTATTTGCCTTGTTTGGACTTAGTGGTGAGACCAAATGGTAAAATCTGGCCGTGTATTCTCAGGCGGTGATTTAATCTCTGCTCCCATTGATGCGAACAGCATTGCTGAGTTGTACTCTTGTATATGTTCTCTGTAGTTATTTGCTTCACGTGTATCCCCCTGTAACCAGCTTTCGTAGTAGAATAGGTGTCTCAGACAGTGGGTCGAGTGAAAGTTTTCCATCACAACAGCATTTAGTATATTTTTCGATGTGTTTAACCCAGCGTTTCCCAAACGTTTTTAGTCATGGAACACTTTTCATTTCACAATATATTTACGGAACACTTTTAATCTCACAATATATTTATGGAATGCTTACAAAATACAATTGTAGTGGGAGCAAAGAACTGTTTGCTAATATTTTATTTATTAAATACGATGCACTGTGCATCAGGAGCATCTTTATTTCAAAAATATGTAAAGCCGAAATTCAAATAACTGTCATCATACTTTCGTTTTGGTCTTTTATTAGTTGGTTCCTGTTTTTCACTTTGGATTTTTTGGGGAACAAAAAGCTGTGATTGTTCATCCTCGCTTTGAAGTGTGACACAATATTGTGTTCGTTTTCATCGACCACAGTTGCAATACTAGAAGTACTTGCTTCTCGTTTTAAATTTCTTTTTTCAACCACAAATCCATGGTCAATTATTTTAATAATAATATTTCGAAATACCGATAATTATCAAAAAAAATTTATACAAGGAAGTGAGTTTAGTTATGATATTGGCTCGCTTCCACCTCTCTTTTAGTCTGTGTACTCCAGGCTAAATCGCATATGAATGGCATATTAGACCACTACATGCTTACTTTTTTTGTAGATGGCATTACCTTTACGCATACTTTTCTATGCAAAGCCTGCTAAAACAAAGTGTTCCATGGTTTATTTAATTATTAGTCTATGTCAGTATATTAATAACCGGAAAAAAAAAATGCTAAAACTTATAATGATACAAAAGTGGTGTATGCTACAAATATGCAAAATTTATTTATTTTATTTTTTAAATTATTAATTATGAATTTTCGTGGAATACTTGTTCACATCTCACGGAACACTAGTGTTCCGCGGAAAGCTGGTTTAACTCATGTCCCCACTATCTTGCATTGCAACACTCACAGTTGTAACACATATTTCCTATGTCGTGCTCTTCCACATTAATTACAGCCTGTTGATTATTTGCATCCATTATTTCTATTTGATTAGTCCTACGGCGTTTTGCCCGTCTTCTTATTTCCAATCTTGCTTCTCTTTCTTCAATGTTTTCTGTCCATCTTCATAGTCGTAGAGTCTCATTTCAGTTTCTTAGTCTATTAGATCTCTCCCCTAATGTTTCATTAGAGGAATAGATCTAATAGACTAATAGAATTTCTTCTACATTTTCTCAAAGTTATTACACACTGTTCAGCCCTTTTTACACTTCTTAAAACTTAAATTGATTGTTTTCTTGTCTTTTTTTTTTTTTTTTGATGAATATATAGAGTATTAATTTTGTAAATGGTAAAAAAGAAATTGTCATTGTCATCTTCATGGTCATCGCCATCGTCTTCTTCAATTAAAAAAAAAAAAAAAAAATTGGGCAGCATACTTAAGTTCTATATACAGCCAGGCCTTGCATAACGCGAGTTCGATTAATGATTTCCAGTTAATGCAATTCCCCCCCCCCCCATGTGATAGTTGAAAAAGATTTGAATCGCATGTTAAGCTTACTGCATGTCGGACGGGCAATAAACAAACGTTTGCCTGCTGTCTGCCCCAGTGTGTTCTATTTACCATCGGAAGAAGACGTGTTATTTGTTTGTCTCCTGCTAATAAAGTCAACGCAGACTTGCATTCTAATTTTTAAATGAGCCAGATGAAAATGTTACCGCGAAGGAGATAGCGGTAAAAGAACTAGATGAAATCTTTCGTATCGCAGAGAACCTCAAACCTTTTGTTTGAGGTTCTCTGATATTTATTTCGCCAGGGCCCAGAGAAGATTGTTGTCAGCTATTGGAAATTGATTGATGAAAAGAGAAAGTCAACACTGTTCAAATGACTCTGTTCAATTATTTCCATAACAAATCGTTTCTTCATTGTGTATTTTATGTCAGAGGTTTCCAAACTTTCTCGGTTCACAGCACCCTTAGTGTCTGTAATTTTTTCACATGCACCTAGACAAAAAAAAAAAAAAACCCAACAGTTCTGTTTATTAAGTAGTTAGGTCCAAACAACTTAAATAAGAAATGTTGAAACTGTGAACTACCTCGAACTAGTAGTTCGCGCAGTGTCCGACAGATGTTGAGTATTGCTGTGTTTCCCCCAAAAATTTAAAACATTCCATGCTGCACAGTTTGGGAACCGCTGTTTTATGCAATGAACATTTAATTCCATAATTATTTTCATTATCTTTTACATGGTATATAGTTAAAAAGTTATTTAAAAGGTATTTTTAAAATTCTTTATGGACATTCCTGAAGGTCAAGGACCAATTATAATTTTTCCTATTGATCATTATATTCGATTAACGTGTTTCTGTTTTGCGTGATGCGCTCACAGGACGAATTAATTGCGTTAATTGAGGTCAGTCTGTATATAGATGTAGGCTGCCCAATAGGTATGTGAGTGGTATAATCAATCTCATCATGTTCATATAATCAGTAAAAACTAGCATGCTAGAAGAGGAAAACTGAAAACAGATTTAGAATTCGCACCCAAAGAGCTATCTGGTCTAGATTATTATTATCCCCCCCAGTGAAAAATACTTGTTGATCTATGTTATTGTTTAATTGGAAAAGTATAACTGATAAATGTTCTTTTTATGTTTGGGGGCGGGGGTGAAGAAAATAAAAGAAAAATGTAGTGCATGCCTGTGCTAATTTTGCATAAAGACTTGGTTTCAGCTTAGCACCATTTTATTTTAACAACTTCTTGCCCATTTCTCAAAAAACTGATTGATATAAATGCATGCACAGCACATCTGCAAACATAAATTTTTGTGACTATTCACAAGATGATCAATAGCAGGTTTCACTGTTAAGTATTCAGGTATTAGGATACAGAGGTGTATCCGATATATTTTGTGAATATAGTTTATATTGGAGGGATTCATAGAATACAGGATATGTTTTAGGTGACTGTTAGATATAATGTGATCCCCCTTGCTCCAAATACAATCTTCAATTTGATTTTTAGGATTATGTTCCATCCATTGGGTATGTTTCACATACTGGTTGATACAAGTCACTCCAAAGCTCTCCCACAGGTTCATTTTTGCACTCATGTATCCCTGGCTCCAAATACAATCTTCAATTTGATTTTTAGGATTATGTTCCATCCATTGGGTATGTTTCACATACTGGTTGATACAGTCAATTGTATTTGATGTGTGTTTTGTGATTGGGAGGAAGGTATGATACAAGTTACTCCAAAGCTCTCCCACAGGTTCATTTTTGCACTCATGTACCTTAGTTAGTAATTTCTGAGAAAGAAGAGTGCCCTCATTCTTTATATAAGCAACTAGAGTAATTACTCCAACATACTGGAGTAATCTCAAATTGATTTGAACAAGATAAAACATCTATAAACTACTTAGTTGCACTTTAATCTAAGTTTTTCTTAACTGTCTACACTTCACTTGTTAACTTTGTATCAGCTTTAATGTGAATTATGAGGTAAGGTAGATAAGTTCAATTTGATAGAGAAATTTTTTACTCCCCCTTCTTGAAATCCAATTATATGAAAATGCTTTTTATTGCACTGTGGGGAGTTGAGCAGCATTGTTTTAAATGCCCTTTATGGTTAGAAGGAAGTTAAACCTATATTTAGTATAGGTGAAGGCTGAACCTCTGCAACTTTTGGATTGGTAAACTTTCATCTTAACCCTTACAACACGAGGACTGCTATCTGTTGTTTTATCCAGATGTTATTTGTTTTTATTTCACTATAAATATAACAGTCATGTTCAATCTGCTAATCGCTTCACAAACATAATTTTGGTTTTATTTTAAATGAATTGCAAAAGAAGCCCCATGCTTTAATAATAAAAAATCTTGTTTTTACTCATGACCAAAGAAGTTTCCAATTAATTATTTTGACAATGAATGTTATAGTTTACTGTATTTTCTGCACTATCTCACTTTACCTCTCTGTTACGTCAGAAGCATTATTACACAAGGTCAAATCTTGTTTTTGCTTGATTAAAAAAATTTGCTCCGTTATTCAGATTTCCTCATTTCAGCTGCAGGTGCTGAGGTAAGTACTCATCTTGTCATAGCATAATACTACTGCTGAATAGTTGACAACATCCCGGAATGTTTTACACATAATTTGAAACAACCTGTATGCATTAGTGGTTCCTTTATTCTTTATGCAGTGCAAAGGCAAAGTATTACAGCAAAATATTATTTGTCCAGTCTGATCTTTGGATTACAGTTTAAAAAAAATAAATAAATAAAATAACCATTTGCAGGTGAATATTGAGAAATGTATGTTGGAACATTTTTTCAAAGAATTTCACAAATCCTCTTCTATTCTTTAAATGATCACATTTTTATCATATTGGAAAGCTTAAAGGACACTTGAACCTGTTGATGATTGAAGTTGTGTGGAGCAGAACATTTTTGTGGTCAGCTGGATTATCTTTAATTGTGGATCAGCCAGTTTAGCAATCAGCCATTTTGTGAATCTTTTAACTAGTGTAATTTGAAATGGATGTAGCAATATTATAACAGATAAAAATTAAATAAACTATAGTTTATTTTGTTTCAATAGTTTTTCAATTGGAGTTTGTCAACGGTTAGGAATTTTAATTTCTTTGCATAATATTCCAATAAACTAATCTCGTGTGGAAAAGTGCCAATATTTTTTTGATCTGGCTGAATTGTTCTTTATTTACTCTTAAGCACCGACTATATGCCAAGGATACAGAACTAAAAGTAATATCTAACTAAAAGTTTTTAAGGGACTTTTAGTTAGATATTACTAAAATTGTTTTAAGAGAAACTTCAGGATATTTCACATTTAGTGCACAATTTTATCTTTTAAAAGCCGTAACCAGTATAATTTGACTGAAAAGCAAATGCATATATTATTGAAGGATATACACAGATTGTGTATGCTTAAAGGTGTCATATTACGGTTCCAATACTATCATTTTCTAGGAATCAAGAGATTGTTACTACCTTATGTGCACCAGGCTGAAACTCAATTCTGGCATACCATACCATACTCTTTCCTTGTTAAGCTGATCCACTGCCCTGCTGTCTCAGAGGCAGAGAAAGCAAGGATCATTTTAAATGAGATGCCAGGAGTTATGTATTGTATTTGGTTATACTCTGATCACTCAGTAAGTCATTGAATTCTTGCTGATTAGAAAAATGTGGCACTTTAGTTGAACAAGCTTCTGAGATGTAATCCCAATTATCCTGTTCACGAGATTCATCACCCATTTCTGAAGATCCTTTTCTGGAAGGTCTTTGTCATACAACTGGAGCAGTAACAGATGGTATGTTAGAGTGCACTACAGCTTTTTGTCCTGCAGACTTTTCAAACTTTATATCTACTATGTACAGATAGTCATCATGGTGGTTTGTGGGCTCTCTCTCTCTGTGTTCTGGATAGACCAAAGGCATATACATATAACTACAATTTAACGATCCCTGTAATGTTTACCTACAACTACAACAGCAGAAATGAATTGCCCACAACGTGGCTTGATCACTCATAGGCATTCCAAAATAGGCTTCATGTGTAATGCAAAGCTTGTTGCTATCAGTGATGTTATGCTTTGCCTGCTTCAGGCCTATATAATATCCACAGACTTAGCAGGATGAGACTGCAGATAACTTACACCTTTTGTTGTTAGCCATAGCAAACGGGAAAAATAAAAATAAGAGAGAGAGAGAGAGAGAGAGAGAGAGAGAGAGAGAGAGATGAATATTACAGGCTCTTATAACATAGTAGTGGTATGCACTTACATAATGATGCGTGAATGTTGCAAAAACATAAAACATTCATTTGTTGCCAATATTGGCCCTATAGAAACAATTAAATATAAACTTTTTTTTGTTACATAGTGTAATTTAAAGTATTAAGCCTTGTCTATCAAAGAAAACTAATATAAAATAAATTTAAGAAACACATTAACTACAAAATAAATACAGAAAATTAATTAATGGGGTTATAGGCAGGGTGCTATTCTGCTCCTATGAACCTAACTACATCCATTACCTTATAACTCTATTAACAGTGTTAATTAATTTGCTGCTGTATTTATTTCTTGGTTCAAGTGTTTTTTAATTTAATTTAAAAAATATAACCACATTTCCATTTCCCATAAACAAGCAAAAAAAAAAAAAAACTCCTAATATAGGCACGTGTAGATGTTTCTTTAGATCAGATCTGTAATATAAGGAATAGTTTTTTTTTTTTTTTTTTATACCAAATTTTTATTTTAAATCCTTTGTATTTTAAGGCTTAGTATGGTTATGAAATATGGAAAGAATTTGGACATTAAGCTTTGAAAGAAATGTTCCTTCATACTTTTTCAATATCCTGAAATGTAGAGGTGATCCAGGCTACAAGTATGTGCTGAAATATGGTGTTGAATATGAAATTATGCAAAATTAATTTCAGCATCATAATGAAGTGCCGTGTATCGTGGTAAAATTTCTTAGTTTATAAGTAGTAGTTGGTACATATTGTACCAAGATTCTTGTCTCTGTAAAGCAGAAGCCAGAATGCCATCTGCCTGCCTGCAGGTCACGGAGCCATTCCTCCAATCGAAGTGGATCATCACATGCTGGTCATTCACCTAACCGTAGTCGGAGTGGATCGCTACCTTCTCAGCATAATCGAGTTTCCCCTCAGTGGAGTCATTCGCAACCAAGAAAGTCACCACCTAGGAAGAGATCAGCATCACCAAGACAAAGTCCATCACATCGACATGCGAGATCTCCACATCGTCAGAGTCAGTCGCCTACACATCGGCGAGGTCATTCATCCCCTCATCGAAGAAGCCATTCTCCTCCACATCACCACAGTCATTCTCCAACACATCGCCACAGCCATTCGCCTCAGCATCATCGAAATTCACCTCAGCATCGTCGTAATTATTCACCACAGCACAGACGAAACCGTTCTCCACAGCACCATAGAAGTCAGTCTCCCCAGCACCATCGCAGCCGATCTCCTCCTCAAGTTCAGCACAATAAATCTCCTGTACATAGTCATTCACCATCACACTCTCCTCGAAGACATTCCCGTAGTCCCCAACGGCATATTTCTCCACCACGAAAGAGGATATCAAGGGAAAAGTCTCCGAGACGTAGTCCAGCTCGGCCTCGCTTTTCACCTTCAAGGTAATGAATATATAATATATTTTAAAAGTTTATCTTTAAAAATTGAACATTCAATTTTTTGGATTAACCATCCTGCCAAGTGCAGCTTACTTTGGTTCAGCTTTAAAAATAATGATTTATTTATTTTTTTTTTTTTTTGTATGGTTAACTTAAAATCCTCCCCCCCCACCTTTTTTTAAATGAAGTCAAGACCTGTTTTCAGACAATGTTTTATCTCCAAACTGTTTTAGTAGGTACTTGCAAAGAAATGGCAGTCTAAATCTGGAGAAAAAATAATTATTAAAAAGGTTGTAATTTAAAAATAATTTGTTGGAACAAATATGTTTGTACATGATACAGTGTAAATACCACTCTTGATAAACTGCCAAAAAAAAAAATTGCAATGCTTATTGAAAACCTGAGAAATATATCATCAGGAAAATATCTATACAACCATATTAGCTAATGATAGTAGACAAGTGGCGCCTCCGTAACCAGATGGGCAGGAGCGGCAGTGCGTAGCACACGCTTCTTGATTAGACCGGGGTTCGAGCCCCTGACCACCAAATACGGAGGATGCGGAAAGGTCAGGGAATGATCACCGCATATCCCCGGAGAAATATGGCCTTAGTTGCTAATGCTCCTAAAAACCAAAATAACAACAGTAGACAGCTGGGTAAACAAATTGCCAGAAATATAAAATCAGTACTTTTTAAAAATGTATTGTCTTAAAGTCATGGTCTGAGTTTGTTAGAGGAAATAAATATATGCTAAATGGTATTTTTAGTTACGATACGTTAGTTAAAAGATATCATTAGCCCTCTGGAGTCAGTGCATGCTTGTGTAAAATATGCACCAAAAACATAAACACTTAGAAATGTAAATACTGATTAGAATTACATCAGTGGGAATTTTCATATTCTTCTGGCATGGCATTTACCTTGGATCTGTATCATTATTTTTTAATTGAAAAATTAAAGCGTGAAAAAATTTTCTAATAAATGCCTAAAAGAAACTTTTTACACTTGCTTTCTTCCAAAAAGAAAACCTGAATGTGCACCATGGACCTGCCCCTGTGTTAATTTTCCATATAGTTTTGGTGTCTCTTTGGTTTTGCCTGCTTTAGTGTGTAAAGATTTGGATAGATAGTCAAGAAATATTTTTTTTTCTTTTGGATAACAAGGCTGTTGTTATTGCTATTAAGGACATTATTTATTCTTGTTATTCTTATATAGTGTCAGAATTAAGAATAAAATTTTGAAGCATTCCATTGGAAATGTTTCTTGCCCCCCCCGCCCCCCCCCCCCCCCCCACAGCACTGATTGGTAGGCAAAATAAACCACTGTGCCTTCTCTTCAATTTTTTTTACCATATATCTAAATAAAATGTAAACGTACATGTTTCAGAACCTACATTGGTTCTTTCCTCAGTGGCTAATTAAATTAAGTTAAATATTGAAAGTGATTAATTTTTATAGCAATTGCATTTTGCAGGCATGTCAGAAACTGAAATTCAGATCGAACACAGTTTGGGAATGTATTGGCAGGTAGTGACATTGCTAATCATTGCATGGCATAGTGCCACCAAATCTTTCTACAACAATAGTACATATCATACCAAGATTTTTGTCTCTGTAAAGCAGGTCAGAATGCCATCAGCTTACAGGCCACAGAACCATTTCTTCAGTCGAAGTGGTTCATTACATACTGGTCATTTGCTGCCGAGGAGGTGAAATTTATGGAGCCCTTGATCCTGTCACTCTAGGAATTTCAACAGAAATGGATAGGATTATTTCCCCCCCCCCCCAATCACCACTACACCTACCAGTGAACCTTCTTTGAGATGCCTACCAGGAGAGCAGAAAGATTGACCAGAGGCTGTAGACAATAGCACAAGACCTGCTGACTCTGACTATTACAGGACACTAGTTTGGGAAAGGATTCATTACATTAGGAAATCACTTAGTTTGGTTACTAGATTCACATTAGCCAAAAGCAGCTAACGTAAAATTAACTAACCCATGAGCATATTCAACCAACTATATCACTGTCTTTGGAGTGCCAACATAACAAAGAATGATGGAATATGATAGTCTCCATCCAACCAGAAACTCAAATCTCCCAAGATTTCAGAGCAACATAACAAAGACAGTAGTAGATGACAGTGTCCATCTAGTCAGAGCAGATGAACTCTGAATGTTGTTTCTGGAACAACATAATACAAGCTTTAGCCCTTTATATATGAGGATTATATATATTATATATATATATATATACAGGGTGTCTCAAAAATATTGGTACAAATGTTTAGGGGAGGTAGGTAACATCTAAAGGAATGTGAATCGCATAGGAACCCATAACCGGAAACGTCACGGGAAAGTAGTAGCAGAGGCACAAGAAGCAGAAATGACACAAGACATTAATTAGTGGCAAACATTTATTTGACATAATATTAACAATGGAGTATGAGATGGATGCATTTCATGATGTTACAACAGATGCTCGAAGGTTCCACCATGAGACGCGATGCATGCGTGATACCGACGCAGCATGGATTGGCGGACACGGTTGAACACACCTGGAGTTTCTTTGACATTAGCAGCAGCGCAGATGAGTCTCGCCACGAGATCCATTTCTGTCTCCACATGCGATTCATACATGATAGATTTGAGGGCCCCCCCACAGAAAGAAATCAAGGTTCGATAAATCAGGTGAGCATGGGGCCATGCAACGGGTCCACCCTGGCCAATCCATCGACACCCAAAACACCTGTTCAAATGGTCACGAACACACCTTCCATAATGGGCAGGCGCCACATCATGTTGAAACCAAATGTTGCATCTCACATTTGCTGGAACATCTTCAAGTAACCCTGGTAGAACTTGTTCAAGAAAGATCCAATATTTAGTGGAGTTCATGCGGGATGGTAACAGGTATGGGCCGACTAAGCAGGCACCGACCATACCTACCCACACATTTATTGCGAAGTGATGTTGTGCCGCATGGGGGGCGCACACTGTGTGGATTGTCTTGAGCCCACACATGAGCATTGTGCTGATTGAATAAGCCTTCCCAAGTGAAATAAGCCTCCCAAGTGAAATAAAGAAAATATTTATTCTTTAGGTGATTATGTGGTAGCTACCCATTATTAAAAAATGAATTATTAATCCTGTTGATGTAGGTTTTCAGAGAGAGAGAGATGAGAGAGAGAGAGAGAGAGAGAGAGAGAGAGAGAGAGAGAGAGAGAGAGAGAGAGAGAGAGAGAGAGAGATTGATTTATCATCTGCTCAGTTAAATTCCTAATGTGTATATTTTCTACCCCATATATGTCTATTTCATCGTGCATGCAATAGTATTTTTACTAATTGCATCTTCTACTATTCAACCTGCATATTAGAAGATGCAGATTGCTAATTATAAGCACTTTGAGATACTGTTGTGCCAAATGCATGTGCACTAGATTACTGTGTATTTGTGCATGCAAAAGTAAAAAGATAATTCTATAGGCCAGTAAATTAGAAATGTTTGGCAAGATTTTTATTCTTTTTTAAAATTGTATACTTATAAATGTAAATAAAAAGAGCTAACCCCCACACCTTTTTGCTCCTCCATTCATGTACTGAATAATGGTTACTTAAACCACAATTACAAGATAGGATTTTAATTTAAAATTTAATGAGTGGAATGACTGCTTACTAAGCATTACAGTTCTCTGTGAGGTTTGCTGTTTGCTTACTTTTAAAAATGTAGAGTGATTATAATTAAAGTATCCCAATTTCGGATGCTGCTGAAAGAAAGTGGTTAATTGAAGAATGTCAATAATCTGAACCCCAGCATGTACAATGCATAGGGAAACAAGTGAAAAAAAAATGCTACAAAAAAGTGCCTGAAACTGTCACTAGAGTATAGATGATGCTTCATGTTGTGGTAATGTTAGGCAGATCTGAGTATGGCAACATATCACAGCGAGGGTATAAAAGCAAATACAGAAGTTGTTAAAACAAATGCTATGTTAGATATATAAGATTGTGTGCCAGGTTTCAAGCTGTTTTATGAGAATAGTAGAAATGCTGTACTCCAACAATGTGAACGTGAAGAAAATGGGTGCAGGGTAGCCTTGGAACATTTTAAATCTGAGTTACACCTTAACTATTTCATCTTCAAGCTAATCATTTTCGAGGTGGCAGTATGCAGTGTCCTGTGACCTGTTCCCTTTTTTTTTTTATTTTTTTTTTATGAAAACCCCAAACACGAAAGGTATCAAAACCTATAGTACTTAGTACCGTGCCGACCGGGCTAGCCGAGTGGGTAAAGTACCTGCCCGGCAACCCAAAGGTCGCAGGTTCGATTCCCGCCTCGGGCTTGGATCAAAGTACTGCAAAAACCTTGGGAGGTGCAATATGGCCACAGAAGCCGATGCGCCAACAACTACCAAATCAAAAAAAAAAAAAAAAAAAACTTAGTACCGTGCATAGGTTGAAGGAGAAGTATGGGGGGAGGGGGATACCGGAAACTTTGCTCTAGAGACTAAACATGGGTTTCACCACTTCAAGCCTCCAATAAGCAAAGGGGCGCCTCCGTAGCCAGGTGGGAAGGAGCAGCAGTGCGTAGGACACGCTTCTTGATGAGACCGGGGTTCGAGCCCTGTCACCACCAAATACGGAGGATGCGGAAAGGTCAGGGAATGACCACTGCATATCCCAGAGCAATATGGCCTTAGTTGCTAATGCTCCTAAAACCAAATAACAACAACCAATAAGCAAAGTGGTGGTATTTCACCTGATGGGTGTTTGTTATTGACCACCTTCTGACCACCCACTTCATTTTTGGCCTTCAAGAGTGTAATTTTTTAAAACTATCTTTAAGTAGGATCACCACACAAGGTAGCTTGCTCAGGTATTTGGCTGCTATGTCTGCAATCTTCATTATGTCATTGTTTGTTCCCGAGTGCATTGGTCCCTCACATTCTCTGGACTTTTCAATCCATGTGACTTTTGGCAGTGGAGCTTCCTCAAGGACAGTGTACCAGGGACATAATTTACAGTAGTCCTAAAATAAAGAAATACAAAGGCAAGTATCATAAGGCGTGTTGTCAACAGTCCTCAGGAAGTGAAAGTCTTCATTTGCTGTATGTTGCTGTTATGGGTGATACTTATATTGAGCATGTTCACTTGCAGAGGTATGCAATCACATTATATATGTTAATTAAATGCCTATGTTTGTTATGTAGCATTTAAAAGGAAGCTAAACCTAATGCAGTTAACCCATTTTAAACTAAAGTTAGTAATAAACATTGATACTAACCTTCATTATACTCACTTGTAAAGTAATTTGTCCCATACATATAATGCAACCATTGCTTTATTCACTAATTATAGTTGATTTTTATTTTTTTGGTGGTAAAATATCTATTCTCTGTTGTAGACTTCAGGTTTAATTATACTTATGGTATAAACCTTATTTTTTAAATTGTAAAGACTTGTTAGTGTAATTTTCGTTGATTTGGCATAGTTGGGTAACTTCAAAATAAAGCATTTAACATGCTTTATTTTGAAGTGGCACTGGCCAGTGAATGAAGAATTTAATTCAATCACTTGTTTGAGTCATTGCTTTCACAGATTCATGCACATGAAATGGTAAATAACTTTATGAACTGTTCTTGGAGCTTGTGCCCAGAGTTGGCATACAGTTTTTTGTGTCCTTGGGAATGTAGGGCATAGAAAATAAAGCATCTGAAAATATCTTCACAAATACTTTTAATATTATATTATTAATATTAAATGTTTTCCGTAATAAAACAATATTAATATCTAATTATTGCAAATGGGAATAGTGCATAATTTTCATTTTATTTTCTCTTCCACAGATCAGCCCTTAAATATTCCATGTATTTATTTTTTAGATTTAAATCAAGAAACATCATTACTTTGTCAGCCAGCCTGTGAATTTGATTTCACATTTGTTTTATTAGTTTTTCCTATATTCATAGAATACAGGAAAAATCCCACTGTTTTGTATTTTATTCATACATTGTAGTTAATGCATGGAGAAATAAAAAAAACAAAACATTGTAGAGAAATTACAAATTGAATCATCTTCATAATTTAATTTGTACTTAAAGTGTCTTCATAATAGATATCATAAAAGTATAATGAATAGACTATAAGTACAGTATAGTACCTTTATAATAAACTTCTCAAAGGTGCACAAATAATTTTGTTTTACTGAAATATTCATTGTAATGAATATTGTGTAAAATTATTTCAAGAGAACCTTTATTTGTTCAAATAAATTCTGCTTCACTTTTATAATTATATTTGCAGAAGTAGCAATTTCCACTTTATTTTAATATCAACTTCCAAATCATTAATAAATAAGTAAAATGACAGAACATGTATTACGAAAGTAAAAATATTTGTTTAGAGTTGCTCTTACGAAGAAGGGCTTAAGTTTTGCAGATTACAGTGTCTGGAGACTAGGCACCTGCGGGGTGATCTGATTGAGGTGTATAAAGCCTTGAATGGTTTGAGCATGCTCAATGCTGATGGGTTTCTTCCTCTTGCTCAGAATAATCACCTGAGAGGATATAAATTCAAATTGAGGAAAGACAGTTGTAGGATAGATGTGCGGAAGTTTGCCTTTAGCCAGCGGGTAGTTGATTGGTGGAACAGACTTCCATCTTTTGTTGTGGAAGTTGATAGCCTAAATAAATTCAAGGCTGAGCTGGACAGGTATTTGGAACGAATAGAGGGATGAAATTGGAGGCCCCTCCCCCCCCCCCCCGGCTGATGCTGCATAAGCTTGCTTTCTTGCATTGTATGCCTCTGCTAATGCTAATCATTTTGAAAAAATATAATTTTATGCAATACAGTATAACAAATACTGTATTGTATACCATTTTAATAACCCATAATCACAGAAACATTAATAAAAATCTTATTTTTAATAATCATAACATTTCTGATGCAAATCACAAACTGGGAAGTGTATTTTGGTGTGCTCCGGTCTGTTACAAGCCCTAGTATTAATACATCAATATTTTGTTTTTAATATTTATTTATTTATTATTATATATTTTTTTGAATATTTTATATATTTTTGTGAATTAAAGTTGAATTTTGTGAATAAAAATTCAACTTTAGTGCAATCAAAAATGTGTGTTTTCAAGTTGCACTAAGTTAAATTAGATTATCTTTCCTTTGATTTGAGCATAATTAGAAAAAGAGAAACTAGTAAAAGTAAACAGTTATGTGAATAATTCATCTTGTGTCATCCACTGTTTTGGTGGGGTTGCAGGTACGTCACACCAAAATGGATTTGAGTAAAAGGGGTGTGGAACTGAATTTTTTGTCATCTTTTAAAACTCATTATTTTTCTTCAGTTGAAACTTTCCATATCCATATTTACAATATGATTGTTCACAGTATCATTTGTATTTTTCACACAGGCAAATCAATATGTTTTAAGCATATGTGGACTTTGAAAATTCACTTGAGTGAATTTTTTGTCAGAACTATTTTGCTCAAGCATGACTCACAAAACATTATTTCTAAGGGTAGTTCACCAGGACCTGAAAATATTTTTATTATAGTGAAACTTTTGTTAAAACAGTGTTTTTGTAACAGGATTTTACTAGTACTACATTTTTATTATCAAAAACTGTTTCAAAGTCTACTGACAAGGATACATTATCTGTACTGCAGGCACTTGCTGCCCTGCCTTCTAATGTAGGTGGGGTGGGGGGGGGAATGAGGCACCAAGAGAGTTGGAGCTAAATAAGATTAATTAACACAAAACTAAAAATTAAGTAAGTTGTGGTAACAGATAGGTATACTGACCAACTATAAAAATGAGTGGGAGCATTCCCTAGTGCATTAAGTTCAGGATATAAAAAGAGATTAAAAAACCAATTTCTCAAATAAATAAAAAAAAAAATATATATATATATAAAAATAAAATAAGTCAATCTGCTGCACTAATCACCATCACTAACACCATACAGTTTTGCAGTGTGGCATAACATTCTCTGGGCAGTACAGACATACTGCTAAGACAGCTTATTGTGTTCTGTCAATGATATACATGAATATTACCAGCAATTTTGCCCTCATACAATGGGAAGGCACATCTTTGTCCCAAAGATGTGATTATCCCATTTATAAGGCACTGGTTAGTCCACACTTTGAGTACTGCTTACAGGTCTGCTGAAAGCCTCATTTTAGAAAGGATGTAGATATATTTGAACAGGCACAGGGAATAGTAAAGTAATTTTTATCAAGAAAGACTTCAGTTCTGTAAATTGCAGTGTTTGGAAACCAGGCACCTGCAAGGAAACCTGATTGAAATGTTTAACCTTTGAATGGATTGAGTAAGCTAAATGTTGATGACATCCTTATTCTTTTTTCAGGTAACATGCATATGGGGACATAATGTGGTAGATGACTCATCAACCGGTGAAATACCACCACTTTGCTTGAAGTGGTGAAACCCATGTTTAGTCTCTAGAGCAAAGTTTCCGGCATCCCCCCCCCCCCATACTTCTCCTTCAACTCATGCATGGTACTAAGTACTATAGGTTTTGATACCTTTTGTGTTTGGGGATTTCATAAAAAAAAAAAAAAAATGGGGACATAAATCAAAAAAAGGATGGTTGCAAGATAGATGTGTGAGAATTTGCTTTCAGTGACAGTAATTGATTGTTGGAACAACTTTCCATCTGGTGTTGTGGAAGTGGGTAGTTAGAATAAAAATATGGAAGGATTAGACAAATTATATGCAGTGGATGGACAGATGATGTGTTTTTTGGCTGATGCTGTATAAGCATGCTTCCTTGCATCATTTGCCACTAGTAATACCAACTAAGGATCAATTTATTCAAGTGTTTGTACCATTTCTGAAAACCAAGATATGCATTCTCTTGGTAGGATGCATTTTATTGCGTGTACTATTGCTCAGATGTCCGTAACAAGCACAGACATCTGTAATACTTATGATTCTGAATTCTTACATGCCATTTGAAAACAATTCTTGGCAAAACTAAAGGAATTTGATAAATATTGTTCAGCCCATAATAAATAAAAATACATATCAAATAAAATCAAAGCTAAAATGACTAAGACAAACAAACAAAAATTCAGCATAGCACTAGTATAAACTCAAAGTAAACTGAAATGACTAAGACAAATGTTCAAAAGTCAGTTTCCTTCTTTAAAGAATTTTACATAAAATTGTAGTAAGATTAAATAACACTGCACTCCTTGTAAATTTTAAAATCAAAAAATTATCAAGTTTATTGAAACAAGCTGGAAAGAAAACTTTCCGGAGAACATTCTGATAACCCAACCATTTAGAGGTCATTTCTGACGAAGTTTTGGAATCTATGTGGATATCATTTTCAAGACCAGAGGAAGGAAAAATAAGGTGATTGTAAGAACTAGTTATATAATGCTACACTGTGTCTTCTCTAAAGTTTTCTTTCCAGCTTGTTTCTATAAATTCAGTCATTTTTTGCTTTCAAAATTTATGTGGAATGCAGTGTTGTTAATCTGTTGTTACTTTTAGTTAATTTTCATACATTCTATTATTTTAATCAGTTAATTCCCACTTTCTCCCGAGAAATTTTACATAAAAGTTTTCAGCAATAGGACAACAGTCAAGATTTTTTGATTCCCAGAATTATTGAATTTAAATTTCCAAAAGTTACTTTATTTGGGTTTGATTTCCATTAAAAATTTAAAGTTTCAATGCCCTCTGTTGGCTATTTGGCAGTCGCATTTGTGTACAAACATTCTTCTTTTTAGTGAAAATACCATTATGACAAAATACCTTGATTTCCAATGTGTGGCTACTCATAATCAGTGCATAAAAACCCCCAAATTTTTTGTGCACTACTGATTGCATTACCCATTACTGACATCTAGAATTCTCTTTCTTTCTTTCCCATGTTTTCTTCAAAATATCCACTTTTCAGTTTTAAACAATGACGAAATTGCTGTTAGTTTCTGGTTAACTGATAAACCTGTAGAGTTGCTCATGTGGATAAAATTGATTATTACATTTCATCTGGATAAACTTTATAATTATCAACATGGTATTACTTTTTTCTCATTTGGCCACAATTTTTTTTTTTTTTTTTTTTTGATATTTACAGTATTTTCAGTTGCATTCACTTTTATGAATGTAATTGTGATTAGCTGTAATTAACTAATTTTGTGCTGCTAAGAAATTGAGAGAATTTAATTTCTTATAAATTTTAACTTTTGAAGGGGTCTGGGTAGAGGAATCAAAAGTCTTCTTCATTTGGGGCTGTACCTAGCCAAGCTCAATCAGGGACAGCTGGGTTTTTCCATCTGCAACTTGTTATTCTGGATTTTTTTTTATATCCCATACTACAAATTGGTCCATCACTACACATTTGTACAGATGTAATACACTGAAATATTGCTTGAAATACTGATGCACTGCAAAACCACTACTACCAATAACAACATAAATTTTAAATTATACAAATAAATATATTTACATTTATGTTCTGCAGTTGGATTAACTACATTTAGTATAATATAAAAAATTCTCTATGGTAACTTGAATAATATTCATCCAAATTTTCAAACAGATGCAGTCTTTCCTTCTAGGTTGGTCAGTTCAGTCATAGCAGGGTATTGAGCTTTATCTGCTGAGTGCATTTATTTTTATGTATCACATGATATATATTTAATTTTGTTTCATAACTCTTCATTTTTAAGCTTGTTCTTTAAGTGCATTCTCATTTTTTTTTTTTATTGTAAAATTTTCAATAAAACTGTTTTTCAACAGGTTTTGCAATGTGAAATTTGATTTTTTATTTCCTTTTAATGTTCGGAAGAAGACAAATTGCAAAAATCATTTTTGCTCTCGCCATATATGTGTATGGTAAAAGTACTATCACCAGTATGGCCTCTAATTAGAAATCTGCTAACACTACAGTGTATTATGAATATTAGCATTAGCACTTGTTGCAAGAAAGCAAGCTTATACAGCATCATCCAAAACAAAAAAAAAACCCTTCTTGTTTCACTGATCCATTCATTCCAAATGTTTCTCTAGTTCTGCCTTGAATTTATTTAAGCTATCAACTTCCACAACAATAGATGGAAGTTTGTTCCAGCAATCAACTACCCGCTGGTTAAAGGAAAACTTCCGCACATCTATTCTACAACTATCTTTTCTCAGTTTGAATCTATGCCCCCTTAGGTTTGTAATCTGAGCAAGAGCAAGAATCCCATCAGCACTGAGCCTGCTCAATCCATTCAAGGCCTTATACACCTCAATTGGATTGCCTTACAGGTGCCTAGTCTCCAGAAGCTGCAATTTACAGAATTTAAGCCTTTCTTCATAAGAGCACCCCTTTGTTCCCTTCACTAGTTTTGTTGCCATTCTCTGTACTCATTCTAGCAACTCTACATCCTTACAGAACTGTATGCAGTACTCAAGGTGTGGCCTGACCATTACCTTATACAAGGGGATAATCACCTCCTTATCCCTGCTTGCAAAATTCCTGTATATCATTGACAAGACCCATGACCTACTCCGACAGCCTGTCTGCACTCTCAGAAAACTTCATATCTGACTGCACAATTATCCCCAGGTCTCTTTCATTCCCCACTACCCTGAGTGTAACACCACCCAGTTGGAACATTTCTCTGTGGTTAATGCTACCCATATGCAATACTTTGCATTTGTCAATGTTAAACTTCAGTTGCCACTTCTCAGCCTATCTACCCAACTTTTCCAGATCCTGTTGCATCAGCATACTGTCATTACTGTTATTAACAACCCTGTCAACCCTTGTATCATCTGCAAACTTTGACATTAAGCTTGATATACCTTCATCAATATCATTGAAAAATATACAAAACAACAATTGGCCCAACACCAAACCCTGAAGGACACCACTAATAACATTAGTCCATGTAGAGCAGTACTCATTGATTACCACTCTCTGTCTTCTCCCACTCAACCATCCTTTTATCCATTGTAGAAACTTGCCATTAATGCCATACTACTCCAATTTGTACAGTAGTCTTCTATGTGCAACAGTGTCAAAAGCTTTCCTGAAATCCAAGTATATAATATCAAAATTATTTTTGCATCCAGTTTCTTTGTGACCACATCATAGTATCCAATCAAATTTGTCAGACAAGACTTTCCCTTGACAAACCTATGCTGTGTCTGAATGAATTATTACTGCTGTCTTGTCTAGATGATCCTGCAATGCTTCTTTAACCAGTGACTCCATTATTTTCCCTGGAACAGAAGTGAAACTAACAAGTCTGCAATTTTTCGTGTCACCCTTTGATCCCCCTTCGTGAATTGGAAATACATTTGCACACCTCCAGTCCGGGGAGACTTCCCCCAAGTCCAAGGATGCTCTCATAATTATGGCTCAATGATTTGCTTACTTCCTTTGCCACCTCCTTTAATATAACTCGATAGATCCCATCTACCCTAGGTGCCTTTCTAATGTTTAACTTTAACAATTTCTCCTCCACTTTGCTCTCAGTTATTACAAAATCATTTAACTCCCTGCTAGAGTTTGATGAACATCTGGCCTTCTCCTTGAATAACTCCTCACATGTGATTGTAGATGTAAAATACTCATTTCGTTCGGCAGCTATCTGAGAATGATCACCTACAGTCAAACCATTGATATCAAGTGGACCAATCTGATTCATCCCCTTCTTTTAAGAGTTTATATAAGTAAAGAAGTCTTTGCATCCTTTGCCAAAGATTTTTCATAATCTGCCTTCACTTGTCTAACTTCCTTTGCGACTTGATTACAGACTAGCTTGTATCTACCATAGGCTTCTGTGTTGCCTGACAATTTATGTGTATCACATGCATTTTTCTTTTCTGCCACGAGTGTCATTAGTTCATCTGACATCCATTTGGGCCTAAACCTAGAGCAGTATTTCTTAGTTGGAACAAAAAGCCCAGTAGCTTCCAAAATTACTTCCTTGAATGCTTCCCACTTAAAATTTGCTGTTGGTAACATCATCAGTTGGTCCCACTGTATAGAACCTAAAAAATCTGTGAGACCACTGTAGTCACCTTTACGAAAGGAAAAACCCATCCCTTTACCCCTGATGGTAGTTACATCTTTCAGTAAATCCCACATCAGAACACTGTGATCACTGCCACCTAGTGGTTCCTTTATCTGTAAATTCTTAATGTGTGAATAATCACTGCTGATAATCAGATCAAGAATGTTACTCCCTCTTGTTGCCTCTCTAACATGCTGCTGTAGAAAATAATCATCCAATAAATCCCCAAAAGCCTTGCTAGTGTGCAAGTAACCAACCCAAAATTTCCTGTCTATATCTGGGAAGTTAAAATCCCCATTATAAGTCACTCTGATTTACTGGCCTACTATTTCTCTGTATAATTGTTCAATGTACTCATCAGCGTCATTAGGCCTATAACAAACTCCTATCCTCATTTTTGCTTTCCCAGTGTCACACCAAACTGACTCAACATTGCACTGGCCATCTATGTCAACTAGATGCATTTCCTTAGATTTTGTGTTTTTTAACTAACAGCATAACTCCTCCTCCCTTCCTATCCTGTCTATCCTTTCTGTACACATTGTACTCCAAATTCCAATTTCTGCATCCCTTATATCTGATGGCTCCACGTCTCTGATATCACAACAATATCTGCCTTGGATATCTTAACTAGCACTTCATATTCATCGAATTTATTTAATATGCTCCTAGCATTGGTGTACATGCAAGTATACATGCACCTGTTCTTACTCTTAGTTACTCTAACACAGCCCATGTTTTTACTTGTTTCATGACCCCTAGCAGTTCCTGAAATCCCCAGCAATTTGCTTCCGGGCTGCTACTCATTCCAATAGATGCAGTGCAAGAATCATTTCCACCTCTGCCTGCGGCTACTGTTAATCTGTTAGTCTGTGAATCTCCCCAAGCTAGCAGTTTTCTGACCCACCTAACATTGCCTCGATAGCATCAGCAAATATTCTTGTACCCCTTCTATTTAAGTGTATCCCATCCCTGTAGAAGTAATCTCTCCTGTTAACAAGCACAGATGACTCTGTGAAAAATTCTACCCCATGAGCCCTGCACAGTCTCTCCAGGGCCGAATTGATTGACAAGGCTCTCATCATATACTCCCTCCTATTGTGTCTGGGCAGGATTGCAGACACTTTCAAATTTAACCCTAACTTGGGACCTTTTTTTCCAGCATTGACCTGTACTTGCTTAGTAAATCTGCAGATCTCCTATACTTAATGTCATTAGTGCCAACGTGTACAACAATGTCACCTTTTGTGCCTTTAAAACAGTGGTTTTAAACCTTTTTTTAATAACAGCACCCCTAAGTAATTTATTTTGTTTTGTTGCACTCCTACTCAATTTTCTGCCTGTTAGATCTGATTCTCTCTCTCTATATATATATATAAAATATTAAAAAATATATATGTTATATGAGAGTTATTATTAAAATCAGTTTATTTCCCAAGAAACCTTGGGTCACCCCGGGACAGCTCTGTGCCAGAAGGGTGTATTACAATAATATAATTATAAAAATTACATTTCATAATACAAATTATATATATACAGTATATAATTTTATTGTTTATATAGAGGTACTCAGTAAACATCAATTATAGAGAAGCCAAAAAGCTTTGAAATGGTGCCGTCTGGGTGGTGGTATCCCCTGAGAATAAATAACAGTAGCCTTCTCCACCGGTGAAGTGTTATTTATTCGAGGTAGTACAATACCATGGCAACTTGTTGTGAAGGCATTCACAATATGAGATATTACCAAAACGATGCCAATTTAATTAATTAATTTTACCACTTTGGTAGATGGCTACGTTAAAATGATGCTTTTGCACTAACCTACATGTTAGTCATTCTACCTTGTGGCATGAGGCCTTTGCCCTTAAATATTTTATAGTGTACACCATTTTATAATGAAATAAACATATAAATTTAAAAAAATATAAGTGTAAGTAACTTAAACCCAAATTATATGGCACCTCGGTTGAAAACCACTGCCTTAAAAGATATCTGCTCTAGACGTCACCAAAATTTGTCTATGGCAGACATACCCTGGTCCTATTCCACCTATTCTTTTTGCTCAATATATTTCCCTGACAATTGAGTCACCAACAATAACTAGCTTCTGTGGGACCAGCGTATTCTGCCCTGAAGGTTGCCGCTATGTTTCCTGGTGTGATAGAGTGTGCTCTATCATTGAGTTGGGCAGCTGAGAACTTGATGGACCCCCCCATTTTAATTTCTTCAAGGGCATCCACCCAACTCTTCAAGCTCTCATAGACACCCATCAGAACTCTGAGTTGGTACCTAATTTCTTCACATTCTCTGCACCTAGCACACACAAAGACATCCTCCATGGCTAGATCATGTCCTGTTTGAGAGAGATCAGCAAACATGTCGCATTTTGCATATTTTTTTAGACTGTGATGCGCTGGAGAATCGTCCCCCATGGTTCTCCCATGAACCACAGCACTTTCGTTACTTTGTAAGTTACTTTGCTGTTCTAGTCTGTGGCATGACTTCCATTTAAATTCAATTTAATTAGCAATAAAAATTAAAAGGATTTATGAATTTAATTGATTAATTGCCAATACTAAGCTAACAGATTCCTACTACAGTGCTATGTATTACACTGTGTAGTTTTACGTTATGCCTTACGCTATCAAGTTTGAGATATACGTAATGCTATTCTGTATCGATACTATACAATGGCTGCAAGTTTTGAATAGTACAAGTTTTATCGATACTAAGTATAACCCACAAAATCTTTATCTAAGTTCAAAATAAACTAAGTATCGTAACTAGGAATATAAAGCTACTTCTAGAAAATAAATTAATATGCCAGTTTAGTCGATAAAATGGTAAAAATATAAGAAAAACTTCTATTAGCTGGAGCCGTAAAAACTTCCAACTTCCACATATAAGGAACTATTACAGTAACAACAAAAGAACTGTGTGTAGCTATGAAATTTTCACTATATTGAGTGTTTTTTTTACTTTAGTAATAATGTTTTTTCTTTTAATACATATTTTTTCAAATGTGTGATGTGAAATAAAGATTTATGAAAATCCTTCTGTGTTGTTACTGGTTGCATATGTGAACTATGACTCTAGAGTTCAATGCGATTTTCGATTTTTTCCCCTGCCTCATGAATTATTTTAAAATTTTGACTAGCTTTTTTATGCTTAAATTCAAGATGTGTTGCTCAGCTTACTGGATCTACGCAGCTGTGCCTTTGGATGTATACTTGGATTATAAAACCTAATTACCTACAGAGTTTGCATTAGTTCTGGGCAGTTAGAATACTAACAGTCTCCTCCCCTTCAACCTCTGAACCATTTTTTTTTTTTTTTTTTCATTGTCAACCTGTAATTAGTAAACTTCTATTGGAGCAATTATTCTTTTTGCATCATTAATATGTAAGACACCATATTGGAAGTTTATTCTTAATGAATAGTGGAACAATAATATGATGGACAGAGATAAAAAGTGAATAGATAACAGATTTTCCCAATTTTTTGTACTTTGTTCAGCATCTATTTCCTTTGTAATCATCAATTTGCCTATAATGACATTTCCCAATAATGAGTGTTTTTATGGGATCTTCTCAACTGACATTGTGGCTTTTCACTGTATATATATAGTAGTACTGGAATTTAATCCAATTATATTCCATCTACTATTATAAAATGTGACACCAAGTAACCAGTTATTCCAAAGTACTTAAATATAAACGTTAGTTGCAACAAATATATATATGCATTGCATTGATTTAAACTGTCTGTTTGTCACACTAGTTATTTTATGCAGGGAAGGAGAACGTGCTGGCAGTTATTTTAAGGCAATGGAATATATATATATTATTTGTCTCATAGTGCAACACTTGTACTTATGGTTAATTGGTTTATACAGTGATGTCTTTTGTGATAGCGTGTAGTGTTAAGTGAGACTTGCCCATATAACAAAAAAGTGTCTCAGTGAGTGCAGTTTTAGATTTGATATCAGTTTGATTTTAGGTGAATACAGTGAAGAGCATGATTGTTAACATGATTCCAGTGTTGTGATCATTGGATAAAGAAATATTCCATTAAGAACTAAGCAAGATTACAGAAGAATTCACTTAAAAGCTATGCAAGTAAGAAAGATTCTAAGAGTTTTGTTTGTTTTATGCTGGTGATAGTGTTTTTTTTATATATATTTATTCATATATATAATTCTGAGCTAAATATCATTTAGTGAGTTTAAATATTGGAATAGAGGTCTGTTTTAAGGTTGGCACTGAATAGAATAGTTGACTGGATTTTCTAAAAGGAAGAAAAATATTGAAAGATGCACATTTGCTTTCAAAACTTCCACAGTTCAAATTAATCACAAATAATGTATTCTTTAAGTAAAATGAATAGCTTAAGACTTTATATCAGATGACCCTTCCACACATATTAGGCCAACTTCACTGGACAAAATTAAGGTAACAGTTTCCATCAGTATTTTAATTCATCATCATTTCTGTATTGAAGGGTAGGCCTTCTCTTTTATCTTCTTATCAGAATCATCCCCTCCCATGACTCATGAAGTGTTTTGATTTATTGATAATTTATCATATATATTCTTCTCTAGCACCAAAGATCAATACAGTTATTTTTTATTTTTTTCCCCGTTATTTTGAGATTTTGGTTCATTTCTATGCATGATTTAATTTCCTCATTGCATGACAGTTACATGCTTGTACCCAAAGGATAAATAAAAAAATATACTCTTTTCTGCAAGAAAGATAAATCTAGAGGATTTTACCCATCGGAAATCATAACTGTGTAGCAATACTAACTATTCAAAGTATTGATTTGTTGGATAAGTAAACCTCTTAGACTATACTTAATGGCCATGGGAAATAAAATGTTTAAGATGTTAAAAGGAAGGAAAACTGTGTGTGTTTGTGTTGTGTGTGGAGTAGGAGGTGGGAAGAATGAATCACTTGCAATTCTAATGTCTTCTGCTGTTTTGAAATTTTATTGGTTGTGCATGCCCTGTGGTTCATTTTTCTGATCTTCCAGATTTATGGTTTAATATATTTTTTTTGCTAGTAGTTAACTTATAAGAGTTCATCTACTTCTGATCAGAGAGTATTATTTATTTTTATATAAATAATAAAAAAATTCTGTTTATTCTTGATGTGGCTGAGCCCAGAAGAATTTACTATTCATTGTGAATGCAAACAAACTGAATTAAGGGCAGATAGATTTTTGCACCACACTGGACTACAAACCAGCTCATCATGTATTTTTAACGTATAGGCTGGTTAAAAAAAAAAAGGAATTTTTTTTTTTTAAACCAGCCCATAAAGTAATTCTTAGGAATTTGTGAAAAAACTTATTGTGCCTTCTTTTTTTTGATGCAATGCCATTTACATCTATTTATTAATTCAGTTTTCATCAACTGGATCTGAATTCCAGAGAATTTCAACTTTTATAAGCCAGAATCAGACAAAAATACTGGCAGGCATGACCCTTCCCTTCTCCTTCAATTTTAAAACATGTTTTCACTCTGCCATCTATTAAAAACTGCCTACAGTTACTTATAAACACAAATAAGAGATGGTAGCACTTACTGGAAAATGTGCAACTTTGGAATGACCTGAGAACACACACACACTCCAAGAAAAGTTAAAGAAGCAAATGTTGGTTTGAGCTTGGCTGCTTAGAGGTTCCCCCCCCCCTTTAACAATCTAGTTTTTTCTTGTTTGCTTTGGAAGGTTTGGTTCATTTTCTGACTAACTGTTCTGAAGTAGAATCCCCAAGTAAGGGGATCTTTTTTTGGGTTGGGGGGATTGTTCAATGAGTAAACTTTTTGTTCAATTGTTCAATGAGTAAACATAAAAAAAAAAAAATTGTTCAATACTAACCTATTTAAATACTTTAAGTAGGTTAGTATTGGTTACGTGACTGAGGATTAGTGAGTACTGATAGCTAGGCGATTTTCAAGTTTAATAAGTGATAAAAATTAAATTTGTTATGCTATTCGTTATACAATTTTAGCTTTACTTATTTATTTATTAATTTTTTTTATTTGTCTTGCTATGTTGTAGTGTTACCTCAAAACATGTGGTAACTTTGGGGAGATAAATTAAACCAGTTATTCGAATCTGTGCAAAGCAGGTTATATCCTGAACAAAAAAAAAAAAGTAATATTTTCTTTTTGTTGTACAGTAATTATTAGAACTTCATTGATACTGGTACAAATTTTCTTCTTTTTTTTATATCTATCTGTATTCTAAATTATACAGCTTAAGTCAAAAGTAGTTTTACAACAGCTAGTGTTATCAACCGTATAATTCCTTCACTGGAAATTGAAATTCTGAATCGGCAGCAATCTAATCTGTCAGTACCTCATGAGAATAAGCTTAGCACAGGCAAATGTCATGTAAGGGGACATCGTGTGACTGCTGTGTGAATAATATAATTTTTCCAACATTAAACAACCCTAATGCAGTAGGTCTTATGGCCAGATATCTCAACATAAACCAACCAACTGGGTGTCAGAGAGACCACTTAACTCATATGGGAAAATGCACTGACAGATCCACAACAAATAATCCAGTGGCAAATTGCCTTAATGAAGATGTTACTGAGCAGCCATATCATGAAGCTAATACTTCATGTACCAGTCTGCCGGATTGCCCCCCCCCCCCAATACAGAATGCTATACACTGTCTCAACAGCCTTATGCCAAATAGACTGAATAACAAATCATATCTGAACAGACTCCAAAGGAAAATTTGCTGAAAGACCTCCCATCCCTTCCTACTCATCTAGTCGTAGATGGTACAGCTAATACAACTCCATCTCAGCAGCTGGTACACAATACCCTACCAATAACAACTGCAGTAGATTGTCAGGTGCATCAGTCTCCTCTCGAATAAAAACCCATGGTCATAAGACTCATCCAACACTCTAAAGCCATCTTTGTTTCCCAAATTGATCCTCAGACTACTCCAGACCAAATTGTGTCATGTGCCTATGACTCATGAATATAACCATAAGAGTCACCTTACTGAAGAGGGCAGCCACATATGTCATTTAAAATTGAGTGTGGTGAAGAAGATATTAATAATGTTGCCACCACCTCTTTCTGGCCAGTGGGAGCTCTCATCAGGCCATTTTATCACAACAGCCGTCCGAGATTTAAACCACCTTGCTATGTATTTCCCAGTAAGCCAACCACAAACTCACAAGTATGATGCCAAAGAAAGGAAACTAAGCCATTGCAGAATATACGTGCCCCATCACTTACACAGGATAATGAATCTCTACCAGATCAATCGCCAGTCAGATGTCAATTGAATTCCTACAATAGTCACTATCTGACACATGATACAAAGCAAGGCTATACCCCATAGAAGATTTTTTTTTTTTTTTTTAATCAGAATGTTAGGAGCATATGGAAGAAGTTGGACACGCTAGAACAAATGCTCTTGTCGCAGTCTGCTGGTATCATCTGTCTTACTGAGACCTGCCTCCAGCCACATCGAGTCTAGTTGCTGTTGACACTGCTGGATACAAGGCCTACTTCAAATCGAGATTTATATTGAGGGATGGAGGAGTAGCCCGGTTTGTGCATGACATGGGAGTTCAAATCATCTTGGTCGCCTACTCAGATTCAGAGCTTTATGAGGCATTATTATCACTTTAAAAGTTCATGCAGTACTCTTAGATATTTTTGTTTGCATTTTTATGAGCAAGCAGCCCCTAGTCAGAAACTGGCATATCCGCTATATACATACGTACACATTATATTATATACAGATGATACACAGATTCAAAGTCATATTAATTACATTGTCATAAAGTGAAATGAACATATAACATGTACAGTACTCTTAGATATAGCAGTTGTTTACATTCCACCTGTCCCTAGTTTAGAAATGATAAATAATGTACTAGACCGGCTTCTCAACAAATTAAATGTGTCAGCCCCCCATATAGTATGTGATTTCAACTATCTTATGAATATATATAATCTTTCAATATGATTTCAACCTTCCACCACAGCTCAATAGGCTGCAGCCATGCTCCATCTCTCTTATCAACGACTAACCTACAAGAGGTGAAAATAGACATTGACCTAATGGTAAATGTATAATTGATGTGCCCCGAAATGTTCTTTCCATCCGATCATAGCCCAATTGCAATGCTCATAATGCTACCATATATGGACTTAAATGTCAAGGACAAAACTAAGAGCCAGCTTGTGACTTCACCAGCCTTTCTGCATCCAAATAAATGCTTATTTGCTGCCAGCTGTATCCTTTGGGAATGTCTACTCAAATGTGATGCCTTACTTGCAACAACTCTCTTAACCAGTTGGATCAACTTTATTGCAGAATTTGCGGCTTCCAAAGTAGTAAGGATATCATCAAGATTGAAAACCTGCTTGAATTCTAGCCTAACTGCATTGTTTAAACTAAAGAACACTCTGCACATAAAGTGGAAACTGTCAAATGATACACAAAATACAGGGTGTCTCAAAAATATTGGTACAAACGTTTAGGGGAGGTAGGTAACGTCTAAAGGAATGTGAATCGCATAGGAACTCATAACCGGAAACGTCACGGGAAAGTAGTAGCAGAGGCACAAGAAGCAGAAATGACACAAGACAGTAACAAGTTGCAAACATTTATTTCACATAATATTAACAATGAGTATGAGATGGATGCATTTCACGATGTTACAACAGATGCTCGAAGGTTGCACCATGAGATGCGATGCATGCGTGACACTGACGCAGCATGGATTGGCGGACACGGTCGAACACAGTTTCTTTGACAGTAGCAGCAGTGCAGACGAGTCTCGCCACGAGATCCATTTCCATCTCCACAGGCGATTCATACACGATGGATTTTAGAGGCCCCGCGCAGAAAGAAATCAAGGCTCGATAAATCAGGTGAGCGTGGGGGCCAGGCAACGGGTCCACCACAGCCAATCCATCGACGGCCAAAACGCCTGTTCAAATGGTCACAAACACACCTTCCATAATGGGCAGGCGTGCCATCATGTTGAAACCAAATGTTGCGTCTCACATTTACTGGAACATCGTCAAGTAACCCTGGTAGAACTTGTTCAAGAAAGATCCGATATTTAGCGGAGTTCATGCGAGATGGTAACAGGTATGGGCTGACTAAGCAGTCACCGACCATACCTGCCCACACACTTATTGCGAAGCGATGTTGTGCCGCATGGGGGCGCACACCATGTGGGTTGTCGTGAACCCACACATGAGCATTGTGCTGATTGAATAAGCCTTCCCGAGTGAAATAAGCCTCATCCGTGACCAAAACATAAGCTGGAAAATTCAAGTCTTGAACACTTTCTTGGAGAAACCACTGCGCAAAAGCCACACGTGCAGGATGATCTTGGGGGAGCAGTAACTGAACCCTTTGAAGATGAAAGGGGTGTAAGGAATCGTCATGCCAGACACGCTGTACAGTGCAACGAGACACTCCTAAGGCAGAGGCAACAGCACGTGTGGTGGTAGTAGTAGGATTATTCTGGATGGCATTCAACACACTTTCTTCCATGGCGGGAGTTCGTGTTAAACGTGGTCTGCCTGCACTACTCTTGTTACCCCTAAATGACCCGTAATCGCACAAATTTTGATGCACACGTGCAAACAAATGGTAGTCCGGTTCATGTCTGTCTGGGAAGCATTCTCCATAAATTCGTTGAGCGGCTCGTCCATTGCCCTCTGCTAATCCATACACTAGGTGCATGTCTGCCAGCTCACAGTTCGTATATTGATGCATGCTCTTCGTGCGGCGACTATTCCTTGAATGAGTAAACCAGAAATTTTCCATCTCGCGAACTGATGAACAGCGCAGTGTACCGACTTACAGTGACATTTCCGGTTATGGGTTCCTATGCGATTCACATTCATTTAGATGTTACTTACCTCCCCTAAACGTTTGTACCAATATTTTTGAGACACCCTGTAGAATTAGCTACTTGAGGGCCAGAGCAATATTTAATAGAGAAAAATCTAGAGCAATCAACCGCTACACGAAAGACACTTGACAGGGAAAAGCTATCTCATTGCACACATACAATTAACATAAATCAGGGGCTTGACAGAGAAGCGTGGATGAACCACATTGGCAGATTCTCCAGCATACATCATGAGTCACAAAAGTTAGGGAGTCTGAGTGGGATCAATTGGTTGACATTTTTATAATAACTGCAATGATACTACACCAACCTTAATGTACAATACATATTTAAATATAAACAGGATCAAGGCTCCATACATGCACTGGAACCGGAAATGGCTCGGGAGCATGCCAGGCAGAACCGTTTATCGGTCCAAGAACCACAGCATTGAAGAGGGGATGAATACAGATTCCCCTGTCTCTTAATAGCGTTATGCTTAGAAGAGCAAATTTGCGAGCTCTCGAGCCATCTGTGGTTCCAAAATCTGTGCGAAAGGTCGACGATGACATCTCCGTCAGGAGAGATTTGATGGTTCTCTTCCCAAAAAAAGTCACACAGAAAACATTCTCCCATGCTATCTTTAAACTGACGTTTTGTTTCACCAACATAACACTCCCCACAATCTGGGCATCTTATCTCATATATGACCCCCACCTATACATTCCATAGGTATGCCAACCTTTGAGACAACTGTGTGCAACCTTCGTGCTGGTAGCTGCACACAGCATGTCTGACAATCTCATAATACTCGAGTGATTCGCTTAGTTAATTCCAGATAGTAAGGAATGTATGTGGTGGCAACGGGTGCAAACGGCTTTCTATGGCCATGCCCCACTTCTCGGTTATATTTATCTAAGCCCCTCTGGGGGTAGCTGCATTTCCTGAGATCTGTTGTGACACGTTTAATTTCTTCTTTTCCATCCTCGGAGGTGCTGCAATGGGAACTCGCCCTATCCATTAAGGCCCTAAGTACATTATTATTGTGATGGTTCGCCTATACCAACAAGCTTTGAAACAGTGAGGTCATTATGACTTATGTTACTTAGACTTGGTATTTACTGGGAAGCTTTTCTTATTTTAGTTAATGCAATAACAGGCAACTCATTGTTGAAGGTGTTCACAATTTGAGATGTAACAAAAACTGTGCAATTTTTCAGCTACTTCGATGATTTACTATTAACTAATATGATGTTTTGCATTAACTTGTTCATCTAGTAAATTTCCCATAGTCTGGGGCTTTCAGCCCTAAACCCTTTTTTATTACTTTCATCCTATGATTAACAGTAGTCTCAGGGATTTTTTTTTTTTTTTAATTATTATTTCCACAGCATTAGTTTATTATTTCAAAGGGATATAATGGTAATTTCTTACAAACAATTGGTGCTTGTCTTTTTGTTTAGGAGGCCTTGTCTCTCTGAGTTGCATATTTGAAAGGAAATGACAAATTGCAACATATTTATTAGTGCAATTCCTTTATTATTGGAACTCCTGCTTTAAGGGTGTTGGATCTTTAATTACATAGAAATAAAAACATTTTTCACTATAATTTTTAAAATTTAAAAGGTCAAGGCAAGTGGATTTATACAGCTTCTTTAAATGCTCTTAGGGGTTGGTCAAGAGTACTTAGTCGCCAAGTAGCTGTGTTATTTCTGCATTTGTTCTTTTTTTTTTTATGAAAAGCGCTTGCATTCTTTCAGTTAAACATCATTAAAATAAACACTCACTTTCTTGATTTTAATGATTAAAAATGTTTTTTTTTTCCTTCATTTTTTTTAGAAAGCACATCTTCAAAGATGTCTATAATTAATCATAAAATTGAAATTAAAGAATGTATTCATGCAGAAAGAAAAGTTCTTTTTATATTCTAGAAGGACCACATATCAGATAAATTTATGACTAGGTATTTTAACATGGTTACTATTGCTAATTGGGTTCAGGTGGTAGATGACTTTCATCAACCGGTGAAATACCACCACTTTGCTTATTGGAGGCTTGAAGTGGTGAAACCCATGTTTAGTCTCTAGAGCAAAGTTTCCGGCATCCCCCTCTCCCCATACTTCTCCTTCAACCCATGCATGGTACTAAGTACTATAGGTTTTGATACCTTTCGTGTTTGGGCTTCTCATAAAAAAAAAAAAAAAAATGAGAAATGACATGCACAAAACTTTCCAAGAGATTTGAAATTAAACAAGCAGTGTTAATGATATCCATGTTACATAAAAAAACAAGGAAGAACTATATTAATTGGGCACTTATTATATGTAGGAATGTAGTATTCTGTATTTTAGTTTAAATGTATATGAAGAATGTTAAGAACAAAGATTGCCTCCCCTCCACCCATATCCTACACTGCATAATGAAAATGTTACTGTGCAATGCTACTAAACTAAAGGCTCACTGTTTAGCTGGTTTTTGACTAGTCTGGCTTTTATTTCAGAGGTAAGTTTCTGATTTCATTATTAAACAGTCTCAATAAAAGTACATTTATTATGATTAAGCAGTATTACAATGCAAAGTCTGCAAATCCAGTGTTTTGACTGTTTGTCAAATTTTCAAATGAAAAGTATTTTTTATAGCAAATGCACAGTCGCTTGAATTTCTCAGTATTGCACTATGTCAAATAAACACTGCTTTTCCTTCAAATGGCATTGATCTTTATTCCAAAAGTAAAATGATAACTGTACCTAGTCCTTTTACTATTCCAGGCTTACAAACGAATTTTTTTTTTAAAAGAAAATCCTGAACTTTTGTAAAGATACTGGTCTTTCATATGGAACACTCACCACCTTCACATTGTCACTTTTATTTTAAGATAAGCATTGTTTTGAATTTAGGTGGAAAAAATTTCTTCCAGAAATGGTATAGGTGTTTCTTGTTTTACCCCTGCATGATTTTTTGTAATCACTGATCATTGTTACTGAGCACAGATTTCTCCAGTTTTGTGCTAATGGTTATATAATTACCAGTGTTTAACTTTATGTAATTCCTCTCACATGTATTTGGAAGTGGCACTTAATCCATCAGTAGTCTTGCATTATTTCATAATGTGAGTGTTCCCATGGGAGAAAACATTTTTGTCTTTCTCACTCAATCTTTTTGTTTTAATTGATCACTGCAATTGTGTTTAAAAAAATTAAAATTTTTATATTTCTTTGTTTTTTTTTTGCTAATTGAGGCCAGCTGTTATGATATATGGTTGGGATCTTATTTTAAATGAATAGCAGATTCACCTCTTTGGTGTGCTTTTTATTAAAATAATTTTAATAATTTAGGTTAACTTGTGGAAATTGGTATCATCTTTAATACAAGCATAAACGAGGAAACGAGGCCTATGTTTATAGGCCTCGTTTCCAGAAGTCAGTATCTTTCATTAAATCAAGTTTCCCCATTTAGAAATTAAATGTATATAAATTGAAATTATTTCACTGTCTGTGTTGAATAAACCCACAACCTTCACTACAATACATAATAACACAAGTTTTTTTAATATTATTTTACAAACTTATTAGCATTAGCATTAGTAGAGGCATATGATGCAAGAAAGCAAGCTTATTCAGCATCAGCCAAAAAAAAAAAAAAAAACCCCACTCCCATTTCACCCCTCTGTTCGTTCGAAATACCTGTCCAGTTGAGCTTTAAATTTGTTCAGGCTATCAACTTCAACAACAAGTGATGGAATTCGGTTCCACCAACCAACCACCCGCTGGCCAAAGGCAAATTTCCGCACATCTATCCGACATCCATCCTTCCTCAATTTGAATTTATGCCCTCTGAGGTGATTATTCTGAGCAAGATGAAGAATCCCATTGGCATTGAGCATGCTCAAACCATTCAAAGCCTTATACACCTCTATCAGATCACCTCGCCGGTGCCTAGTCTCCAGACTCTGTAATTTGCAAAACTTAAGCCTTTCTTCGTAAGAGCAACCCTTTGTTCCATTCACTAATCTTGTTGCCCTTCTCTGTACCCGTTCCAGCAGTTCTACATCCTTCTTGAAATGAGGCCTCCAGACCTGTATACAGTACTCAAGATGTGGCCTAACCATTGCCTTATACAAGGGAATAATCACCTCCTTATCCCTGCTAGAAAAATTCCTGTATATCATTGACAAGACACCATGAGCTACTCTTGCAGCTCGTCTGCACTGCTCAGAGAACTTCATATCTGCCTGCACAATTACCCCCAGGTCCTTTTCATTCTCCACCACTGTCAGTGTAGTACCGCAGAGTTGATACGTTGCTCTGGGGTTACTGTTTCCCATATGTAGTACTTTACATTTTTCAATGTTAAACTTCATTTGCCACCTCTCAGCCCATCTGTTCAACCTTTCCAGATCCTGTTGCAGCAGCATAGCATCAGTAGTGTCCTTAACGACCCTGCCAACCTTTGTATCATCTGCAAACTTGGACATTAAACTTGATATCCCATCATCAATATCATTCATAAACACCGAAAACAACAACGGACCCAACACTGAACCTTGAGGAACTCCACTAATAACATTAGTGAACGTTGAGCAGTGTCCATTGATTACCACTCTCTGTCTTCTGCCACTCAACCATCCCCTTATCCATAGCAGCAATTTGCCTCCAATGCCACACTGCTCCAATTTGTGCAGCAGTCTTCCATGTGCAACAGTATCAAAAGCCTTTCTAAGATCCAAATATATAATATCAAAGTTATTCCCTGCATCCAGTTCTTTTGTGACTACATCATAGTATCCAATCAAATTGGTCAGGCAAGACCTGCTCTTAACAAAACCATGCTGCGTCTGAGCTATAACTGAATTCTTGTCTAGATGATTCTGCAGTGCTTCTTTAACCAGTGCCTCCATTAATTTACCTGGAACAGAAGTTAAACTAACAGGTCTATAATTACTTGTGTCAGCCTTTGATCCTCCTTTGTGAATTGGGGTTACATTTGCACATCTCCAGTCTATGGGTACCTCCCCTGAGTCCAAAGAAGCTCTCATAATTATGGCTAGGGGTTTGCATACTTCCTTTGCTGCCTCCTTTAATATAACTGGATAGATCCCATCCACCCCAGGTGCCTTTTTTATGTTTATCCTCAACAATCTCTCCTCCACTTTCCTCTCAGTTATTACAAAATCATCCAGCTCACTGCCAATGTTTACTTTACCTACATCATTCTCCTTCCTGAATAACTCCTCATGCGTGAATGTAGATGCAAAATACTTGTTTAGATTGTTAGCCACCTGAGCAGGATCCTCAACTGTTGAACCATCAATATCCAGTGGACCAATCTGATTCATCCCTTTCCTTCTCGAGTTCAAATATGTAAAGAACTCTTTTCTGTTTTTCTTTGCATCCTTTGCCAAGGATTTTTCGTAGTCTACCTTTGCCTGCCTAATCTCCTTTGTGACTTGGTTACAGACCAACTTATATCTATCATAGGCTTCCATGTCACCCATTAATTTGAATGTATCCCATGCATTTTTCTTCTCTGCCACATGTCTCATTAATTCATCTGACAACCATTTAGGCCTAAACCTTGAACAATATTTCTTAGTTGGTATGTAAAGCCTGGTAGCCTCCAAGATTAGTTCCTTGAATGCTTCCCATTTTGAGTTTGCTGTTGGTAACATCATCAGTTGGTCTCACTGTATAGGATTTAAATATTGTCTCAGACCATCATAGTCGCCTTTACGAAAACAAAAACCCTTCCCTTTACCTCTGATGGTAGTTACCTCCTTGAGTAAATCCCACTTCAACACACTGTGATCACTGCCACCTAGTGGTTCATTTATCTGCAGATTCTTAATGCATGAAGAATCACTACTGATAATCAGATCGAGAGTATTGCTCCCTCTTGTTGCCTTACGAACATGCTGATGTAGAAAACAATCATCCAATAAATCCACAAAAGCCTTGCTAATGTGCGAGTGACCAACCCACAAATTCCAGTCAATATCTGGGAAATTAAAATCCCCCATTATAAGACTCTCTGATTTACTGGCCCACTCTATTTCCCTGTACCATATCTTATTATACTCATCAGAGTCATTAGGCCTATAGCACACTCCTACTCTCAATTTTGATTTCCCTATGCTTATGTCACACCAAACTGACTCGACACTGCCCTGTCCATCGATGTCGACTGGCTTCACTTCCTTGGACTTTATGTGTTTCTTAATTAATAGCATAACTCCTCCTCCCCTCCTGTTCTGTCTATCCTTCCTATACACATTGTATTCCCCAAATTCCAGTTCCGCATTACTTATATCTTTGTGACACCACGTCTCTGATATCCCAACAATATCTGCCTTTGATGTTTTGAGCAATACCTCAAATTCATCAAATTTATTTACCAAACTCCTAGCATTGGTGTACACGCAGGTATACATGCACCTGTTTCTATTCTTAGCTACCCTAACACAACCCATGTGTTTACTTGTACTGCAATGACTACCAGCAGTCTGTGAAATATCCTGCATCTTGTTTTCCAGGCTTCTGCTCATTTCAATAGAAGCAGTGCAAGAATCACTTCCACCTCTGCCAGTGGCTACTGTTAATCTATTAGTCCTTGTATCCCCCCCCTACCGTCGTCGGAAAACTAGCAGTTTTCCGACCCACCTAACACTGCCTCGACAGCATCAGCAAAAATTCTTGCACCCTTTCTATTTAAGTGTATCCCATCCCTGTAGAAGCATTCTCTCCTGTTAACAAGTACAGTCCAGGCTGAAAAAAATTCTACCCCTTGAGCCTTGGACAATCCCTCCAGGGCCGAATTGATCGACAAGGCTCTCATCATATACTCTCTCCTATCGTGTCTGGGCAGAATTGCAGACACTTTCAAGTTCAACCCTAATTCACGGCTTTTTTTCAACAGTGACCTGTACTTGCTAAGTAATTCCGCCGGTCTCCTACTCTTAATATCATTAGTGCCAACGTGTACAACTATATCACCTTTTGTGCCCTTAAAAGATGATATCCGCTCTACAACATCATCAACCTTTGCCCCTGGCAGACATACCCTGGTCCTATTCCACCTATCCTTTTTACAAAGCATGTTCCCCGTTTCCCTGACAATAGAGTCACCAACAACTACTAGTTCCTGTGGGACCAGCGCATTCTGCCTAGGGGGCTGCCTCTGTGTTGCCTGATGACCAAGTGCAAGCTCTGGCGTTGATGTGGGCAGCTGAGAGCTTGATGGGCCCCTCAATTTATTTCCTTCGAGGGCATCCACCCTGTCCTTCAAGCTCTCATAAAGGCCCATAACAACGCTGAGTTGTCGCCTGATTTCCTTGCACTCCTTACATCGTGCACACACAAAGACATCCCCCTTGGCAGTATCATGTCCCGTACCCGACTGCTCCGCAAACATCAAGCAAACAGTGCATTTTAATAGACTGTGATTCAGAGGGCAACTGCCCCCCCTCAGTTCTCCCCTGAACCACAGCACTCCCATTAGCTTGAGCCTTTTGCTTTGCTGCTCTGGTCAGAGTCATGATTCCGATTTAATTCAATAAAATTCAAAACAAAAATTAAATCCTTAAGTTATATCCCAAAACAGTTATGTTATATATATATTTTTTCGGTATCTAGTATTTTCTACGAGTTCCCTTTATACAACTTCCGTATCATGTGTACCACTATAGTTATGTATTAATTATTTGTTACGATTAAGTCGTTATATATATATATAGAGTTAAAAATACAATTTAATTGACAATAAAGTTTATCAAGATTAATAGATTTACTGATTAATTGACAATATTATATTATGCACTATACTACACTAAGCTTTTGCTATCGTGTAAAAATGGCGGGAATTCACGAACAGTATTTCTACGGACTCGTAAGTATTGATTAGCTTCCAAATCTCGCTATCTCAATTTAGAATAAACTAAGGATCCTAACTAGGTCTATAATCTACTTATAGAAGATAATTTGATATAACAATTGGTTAATAAATCGACTAAATTTGGTTAAAAAAAAAAAAAAAAAAAAAAGAACTCTCGTTCAATTTGTGACACGTGGATTTGATACCGTTACCGATACTAAGTAATATCTACAAAATCTCTGTCTAAGTTAAACTTTAAACTAAGTATCGTAACTAGGAATATAAAGCTACTCTAGAAAATAAGTTAATATGACAATTTAAACTAATAAAGCAGAAAATAAATCAGGAAAAACTTCTCTGTTTCTAGAGCTTTAAGGAGCAACGTCCGCACAGGCTAACCTCGCACTATAATGCAACTATAGTCAGCATTTACCACTGATTCCCCCTTCTCCTTTTTAGCCTGCAATTCTGTGCTCACTTTAAACCTAAATTATCATTCATAGTCCAGTTAGTCACATTGTCTTTATAGATTCAGTATTTAGCACTCGAAATACAGTGGTGTGTGAATATTTCGTATTTCCCCCCTTGATCATTGTCCATACCATGGCGTGTAGTTATTTCTTTATTTTATAGTCCAAGTGGCCACAAACTTGTTTTCATACTTGGAAAACTGTTGTGTTGGCCCTCCACGATTCCACTGAAATGTGACCAACTTACAGCAAATAATTTTAAAATCTTCCATTTTTTTTTATTACTTTTGTTATGTTCAGCTTTTTGAAGCACTTTATTTTGCTCCTGATCTGACTATTGGAGAAACTACATACTTAATATCAAATTCTTAGATATGAAATGAATGGATGGGATATGGTACAGTTTTAATAAATCAGAATTGTAGATGCAGTGTCATAATTTGAATAACCAGAGAATACACCAATGAGCCTCTGCAGCCTAAGACACAATACAATAAAAGTCTGCCAGAACTAGCTAAAAAAATCAGAAAAAGTACTAGCTAGAGCAGATTTTTGTTATTGGTAGTGGCAATTGATGCAAGAAAGCAAGTTTATACAGCATCAGCCAAAAGGAGGGGTAACTCTCATTTCATCTATCCATTGCCTCCAATAGTTTGTCTAGTTCTTCCTTGAATTTATTCAAGCTATCTGCTTCCACATAACAGATGGAAGTTTGTTCCAGCAATCAACCACCTGCTAGCTAAAGGCAAACTTCCAAACATCTATTGTCAACCATCCTTCCTCAGTTTAAATTTATGTGCCCTCATGTGTGTGTAGTCGCAGTTATACTATTGAGGAAGGATCTCATCAGCATTGAGCTTTCTTAATACATTCAAAGCCTTAAACACTTCAATCAGATCACTTTGCAGGTGTCTAGTCTCCAGACACTGCAGTTTGCAGAAATGAAGCCTTCCTTGGTAAGAGCACCCGTTTCTTTCCCTCACCATCTCATTGCCCTGCACTGTACCCATTCCAGCATTGCCAGATTACGAATTAAAAATTCAACAAATTTGGAAAACAAAAGTGCAAGAAATGGGGCAAATCTTTGTAGTCTCAGTTCTAGTTTATTTCCACTATAACAATATTGTTTACTGTAATAAGACAATAGTATAATTAAATGCATCATTGAAAGAAAATAAAAAACAGCATGATCAACTACATATAGTTGATTTATTTGTGCAGGATAAGGACATTACAGGTTACAGTAAACAATGTTGTAAAATACAACTAATTTTCAAACATTGAGTCCTTGAGGCTGTTACAGATATTCTCTCAGGTATTACAAGCTGGATTTGCTACCCGGGAGTCTAAAACACTGATGAAACTGATATTCGAATAACACTGAAGTCAAATGGGCCGAATTTCAGCGAAGTCTTGGTCGTGCTGTCACACCCACATCCTCTGCTTACACCTTCATAATGATGGGGCTATTAGTAACCCTGGGTATAATCCTTGTGTGCAAATCTTGAAATGCAGCACCTAGTATACTGGGGATTGACCACCCACATGTGAACCAACATAAGCAAGAGTTGAGGTGTGCCGTCCACACCGCATGGTAGATTGCCTCCCTTCTGTGTTACCAGGTAATATTAGATGGAAGATGACTGTCATCAATCAGCCCAGTACCACAACTTTGTTTATTGGAGGCTTGAAGTGGTGGAACCCATATTTAATCTCCAGAGCAAAGCTCTGGCAACTCCTCCATCCCTTCCATCATGCAATATGATTAATGCCTTTTGAGGTTATGATGGACATCATTGAGAGATTCAATCTTCCTTACATTTCGAGTATAGAGCTCTAAAATGGTATTTCCAGGCTATTAGATAGTCTGCTGGACCAAACCTATCGGTAACTCTTTAGGAGGCTTCTGTATCAGCTAGTGTGGGGGGGGGGCATTGTCAAGCCTATGTTATGTCAAGGAGTGGGGTATATTCTTGCTGTGTGTGTATGCCATGTCCAAAAATTTCATTACTTCATACATGTCCTCCCCTGTTTCTTACTACAGAGTACATATTGTGAATAGTCAAATCTTCATGTCCAGTATTAGGCCTAGTGGCCTGCTGTGGTCTCTCTCTCCATATTTTAATAGAATAAATTATCTGCAAGAAAGATAAGCCTATGTTATGTCAAGGAGTGGGGTATATTCTTGCTGTGTGTATGCCATATCCAAAAGTTTCATTACTTCATACATGTCCTCCCCACTGTTTCTTACTACAGAGTACATATTGAATAGTCAAATCTTCTTCCTGTCCAGTATTAGGCCTAGTGGCCTCCTATGGTTCCTCTCTTCATCTTTTAATAGAATAAATTATCTGCAAGAAACATATAAACCTCCCAAATGTTTCTGTGTCACAAATATACGTGAGCTCAGTTCTAATTTCAAGGATATCCATTTCCACTTAGTCTTCCAAACCCCATATACTTTTTCTAACAGATTCATAGTTTTCAGTTGATTCAACCACTTCTCATCGCAGTTGCCTTAATTATTTGTTTTTTGATTCGTTTTTCTTCAAAGGTGGCACTTGTGCATATGCCCACTCTGATATTCCCTGTCAGAGACAGTAATATGAAATCTCCTCTTTGCAATCTTCTCTGGTTTAAAATATCTCTACACCATTCTATCAAATTCATATGTTGCCTCTATCTTTCTCCCAATTCCACTAATCACTTAGAACTCTGACTTCTTCTCTTTGTCCAATTTTCTCCAGTCCAATTTTCCTAACAGTGAGGTAATTTTCCTTGATGATTTTAATGTTCATATCTCCACATATCTAACAAACTGGGATTTTAATGTTCATATCTCAGTTTGTGAGATATGTTAATGTTCATATTTCACAAACAACCCTTCCAAGTATATGGAAGGGAAGTGGTCGAGGGAAGTGGTCATCTAGGCACCTCAGATCACAAGGTCTCTTCTCCAGTGGAGTTTTTCTCTTGTGGCCATTCTCAACCTCATGTTTGGCTTTGAAAGAATGCAAAATGGGATGATCTGCCTTATATCCCATTTATTTACCTTTTTACCTTTCCTGCATCTATTTACCTTTCCTCAGTTAGATTACTGTGTTAAGTCTTGTGATTTTAATGTCGGCTCAGATTGTGTCAGTGAAATTATTCTTAAAGGGATGAAATCCTTTATTCCACATACCACCTTAAAATCTCATCCTTTATCTACACCTTGCTCTTCCAATTATGTGCTAAGGCTGTTCAGGATAAGAATGTTGTATATCAGAATTGGCTTGCATCCGAATCTCCAGGTTCATTTTCTGCCTCCACCAAAGCTCGCAAAAACTGTAAAGCCAAAGTAATCAGTCCAAACTAGATTTTGAACAGGCTAAGTTTAGAAAACTTGCTTCGTGTCCAAGTGGTAATTGAGCATTCTGGTCTCTTGCCAAAGCTATTGGCCATGACTTTTGCTCATCTCCAATCCCATCTCTGTCAAAACTGGACAGTTTCATTGCTACCTCAGCTAAAGATAAAGCTGACCTGTTAGCATGCTACTTTTCTTCTAACTCATGTATTGATGATTTTGGTAAATGACCTCCTACCATTCCCCGTACACTCCATTCAATGCCTTCTGTTGTTTTCTATCAAAAGGATGTCAGAAGAATCTCGACCAGTCTTGATGCCAAGAAAGTGCCAGGTCCTGATAGTAATTCTCCATTTATTCTCAAAACCTGTGCTCCCGAGCTTACTTCTGTTCTCAATTATGTTTTTACACTTTCTTATTCCACCGGTGTTTTCCTTTCTGCTTGGAAGTTTGCTCCAGCCAGCTCCTAAAAAAGGGTTGATAAATCCCTCCCATCCACTTGTCCCATTGCACTTATTTCTACTCTTTCTAAAGTAATGGAGAAATCAATTAACCACCAACTCCTAAACTATATAGACACCTTCCATCTGATCAATGACTATAAGTATGGATTTTGTCAGTGTTGATCCACTGGTGATATACTAGCTTATATTACCAATCTGTGGACAAATTCAGTAGGAAAGTTTGGTGAAACTTAAGTAGTTGCTCTTGACATTTCAAAGGCAGTTGAATGTGTTTGGCATACAGGTATTCAAATTAGCTTCCATCTTATATGGTGCCAACTGTTTTTGTAATTTGGTATCAAGTTTTCTGCCTGACCACTCACTGCAGGTGATGGCAGACTTCTAATTTCTATACTAATGCTGGTGTTTCCCAAGGTTCATTTCTTTCTCCCCGTCTTTTCCTCTTTTATATTAATGACCTTCTTCCATTGACCAGAAATCCTATCCATAGTTTTGCTGATGATAGCACGTTGCATTCCACCTACCAGTTTGAGAAACCTTGCTCTGCACAAACAGCTCTAACTATTCGAACATCCACTACCAATTCCTTAAATGCTGATCTCCAGGTAATTTGTCCAGTGGGGCCAAAGATAACTTAGTTGATACCAATACGTCTAAAACTCAGTCCTGTCTTATATCGCACAAAAAGGATTCTTCTGCTCCTATTCTTAACTTCAATGACACTCAGATTTCTGGACAAGATCACATATCTCTATTAGGATTACCTCGAGTTCTAATCTGTCTTGGTGTAAGCATATCACAAATATTGCTTCCTCTGCATCTAAAAAACTTGGTTTTCTCATTTGCTCTTGGCATTACTTTTTTCCAAACAGCTTGTCTGTACAAATCTACCCTACCATTAAATATTGTTCTCACATTTGGCAAATGGCAGTGTCCTGAAGACCTTCTTCAGGCTTCTAAACTCCATTCAAAAGAGGGCAGTTAGGTTAATTACTGACCCATCTCTAACAAAGTCTCTCCACTCTCTGTCTCATAGAGGTTCTGTTTCTGCTGCATGCCCTTTGTTTCCATGGGCATTGTTCTTCTGAGTTTGCTTTGATAATCCCTACTCTTTCTTCCAAGCGAGTCTATACACATGCTGCAGCAAATCAGTATCCTTTTACTGTCCAACTTCAAACTGACAGAACCAACTTTTTTTATTCCTCATTTATTCCTTCAAATTCTGTTTTCTGAAACAACCTTCACACATATCCTGAAAATTGGACTCAACGGAAATTAAGTCTAATGTCAACATGTATCTACCTTTCATCTTGTCAACCTTCAATCCATGCCTAGTACTATTGGTTCTAATATTTCTCATGCTTGGGGCTTTCATAAAAAAATAAAAAAAAAAAAAATCAGAAGCAGCTTGTAAGAAATGAGGGCTGAAATTATATGAAGAAGTGTTATTATTTATTTGCAACTCAACAGAAAGAGATGGCCTTCAGAGAGCATAATCTTAATTTTTATTAAGATAAATCATGATTGTAACTCTGGCTGTATGGCAAAAAAAACTACTATTATTATGCTACAGATAACATGCTTAACATGCGTGTTATGTTCTTTAAAACCTATACTTCAGGATGGCTTCAGGGCAGGAGGCAGAGGGTTGTGATAAATGGCTATTCCTCCGATTGGGTTGATGTAAGAAGTGGGGTTCCCCAAGGATCAGTATTAGGACCACTGTTGTTTTTAATTTTCATAAACAACATTGATGAAGGGATAGAGGGCATGATGTCTAAATTTGCAGATGATGTTAAAATTGGTAGAGTAGTTAATGATCACTGTCAAGCTGAGCTTCTTCAGAGAGACCTAGATAGACTTCAGGAATGGTCAGAAAAATGGCAGCTGTGCTTTAATCCAACAAAGTGTAAGGTATTACACCTGGTAAACAGTAATCCCAAAAAAAACTTATTCACTTGGTGGAGTTCAACTAAACCCAGTACTGGAGGAAAGGGACTTGGGTGTTACGATACGGTCAGACATGAAATTCTCTGAGCATTGTAAACAGGTTGCAAGGAAGGTCCATGGTGTCCTATCGATGATCTATCGAACTTTTGCAAGTAGAGATAGGGACGTGATAATCCCATTATATAAGGCTTATGTTAGACCACACTTGGAATACTGTGTTCAAGTATGGAGACCGCACCTAAAGAAAGACATCGAGCTTCTTGAAAGGGTGCAAAGAAGGGTAACTCGCCTGGTGATATCGGCAAAAGGGCGTCCTTATGAAGAAAGACTTCGAATATGTGGGTTGCAGAGTTTGGAAACTAGACACCTTAGAGGAGATTTGATTGAGGTGTTTAAGGCTCTGAGAGGCATCGGTAAAATGAATGAGGATAAAATTTTCAAGATTATAAATGATGCTAGAACTAGGGGACATAAATTCAAGTTAGGGGGGGGGGAATGTTTAGATTGGACTGCAGGAAGTTCTATTTTAGCCAGCGAGTTATAAATTACTGGAATAAGTTGCCTTCATGGGTGGTAGAGGCCGACAGTTTGGGGAAATTCAAAGGTCATCTGGATAGTACTTTCGGGTAAGGGAAGCGCATAGGATGATAGGTTTAATTTCCTTTTTATTTATTTTTAATTTTATTTTTAAAATTTTTTTTATTTATTAATTATCATTATTTAGTTATTTATTTTATTTATTTATTTATTTTTTGTTTTTATCATTGTTTTGTTCGGATTTTTTTTTTTTTTTTTGGCTGGTGCAGCATAAGCCATAGGCTTTCTTGCACCATGCGGCCGTTACTAATACTAATACATCAGGCAAATAACTGATTGCTATAGAAACCCATGTTACCCACATCTACTTAACATGTGGGTGAACTAGAGTTGACAGTTTTGTGATATAAAGGACTATAAAAATAATCAAGTGCCCCATTTCAGTTTAGTGTTGTTTGCCTTATAGCCAATTATATTTGTGTTGTCTAATTAACCATTATTATTTCTACTTAAATATAAAATGAAGGAAAGGCACTTTCTACACAAAAAAAAAAGAATTTATTTTTATGCAGTTCAGTTGTGAAGCATACATTACTTGACATGTAGTACAGAATCTTTCTTGTATGGGGTAATGTATACTTGACAGGTGTACAAAGATAAACAAAATTTTTACATGTGAAATAGTGTTTTATTTTAATTTTATATTTTTAAATTTGTGTATTTTACATATTGTCTTTTATTCTATAAATTGCTATTATGTTCTCTAGAATCCATTTCTTTCTGTTGAGTTGCATATAAATAGTCTAAATTTTTTTTTAATGTAACTTTTATCGCTAATCAGTTGAAACACTGTAGCTTCTTAATCATCATCCTACTCTGTGTATCACTTATGAAATTTCTGATCTTTCAAACTTATTTGTGTGTGTCATAGATGTTGCAATTGTCAACTGTTACTTCACTATTGTTTGTTGTAACACTAACACAAAGAAATCATCTACACATAGCTGAGAGTGCTAATTTTATTTAATTGGATAGGCATTTCTCAGTTTGTATGGGTGGATGCATTTGTTAAAAAGTATTGTATAAATTTAGAGCATAAATTCCCACAAGAAATAATGGAGGGGTTGGGGTCACATACAAAAATCAAGGCAATGCACAGAAATGAACTTCTAAATAATAGACAGTTATAGATGTTTATAAATATTTACATATTTATATTTTTGCAGTAGAAAATTGTATGTGAGTGGCCAATTCATTAGATGTACCCCACTGTCATTCAAGAAATTGGCCATTCCAATTTTGCATAGCTTGGCATCTCTTCTTCATACTCTGAAAGTTTCTCTAAACAATTGCTAAAGATTATGTAGGCTATAATGCCCCACACACTTTCACATGTTGGTATTGGCTTACATGATCTTTAGCTATTGTTTACAGCAGAGGCGACTAACTGAATTTGTGATGCGATCTACTTTTTTCCTTCAAAATGTTCCACGATCTACCATCTCAAGAATTTTGTTGCACATGGTTAAAAAACGTAATCAACACATATTGAAAAATGTTGTTTATAAATTTTAAAATTAAATACAATTCAGAATTCTTATTTTAAATTCATACATATTTAAATTTTTAATTTATGTGAAGTTTGTGTCTTCATGTCATCTGCCAAGCTTTCAAAATCGGGGACATACTGTGATGAGGCCAACTGTAAAGAATCTTCTGTATGCAAGTTCGTAAGAGTACAGCGAGTCTTCGTTTTTGTTTGTTTCAAATACGAAAAGGCCGATTCACATAGATATGTGGAACCAAAACAGAAATTTAAAAGTTTACTGCACTGCATTTTTTTACATTTGAATACTTTTCTCGGCAAACATATTTCTAAAGGTCTTTTTCTGATTATTTGGCTAGGAAGATATTTTCGCAATGTAATAATTTCATTTTTCAAGCAATATTTTCTCTGTGTAAAAAATCTCAACGATTTTTTCTGCAATTTGTTTCGTATCTAAGTCGACATTAAATGGATAAGAAATATATTGAACAATATAGCTGTTGATGACCTTGCATATTTGCAAAATGAGCGAATTTTTTTTCTTTGAGATCCTTAGCCATTGCCAGAAATTGATATTTATATGCAGAAATACTCCTAATCATGTCATTAATTCCAAATTCAGATCACCTAATTTACTGGTAAAATCTGCCAAAAAATCCAGATCACACAACCACTCTGTATCTTGTAGCTGCTGATAATCATCTCCTCCCCTTTGATCAACAATTTTTTGTAAAATTTCATTCAGCAAATTTCGAAATCTCTGTAGAAACTTACTCCGACTCAGCCACCTCTCATCTGTGTGTAATATCAGATCTGGTTCATTTTCATAGAGGTGCATTTTGAAAAGTCTGCTTTGAAGAGATTGTCCTCTGATGGAATTCACGATTTTGAAAGCTATGTCCATAACACTTTTAGTATTTAATCCTTTGCTGGCTAATACTTGTTGGTGTATGATACAGTGGTAACTCAAAAAATCTGGTAATTCATCATCTTGGCACAATGCGATGAATCTGTTAAGATGCCCCGTCATTGTTTTAGCTCCATCTGTTGTTGTTGATACGAGCTTAAATGGTGGTAATTTTTTTTTTTTTTTTTCAATAATATTTTTGAATGCATTAAATATATCAAGACCTCTAGTTCTTTCTTTTAACGAAGCCATACCCAGCAGTTCTTCTCTAGAGGCAGAATCATCGAAAACCATACGAAGAAAAACGAGCAATTGAGCTGTATCATCCAGTTGTAAAGAAAAGGAGACACAATTAGCAATATGAGCATGCAATTGTTCGTTCACATTTTTAATAATTTTTTCGATGCATCGCATCACGGTATTTCAAGATAATTGCAGATCCTTGAAGAGCACTTTTAATTTCATTTTTGTTCTTAACATTTTCGAAAAGAGAACCTGTTATTCCTAAAAATGCATCTTTAATGAATTGACCATCAGAAAATGGTTTGCATTTTTTTTTTACAAGAAGATGACTCACCTTAAATGATGCTGCAGTTACTGCTGTAGATTGTAAATTAGGTGTCATGAAGAAAATTTGTTGTGTGAATCTGAATTTAAGTTATTTTAATTTATTTTGTTCTAAGGTCACTATTAGGCGAAAAATCCGATTGGTATTTACCATGGAGTGTTGAAGTGCCTTTCTAAATTTCCTATTTTGGGTATAGCCATGGAAGCAGTGCAAATGAAACAATAACATTTTTCTTTTATCATTACAAAAAAGTATTAAAATGATAAGTTTTACTCTTTTTTTGTAGTATTCATTTTAAATCAAAGGGTATTAAATTAAAGTATTAGTACTGTCCAGTTATTAATATTAAGTAAGCTAAATAAGAATTCGACATTATGCTGTCCACAATGTAACTGCGTGAATTTTCACAAGAGGCCCTAGCTGGTTTTGCGGCAATAAGAGTAGTCACGTGGTTCAACGGATTTGTAATAAGCGTATGTAGTGGGGCACATAATAATAATATTTAGATTTTGTCTAATATATTTTTTATATATATTTAAAATTTGTCGTGATTGACCGAAATTAAAGCCACGATCGACTTGTTGGCCACCCCTGGTTTAGAGAAACTCTCAAAATAAATTATTGAAATAAATAAAATACATTCATTGCACACTCACCTGCCATGTGCTTTGCTGTTAACTGTGTTGAGAAGATTTATGCTGGATAATCAGTTCATTAGCACCCTCCCCATTATCCAAGGAGTTGGCTGCTCCATCAGTCAGTGTTACATGCCCATACTAGGCTGTATAAAGCAGGTAGTCAGATATCAAGAAATTGAGTGCATGCGCATGTATGTAATTCAGTGAGTGAATGGACCAACAGCACAACCTGAGTTGATGAGTGCAGTATGGTAGTCGGTGCCCAGACTTGCTGTAGTATAAGTATCACAGACATTGCCACCCAACTGGGGTATTCACAACAGTGTCAGGAGTATATCAGTAGTCCAGCCAACAGCAATCCTGTGGCAAGAAACAGCTTGTTGATTTGAGAGGTAGGTAAAAAGAATCATACTATCTAGCAGATGGGTCACAATTGGTCAAGTGACAGTGGTATGCAAAAAGGGTATATAAGAATGCACAATGCTTGGGACTCGTGGATGAGATATACCAGTAGGTGACCTTTGCCCACTTGTTTTACCCGCCTTTCAACAGCAACATGAACTCAGGTGTCAATACTGCAGACTTGTTGTAGAAGTGTGATGGTGTGGTCAATGTTTTTATGGTACACGTCTGCTTTGCTACTAGTGGATCATTTTTAAAATGCTAGATTCACATGTTGCTGTGACATAATTCATTTGCACGCGAGACATGTACAACTGAATTATGCCACCTAAGGAGGATGTTCCAACACTTTAGCAGCTAATAATTTCAATCTTCATGATGCGTATTCAGACCATCCATTCTGCTACTTGGAAAAGTCTTATGCTTAAATGATCTGTTTTTAATGTCCATTGACATTTTAACGTAAAATAAAATCTGTGTTTTTTCATGTAGTGCAGTATCATTTTATCATTACAGTTATTCTTAGTAGTTCCTAGGTTACTGTTTTAAATATCACTTATGAGATGCTTTTGTTCATGGCAGTTATTATATAATAATATAAAATTTAAGGTAAGTTTCAATATGCACATTCATGTTGGATTGCCCGCTACTGAAACATAACTTTATTCTGAATATGACAATGGTGCTGCTTACTGTTTAAAAGGAATACATTAAAACCCTAATTTAGTTGCAAAATTTATTTATTAATTCTACTGACATTTCTAAAGGCAAATGTCAGTGCTATAAGTATTGTTTTTGCTACTATGTATGATTTTAATGTACTATTTTTAACCAGTAACTGATTTACTCTGTTAGTCACTCACTCTGAGGGAAAAGATATGCAAATATCTTTGAAATGTCAGTGCATTCAATAATAATATAATTTTATTGTATTTCTTTTGAGTACTTCTGCCCTAGATCATATGAAGCATTTCTAGGCTTCATATCTAGCTGACTACTAAAAAATGACAAGACTGACAATTTAGCACTTTGTTAGCTTTGTAGTTTTCTTTTAGTGGATAAACCTTGTATGATTTATTTGAATTCCCCTCACCCTCCCTAGAATTGCTGTTTAGGATGGGGGCACATATGAATGGTAGTGAAATTTGTTTACAGGCAGAATTATGTACTTTCAACATAATACGAAACCTTGCTTATTATTCTGTAATTTTACAACTGGTATCGGCATTTTCTTAAAACAAAGCTTAATTATTAACAAGCTTATTGGGCTTTTAAAAAGATACTTATATTTACTTCTTTTAGGAGGAAGATAAAGTCACCATCTAGATCTTCTTCAAGAACATCTCAATCTAGTTCTGGTTCTCCAGAGATAGAAAAACATGGCAGGAAAAGAATGCCTGGTGTTGAAGAGACTGTAAAAATTAAGAAAGAGCCAGTGGTATGTAATTAATATGGATTTTCTGCTAGATAATTATAACTAGAAATAAATACTCTTTTAGGTTATCCATTTATTTGTTTTATCAATCATTAAGTCCTATTTGATGACATGACAGGGAGCACACTTTAGATGTTAGTTTATTGTAATGGCAGAAATAATGAAAGGATATAAAAGAAATTTATATTCTTATGGAGGGTCAGATTGAAGTGTGTAAGAAATTGAGGAGAGGAAGTAAAATGATTGATGATGGAATTTTCACATAAAAATGGAATACAAAAACGAGAGAGCATCAACATGAACTATTTGGAGAAAATAATCGACAGGACTTCAGAAAGTTTATATGGGGTCAGTGTGTTGTGAGCCACTATAAAAAAAAAAAAAAATGGTCTCCTGGGATGTTTTAGATCAGCACTCTGGTGAACTTTAAAAGAGCAACAGGTTTAGTAAGTAACAGGCATCTAAGTGTTTCAGGTTTTGAAACACTTGAGCAAAATTTATAATTGTAGACTAAATGCAAGAAAATATGCTGTTAGAATAGTAATTGGAACCTTATGGAGCTGGAAAATTATTTAAATTCTGAGGTTACTCAAGTCTAAAAGATCTCTGCAGTATGAATTTTCAGAACGTGACCTCCTAACACGGGCACCTTTATATTGTAAGGAGACCTCCCATTGAGGCTTGTAGTCTTCCAGACTAGCATCATTCAGATCTACTACCACCACCCATATGTGGAAAGGGGGTCCCAAAGGCTGAGAGGCTCGCCCAACTACACCACTTTGAACCTTGCTTCGACAGGACAGGAGGTCTTGGACAAGCCTAACTGAGATCAGTTGAGTTGATTTATACTGCTAGGATCAGCTGTATTCCGACAGGTCTCCTTCCCTTTGGTATTGGAATAGAGGTTACAACTTATAGGAAATAGGGGTATGATGTTCTAAGCAAACCTGGCATCCCATTTGTACTCTAATTCAAGTGGGCACCCCCTTGTAGAGCTCCATGCTAGGTGAGCATATCAAACTCCTTTTTTACTTGTATGAGCAATTCAGACTCTTCTTGGGGGGGGGGGGACAAGGCACCTGCCTAACCAACAAGATTGATATGATGCCTGCAACGCTGGCAGAGAGACCCATATTGAGGAAATACCATTGGTAACACCCAGGCCTCCGATGCCTGGTAAGCTTAGCATGTGATTCAAATCTTTTTTAACTATCACATAAAAAAATATCGTGTTAACTGGAAATTTGCATCATGTCAAGTGAAGAGTGATATAATTTTTTTCAAATAGTGGTAACTGAAAAATGCGTTAATCGAACTTGTGTTATGTGAGGCCCGGCTTTACTACAATTTTGAAGAATGTATAGAAATGAAAATACATTTTTTATTAATTTTATTTACATCAATTACATTCTCACTTTATGTGCTTTAATGCTGACAAAATCACATACAGGTTCAGATACATTTAATTGTTCACAAATATCATGTTCTATAGATATCATTGCCAGATTTACAAGCCTATCTTGTGACATACCTGATCTTAAACAGTTTTTAATAAGTTTTAATATGGAAAATGATCTCTCCCTGCTTGCGACATGCATCGAAATTGTTAATAAAATTCTTAGGGCTATTGTCAAATTCAGAAAAGGCAATTTAATTTTTGCAAATTAATTTTGCTGTTTCATTTTAAAATGATCTAAATCTAATTTAAAAATATCATTGAATGCACATATTTCTTGAATAACTTAGTTCCATTTATGTCTTTGTTATCTCTGTTAAATGGATTTGCAAATCATTACAATTCTATCAAAGTTTTTCATGATCAGAATCGTTGGGTTTGTGTAAATCATACAAAATCTCAAACTGCTCGTTGTGTAGTTTTAGTTGTTCAAATATTTTGTTTAGGGAAGACAACGCGACATCTAAATGACGTTGAAGAAATCTTCTCATGATTGCAATGATTCGTCTTCATGCTCGTAATCAAAATGCTTACATATTTTTCTTCAGCAAACTTGTTTGGAAGTTTGGTATAGCATCAAGATTTTCACAGTTGTTTTGCTTCTTGTTGAAGTTTCTCGTAGCTGGCATCTGAATGACAATTTGAAATAAAGGTTTGTAATTTTTTATGGATGTCAAAGATAGAGCCATCTTTGCACTAATATTTTGAAGCATTTCGCTTATGGGATTGATGATTTAATACGTCATGCCATAGTATCAGTGAACACAATAATTTGAAATCCTTTAGCTTAGTGTATAATTTTTTGCGTCCCATCGCATTTCTTTAGACATTGTTTCATTAAATAAATTTCATATAGGGAATCATTATATTTCTCCAGTTTGATGCCTTAGAGGTCGCAGAGCTTCAATGCAGCTTTCTCATTGGGTATCTGCAACGGGCTTTAATGTCAATGAAGAAATATATTTCTTGAGTACTTCCCAGTGTTTTGCTGGGAACTGTTATCAGAACTGTTCATGTTCAACCGTATTCACGCTGTTATCATACCCATGTCCGCTTATGTCGCCAATATCCAGATTCCAAGCACATAATTTGTTTACACTAGAACTACATAAACCTTCACCGGTTGAATCGGATATTGGCAGAAACTCAGGAAGTGCTCTTAAATTAATACTGTATCATGTGAACATGAAATGTAATGTATAATAACTGACATTTGCTCAATATGACTGACATCCTGGGTACAATCCAATATGATAGAATAATATTTTGCTTTTTTATTGCAGTCAAAATCTCAGAGATAGCATTGCCTAACAAATTAATAATTTCATTTTGAATATCTTTGCTTAAGTAATGACATTCAGGTTCAGATCCTAAGGTTCTTTCAATATACGTCGACATAACAGGATCGAATATACCAAACAATTCTGTAAATTTTAAAAAGTTTCCATTGTTTCTCTTGAAAAGTTTATCAGATGAACCCCGTAACTTTAGGCATTGAGATTCAAGATATTTTACCATTTCAATAATCCTTGAAATGACATCTGTCCAGTGTTTCTTCTCCCGTTCGCATAATTCGTGCTGTTATCGTACTCTTATGTCGCCAATATCCAGATTCCATGCACGTAATTTGTTTACACTAGAGCTATATAAACCTTTGCCAGTTGAATCGATATTGGAATAAACCCAGGAAGTGCTCTTCAATTAATACTGTACGTCTGAACATGAAACATGACGAACATTTTGTGCATCAATTGTGGTTTTATTTGTAAGATTCTTTCTAAAGTTGCACCATTGTTTCAAATGTTTCATGTGACCAATGCTTGTTTCATGCGTGTGAAGAGCATTGGATAGATTTTTCCAAATATTGTAACTGGCCAACACAAAACTACTGCCCAAATTGCATAAATCTGTTTTTGAAAATAATTTGCAACAGAAACAAAATTATCCATTTTTCAGTTTTAATATGCATTATTAAACTTACATCCAGTTGAATTTCTAAGATACAAAATATCTTCCTTTGGACAGGTCCTGATTCTGTTAAAATAATGCATAATTGATTGATAAGTTTTGGCTACTTTGCAGGATCTTCTAATTGAATTGATTGCGGCTGTTCCTTCACAAATGTGTCCAAATTAAAAGACAGTTCAAATTGTTCTTCCAAGCTGATTGTTGTTTCTGACAAGAATTCATTTTTTTGATTGACTTTTTTTTTTTTATTTTTATTTTTTTTTACCAGAACCACTGATGATTTGAATTTTTTCCGATATGAAGGTTGAGAAAACTTTATCAGAGAGACATGGATTTGTTCCTGAAGTACAAGATAGATTTTCACACGTTTGAGTGGTCGAAAAGTCATTGTTAGGCAGAAAATCACTTTAGTCACAGGTGTTTGGTTAAGTGACAGAAACTTTTTCATCTTGATCAGGAACTGTTTCTAAAGGCTGAGGATTTTCATTTGCAGATTTCGATTTTATGATGTAATGATCAAGTGCTCCAGCCCATTTTCAGAGTTTCTTTTGTAGCCTTCCTTTTTCTATTTTGTGCACCTGAGAGTTTCTTTCTTGATTCACAGTTTCTTTTTTCATTCTGATTCTTCCATTACATTAAAATGAATGTGAATTAAAAAATAAAATCTGGAATCAAATTTCATTAATATATAAATACATAAAATGAATTAACTTTGATTTAATACTGAATAATTTATTTGAATTATCTAACTAAACAATGTAAAGAACCTCCCCATATATGTACCATCTGTTTTTATGATATGTACCTAGATATGCATTTTATTTCTAGATATTTTGAAGTAAAAGCCATTGTTCTAACAAAACTAGGTTTCTATCTAGTATTGTTGCTTTAGATATCTGATACAGTGAAATCCTGTTGTAACGAATAGCAATATAATGAAAAATTCAGTACAGGAATACCTCGCATAGCGTGGTTAATTCGTGCCAAAAAAATACTGCGCTAAGCGAAACCGCGCTGATCGAGGTATTATTAGTAAGTATTTTAATGCAATGCATTCTGACAATTTGATTATATGGGTCGAGTTGCAGAAATATATGAGTGTTTGTTTACTATAAATTGATGCACATGAAGTTCTTGCAAAAAAAAAAAGAAATTAAAATGATAAAAATGAAAAATATTAGTAAGTACAGTACAAAAGATTTTTTATCAGTATGTGCATACCAAAAGAATATAAGTGAAGTATGTACTGTATTTTTATTTTGAAAAATAACTTATCAGCTTAGTTTGCACTTCTTTTCTTCTTTTTATCTGCATACATCTCTTTATAACATCGAATGTCATTTTGCAACGCCTGCCTTACTTTCATACCTCATTCGATGTTTGGATCTAGAAGAACTCTCAGCACCATTACATTTCTTCTTTCCACTCATATTTGCGTATAAAGGTGTAATGGTTTTTAAAAAAATCTGTAATAAAAATACACAGCGAAAAATATTTGTACAGCTTATGCACTGTGAACAACCTCACTGCTTGGGATCTAGACTGTTTACTAATGTATGAATGCTAGCAGAGTCCGTATATAATGGAAGTTGCGACAACAGTCAGCATGGCCTTGAATCCATAATGCATTGGACTACGTGCTGGCATTATAATACATACATACATATCAAAATACATATGTTTGAAACCGTGCTATGAGAGGTATTCCTGTATAACGAAATTTTTTTCAGTCCCAGCATAAATCCATTAAGAAATAATATTAAATGAATCTCAATGAAACGAAAAAACTAGAATGGGATTTTCACTATAACGAATATTTTTATGGCAGAATTTGCTCTTCTCTTAATTTTTTATAACGAACTGAATATTGATGCAATAAAATATCAGTTAAAATGTTTTTCAGTTCATTAGAAAACCTATATGGATCTTAAATCAGGGTGCAAGAAACCAGTAAAAAAATTTTGCACCTACTTTATTGACAATTCTGAAAGATGGAGAGATTTTAAGTATAATAATCAATGTACTGATTTGAAATAAACTAATTTTTATTAATTTTAATAAACAGTTTTATTTCTAATATCGAAATAATAAAATTTCAGTATTACAAAAAAAATTTCCTGGTCCCTTTGAATTCGTTATAATGGGATTTGACCATTTGGAGAAATCACGTGTTGATATGTTTACAATTGACTAAGTTCGTAATTTTGAGTGCGAAAGAAGTAATTTAGCAAACATAAAAAAATTGATTTTTGAGTTTATTTCACTTTATTACCCATAATAAAACAACAGATAGACAAACGGTTTTCCACATTTTGTATTCTCTATCTGATCCCTTGGTGACTTTTGTGTTGTGTACATAAATAAATTTTAACTACAGGATAGCATCAATAGTAACCAAAATAATTTAAAAGATTATTATTATTATTTAATAAAAGGGGGTACTTACCAAAACAAAAGAATTCACTTTGTCAACACCACACAAATTGAAAAACACAGAAACAGTTACGGTCAACATTTAGGGCCCATATAGTTTGCATGTGTGGTCATCAGTGTTGGTGTAGTGCAGAGCATAACATATCAACATATGTTACGATTTATGTACACGTCGAAGTTGTGAATAGATATAGGGTGCTGTTTCGCTATACAATTCAATACTAGTTTGTTTCTATATTGAAATTAAATTCGTTATTTACTGACTTTAACTGAGCTACTTTAATGAAATAGTATTATAATAAAAATTATGAATTTCGGCTCCTCCAGACGTTGGCACCCCTATGCCCTACTTACCAGGCTTACCATGTTCTGCTGGCCCTTGTAATACCACTATCCCTCATCATCCGTTCTACTGAAGAACAGACAGTTAGGAAAATGGTACCCCTTTTTCATCCAAAAAAAATTTAAAGGGTCCCAAAATCTTGGAAAAAATTACATTCTGGAGATATATTAGTGGAGATCTTCAAAGCCATTTTGACAAGGGTAATGTGATAATATATATCAGGGAAGATATATATCCTATCTGATAATATATATATATCAGAGGTAAAAGTGATAATATATATCACTTTTACCTCCCCCACATAAAACACTTAATTCATCACGTGGTCTAATAGCAGAATGGGATATTTTTCATATCCTTGAGGAAGAGATCTGCACCAAGCTTAAAAAAAAAAAAAAAAAAAAATTTAGGTGTGACAGCTGTAAAGTGAATACTAAAGCGTAAGAATGGGAATCTTATTCCTACCTGAGCTCTCATCCTTGCGTTCAATACCAGCTTCCAAGTGCCATCAAGGCAGACTCCTTAAACTGCACAGTAACAATTTATAATCCAAATCCTCCAAGGTGTTTAAGTGCCCAAAGTATAGCTACATACAAACAGCCTGTTATGGCTCTACTGCCTGAGTTTGATGTGCCAAAGACCATAAGAGCAATGAATGCTCAGCTTTGAAGCCTGTTTTTATAAATTGTCAGCAGTAGAAGGAAGAGGCAGAAATTTAGAAACAGAAAGTGGAGCTGAACATTCCCTATTAAGGAGGCCAGCAAATGTGTCCAACCAGTAAATAATGGCAAGCCCTCTTTATACCTAGAATTTTCTGGAAAGTGTACCATCAGAATACAAACAGAAATGACTACACCACCATCATAGTCCTTTATAACTCTTGCATTATTTACTAAGTTTGTTTGTTAAAATCAATTCCCCAGTTGCAAAAACAAATAGACACAGAAGTAAAAGAAGTGACAAAAAGCTCGGACTTGGAACCCTTTGATGAGGAAGAAATGGACATTGAACAATGTCTGAACAACTTTCCCAAAAAAGGATAAACCCAAGTCTGAAAAAACAAAGCCTTTCGGAAATCCACAAGCGAACTTCATTTGCCACATCTCTCAGCCCACCTGCCGAACTTTTCTATATCTTGTTGCAGTAGCATACCCTGATTATTGTCATTGACCACTTTGCCAATCTTCATATAGGTCTGATGCCTTCATCAGTATCATTAATAAATACAGAAAACAATGATGGGCTCAGTACTGCTCTAGGGGACTTTGCTAATAACATTAGTTTGTGAAGTGCTCATTGAAAAGCACTCTCTTTTCCTGCTCAACCATCCCTTTATCCATAGCAGTAACTTGCAGTTAATGCCATACTGCTTGCACCAATTTGGAGAGCATTCTTTAATGTGCAATAGTATCAAAAACTTTCTTGAAATCCAAATATATGTTATCAAAATTGTTTTATATTCAGATTTTTTTTTTTTTTAATGAAAACCTCAAACACAAGAGGTATTAGAACCTACTGTACTTAGTACCGTGCATAAGTTGGAGGTTGAGAAGATGAAAGAAGATATTTGTTTACATTAGACTTGAACTTCTGTAGGTTGTAATGTTCAGGAAATACATATGAAGGAAGGTTGTTCCAGAAAACGGCAGTTGAATGAATAAATGAGGAAGAAGAAAACTTGGTTCTGTGAGTTTGAAGTTGGACAGTAAAAGGATGTTGAATGGTTGTGGCACATGTTCAGACTGCTTTGAAAGAGAGAGCAGGAATTATAGAAGCCAATTCAGAAGAACAGCACCCATGGAAGTATCTATAGAAAAAGCATGCAGCAGAACCAGAACGTCTATGAGACAGAGAATGGAGAGACTCTGTTAGAGATGTCATTAATTAATCTAACTGTCCTCTTTTGAATGGAATCTAGATGCCTGAGAGAGGTTTTGGAGGCACCGCCTCAGATGTGGGAACCATATTCCATGGTAGGTCGAATTTGCGATTTGTACAGGGTGAACAGCTATTTGGAAGAAAAGTAACGCCGAGAGCGAAAGAGAAAACCCAATTTTTTAGACGCAGAGGAAGCAATATTTGTAATGTGCTTATGCCAAGAGAGATTAGAAGTCAGGGTAATCCTCAATAGAGATATGAGTTTTTGCCTTAGAAACTGGAGTGTCATCCATAGGAGCAGAAGAATCCTTTTTGCGAGATATAAGACAAGACTGAGTTTTAGAAGGATTGAAATCAGCTAAGTTGTCTTTGCCTCACTGGAGAATTATCTGAAGATCAGCATTTAAGGAATTGGTAGTTAATATTTGAGAAGTTTAAGCTTTTGAGCAAGGCAAGGTTTCTCAAACTGGAAGGTGGAATGTAATGTGCTATCATCAGCAAAACTATGGATAGAATTTCTGATCAATGGAAGAAGGTCATTAATATACAAGAGGAAAAGAGTGAGGGAAAGAACTGAACCTTGGGGAACACCAGCATTAGCGGAGAAGTTAGAAAACAGAGTCATCTACCATCACCTGCAGTGAGAGAGAAAACTGGGTACCCAATTACAAAAAAACAAATGCTATCTCAGTGTGAGATTTTTTGGAGGGTCTTTCTCTCTATATATTCAGCCTTGGCAACAAGAGTTGCATCCCTCCCCAAAACTCTGGTTTTTCATCCAGCAAACATGCAAATGTCATAGGGTATATGCAGTTTACATATGATATACTAATGTTTCATGGCCTTCACTGCATTGGTGGATATCCATAAAAATCTTGCCCCAACCTGAAGATGTTACTTATCATCTGAATAGGTCAGCACTTGTGATGCGCCTGAGTAACTTTGTTATTTGCTGTGTGATTTAAGCAGTTTTAAGCTGTTTTTGTGTGAGTGGTTGGGCTTATTAATGGTTGTCATAAAATATTTCTTTTCTTTTTATAGAGTTCCCCACAAAGGGAGTCCCCATTATCAATTGTACCAAAAAAGAATTCTGTACAGAAAAAACGACATTATCGTTCCCATGGAGCTGATGAATCAGATAGTACTTCTGAAGATGAATCACCAGTAAGGAAAGCTTTGGAAGGAAAGTCAAGAAATATCAGAAAGGTATGTATTGCTTTTTATAGTGAATTGAAAGTGATTGATAAAACACAACTTTAAAGACCTTGTTGCCAAAAGTAAGACCAGCATTTTATTTTCAAAAAAATGAATTTATTTGCAGTTGTAGCACTAAATTTTGAATGGTAGCTGAAATAGATTGGCTTTATCTAATATCAAGCATTTGAATATTAGTATTAAATTTGCTATTTATTCTAAATGTAAAGATTTTTGTAAATATTTTTTAGTTTCTGTGACTACAATTGTTTCTTCTTTTAGTGACTATGGACAAAGTGGAGTACTATTTATCATCATGTTCTTCAAGGTATAAACCTAAAACAATTCATGAGATGATGAATGCAGTATATAGAGAGGATTTTCCATCCGCCTCACTGTTATAGGCAGTTCAAGTGAAGACATTATGTTGAAACAAAGGCCTTGGTATTATAGAGCACCCAGCAATTGCTGTCAGGAGATTGTGAAGAAGGTAGAGAAATCACTTGTTTTGGAAGCCTGTGCTCTGTAACATTTTAATGAATTTTCTTGGGGTGCATGTAAATATTGGCTTCGTGGAAAATGTGCAAAACCATTTGTACATGCATTCTACCTGATCTATTCCTCTATTGTTGTTGCATTTACCTGAAAGCGTGTGGGCAGAATTCAAACATCAGAGCAATTTTTGAAAATGTGCAACATGACCAGAATGGTTTATAGTTCCAACTGGTGGAAACGGATAACATCTAGATTTGTCATTTTGACCCTGAAATGAAGCAACTTCCAAATAATGGACATATTCTCAATCAGAGAATCTGCTGGAAAAGGATGATACTCGTAGTGTTCTGGGACCAGTATGTTTGAACCTCATTGATTATCTTCAAAATGGCATCACAGTAATCAATCCAAGTTTCACCCTTTGTTTAAACTTGGATTGATTACTGTGATCCAGAGATAATGCCACATCACAGTCCCTACAGTAGTAGCATTGTGAAAAATCTTTCCACAAAAAATTTCAAAAGGTCATATCAGCTACCAAGATGTGCAAACTTTTTGGGATAAAGAAGGCAGTGATATTGATTACCTTCAGGATAAATCCATTGCAAGTGAATATGCTTCCTTTTTGCTGAAATATCACTAGCAGTTGAAGGCCAAACATAATGAGAAACTCCCCAGAGAGGTGCTGTTCCTGCAATGACAAAGCTTTCAATCACAGGGCTTAGGTAACCATGGAGATACTCAATAATTTGTTGCCACACCCACCTAGTTTTCAGATTAATTCTTGTTTCCTGTACTGAAAAAATATTTGAAACAAAAGTAGCACTTTAGTATGAGTAATAGTGCTATTCACGTAATTGAGGAGTAATTAGAGCAGCGTTTTTCAAACTGTGTTCCGCAAAACACTAGTGTTCTGTGAAAAATCGTAATTAATAATTAAAAAAAAATAAAATAAACAAATTTTGCATATTTGTAGCGTACACCACTTTTGTATCATTATAATATTTAACATAATTTTTTTTGGTTAATATACTGGCATAGGCTAATAATCAAATAGCCTGCGGAACACTTTATTTTGGCAGGCTTTGCATAGAGAAGTATGCGTAGAGGTAATGACACCTATGAGAAAGTAGCAATATAGTGATCTAATATGCCATTCATATGCAATTTAGCCTGGAATATGCAGGTTGAAGGAGAGGATGAAGCGAACTGATATCATAACTAAACTCATTTCCTTATAAATTTTTTTTGATAATTATTAGTATTTCAAAATATTATTACTAAAATATATGACCATAGATTTGTGGTTGGAAAAAGCAACTTTAAAACGAGAAGCAAAGTACTTCTAGTAGTGCAACTTGCTTGATGAAAACGAACACAATATTGTCACACTTCAAAGTGAGGATGAACAATTGAAGCCTTTTGTTCCCCAGAAATCCAAAATGAAAAAACAGGAACCAACTAATAAAAGACCAAAACAAAAGTATAATGACAGTTATTTGAATCTTTGCTTTACATGTGTTGGAAATAAAGATGCTCCTGATGCACAGTGCACCATATGTAATAAAATATTAGCAACAGTTCTTTGGCTCTCACTAAACTTGTGTTTTGTTGTAAGTTTTCCATGATTATGTTGCGAGATGAAAAGTGTTCTGTGACTAAAAAAGTTTGGGAAGTGTTGAATTAGAGAATAAAGATGAATATGGCTAAAACAAAAGTAATGATGAACAAGTATGCTACAGAAAGGGATATAATCATTGAAGGAGCAGTAATCGAAAAAGTGGATTCATATACAGTCGAACTTGGTTATAACAAGCATCAAGGGACCGACATATTTCCTCATTATAACCGTTACTCGCTATATCCGTAATACGGAGATGGGGAAACCCCCAGAGCCATTAAACAAAGAACACTTTATATCAGTGTTAAATCTGAGTTATATGAGCTAAATCTACCAGATATTTTTTAAAATTTTCAATAACTTGATAAAAGGACAGATTCAAAAAATGTAAGAAATATTAGAGAGAGAAAATTAATATAAGTGTATACCTACATATTATTTGTATTAATATAAACTACAATTTATTTGTCTGTGATTTAGCATTAGCATTAGTAGAGGCATACGATGCAAGAAAGCAAGCTAAAAAAAAAACCCTCCCATTTCACCCCTCCATTCGTTCCAAATGCCTGTCCAGCTCAGCCTTAAATTTATTTAGGCTATTAGCTTTCACAAAACATGGAAGCCTGTTCCACCAATCAACTACTCGCTGGCTAAAGGCAAATTTTCACATCTATTCTACAACTATCTTTCCTCAATTTGAAACTGTGCCCCCCCCCCCCCTCAGGTTGATATTGTGCTGTTAAATAGTAGCTTGCATGATCTTTAAGAATTTTTGAATAAACTAGATTTGTAGAGTTTGATATGAAAATTAATTATATGAACATAAAAGGTATGAAAGTTAGGAGAGTCAAGGAAACTTTTGGGTGTAGATTTAATGGCCAGTAATTAAATAAAGTAAACCAGGAAGTGTAAGAAACCAGTTAAACAGATTCATTTGGAGAAAAATTAAAAAAAATTAGGCAAAAAACAAAATTAGTTAAAATTTGTTTTTTAGTTAAATTTATAATTTAAATTAGTTTTTTAAATTAGCCAAAAAAAACCCAGTTATTTGAATCTTTGCTTTACATTTAATAGATGTGGTAAATGTAGAATAATTGAATAAAAATCATCAGAATTTTCAGAAATTAGAGGTTTAAGAAATATAAATTAGATAAAGTAATTTGGAAGGCTATATTACAAATGAGGAAATAAGAAAAATCTTGGTGTAACAAATATCCAGACAAAGCTAAGTGAGGCAGACTTAAGGTTCAAGGTCAGTGTTGGTATGAGCTTGTTGTGGAAAGGAATGGAGGAGGGAGATTGACTAAACAGTTGTTTGAAGCAAAAATGAATGATAATAGGCCTGGAGGCAGACCAAGAGCTTGAAGGGAGATCAGTGGTGTCAAGCAAGCATTAGAAGAAGAGGGCTTATTCAGTCTAGGGCTAAAGGTCTAACAGGAAATAGGATATCATTGAGAAATATGGTGAATGAAAGGCCGATAATCCAGGACTGATTTTTACCATCATAGTGACATGTACACCCAGTAGTATAACAGATTTGGATGATGTTGATGTAATAGTATTTCCTCCATATTCTTTTTAGCAGTCCTTTTGAGATATAAATTGGATTGTGAATTGTAATTTTATTTCTTTTTATAATTGGTCATTATTTTAAATTTATTTTAGGATGGTCGTTCAAGAACATCATCAACTTCATCATCAGGATCCTCTGGTTCAAGGTCGGTGTCTCCTCCTAGAAAACGTGGGAGTCCTTCACCATATAGCCGGAGGTAAGTTACTTCAATATTCTTATTTTCATTGTACATCAGAAGTTTATTAAAAACCCCATATCTGGAAGTAAAGTAATCTGTAATGGAAGAGGAGCCATCACTGTGGGTAGCAGTAATTTTTGCATGTTACCCAAATAATAGAAAGTTAACAGAAAATCAGGTACAACATACCTGCTAGCAGTACTGAATATGTGCTTTTGTTTAAGGTCCTCCCCCCCCAATACAATGTAGTCCTACCATCATGAGAACTGAATGTCGCCACCATTCACAGTCTATTTAAGAAGTAGGAAAAAAGGGTGTAAGTGTGGATGTTAAATTTATATTATAGATAAAGATTGAAATGAGAATAGAATCAATTCTATACATTATTTGTTATATATTTATATGATTACCTAGGTTTAAAAATTATAATTTATCTATTGCATTGTATTGTATTAAATTAAGGTGCCAGTTTCCACATTTTTGTGACATCTGAAAGTTCATAAACTTGATGTTCCTCTTCATCTAAGATGCCTATTTTGGTTCCAGACTGAAATTCTTTGTACTGTTTTGTCATGTAAACACAATATGTAGTTAAGCGCAGCCAAGAAATATTGTTTGGCTTATTCAGAAGCATAGCTTTCAAGATAATAAAATTATGGTTTTGTGTGATTTGGTTGCTCTGCTCCTGCCCAGTTATTAAGGGCAGCAACTTTTACTCTGGAATTCTAATTTACCATTACAAAACTACCGTTTGAAGAATGTAGGCAAGGCCTGTGCTCCACTTCAGGCTATCCGGTAGTCACTGTCTTTCAGACAGTACTATATCAGGACAGATATTTCTCCCTTGAGTGTACACACAGCAGAGCTGCACACTATAGGATTAGCCTTGGACCACACAGAAGCTCACAACTATCAAAGGTGTGTAGCAATTCATTCAGCATATATCATCAATAAATTATAGTCTTCATCCGGTCCTGTCCTCAGTTTAGCAGAAGTTATATTCCCTTTTTGAATATGTATATGACATTTGCTTCTGCTGGATTCCAGGTCACTTTGGATTCAGAGGGAATGAACTGGTTGATGTTGCAGCTAGATTAGTCCAACCACAGGCTAATCAACATTAATCCTCTATGATAGATAGGCCAATAACAGATTACTTTCCTATGACAAGAGGCATGGCATGCAAAGCCCACCAATACATTATATTAGATTAAGCTTCTAATCAAATTCTAGCAGCGCAGTCTGCATAGGAATTATAGAAGAGGAAGTTGTTCTTGTTCCATTCTGCATGGGACATGGTTATGAAGGTCACTCAAAGAGTTATCTACCTTGATAATAAAGAAACAGCACATCCTTATTTATTTATTTTTTCCCTTGCTATATATCCCCTTGTGTTCTCTTGTCCATATATGACCTCCATTTTGAGGGCAAAGAGGAATACTTGAAAAAGAAGTCTTCATTCTGGTCTCTGGAAAACCCACTTACGACTTCCTTTGAAATGGTCATTAGCTACAATTGATGAACTCACTGGAGGTTAGATCTGGAATGTGGGGTAGATAGATTAACTCCTGGAAAATCTCTTAGAGTAGCAATTGTTTTATGGGACTGTCCAGCAGCAGCAGCATCATCATGGAAGAAGCAGGGCATCTCGTGTCAACTTTCCTCTTCTCTGTTCTTTGTTGCTCCCTCTTAATTTTTTCACAGCAGCATAGGCAGTCTCCAGTGATTGTTTTCTTATGTGACATATAGCCTACCAAAAGAATTCCTTTCATATTCCAAAAAAATGGTAGTCATAGTCTTTTTGGATTAGAAGCTTGAGTCCTGGGAAGTGTTAATCCAAGGTGTTTCCAATGCATGGACTCCTCTTTCATTTCTGGATCTCAGTGATGAATCCATGATTCATCACCATTTACAGTTCTTGAAAGAAATTCTTGTGGATCTGCATTGTGATTGTGTAAATTTTCCTCACAAATTTGAGCTCTGCATCGTTTCTGAATGTTGGTATTCTTGATGCCCAGAAACAACTCACCTTTTACATGGCAGTGTTCATGTAGGAAGGTCAGTACTGACCTGACCTCCCCCCCCCCCCACCAGAAATCTTATATTCTTTGGCAGTTGCTGACACTTCAATATCTATCCTGCATAACAAGTCTTCAGTTTTTTAGGACATTTTTGGAGTTATCACTTTTGTTGGTCACCTTCTGGATTCTTGACCCCATATAAACTGCAGCATCGTCATATATAGCTTTCATGCATTCATGAAAAACTTTTGGCTCATTCCTTTCTTTTTTGAAAAATCTGATGCTCACCTGATACTCCAATTTTGTAACATCTATGTTTTCCCTTGGGTTAGCTATTTTAAATATATTCTGTTCTTCTGTACTTCACTGTATTGGATCTGTGCAGGTAACATATAGTCATTTATGAGAGTATGATAAAACTACAATTTTTTATATATCAGGTATATTTATAGCATGGTAGATAACTTATTGAATGCACCTCGATACCTTATATATTTTTTGATGTGTAAACATCTTTGGCGGCACCTATTAAATTTTGGGTGGTAGTAAAATCAATTTGCCACCATTTTGCAATGCGGAAATGACGTCATTTCTGTTTCATAACAATGGGAGGTGATCTTAGATGTGCTAAAATCTGTCATAAACCAGCTAGTAGCAGAAAAACATTTAAAAAAGACATTGTGCTTCTTGAAAGGGTCCAAAGACGGGTAACTTGCCTGGTGAGATCGGCAGAAGGGCGTCAATATGAGGAAAGACTTTGAATACGTGGGTTGCAGAGCTTGGAAACTAGACACCTTAGAGGAGACTTGATTGAGGTGTTTAAGGCTCTGAGAGGCATAAAAGAAAATGAATGAGGATGAAATTTTCATAGTTATAAATGATTCTAGAACAAGGGGTCATAATTTCAAGTTGAGGGTGAGAGGGTGTTAAGACTGGATTGCAGGAAGTTTTCTTTTAGCCAGCGAGTTATAAATTACTGGAATAAGTTACCTACATGGGTAGTAGAGGCTGAAATTTTGGGGATATTCAAAGATCAACTGGATAATTACCTATTTGAGGAGGGAAACACATAGGTTGTCCATTTCCTTTTCTCTGATTAATTATGATTAATTTTTAATTCTTGTTATTATTCTATTTTTATTCTTATTATTTTATTTTATTTTATTATTATTGTTTTTTTTTTTTTTTTGGCTGGTGCAGCCTAAGCCATAGGCTTCCTTGCACCATGTGGCCATTACTAATACTATAAATATGGATCTTTACTGATCCTCCATTTTTTTATATAATTTTTCTGATATCAAAGAAATATATATTATGTGTAGTTGTAAACATATCTTAGCGTGATTGAGTATGTGATTATTATAATTAAGGAAAGAGGAACTTCATTGAAATGCATCATTTCCGTTTCATAACAATGTGAGGTGATCTTAGATGTGCTCAAATCTGTCATAAACCAGCTAGTTGTGGAAAAACAGATTCAGGGCATACCACTTAGGTGGCTTTGGGCTAACCATTGCCACCCTGGGGCAGAAACCTTTTGGTAACCGGAGAAATGGTTATCTTGCAAAATTTAAAGTAAAGCAAAAGATCATGGGAGGTGATCTTGGGATGTGCTCAGAGCTGGCATGAACCAGCTGGTTGCAGAAAAAAAGAAAGGCAAAAGGAATGGAGTCGGGAGAGGAGATCGCGCATCAGATCATGGGAAGTGATCTTGAATGTGCTCAGAGCTGGCATAAACCAACTGGTTACAGAAAAAAGTTTATGATTCGAGACATACCACTGAGGTGGCTTTGGGCTAACCATTGCCACCCATGGCAGAAACCTTTTTGATAACTGGAGAAATGGATATCTTGCAAAATTTAAAGTAAAGCAAAGGGTCACGGGAGGTGATCTTGGATTCCAGTAAGGGCAGCCTTACTGTTACAGTACCCTTCTGTATTACTGAAGTGGATGTATATTTCCATCAAGAGGCGAATCATAAATATTTTTCCGCAACCAGCTGGGCTGGTCGAGAATATTTGAATCGATTTGTGATTGGGAGATAAAAGACTCCAAATTACATGTATGAGTAGAATCTTTTGCTTGTCATTGGCCATTCTCATTACGTTGCAGAAGTCCTTATTGGTCATCAAGTTTTTGTGTTTCTTTCCAGTTGCACTGAGTCGGTTGAACATGGTGAGCTTTAGATCCTCATTCGTCTTCCTGTTTGGATGAGTGTAAAAGTTTCAAAAGGGATCTTCTTCTCACAGCTGCGTTATAAGGCTATGCAGATCATTACCACATGCTTCGTCAGGGTCACCACTGTCATCTTACATATTTCTCTTGATTAGACCGAGGTTCGAGCCCGTCGCCACCAAATACGGAGGATGCGGAAAGGTCAGGGAATGACCACCGCATATCCCGGAGCAATATGGCCTTAGTTGCTAATGCTCCTAAAAACTAAACAACAACAACAACTTACATATTTCAATCGTTTTGTGAATGTCCAAGTCCGATTCATACAATTTATGATCTAGTATGAGCTCTACAATGTCGTCGTAGATCTTGACATATTTCATCTCTGACAGTATCTCTGTTTCCTCATTGTGAAATGGAATGTGCAGCGTTACCATCTCACACTTGTACTTGTTGAGATCCTGAGCCAAGTCATAGTTGTGATGGAGTATTATGCGTGGATACTGTTGTTTGTTGCAGAATTCGTAGTGCTGCATGTGTAATTTGCATCAAAGCATGACAGAATAACTTGATGGATACAAGCAAATCAGTAATTAGGCTATGGGTCTACCCTCTTCCAAATGTTGATTCGCTAGAGTAACCAGCGGGCCTGAGCATAAATTACATCGTTTGTGATTTCGGTTCTATCTGTTCGAAAATTAATAGGTGTTGTCAAAGATGTTTACCTATAAAACATCTTTCGTGCGTACAGGGTACATGCACGATTTTTTTTTTTCCCTGCACTGTGCTGATTCCCACCTGTATGTGTGAGAACTGCTAAACCATTTTAACAATCCGTTTTATTTTATTTCAATGCCTTCTCTTTAGCAGAGACCGTCGTTCATGTTCAACTCAGGGGTCACCCATTTTTTACTTTTTAAAAATAATATTTTTGGGAAGAAAGCCTTAAACTGTGTAAAGTTCAAGCTATTATTAGGACATTTGCATTATCACTATATAGTTGAATTTTTTTAGAGAAACTGAAGTTTGTACGTTGGCCTCATTATTGTAACATCTCATATTGTGAAGTTATTCACGAGTTACCCCCTTATACTTTAAATGCTGTCTGAGTGGTGGTACTCAACTGAAAATAAGTAACAGTAGTTTTCTCTAATGGGGAAGTGTTACTTATTTGAAATATAAGGAGGGCAACTTGTGAAGGATTTCACAATATGAGATGTTACAGTAATAATGTCGATGTACAAACTTCAGTTTGTCTAACAAAATTGCCAGATGTTACCAGAATAGTTGAGGTGGAAAACAATTTTAGAACAGTCACTATATCAAATAAAATGAGTGGGATATGACTTGATCAGGTAATTTATTTTAAATGTGTAGTATTCTGTGCATACTCCCAGCCTTCTCAGGTTATGTGAAATTCCTTCAATACTGAGCACTGAAGAAATGAGATAGTGGCTGAGAGAGTGAACAAGAATAAATCTGCCTTTTTTCATAGCTGATTTCAGTAAGCCTGCCGTGATATCCTTGAAAGAATCTAATCAGGTAGATCTAGAGACCTCAGGTAGACCAAGAAAATGGAAAGAAAATTTGTTTTCAAATTTTCTGTGGGAATATAGGTTCACTTGTGAGTATAGGGTTACAGAGTCATTCTGTGTGGTTTCCTCTGTACCAACTGTAATAGTGTATTGCTGCATATTACTGCACTGACATATGATTAGTTTATCATTGTTGTGCCAAGCTTCTCTATAAATAACATTATTCTAAATTTAAATAGCCAGAAAAATTAGAAATACTGCTATCAGTGAAGGAGGGATATCTTTCCAATAGATTTAGTATTGTTTGTACACTGGTGTGCAAAACTTAAGGACCAGTCAGGTTTTCACCTGTAGCTTCTCATAGGAGTGGCCTGGATATGGGAAAAGCATAACAAAGGGACCTCATGAGGTATAGAAATGATGAAGGAAACAACACCGACACAACGACGGAAACAAAACGGTACAGAGGGGAAAATGGCAACGTATCACTGGCTGCCATAATCCAGATGCACCACTGCCAAAGATGGAACAAAGGGAAGAGGTGGTCCTCAGTAGGAGATATGGTCACCCCTAATGTCGCACCGCCTGTCCATACTTAGAACCCAGGTGGGCAGGAGCAGCAGTGCGTAGCACACGCTTCTTGATTAGACCGGGGTTCGAGCCTGTGAACACCAAATATGGGGAATGCGGAAAGGTCAGGGAATGACCACCGCATATCCCCGGAGCAATATGGCCTTAGTTAGCATTAGCATTAGCATTAGTAGAGGCATACGATGCAAGAAAGCAAGCTTATTCAGCATCAGCCCAAAAAAAAAAAAAAAAAAAAAACCCTCTCCCATTTCACCCCTCCGTTCGTTCGAAATACCTGTCCAGTTGAGCTTTAAATTTGTTTAGGCTATCAACTTCAACAACAAGTGATGGAAGTCGGTTCCACCAACCAACCACCCGCTGGCCAAAGGCAAATTTCCGCACATCTATCCGACATCCGTCCTTCCTCAATTTGAATTTATGCCCTCTGAGGTGATTATTCTGAGAAAGATGAAGAATCCCATTGGCATTGAGCATGCTCAAACCATTCAAGGCCTTATACACCTCTATCAGATCACCTCGCCGGTGCCTAGTCTCCAGACTCTGTAATTTGCAAAACTTAAGCCTTTCTTCGTAAGAGCAACCCTTTGTTCCATTTACTAATCTTGTTGCCCTTCTCTGTACCCATTCCAGCAGCTCTACATCCTTCTTGAAATGAGGCCTCCAGACCTGTATACAGTACTCAAGATGTGGCCTAACCATTGCCTTATACAAGGGAATAATCACCTCCTTATCCCTGCTAGAAAAATTCCTGTATATCATTGACAAGACACCATGAGCTACTCTTGCAGCTCGTCTGCACTGCTCAGAGAACTTCATATCTCCCTGCACAATTACCCCCAGGTCCTTTTCATTCTCCACCACTGTCAGTGTGGTACCGCAGAGTTGATACGTTGCTCTGGGGTTACTGTTTCCCATATGCAGTACTTTACATTTGTCAATGTTAAACTTCATTTGCCACCTCTCAGCCCATCTGTTCAACCTTTCCAGATCCTGTTGCAGCAGCATAGCGTCAGTAGTGTCCTTGACGACCCTGCCAACCTTTGTATCATCTGCAAACTTGGACATTAAACTTGATATCCCATCATCAATATCATTCATAAACACCAAAACAACAACGGACCCAACACTGAACCTTGAGGAACTCCACTAATAACATTAGTCCACGTTGAGCAGTGTCCATTGATTACCACTCTCTGTCTTCTGCCACTCAACCATCCCCTTATCCATAGCAGCAATTTGCCTCCAATGCCACACTGCTCCAATTTGTGCAGCAGTCTTCCATGTGCAACAGTATCAAAAGCCTTTCTAAGATCCAAATATATAATATCAAAGTTATTCCCTGCATCCAGTTCTTTTGTGACTACAGCATAGTATCCAATCAAATTGGTCAGGCAAGACCTGCCCTTAACAAAACCATGCTGCATCTGAGCTATAACTGAATTCTTGTCTAGATGATCCTGCAGTGCTTCTTTTACCAGTGCCTCCATTAATTTACCTGGAACAGAAGTTAAACTAACAGGTCTATAATTACTTGTGTCAGCCTTTGATCCTCCTTTGTGAATTGGGGTTACATTTGCACATCTCCAGTCTATGGGTACCTCCCCTGAGTTCAAAGAAGCTCTCATAATTATGGCTAGGGGTTTGCATACTTCCTTTGCTGCCTCCTTTAATATAACTGGATAGATCCCATCCACCCCAGGTGCCTTTTTTATGTTTATCCTCAACAATCTCTCCTCCACTTTCCTCTCAGTTATTACAAAATCATCCAGCTCACTGCCAATGTTTACTTTACCTACATCATTCTCCTTCCTGAATAACTCCTCATGCGTGAATGTAGATGCAAAATACTCGTTTAGATTGTTAGCCACCTGAGCAGGATCCTCAACTGTTGAACCATCAATATCCAGTGGACCAATCTGATTCATCCCTTTCCTTCTCGAGTTCAAGTATGTAAAGAACTCTTTTCTGTTTTTCTTTGCATCCTTTGCCAAGGATTTTTCGTAGTCTGCCTTTGCCTGCCTAATCTCCTTTGTGACTTGGTTACAGACCAACTTATATCTATCATAGGCTTCCATGTCACCCATTAATTTATATGTATCCCATGCATTTTTCTTCTCTGCCACATGTCTCATTAGTTCATCTGACAACCATTTAGGCCTAAACCTTGAACAATATTTCTTAGTTGGTATGTAAAGCCTGGTAGCCTCCAAGATTAGTTCCTTGAATGCTTCCCATTTTGAGTTTGCTGTTGGTAACATCATCAGTTGGTCCCACTGTATAGAATTTAAATACTGTCTCAGACCATCATAGTCGCCTTTACGAAAACAAAAACCCTTCCCTTTACCTCTGATGGTAGTTACCTCCTTGAGTAAATCCCACTTCAACACACTGTGATCACTGCCACCTAGTGGTTCATTTATCTGCAGGTTCTTAATGCATGAAGAGTCACTACTGATAATCAGATCAAGAGTATTGCTCCCTCTTGTTGCCTCACGAACATGCTGGTGTAGAAAACAATCATCCAATAAATCCACAAAAGCCTTGCTAGTGTGCGAGTGACCAACCCACAAATTCCAGTCAATATCTGGGAAATTAAAATCCCCCATTATAAGACTCTCTGATTTACTGGCCCACTCTATTTCCCTGTACAATATCTTATTATACTCATCAGAGTCATTAGGCCTATAGCACACTCCTACTCTCAATTTTGATTTCCCTATGCTTATGTCACACCAAACTGATTCGGCACTGCCCTGTCCATCGATGTCGACTGGCTTCACTTCCTTGGACTTTATGTGTTTCTTAATTAATAGCATAACCCCTCCTCCCCTCCTGTCCTGTCTATCCTTTCTATACACATTGTATTCCCCAAATTCCAGTTCCGCATTACTTATATCTGTGTGACACCACGTCTCTGATATCCCAACAATATCTGCCTTTGATGTTTTGAGCAATACCTCAAATTCATCAAATTTATTTACCAAACTCCTAGCATTGGTGTACAAAAGCATTGGTGTGAACACCAAATATGGGGAATGCGGAAAGGTCAGGGAATGACCACCGCATATCCCCGGAGCAATATGGCCTTAGTTGCTAATGCTCCTAAAAAAAACCAAACAACAAACAAACATAATTAGAACAATGTTGTTGATAAGTTCTTGCGGTAACATTGTCCATTCCTCTGTTAGCGGCAGGTTCAGCCGATGAACATTTTCTGGTGGGTGTGGACGTGCCACTAGGCGTCCCCCCAGGGCGTCCCATATGTGTTCGATGGGATTTAGATCGGTGGGAAATGGGTAGGCCAATCCATACGAACGATGTTCTCATTTTCCAAAAGCATATCAACAGCTGCAGTGTGATGGGATGTGGTGTTATCATCCATAAACACGAACTCGGGGCCAATGGCACCTTGAAACAGATGCACATGGGGAAGGATTACCTTAGTACAGTAGCATGCACTGGTTATAGCACCGCCTTCCAGTATCTGGAGTTGTGTACGTCCATCCAAGATAATGCCTCCCCAGACGAGAACACCTCAACTGCCATATTGATCCCTTTCAGTGATGTTTGCTCGGTGATACAGTGTGCCAACCTCTCGGCAGATTAGCTGATGTCCAGAATCGCCGCTGAGACTGAATCTACTCTCATCAGTAAAGAGTACATTACCCCATTGCTCTGCTGTCCAGTCCTTGTGTTCAATGCACTACTGTAAATGGTGCCTCCAATGGGCAGGTGTTAAAGGGACACAGCGTACTGGCCATCGGGCAAACGGTCCATCTTTGTAGTGTCACCTGGCCACAGTAAACCGCATATATCCTGCGTCCTGTGCAGCTGGTTTGCAATGGATCCTGCTGTCTGGTGTCGGTCCCTCTTGGCCTGTAGGAGTATATAGCGGTCATCATTGGGCATTGCTTTTTTGTGGATGACCACCACTGGTCTTTCGAACAGCTGTGCCTGTTGTTCTGAGGGCCAACCACGCACATGAGACGATGCTATTGGCGATACTGAACTCTGCAGCCACACTCCTCGCACTTCAAGCTTCCCAATCATTCGACCCTAGGTAAAGTCATCCAGATGTTAACTACTGGCCATTTCATTGTCTGTAGCACTGCATGAAACCAATTGAATGTCTGTAACAATTGTGCTCACCATTCGGTAATTTGCACATAACTGCTGCTTTTATCTGTTTATGTGAGCCCTTTCATCAGAATTCAAATTTTCATCTTTCTACTGAACGGCCACAGTTATGCAAATCGCCGCAGGCTCTTTCGTTTGATTTTGTGGTTGTAGCCTTTAGAAATAGTGTTGGTTCTTAAGTTTTGCACACCAGTGTATATTTATTTGTTCATCCTTTTTATATATTTTATCACTTGTAATTATTTTTATCTGTTTTTTTTAATAGTTTGAATATTAATCTTAATTTATTAAACACATTAAAAGCAGTCATTTCATGTCTAGTGTAGTGACGTCCAACTGAAAAAATTTTCTGTTTGTACTCCAGGACAACCACATAAAAGTCAGTCTAGTTCACACAAGATAGAGAGAATACAAGAGCATTACTGTATTAAACAGTCTTATGGATTTTAACCATAAGACTGTTTAATATAACTGTGCAACACATGGACGGTTAACCATTTTAACCGTCCATGTGTTGCACGGTCTTTTGAATCACCCTTTAGTAACTTACAATGCCACTTTCAATCTGTGGTATGCAGTGATCATTCATGTGGTACTGCATCGAAAGCTTTAATTATAATTATATTTTAATTCTTATTAGTGGGCTCTGCCCCTGCTTGCTTTGCTTGCCAACCCCCGTGCATGCTTTTCTATGTAAAATGTAGAGGTATAATGGAGTAAACCAAATCTTTTCTATGTAAAAGACACACTCCTTGAAACGCACTTGTCGATATCTAATCAGGAAATCACCTATGTAATTATTTACCTGTGCATTTTTAGTGGCGCAATTGCCCTGTCCTCTTCTCCCATTGGCTCAAATAAATATCACTAGGAGGGAAACTTTTTTAATGTATAGAGTGATATAATTTGTTTCTTATTCCTGAAAGTAGATCATGAGCCATGATCTAATTTTTCTCATCACTGATCTAACGGATATTACGAATTTCACAAACATACATAAAAGTAATTAGTGTTATATAATTTGTTACTGTTTCATTTTATCTAATGTTAAATCCAAATTTTTAACAAGGATTTCCCCAAGAAGAAGAAGTCCAAATGCTCGGAGGAGAGGTCCTCCACAGCGATCTCCTCCACCACCTGCTAGAAGACGCCGATCACCATCCCCTGAAAGGGCAAGACGAATGCATTCGCCATCTTTAGATAGGCATAGATGGAGATCATATTCTAGAGAAAGGTACAGGTCCCCACCAAGAGAGCGCGATTATGATCGCGATAGAGAAAGATTAGATAGAAACAGGATCAATAGAGAAAGAGGCTATAATGAAAGAGATCGATACCGAGAAATGGAAAAGAGAAGACTATCACCAGTTGATAGAAGAACGGGTAAGTATATTATGGTTTACTTTTATTAACAAATTGGCAAGTAGGAATTAATAATCTCTGAAATATCAGAATATTGGTCTTTGGGTATTTTATTGCTTGTAGGCAAACACATCATAGTTCAGTGAATTTGCATCTTGTCTTCCTTTAAGAATCCATCCATCCATCTCTCTCTCTCTCTCTCTCTCTCTCTCTCTCTCTCTCTCTCTCTCTCTCTCTCTCTCTCTCTCTCTCTCTCTCTCATGCTGGGTTGATATGGTTCACAACTTATTCATAATTAGTGTTGCTGGAAATCCTAAAAATGTTAAAAATTATTTCATGGCATGACGGATCATTAATTTTTTTTTTTTTTTTTTTTTTTAACACCCTGCTGGATTTTGTACTAAAGAAATTCCACCAAAAGGTGGAATTTCTTTAGTACAAAACTCTGGCGGTGCCCCAATTATCTTGCATATATCAAAGGATTACAATGCTAAATATTCATTTTTCTTTGCTGTTTGGTATACCTGTGATTAAGCAGTACAATTATATGAACTAACTGGGATTGATAATTTTTCATAATCAATTTATTATGTACACTGAGTGGACAGAGATCATGGGATACCTACCTAGTAACAGGTAAGCCCACCTTTTGCCCGGATAAGGGCAGTCACACGGCGAGGTATTCAATCTACTAGTTCACAAAAGCATTCCACAGGTATTTCCATCCATGCTTGCTGCACCGCTGTCCATAATTTCATTGCATTCCTGGGTAGAGGATACAAAGCTTGAATGGACCTTCCCACACCATCCCAAAGATGCTCCACAGAGTTCATGTGTATGAAGAGGCCATTCCATAGTGGTAAAATCTGCAGAATAAAATAAAAATAAATAAATTTTCTGTTTATACTCCGGCACGACAACCAAGTCAGTAGAGTTTTTACAATAAATCGCCAATACAAATATTTATCGTATTTAGTAGTCACGGGCTTGAACCCCAGTCCACTCAATTAACACGTGCTATGCACTCTTGCTCCCGACCACTGGGCTATATCAGGCCTTTTTTTGCAAATGCAATAACATTGAGTTTACTACCTGTTTATAATTAGATGCCCTAACAGAAAAGCCCAATAAACCGGAAAGTGCAAATTGTTTTCTGGTCATGACCTCCAGAAATGTGTTTTAGAAAAATATCACAAAGCCGTTCAAAAATTGGTTCTTATAACAGAACATGTGATAATGATGAATGTGTAGTGCATTTTAATGATTTCAATTGGTAACTAATACAATTTACACTATAAAAACGACCTTTTAGAATGTTCTTCGAACCACATTCTAGTCACCACGACTCTGTGGTGAGGTACATTGTGCTGCTGGAAGGGTCCATTGCCCTGTGGGTACATGATGATATGAAGATTGTCTGCAAGGATGGACACGTAACCTGGACCGTTCAGAGATGCCTCTTGATGTACCAGAGATCCCAACGTGTACCAGTTGAACACGCCACAGACCATTACCGACCATCCACTTGTCCGAAAAGTTCCTTGTTGACATTACGGGTGCATAGCTTTGTGTCATTTCCGCCAGATGCACACCCTCCTGTCTGCTCAAAATAACTGGAACGTGACTCATTGGACCAGGAGATCTGTCTCCAATCATCCAATACCAGGAATCAGGTATCCTATGAATTCTGTCCTTTCAGGGTATAATTTATATTTGGGCAAAAGAATGTCGGTTCAGTGCCGACATTCTTTCGCCCAGTTGAGGCGTAGAGTCCTATGTCATGGCGTTAGCAATGATGAGACTGGTGGGTCGGTGGTTCCCATAACCTATTGTGGCTAATGATCACCTGGTGGTCTTGGCAGAGACGTTTCTGGCACCTCCCTCATTGAAGCCAGTGGTGATTTGTGCCACCATCGCTCTCCAGTTGGCTGAAAAAATTCAACACAGACATCGATGGCCACGTTCATCCACCACCTTTCTCCACCCACAGTGCTGTCCACGATGAGATATCATTCTGGAAATGGCATATTCCCGATACACTTTTGATACTGTCAAATGGGGTTAGTGCAATTTCTGTACCACCTCCACGATAGAGTGACCCATACGTTGGGCACCTACTATCATCCCTCTTTCAAAGTTGGTTAACTCACAACATTTATCCATACTGACATCGAATTACAGTCTACGTGAATGCAGTGTACCTATATACCTGCCAAGCAGTGGATTTGTCCACTAGCGAGAGGGGTGACAGTGTTGCACTGTCCAGGAATCGGGTATCCTATGAATTCTCTCCTTTCAGGGTATAATTTATATTTGGGTAAAGAATAGTAATTTTAAATTGTTTTTTTTTTTTTTTTTTTTTTTTACGTTTTAAATTGTTGATTTTCCTGTTCTGTTTGTTTTCAAATGGTTCACACCTTTCTTACATTTAAAGAGTATCAGCTTGTCACTGTCATTGCATAATTTAAATTGCGTAGTATAATTTATCATCATCATCAAAATCTTTTATACCCAATGGGTGTGCTGATCACTGATAGTTGTACTATGATAGTACTATCAGCCTATTTACCCTTATGATTTTCTGTTAGTTCTTTGGCCATGGTCACAGTGAGCTCGTTTTCTTCTGTTTATTTCACTCCATCGATCTACCTCATCTTCCACTTTGTTTGCCCATCAGCTTACAATATATCTGAAACCTACAAAAACCAGAAAAATATAAACACAGTTATTGTTTGCATTTCTGAGCATTATTGTAACCCAAGTTCTCATAAGAACAACGTTTTGTTCATTGGCATATAGAGTTTCATCAAATATCTTTTCCAGGATGCTTGATATTATGGAAGCAATTCAAGAATCAATTTCACCTATGCTTGCAACTGCTATTATTATTAGTCTGCATATTTCTCCAAATTAGCAGTTTTCCAACCTGCCTAACACTGCCTCGATGCACAATCAAATATTCTTGCACCCCTTCTGCTTGTGTGTATCTCATCTGTGTAAAATCAGTCCCTTTTGTTAACAAATGCAGACTGTACTTAGAAAAATTTTACCCTGTGAGCCTTGTACAATCTCTCTCCTGAACTGATTGACAGGGCACGCATTGCCTGCTCTCTCTTAATCATGCCTGTGCAAAATTTCAGGCACTTTTTCTGATTTACCCTTAAACACTGGCTTTTTCTTAACAGTGCTTCACATCTGTAAGTAAATCCTCAGATTGCCTATGTTTAATATCATTAATACCAACATATATGAGGACTGTTCAATAAAAAATGTTTTTTTTTTTCCCTTTCTTTTCACAGCATGCCTTTATTAATCCTTATGTTGATGACTGTTTTGAAAGTGTTCCCCATTTGATGAAATGCACATACTGACATTTCTGCTACTCTTCAAAAATATGGGGGAAAGCTATTTTGTGACATGCATTTGAGAATCATCTCTGATGTCTTTACAACTTCTTCTGACAACTGTAAACATTTTCCTCACAGCCCTTTCTTTAAATTGGGGGGTGGGGGAATTGCAGAATGCAATGTCGGGGCTGTAGGGTTGATGATGAATACATTTGACATTAATGCTGGCGAAGCACTCAGTGACAGCATGAATGTGCGGTTTCATGTTGTGATACAGCATCCATCCACCTAAATGCAGTTGTGGTTTTTTGCGACAAATGTGATGCCGCAAAGTGTGCAATACAGTTCTGTGGTAAAGTCCCATAACAGTCGCATGACACGGCACATGTTGGTAGACCATTCCTTGAATGTCGAGAGAGATGACCATACTTTTCCTGCAGAAGCCACAACTTTTGCTTTTTTTGGTGTTGACAATGACATAGTCTTCCAAACAGAGCTTTGTTGCTTCCACTCTGGGTCGAAATGAGGCCATGTCTCATCTGCTGTCATCACTTTGTGCAGAACCTCACCATCTTTAGTAGCCACCTTGTGAAGCTCCTGACAAACATCCATGCAAACTTGCTGTTGCTCAGGTGTGAGTAATCTTGAACCTAGCATGCACAAACATGTGTGTCATATGTAAATATGCAAATAGTCGTGGAGAATAAATACCGTGTGTGCTTCCTACTGATATTTTCAACAACTCTGCCAGTTGCATTAATGTTATGCATTAATGATCTTTCATGATTACAGAAGCAGTGTTTATGGTTTCTGTGGTGACAGCAGTGGTTGGAGCTCCATGACTGCTGATCTGATGGATCTGATTTTTTGTGATTGAATCATGTCCATCTTTAACTATTCTAAACTGCATGTGAGCTGTACTGTATGGAAGTGTAGGTTACCATAAACTTCTTTTAACATTTCATACCCTTCAGCTGCGGTTTTACTGAGACGGAAACAAAATTTGAGAGCATATAGTGTTCCTTATGTGTCACGTCCATTGTTATGTAGGCGAAACTGAATAGGCATAAACTTAACCAACCATCAAATTAACACCACATACATAAGTCAGCTGCAAAGTTGCTATGTGATGCAGCTTAGTTTTGTCTTAAATTTCACATCTCGGCTAGAAATAGCAAGCAGTATGGTTGTTCATGAAAAATTATGACAATTCTTTACTGAACAGCCCTCGTACAACAATATCACCTTTGGTGTCCTTAAAAGTTAACTGTTCTGTATCATTCATCTGTGTGACATAATTCATAGACAAATTAATGATATCATTAGAACTTTCTCCCCAGTTCTATTTCTATCATTTTTGCATAATATATTTCTCGTTTACCTATTATGGTCGCCAACAATGGTTTCTTCTATGAGTTTATTGCCTTTTGCTCTTCGTAATGCCACCTGATGTGTGAGAATAGCATTAAGTTTGGCAGTTGAGTACTTGATGGGTCTCCTTTTTAATTTCTTCAAGGGTATCAGTCTGTTTCTTCAGTGAGCTTTTTGGATAAGGTCCAGCATTTCCTTGGTGAAATTTTCCAGTTTCACACAAAATCCAATCAAAAATCCACGCTTTTGGCTGAAATTGTATGAAATATTATTTGCATCCATTATTATGAAACTTACTTCACTTTTCATGCAATTGCAAACACAAGACACAAGGTGGTGACAGCAGTTTACTTCTTTAGCCTCTTTAGCATTAGCATTAGTAGAGGCATTTGATGCAAGAAAGCAAGCTTATGCAGCATCAGCAAAAAAAAAAAAAAAAAAAAAACCCACTTCCACTTCACCCCTCTGTTCGTTCAAAATACCTGTCCAGCTGAGCCTTAAACTTATTTAGGCTATCAACCTCCACTACAAGGGATGGAAGTCTGTTCCATTAACCAACCACCCGCTGGCTAAAGGCAAATTTCCGCACGTCTATCCTACATCTGTCTTTCCTCAATTTGAATTTATGCCCTCTCAGGTGATTATTCTGAGCTAGAGGAAGAATCCCATCAGCATTGAGCATGCTCAAACCATTCAAGGCTTTATACACCTCTATCAGATCACCTCGCTGGTGCCTAGTCTCCAGACACTGTAATTTGCAAAACTTAAGCATTTCTTCGTAAGAGCACCCCTTTGTTCCATTCACTAATCTTGTTGCCCTTCTCTGTACTCGTTCCAGCAGCTCTACATCCTTCTTGAAATGAGGCCTCCAGACCTGTATACAGTACTCTAGGTGTGGCCTGACCATTGCCTTATACAAGGGAATAATCACCTCCTTATCCCTGCTGGAAAAATTCCTGTATATCATTGACAATACTCCATGAGCTACTCTTGCAGCCCGTCTGCACTGCTCAGAGAACTTCATATCTGCCTGCACAACCACCCCCAAGTCCCTTTCATTCTCTACCACTGTCAGTGTAGTACCACAGAGTTGATACGTTGCTCTGGGGTTGCTGTTTCCCATGTGTAGTACTTTACATTTGTCAATGTTAAACTTCATTTGCCACCTCTCAGCCCATCTGCTCAACCTTTCCAGATCCTGTTGCAGCAGCATAGTGTCAGTAGTGTCCTTGACAACCCTGCCAACCTTTGTATCGTCTGCAAACTTGGACATTAAGCTTGATATACCATCATCAATATCATTTATAAATACAGAAAACAATAATGGACCCAACACTGAGCCCTGAGGGACTCCACTAATAACATTAGTCCACGATGAGCAGTGTCCATTGATTACCACTCTGTCTTCTCCCCCTCAACCACCCCTTTATGCATAGCAGCAATTTGCCTCCAATGCCACACTGCTTCAATTTGTGTAGCAGTCTTCCATGTGCAATAGTATCAAAAGCCTTTCTAAGATCCAAGTATATAATATCAAAGCTATTCCCTGCATCCAGTTCTTTTGTGACTGCATCATAGTATCCAAATTGGTCAGGCAAGACTTCCCCTTTACAAAACCATGCTGTGTCCGAGCTATAACTGAAGTCTTGTCTAAATGATCCTGCAGTGCTTCTTTAACCAGTGCCTCCATTAATTTTCCTGGAACAGAAGTTAAGCTCACAGGTCTATAATTACTTGTGTCAGCCTTTGATCCTCCTTTGTGAATTGGGGTCACATTTGCACATTTCCAGTCTATGGGTACCTCCCCTGAGTCCAAGGAAGCTCTCATAATTATGGCTAAGGGTTTGCTTACTTCCTTTGCTGCCTCCTTTAATATAACTGGATAGATCCCGTCCACCCCGGGTGCCTTTCTTGTGTTTATCTTCAACAGTTTCTCCTCCATTTCAAGATTCTGTAGCTTACTGCTAGAGTTGAATACACCTCTGGCATTCCCCTCGCTGAATAACTCCTCATGTGTGAATGTCGATGCAAAATATTCATTTAGTTTGTTAGCTACCTGAGCAGGATCATCAACAGTTGACCCATCAATATCAAGTGGACCAATCTGATTCATCCCCTTCCTTCTAGAGTTTCCATAAGTAAAGAACTCTTTGCTGTTTTTCTTTGCATCCCTTGCCAAGGATTTCTCGTAATCTGCCTTAGCCTGCCTAACCTCCTTTGTAACTTGGTTGCATATCAACTTGTATCTATCATAGGCTTCTGTGTCATGTGTTAATTTGTAAGTATCCCATGCATTTTTCTTCTCTGCCATATGCCTCATTAGTTCATCTGACATCCATTTTGGCCTAAACCTTGAACAATATTTCTTAGTTGGTATGTAAAGCCTAGTAGCTTCCAAGATAAGTTCTTTGAATGCTTCCCATTTTGAATTTGCTGTTGGTAACATCATCAGTTGGTCCCACTGTATAGAATTTAAATACTGTCTCAGTCCATCGTAGTCGCCTTTACGGAAGCAATAACCCTTCCCTTTACCCCTAATGGTAGTTACCTCTTTGAGTAAATCCCACTTCAGCACACTGTGATCACTGCCACCTAGTGGTTCATTTATCTGCAGATTCTTAATGCATGAAGAATCACTGCTGATAATCAAATCAAGAGTATTACTCCCTCTAGTTGCCTCCCGAACATGGTGATGTAGAAAACAATCATCCAATAAATCCACAAAAGCCCCGCTGGTGTGTGAGTGACCAGCCCGCAAATTCCAGTCAATATCTGGGAAATTAAAATCTCCCATTATAAGACTCTGATTTACTGGCCCACTCTATTTCCCTGTACAGTTTCTTATTATACTCATCAGAGTCATTAGGCCTATAGCACACTCCTACTCTCAATTTTGATCTCCCAATGCTTATGGCACACCAAACTGACTCAACACTGCACTGTCCAACGATGTCGACTGGCTTCACTTCCTTGGATTTTATGTGTTTCTTAACTAATAGCATAACCCCTCCCCCCTTCCTATCCTGTCTATCCTTTCTGTAGACGTTGTACTCCCCAAATTCCAGTTCTGCATCCCTTATATCTGTGTGACACCACGTCTCTGATATCCCAACAACATCTGCCTTTGATGTTTTGAGCAATACCTCAAATTCATGAAATTTATTTACTAAACTCCTAGCATTGGTGTACACGCAAGTATACCTGCACCTGTTTCTATTCTTAGCTACCCTAACACAACCCATGTGTTTACTTGTACCGCAATGGCTCCCAGCAGTCTCTGAAATATCATGCATCTTGTTTTAGTATTATAATATTACAGTGTGGTCAAACACCTCTGTATATCAGGATACAAACCCTCTTCACAAAATAGCCTGAAATTGAGCTGTACAAGTAAATGCTTTGACATGAGAACCTTCAGCCATACTATTTGGCCAAGGTGATGCGACGGTTGAATTTACAAGTTTAATTCTAGACTTATTTCAATTTCATATTATATATTTTGTGTCAACAACCAGACTTCGAAAAATTTTGCTTGCTATTAAATGAATTGAAGCATTGGGCTAATCTGTATTACAATTACTGTAATAAAGAAATTTATGTGTTTAGCTACTGAAGAATATTAAGCATTTATTGATGATGTTAGTTTGAAATATTTTTGTTTATATTTAGGTGTGATTAAATTAACAAAACTGTATAACAAATGATGTAATTATTTATATATTAGCAAATTTTTAGTTCTGCAGTTATAGTTATCTATAACTGTGGAACTAAAAATTTGCTAATATATAAATAATTACATCATTTGTTATACAGTTTTGTTAATTAAATCACACCTAAATATAAACAAAATATTTCAAACTAACATCATCTATAAATGCTTAATATATGCTCCAAGTAGATTCTTCAGTATTTTTGAGTAATATATTTTAATTTGAAGGACGCAGAATGGCTTCTCCAGTACAGACTGACAGAAGACGACGACCTTCCACCCCAGAAGATAATTACTCTATTAGGAGGTATGAAGATAATCGTAGAAAAAGAAGCCCAGGATATGAAATTCAAGACCACAGATCTCAGAGATGGGGAATGAGTCCTCGCCGAAGAATGCACACTCCATCTCCTGAAGATTCTAGAATGATGGAAAGAAGACATGGGTCACCATCATACAATTGGTCAAACCAAAGGCAAAGGTACGAATTAAATATTTATAATCAATTGGCTCCATATTTTTCTTGCACTTTACTGCCATTACAATAGGATCAATAGCCAAAAAAATTGGCTTAGGCCGATTGATGAACATTGACAAACATTGAGTCTTGACTGTCAATAAAGAAAAAAATGCATGCTATTCATACCTGTTAAGAAATACCTGGAACTGCTAATAGTTATTTTATTAATATTTAATATAGATATTGTAACCTATAGTATTCTAGCTCCACATGTAGGCTGCCTTTTGAGAAGACAGAAGATGCTTGTTGACATTGGACTTGAATTTTTGTAAATTGTAATTTTCAGAAAATGAACAAGAAGAAAGTTGTTCTAGTGACTAGAAGTAGATGGAATAAATGAGGAAAAGGAAATTTAGTTCAATGAGTTTGGAGTTGAACTATAAATGAATTTTGATGTTTGTGTTTACACTAGTTTGGAGGCATCTCCATAGCCAGATGGACAGAGCAGCAGTGCGTAGCACGCTTCTTGATTAGACCGGGGTTCGAGCCCGTGACCACCAAATATGGAGGATACAGAAAGGTCAGGGAATGACCACCGCATATCCCCAGAGCAATACGGCCTTAGTTGCTAATGCTCCTAAAAACCAAATAACAACAATTAGTTTGGAAGGAGTTGAAATTGCAGATGCTAATTCAGGAGAACACAGTGCCTGTGGAAATATCTGTAGAAAAGGCATACAACAAAAACCGAATGCTTGTTTAAAAGGAATGGGGTGATTGTAACCATTAATTGATCTGACTGGTCTTTTAGATAGAATCTAGGATGAGTTTAAGAGAGATTTTGGAAGTGCTACCCCAGAAGTAGGCACATAATTCTATGGTGGTTGTGGTGGTTGGGGAGGGGGGGGGTTGTGATTTTTATGGCGTCAAGAGGTATTTAGTAAAAAAGTAACACCATGAGTGAAAGAGAAAGCATAGTGTTTTTTAAAGTAGAGGAAGCAATACTATTGATATGTTCATGCCAAAAAAGGTTAGGGGTCCTTCCTACTAAAGATATTTAGTATGACACACACACACACACACACACACACACACACACACACACACACACACACACACACACACACACACACACACACACACTATAGGCGTCTCCGTAGCCAGGTGGGAAGGAGCAGCAGTGCGTAGTACACGCTTCTTGATTAGACCGGGGTTCGAGCCCGTCACCACCAAATACGGAGGATGCGGAAAGGTCAGGGAATGACCACCGCATATCCCGGAGCAATATGGCCTTAGTTGCTAATGCTCCTAAAAACCAAATACCAAACACTCCATATTTGCAAATCAGGTGTTTTTTTTTTTTTTTTTGAACGGATTCTTGAATACTAAACTTCATCTTCTTTTCAGGTGGTGTGAACATTCAGTTGTGCTATAATTATTTTGTGCTTCATCACGTTAGTACTTGACCCATTTTGCGAATGGCAACATCGCACAATGAGTTTATTTTAGCCAGCGAGTTATAAATTACTGGAATAAGTTGCCTTCATGGGTGGTAGAGGCCAACAGTTTGGGGAAATTCAAAGGTCATCTGGATAGTACTTTTGGGTCAGGGAAGCGCATAGGATGATAGGTTTAATTTCCTTTTTTTTTATTAATTATTATTATTTATTATTTATTTATTTTTTTTTGTTTTTATTGTTTTGTTCGGATATTTTTTTTTTTTTTTTGGCTGGTGCAGCATAAGCCATAGGCTTTCTTGCACCATGCGGCCATTACTAATACTAATAGCAATTTTATAGATATTATAAATTTTATTTATGGATATTTTATGTGAATGAAAATTAGCTAAGCACAGCTTGGAACTTTGAAATTATAAAATAATTAATTCTATTTGGCCTGATTGAAATTATAAGAATTTGGGAGGACTGTCTTGACCTTTCATATGTTTCTGTGGCAGCAGGATTTAAATTGTCTAGTTAATACAGTGATGTTGATCATTCATAGCAGTGCAAAATTTGCCTTTAGCAGTTGTCATGATATTGCATTACTGGCACATCTCCAAAAGGCTAATCTGGAATGGGCTTCGATTTTGGGAAAGGAGATGGCGACAATTGAAGAAGCTGCATGGAGAGAAAGAGAGGGGTGTTTAGGGGGGGGGGCACCCCTGATGTGGAAATAATATTCCATGGTAGGGCAAATTTTAGATTTGCACATAGCACTTTAGAAGAAAAATAATGCTGAGAGTAAAATAGAAAACAGTTTTTATGATGCAAGGGATACAAGGTACAAGTGAACCATCAAGTTGTAACAGAAGTTGGGCATTCTGGTCTCTTGCAAAATCTATTGGCAGCAGTTTCAGTTCATCTATATGATGAACAGAAATTTAACCATATGGCTACATTTTTTAGATTTTATATTAATGTGGATTAATCCCACATTCTTATGCACCTTGTCTCTAATAAATTCTGTATATTTATTATATTTCTATTAATTATGTGATTATAGAATACTTACTGATATTGTATCTTTGTTGACAGAAATAGGTCTCCATTTGAAAATAAGCCAAAACATTGGAGAGGTCGTCCACTTTCTTTATCACCATCTCCAACTCCAGAAATTAAAAAGAAAAAGAGAAAGCGGAAACCTTCTAAAGATTCATCTGGATCAGTATCATCCTCAGTTTCTCCAGAAAGATCAGGGGTATATTTTTATTCTGCACTTTCATATTATTTTTAAACTTAAAACTTGTACTAATATGCACAGTGTGTCAGAAAATATATATATGCACACTTTACTCACTTATTTCTTTATTAGTAAAAGTCACAATGTAAGTCCATTGCTCAAAGCCAAATGGAACATTTATTTATTTTACATGAAAAGTAAGGGTGCTTGGTGTTTTTTATTATTTTATTTTATTTTATTTTATTTTTTGGCAGATTCAGAAAGTTCTGTTTCCTTGCATTATTTAGTCTTGTATTACTAATCTGAGTAAATGTCTGGGATTAAGTCAGCATAGTCATAGAAAAATGTCACTAACATTCTTCTGGAAGAAAGATCCATACTGTTGTTTTTTTAAAGTTCTTTCTTCTGTTAACTGGACTTTCTGGTGTCAAGTTCAGAGAGTTTTGCCAGTTGACAGTGCCATTACAATTTAAAGTTGGTTCATCATATCAGAACAACCTATTTAGATTAACTTATGCAATATTAAAATAAGAAATGCATGCACATTTGAAATTTCACACACTTAATGGTCTTTTAAACTGGAAAAAGGGAGGGACTAAGAGAGCGATGGTTCTATTTTATGTTTAGAATGTTTTTGTGATTTTCTGCAGAATTATTATTTTAATTTTTAAATAGTAGAGCATAATAATTCAGTATGGCCTTAGTCATTAATGCTCAAAATAAGGTTACATTATACTGCATGTGTAGTACTTCATTCAGTAAAAGTTAACTGATACTGAAAATTTACACATGAAATTTTCAGTTATGCATGCCAGAAAAATTTGAGAAGTAAACTTGATGTTTTATGTTTAGATATAAGCACCTTGGCATAATTTATTGAGGAGATTATTGTTATCTATGTTACTATATTATTTTTACGATGTACAGCTACTCCACAACTTACATAACACTTGCGTTCCGCGGAACTCTATATAAGTCGGAATTTCCCCCATGCTTGTGCAGCACTTGCTGAATTGATTGAATCAAAAAAATGTTCGACAAACATGTAAATAGAATTATTTATTGTATTTATTCAATTTTTTTATCTCATGTGCAGGAAAAATTAGAAAAGCATTCAATTTATAAAATTACAAAACAAGAGAGCATAACGTCAGTAAGTTTCGCCTTTTGAGCATCGTTGCCAGAATTGATGTCTTCAGCTGATAAGTATGCCACTGCGGAGGTTGAGGGCTGTGGCGATTTAGAAAGGATCGGCCACTCAACCTTACAAAAGAACATATTAATGAATGACTCGACGATGGCTTTTTTCTTTTCATTGTAGATTTCTTTATAGCAAGCCAGCATATCATTCACCCCTCTCTTAACTTTTAAGAATCGTTCACTGTTGGGATCCATCGTCTAAAACCTCGCCATTGCCAATACAATTTCACGAAATACCATTTCCATCTCTCTCTCTCTCTCTCTCTCTCTCTGGTGATAAAGCTTATCGACTCCTCATTTGGTTCATCATGAGCTTTGTCAGCATTTTCTTCTTTCACTATCACTGCCTGCAAGTCAATAAGTTCTTCGTTAAATAATTCCTTTTCTTCTTCCTCTGTTAACTCTCCATGTCTTTGGCTTCAACCTCCAACCGAAGTAGCTCTGCAACCTTTAAAATCTTATGGGTAGCCTCTTCATATGATTCATCTTTTTGAAATACTTCGAAGCCCTTTACGTGCTGTGGGAATATTTTCTTCCCTGCACCATTTAAACAACTTTTAGTAATTTCTACCCAGGCCCTATTAATGTTTAAGATGCCGTGGTAAATATTGTAAGATTTCCAAAAGTTGCTTAACATAATTTTTCTCATCGTCTACTGCAGACAGTGCCTGAGCAAATGTTGTGCTTAAATAGTATGCTTTCAAATTCAAAATAACACCTTGATCCATAGGTTTCAAAGTCGTGTTTGGTGGTAGAAATTTGACTCTCACGTTCGAATTGAAATGATCTAGATGCGTAGGATGTTCAGGAGCATTATCTAATAGAAGCAAAATCTTGAAAGGAATGTTGTCTTTACAATATTTTTTAACCTCGGGAATGAAGCAGCATTTGAACCAATCCTCAAAGAGAGAGATTGTTATCCATGTTCTCTGGTTCGATCTGAAATGCATGAGTAGGGTGGCTTTATTGATGCCCTTAAATGCACAAGGAATTCTAGAATGGTACACAAGCAGTGGTTTTAACCCGTAATCTCCTGCTGCATTAGCCCCAAGCAAGAGCGTGGCCCTATCTTTTTAAGCCTTGAAACCTGGCATTGTCTTTTCCTTTTTTTGCAATGTATGTTCGATCCAGCATTTTTTTTTCAATACAAGCATATCGTCAACGTTAAAAATTTGCTGCGCTGAACAGCTGCGTTCATCAATAATTTTTTCCAACACATCACAAAATTTCTCTGCAGCTGCAGAATTGGCACTGGCAACTTCACAACAAAAAAAAAAAAAAAAAAAAACCCCCACCAAACTATTATTTTTAGGCCACCCGAATATTTGAATTCATCTGCCGTGCTGTCTGTCTTATGTCTGTTAATTGCTTGTGTCCTGTAGTCAATTTGTCTGTTTTGCTGGATGATAAACCCCAGTTTCTAAGGGGGAACCTTGCTCTTTACATCTGAGACTGACTAACTCAGCCAGGGAGTGAAAAAGGCCCATTAAAGTTCCTCGCATCATCAGCGGGATTCAAACCCAGGCCTTTTCCACCCGGTGTGGGGAGGATGGTGACGATACCATTGTGCTACCTGCGCAGACAACTGCCGACTTCACCACATACTTTAACGTTGTGAAACCAGCACGATGCTTGAACCTATTAAACCACCCATTGCTTGCCACGAACTAGACTTGGGGTTCACTGTACTTACCCTTAATATCTTCATAATTCTTGCTTTTGCTTGAAGGGCCATTGGACTCAGGGGCACTTGCTTCTGAATCTGATTTTCCATCCATATTATTAATAGCTGTTCCATCTTCAATATAGCATCTGAATGCTGTTTTGTGATCACTGTTGATCGTAAGTGCATTGATCCTTTGACATGTTCTTTTATATGTGCACTATCCTTTAAAATAGTATTCACCGTTGAAGCAGCGAGACCTAATTCCCTTGCAATAGATCGACAGACTTTGTCCTGCTTCGTACTTCTTAATCATTTTCATCTTCATTTCTAAATCAATTTTATTTTGTTTCCTGGCACTACCACCACTTGCACTTTCTGTTCACCATTGTAAGTATATAGGAATGAAGAGAAGTTTCTGAAAATTTGTTTTTTATGATTGAAGATTTCAGTGAAGGGGACCACATTTCACTATAATAAAGTAAAAACTCACACAATTGCAGTTATTGGTATTATCACAAATGCAGTAAGATCGAGTTTACTACCCATTTATAATTAGATGTACTAACAGAAAAGCCCAATAAAACGGAAAGTGCAAATTGTTTTTATTGTTTTGTGGTCATTACTCCAGAAATGTGCTTTAGAAAAATATCACAAAGGCATTCAAAATTGATTCTTATAACTGGAACATATGATAACGATGAAAGGGTAGTGCAATTTTGATTATAAATATGACCTTTTAGAGAGATAAATAGGCTTAGTAATAAAGCGAAATTTTCAACTTCCAAGGACTGGGAATGAATTAAAACAAAAAAAAAAAAAAAAAAACCAACAATGTGTTATTGGGTTCACATCTCAATATTTTCACAATACCTCCATTTATCCCTACAGGTGCAAAGTACATTTTCATATTTTTTTTCAGTTTGTACCAGCCGCCAAAAACTTACATAAAGTCGAATTTGTGTAAGTCGAGTTCCTGTAGTTCAGTTTTCAAAAAAAAAGAGAGAGTTAAATATCTTAGGATTATGTGTTATTCCCAAAATAAAGAAATTGAAAAATCAAGCTTTTGGTTACAAAATGCCTTAGCTTTATACATTACATATTGAACAGGGTCTCTCGATAACCTATAATAAACCAAGGGGCCTTTTTCCTTATACTAGCTTCCTTGCACCTTTAGTTACCCATTTCAGTTCAGTTTCCACTTTTTGCCATGTCTTTTTTTAAATTATGAAATGGTGTGTGATATCTAGAGTTGTTTTCTGAACCACTGAGCATGTGTATTCCATAGGAATTTGTGCTGTTCCCATAGAATTTAACTTGCACGGTATCAGCAACCAACATTTAAGAAAATGAAAATGCTTCTCTTTATCCATAATCACTGTAATTTCGTAGGATATGTCACACACTTGAATATTATGGCCACTGCCAGCTAGTAGCCTCTTATCCCAAACATATCTAACCTGACAGAGGTTAGATATGGTCATCTTAGAGGTGTCCCTCAATGATGTCGTTAACTGTCAAGATTGGAAATATGAAAAAAAGTTTTTTCTTTCTACCTTCTTAAATATAATCAAACTTTTACTGCATTAGTTTATTTTATTTATTTATTATTTTTTGTTAATGGTTTTTGCACAGAATTTGTGTACAAGAACCTATCAGGTTATCAGGTGATGTACCACTGTCTTTCAACTATTTGGCTTTTTGCTTGAAGAGTGGCATGGTCATAGCCAACTCTGCTGATCATGTGTTTTTCTTTGTCTACTGATTAAATCAATATCTGCAGTCTTAGCCTAGTTTTTAAAAGTATGTTATTGTTTTCACATGGTAAAGATGAGAACACAAAACTCACTATTCTTCAAGTTGGATGCCGCTCTGCGGAAAGCAACATATGTAATTTCCAACTTTGTGCACTGTCAAATATGACATATTTGAAATAAACCTGATAAATGGGAGTAAATAATAGTCTTGAATGTATAATGTTTTTTAATAATATTAGTATTAGCATTGACCACATGGTGCAAGTAAGTCTATGGCTTATGCTGAACCAGGAAAAAAAAAAAAAAAAAAAAAAAAAAGTCCATTTCCTCCACTACTGATTTTAGTCCAACTCCACTGAGTGTATAAGTTATTTTTGGGTTACTGTTCCCCAGATGTAATACCTTGCATTTTGCTGAATTAAAGCATAGCTGCCATTTTTCTGACCATCCCCGAAGTCTCTATAGGTCACTCTGAAGAAGCTCTGCCTGGCGGTGAACATTAACTACTCTATCAATCTTTACATCATCTGCAAATTTTGACATGATGCCCTCTATCCCTTCATCGATGTCATTTATGAAAATCAAAAACAATAGTAGTCCTAATACGGATCCTTGGGGAATCCCACTTCTTACATCAACCCAATCTGAGGAATAACCATTTATCACGACCCTCTGCCTCCTGCCCTGAAGCCATCCTGTTACCCATCTAAGGATTTTCCCTTTGATTCCAAATTGTTCCAGCTTATAAAGTAACCACCCATGTAGGACTGAGTCAAATGCTTTGCTGAAATATAAATAAACAATGCCAAAATTATTCCCTAAATCCAGCTCATGAGTGATCCTGTCAAAATAGCTCTCCAGATTTGTTAAATATGATTTTCCCTTTACAAAACTATGCTGTTGGATCCTTTAGAATTCCATCTCTCTCTAAATGATTCTGATTTCTACCCTTGATCATTGCCTCCATGATTTTCCCTAGTACTGAAGTCAAACTGACTGGTTGGTAATTTCCCACTACACTCTTAGAAACTCCCTTATGTATTGGTGAATTGGCACTTTCCAATCTAACAGAATCTCTCCTGAGTCTAATACTCTCATAATTAGCCTCAATGCACTCACTTGCTGTCTCTTAAAATTATACGGTATATGCCATCAACCCCAGGAGCCTTACTTGCCTGTAAGGTCGAAAGTTTTTCATTAAATAATCATATGAAATTTCAGTATCATTAATTACATATTTTTCAACTTCACTCCCATAATTTCTCATTTACATAAAGGGTTTTCTTTTGTAAATATTGATGCAAAGTAGCTGTTGAGTTCATCTGCAATATCAGCTGGTGTATCTAATACTATCACATGTCCATTACATAAGGGTCTGACCTGATTTGTCCTTCTCTTTGCATTTTTGTATGTGAAGAATTCCCACGCTTTGCCAGTGATTTCTCATAATCTGCCTTTGCCAGCCTAACCTTTTCTGTGGGCGCATTATAGCCTTAGTCGCTAATGCGCCAATAAAACCCAACAACAAACCTTTTCTGTGGCTCTTTACAGATCAATTTGTAGCTGTTATAGGCTTCAGTATTTTTTATTGCTCTGAAACTTTTCCATGCCATCTTTTTCTGCTCATGTAATCTGGCAACTTCATTATTCAAATAATGAAGAATTCAAATAATAATAAACATAAGCTGCAAGATATATGCATACACATTAGAAATTTCACACATTTAATGTCCTTAAAAATTGGAGAATGAAAGAGACTAAAAGATTGATGTCTCTATTTTGTTTAGAATGTTTTTTTTTATTTTTTATTTTTATTTATTTTGAAAATAAAAGGTGTAAAACAGTGTTTTACACCTTTTATTTGCATTCCATTAAGAAAAGATGAAATATTGGCAGTGCTCAAGCAGTAGTTAAAAAAAACCCACGCATTTTTCAGAAATTAAAAAGAAAGTTGGGCACCTGTCAGGTGAGCTACCATTGTTTTTGGTACACCTCAGAATGCCTTCACTGCCGAGTAAATAGCTACAAATCTGCAGTGACCAAGTCAAGTGTTTTGATTGTTCTTATGGCATCCATCCATAACAATTTTGTGTAGGCAACAATCTGGATGTTCCAAGAACTGGCTGCTCCTCAGCAAGTCTCCACCCAGAATAATTAATCTGTGGCTGAATAGTTGAATGAAATCGAATCAAATGAAACTGAATAGTTGAATAAAATCTGTGACTGCATGCTTCATTTACAATTTAAATGGATCATCATATTTATTTATTTAAAAAATGAATGTATATAAACAAATTTTTATGATATTTCAATGTAATTTGTGATAGCTTGGGTTCCTTTCTCAGTGGACACCCTGTGATAATTCCAATTCAAATTATTGTAGAATGTAAATCTCTTATAGAATTTGTCACTGGTCAGAAAATGCAAAACCCTTCATAATATTCCTGTATATAGTATTGCAAAATGAATGACAGTGTCCTATTTATAATATACACTACTATAGATAAAAGAGAGCTGGTTGTGGCCTTGAGGTAATGTATATAGGGACAGTTACTGCATTATGAAGTTGAGCATATATACTCCCACAAGTGCAGCCCTTCGTTAGCCTTTGTACTTGCATATACAGGTGTGTAGGTTCACTTTAACTGCAGTAAACCCCCCCCCCCCTGGCTCTGGCCATGTAGCATATGAAGGAAAATTTATTATTATTATTATTTAGCAGTAAATATTTCAACAAGATGAGTGGGAGGGAACTGGGCAAGCTCAGACCAGTTTTGACTGAACATTCTCCATTAAAGATGGGATATGGGTGACCTTCTAAAACTCCATAAGGTCAAGTTTAAGGATGTTTACCTGTGGAGAGGAAGGGTTGCAGATAAAGACTTGCAGTCTTCAGATTTTTCGTGGTAATAGCTTTTTGGTATTGTCTAGATGAACTTAAGTGAAAATAAGTTTAATGCCAAAATTATCCAAGGTATCTGCTGGGTGGATGGTGATGGATGAGCTGTCATTTTCGAACTCCTGTATATAGTAGAGAGAGATCTGGGTTTTTAGGAAGGACATAACTGAGGAGAAAATGTTGATTAGTGATTGAGCAGAATTTCCATCAGGGTGGTATTTCACACAACAAACAGGAAATCCAAACAGAATGGGGATTTTCAAATTGTTGGCATTAGCAATTTGTGCTGCTCCTGAGATTTTTTTTTTTTTTTTGTCTTGTAGTAGAGATAGCAGGTTGTTTTCATGTTTATGGCTGGAAAAGATGTATTCTGGTCCTCCAAGAGATGGGAAATTTTGGAAATACATGATTTATTTCAATCTGCCCTTAGAATAGGTTGTGGAAGGTTCTATAGTGGCTGGAATATCCGAGTTGTTTATCACAAGGTCATGCTCTAATCTTAATTATTCCAGTCCACATATATATATGCTGCAGAAATGTATCGCATGTGCATTAAATAAATATAGTAATCTAAAATCTTGGTTATCAATCTCATAGCTGCCATATTATTTGAAACATGAATTGAGTGAATGAAATAGTAATCCAGTTTTAAAAGATTTTAGTCATATTCATTTTCTAATTTCAGGAAAAAAGAGAACATTCATTATCACCAGTACCTGTTAAACGTCGTTCGATTTCTCAATCACCATCTCGTAGTAAAAGTCAATCAATTGATGATGCAAGGACAAAATCAATTAAAAAGGAGGTAAGCATGAAATTTATTCTGTGGCTTATGATTTTAATTAATGAACAGATTCATTTAAAATTACATTTATAATACCTATCATTTCTTTAGAATAATTAACACATTAATATTTATTTTTCTATAAAAGCCATTAACATTTTACACTATTAACAAAAGTATTGGAACATTAATATAAAACATACCAAAAGTTTACACATCAAATTTTTATACAATGTAGGCTTCTATTGGCATCTAATATAGCACATAGGCTTAGTAGAAAAAAATTTCTGAAATTTATGATATGTTGACAGAAATAGGTTGCCATTTCTCTGTCAGAACAATTTTTTAATTGAGCAAGTGGTGTTGGCCTCCATGAATAAGTCCTTGCATCTTTCTAGATGCATCCCACAGCAGTTCTGTTGGAATCTGAGCATGCTAGTCCATTAGTATATTATTCTTCCCAAACCAAGCTGCCACACAGAGGGCCAGATTAAAGATGAAATAGGCCCCCAGCTATACATAAATTTGAGGCCCTTTTAACGTTGTGAATAATTCCTTGATAAAAGTGTAAAATAAGAGGTCAAAAATGTTTTGTTTTTTGACTTAACAATTTTAGTAGAAACTTTTAACTTATTTATTATACAATAAAAAGGTATAAGAATAAAATTTAAACACTTAACAAGTTAAGTTTAAATATGCTTTTATATTACACGTGTTCTTGGTTTATTATTATTAGAAATTTTTATCACTACTTTAGAAAATATTTACACCGAAAATGAGGCCCCTCTTCAGGTGAGGCCATGGCATTTTGGCCATAGAGTTAACGTGGTCCTTGCCACACACTAACAGATGGAAATTGCCTTGTTGAAAAACTTCCTGCACCATAAAACTACACCAGTGTTGGTAGAATGGCATTAAGGATACCATAATATCACTATTTCTGCTATGTACCATCCACAAAACCATTGGCTGCATACCATGAAAATATGAAGAAAGCAGCAGTATTTACTGCTCCAGGGAATAACTCTACCAGAAGTAAAAGATATGTTGGGTTTTGTTTGATGTTCATTCAACCCCCCCCTCCCAACTTATAATCAGCAGCTTCTAGTTCTAAACGCAGTACAAATGAGCTCAGAAGGGAAAGTCTTTTTTATTAGTAACCCAACTAACTTTCCTAGTTTCTTGATCACTGGTTGGTATTGCTCCTGCTCTCTTGGCATGGCCAGGAACCATGGCAGAAAATTTTGCTTGCTAAAAAGGGCAGAGTATGAAGCCACTGCTTAACCCATCAGGAAATTAATGCAAGTTCAGCAAAGTAACAGAAAACAGATATACCTTCTTGTTGCACCACTATTCTTAGTTACTGACATTATCAACATAAAATTCATGGAAAGATTATCTTCCATTCAAAATCTCTGAAAAGCATAGCTAGTTTACCTAAAACATTCAGACAACTGAAATCAGAAGGCTTACTAGTAGAAATGATAAACCAAAAAAACAAGCAGAACAGCTACCAAAGGTAAAAACTTTTGAGAAAATTTCATTAACAGTTACATCTCATTCCACCTTGAATACTTCAAAAGGAGTAATTGTGGGATGGGAACCTTCCCTTTGAGGATTAATCATGGATTGGAATATCCTCAATGCACCAGAAGAGTAAATAGTAATAGAAGCATATGATGCAAGAAAGCAAGTATATGAGCTTATGTAGCATCAACCAAAAAAAAAAAAAAAATCACAACCATTCCCTCTAAATGTTTGTCCAGTTCCTCCTTGAATTTATTTAAGCTATCAACTTCCACAGCGACAGATGGAAGTTTGTTCCAGCAATTAACCACCCTCAGTTTGAATTTATGCCCCCTTAGGTTCGTAATCTGAGCAAGTGGAAGAATCCCATCAAAATTTAGCGTGCTCAACCCATTCAGGGCTTTATGCACCTCAATCAGATCACCTCGCAGGTGCCTAGTCTCCAGCCACTGCAATTTGCAGAATTTAAGTCTCTCTTGGTAAGAGAATCCCTTCATTCCCTTCACCAATCTTGTTGCCATTCTCTGTACACGCTCAAGCAAATCTACATCCTTCCTAAAATGAGGCCTCCAGACCTGTACACAGTACTCAAGGTGTGGCCTGACCATTGCCTTATACAGAGGGACAATCACCTCCTTTTCTCTGCTAGCAAAATTCCTATATATCATTGACAAAACCCCATGACCTGCCCTGGCAGCCTGTCTGCATTGCTCAGAAAACTTCATATCTGACTGCACAATTACTCCCAGGTCTTTTTCCTTTTCTACCACCTGAAGTGTAGTACCACACAGCTGGTACGTTTCTCTGGGGTTACTTCTACCCATATGCAGTACTTTGCATTTGTCAAGGTTAAACTTCAGTTGCCACTTCTCAGCCCATCTGCCCAAATTTTCTAAATCCTGTTGCAGTAGCACACTGCAATTACTGTCATTAACAATCCTGTCAACCTTTGTATCATCTGCAAACTTCGACACTAAGCCTGATATACCTTCATCAGTATCATTGATAAATATACAAAACAGTGGGCCCAACACCAAACCCTGCGGAACTCCACTAATAACATTAGTCCACGAAGAGCAGTGCCCATTGATTACCACCCTCTGTCTTCTCCCATTCAACCACCCTTTTATCCATTATAGCAACTTACCTTTAATACCATTCTGCTCCAGTTTGTAGAGTAGTCTTCCATGTGCAACAGTGTCAAAAGTTTTCCTGAAATCCAAGTATATGGTAATCAAAATAATTTTTTGCATCCAGTTCCTTTTTTATCACATCATAGTATCCAATCAAATTTTTCAGACCAGACTTTCCCTTAACAAACTCATGCTGTGTCTGAATTATTGCTGTGGTCTTGTCTAGATGGTCCTGCAATGCATCTTTAACCAGTGACTCCATTATTTTAGCCGGAACAGAAGTTAAACTAACTGGCCTGTAATTACTCATGTCACCCCCCCTTCGATCCCCCTTTGTGAATTAGGGATACATTGGCATGTCTCCAGTCTGTGGGGACCTCCCCTGAGCCCAAGGAAGTTCTCATAATCATGGCTAAAGGTTTGCTTAGAAGTAAAGAGATCCTTGCTGTTTTTCTTAGCATCCTTTGCCAAAGATTTCTCGTAATCTGCCTTTGTTTGCCTAATCTCCTTTGTGACTTGATTACAAACTAGCTTATATCTGCCATAGGCTTTTGTGTTGCCTGATAATTTATATGCATCCTATGCATTTTTCTTCTCTGTCACGAGTCTCAGTTCATTTGACAACCATTTAGGCCTAAACCTTGAACAATATTACTTAATAGGTATGAAACGTCTAGTAGCTTCCACAAATAATTCCTTGAATGCTTCCCACTTAGAATTTGCTGTTGGTAACATCATAAGTTAGTCTCACTGTACAGAATTTAAAAACTGTCTGAGGCCACTGTAGTCACCTTTACGGAAGCTAAAACCCTTTCCTTTAACCCTGATAGTAATTATATCTTTAAGTAAATCCCACATCAGTAAACTGTGATCACTGCCACCTAGGCCGACCGGGCTAGCCAGGTGGGTAAAGTGCCTCCCTGGCAGCCCAAAGGTCGTGGGTTCGAATTCCGCCTTGGGCTTGGATCAAAGTAAAATGCAAAATCTTTGGGAGGTGCATTATGGCCACAGAAGCCGATGCGCAAACAACTAACAAAAAAAAAAAAAAAAAAAGCTGCCACCTAGTGGTTCCTTTATCTGCAAATTCTTAATACACGAATGATCACTGCTGATAACCAGATCAAGAGTATTACCCTCTCTGGTTGCCTCTGGAACATGCTGCTGCAGAAAACATTCATCCAATAAATCCACAAAAGTCTTGCTAGTGGGTGAGTGACCAACTCACAAGTTCCAGCCAGTATCTGGGAAGTTAAAATCTCCCATTACAAGACATTCTGATTTACTAGCCCACTCTATTTCTCTGTACAATTGTTCGTTGTAGTCATTAGGCCTATAACACACTCCTACTCTTATTTTTTGCTTTCCCTAGTGCTCATGTCGCATTACACTGACTCAGCATTGCACTGTTCATCTATATCAACTGGATGCACTTCCTTTGATTTTATGTTTTTCTTAATTAACGGCATAACTCCTCCTCCCTTCCTGTCCTGTCTATCCTTTCTGTACACATTGTACACAGGCGCCTCCGTAGCCAGGTGGGAAGGAGCAGCAGTGCCTAGCACATGCTTCTTGATTAGACTGGGGTTCGAGCCCGTCACCACCAAATACGGAGGATGCGGAAAGGTCAGGGAATGACCACCGCATATCCCGGAGCAATATGGCCTTAGTTGCTAATGCTCCTAAAAACCAAATAACAACATAACACATTGTACTCCCCAAATTCCAATTCTGCTTATATCTGTGTGACACCACATCTCTGATATCCCAACAATATCCACCTTTGATGTCTTGACCAACACTTGAAATTCATCAAATTTATTTACTATACTTCCAGCATTGGTATACATGCACCTATTCTCAGTGCTTTTTTTTTTTTTGGGATGGTACACAACGGTACTGTGTACCGGCACCTTTATTAACAGTGACATGAGACATTTGGATGCAGTGCACTTCGAAATTTATAATATTCTGTAAATTGTTTTCACATGTTTACTTACTATTCAAATAAAGTTGCATTTTTCACTGTTTATTGTTAAGATACTTTCTATATAAAACTGTATAACCATTTTTATAATTCTAAATTACTAAGTTGAACTTAGTAATTTAATAATTAAAATTACTTAATTACTTAGTAATTAAATTACTAAGTTTAACAAAGTCTTTTTATAGCAAATTATTTTGAATTCCCCTTGGAAGTTACATTTAAAATACATTCCATTGAGCAAAGAAAATTTTCATGTAGCGAACAGATTAGGAGAGAATTAACTCAGTACACACTGTTTGCATTTCTGGCCTTTAGGCAATTAGTGCTGCTGCGCGAATTAAGAGAGCTAAAGGGATTAGTATTCTACAACTTAGTGGTACCCGGTAAAACCTATCTGACCACCTGTCTCACATACAGAGAAGTCATGCTGGTCAACAGTGAGCAGATCAAGGGGTATTCCCAGTGGGCCCTGGTCCACCTTCTACTGCAGTGGTGTCCTAACCTTTCCCGTACAGGGGCTATATTCAAAAAAAAATTCAAAGTTAGATTTCTTTAGTGTGTTACATTTTCCATATCTGGTTGCATGTAAAAGAAAAATTGAAAATATTCGAAAATTTTATTAAGTACAATACACATTTACTGAACAAAACATTTAATGAGAATTTTTTTGATTAACGAAATTTAAAATGCCGTTTTAGTTCACTTTCCGGGCAGGCTGTAGGTTAGACACCTGTGAATCAACTGTAAGCACCCTGTTTAAGAATTAGGAGAGAGTAATTTTATTAATATCTTTGTTTACATGGTCACAGTACTTGAATATTCAAATGACACTGACATTTTGGACAGTTTCAAAATAATAAATAAAATAAAAAATTCAAATTTAAGAACTAGTGACAATACTGATGACGAGAGAAGGAAAACAAGGACAACGAAGGTATTAAACCTAAACATGAATTGTTGGCAGTTGGTGATAATGAAGTTAGAAAATTGTCAATTAAGTTACAGTTAAATGAAAGAGATACAATTCGTGGATTTCAGGAATACCTAATTGAAAAGATAGTTTCGGAAGAATTGAAGCATTTTATGGACACTCTTGAGTATGATACCAATTTCATCGAGTGAATGTGAATGAGGATTTTCACCAATGAATCTGATCACCAGCCCAAACAGAGTTTCGTTGATGACAAAAACCGTTTCTTCACTACTGTTTCTTAAAATTGTAGGCCCACCGCTTACCCACTGCGATCCAGCAAAATATGTCGATTTGTGGCTGCTTCGGAAATGCCATTCAGCAAGAGACACACAAAGAGGAAGAAAAGAAGTTGGCATAGGGTGTTGGATGAGAACTTAATAAAAATTTGTAATATTCTGCAAAAACTTTATTATGAAATTATTTTTACTTATTATTTTTAGGGTCCATAGCTAGCAAAGGACCCTTATAATGTCACTCGGTTGTCTGTCTGTCTGTCCGTCCATCTGTCACAGCACCTGGAATCACTCAATCCTTGACTTGAAATTTTGCATGGGTTTGTACATCATGTGGGCCAACGTAACACCATATTGATTGTTTTTGACAAAAATTTGTCTGAGAAATGTGGGGGGGGGGGGTAAATGTGGGAATAAGATGTTGGCAACCTATAGCTTATTATACATTGGAAAGAGTTCATTGAATAAGTTTTATTATGGTGGCACCAGACAGGAAAATGTAATTTTCGTGCTCCCGACTCTATTTCCCTTACTAATGGAGCTAAAAATTTGAAAATCGCATTATCTATGCGTTATTCAATGCTTATCAAGGAAAAACTATTCCGATTGAAATCTATCATTTACTTTTTGTGTTCAAATTTAAAAAAAAAACAATATTTTATTGCACTTCAATAGCGCACTTCTTTGTACTAATTAACTCTCCTTCTGGTGACAAAAAGGTTGCTAAATAGTTAGTTAATAATTCTATAAAGGTCATTTATAAATTTTGTGACGAGAAGTATTTTTTAACAATTTTCAAAGCTGGAGTTGTCCCGGCAAGGAGGTACTCAGAGAGCCAGTGTTGAGACAGTGGTGGTGGGGAGGCGCCTGTGTGGAATCTTGCATGGCCCTCACCTGCCAGTTGCTGCTTCCCCAAGACTTTAATAATCGCTTCTCCAGGAAGAAGTTGGAGTCGCTTCTCCCACCCTTGTCATTCACAACAGCTGGAAAGACTCAAATAGACGTTTTCGTTAGTTCCTCAGTTTTAGGCCAAGCCGGGGTACTAGAAACTTTTTTCGGTACCATAAAGCTCTCTATTTGTGATGCTACACTAACAACCATTTGTGACTACAGACCCTTCATCCTGAGTGCCCGGCACTCAGTAATTGACCGACTTATTTACTTATTTTACTCACATTTTATTTATTTTTTTATATACTTGAATAATAAATTTATGCTTAATAAACTGTGTTAATATACTAAATTTGTTGTTCTTCCAAAAACATTACTATTAAAGTAACAATATCAGGAAAAAAAATTTTAGAGTACTTTTCATTTTCAATTTTTCCTGATAGCAAAGAATGAGTACTGGCACCTATATATATATATATATTTTTTTTTTTTAAAGAGCTGCCTATTCTTATTTTTAGTTACCCTAACACATCCCATATATTTATTTGTTTCATGATGACTGCCATCAGTCCCTGAAATCCCCAGCACCCTTCGCTCTAGGTCACTGCTTATTCTGATACAAGTAGTGAAAGAAAATCACCTTCACCTCTGCCTGTGGCTACTTTTAACCTTTTAGTCTGTGAATTCCCCCCAGGCTAATAGTGTTCTGACCCACCTACACTGCCTCGATAGCATCAACAAATATTCTTGCACCCTTTTTATTTAAATGTATCCCATCCCTGTAGAAGCAGTCTCTCCTGTTAACAAGCAGAGACCACAATGAAAAAAATTTTACCCCACCAGCCTTGCACAATCCCTCCAGGGTCGACTTGATTGACAATGCTTTCATCACGTGCTTCCTCCTATCATGTCTATGCAGAATTGCAGACACTTTCAAATTTAACCCCAACTCACGATTTTTTTCCAACATTGACCTGTACTTGTTAAGTAAATCTACAGATCTCCTACTCTTAATGTCATTGGTGCCAACATGTACAACAATATCACCCTTTGTGCCCTTAAAAGATGATATCTGCTTCACAACATCAACTTTTATTCCTGGCAGACATACCCTGGTCCTATTCCATCCATCCTTTTTACACAATATATTACCTGTCTCCCTGACAATAGAGTCGTCAACAATAACTAACTCTTGTGGGACCAGCGCATTCTGCCTTGAAGATTGCCTCTGTGTTGCCTGATGCACAATAGTGAGCTCTGGCATTGAGTTGGGCAGCTGAGAGCTTGATGGGCCCCTCATATTAATTTCTTCGAGGGCATCTACTCTACACCTCAAGCTCTCATAGATGCTCATCAGAATGCTGAGTTGACGCCTAATTTCTAGACACTCTGCACCTGGCACACACAAAGACATCCTTCGTGGCTAGATCATATTCTGTTCCAGAGAGTTCAGCAAACGTTTCACAAGTTGCACATTTTTTTAGGCTGTGACGTGTAGGAGAATCTCCCACCCCTTCAGTTCTCCCCCGAATCGCAGCACTCCTGCCATTTTGTGCCCGTTGCTTTGCTGCTCTAGTCTGGGGCATGATATTTTAAATTAATAAGATCAATAAATTTAATTAATTAATTGTCAATACTACACTATCCAATAGAATCCTAAATGCAGTGATGCACATTACACTATATAATCTTACGTTAGAGCTACCTAACGTAATGCGAAAACAAAGCCTTTGCAACTGCAATATTTCTTAGGCGGCAGACTCTTCTGCATCTGGAAGCCATGGATTTTTAATGCAGTATGGTGTAGTGCCGAATTACCTAAAGTTCTGTGAAATCATTCTTAAAGCTCTTATCTAAATTAAAAATAAAAATAACCAGCGGAACTAGAACTATAAGGCTATTTATAAAGTACAATATAAAATAACATTAGGTAAATAAAACGGCAAACACTTATCGCTTTTTTCGGAGCCTGTAATTCACAGCTGTAATTTTTAAAGAGAATCAGAGCCCTCTCTAAGAAGTTAAAAGATCAAGTAGTTATCCAAGTAAAAAGAGAAGAGGAAATCAGTGGCATCATAATGCAATGGCCTTAGCCTTCACAAAACCAGATAGATTTTCCACAATTCTGAACCACTGTCATTACATGATCTTAATTAGCTGTCTTAGAAGAAAAACCCTTGAAAATATATTAAATACCTGACCCACGTGGTGTCTCGAGGCCCATGACCTACTTGTTCCAGTTTGGTTTTAGAAAAACAATAGGTTCACTTCGGACATAATGATAAAAATAACGTAAGAAATCTTTTCATCAGAAAATAACATTTTAGTAATAGTATGTTTTTTAGATATAGAAAAGTGTATGACATGGAAGTATTTCAGGGGCATTTCATAACTTTGGAATAAGAAATATCTTCCGTTATATATCTGAAACGTTTTACCACACAAACCTTCAAAGTTAAAATACTTACCATATTATCATAGGTCTTGAAGGAAGCAGTACCACAGGGATTAGTAGTAATCATTGCTATCCTGTTTATCATGAAAATCAACTCATTAACAAAACAAACACCAAATAGCAGTACACACCCTTTATGATTTTAGCATTTCTCATCATTCCCAAAATATGCAAACAATAGAATGCCAACTATAGTCTGCAATCAATAAAGTCATTACACAGACTCTAAACAATGGTTTTCAAATTTAGCATTAGCATTTTAGCATTAGCAGAGGCATATGATGCAAGAAAGCAAGCTTATTCAGCATCAGCCAAAAAAAAAAAAAAAACCCACTCCCATTTCACCCCTCCGTTTGTTCGAAATACCTGTCCAGTTGAGCTTTAAATTTGTTTAGGCTATCAACTTCAACAACCAGTGATGGAAGTCGGTTCCACCAACCAACCACCCGCTGGCCAAAGGCAAATTTCCGCACATCTATCCGACATCCGTCCTTCCTCAATTTGAATTTATGCCCTCTGAGGTGATTATTCTGAGAAAGATGAAGAATCCCATTGGCATTGAGCATGCTCAAACCATTCAAAGCCTTATACACCTCTATCAGATCACCTCGCCGGTGCCTAGTCTCCAGACTCTGTAATTTGCAAAACTTAAGCCTTTCTTCGTAAGAGCAACCCTTTGTTCCATTTACTAATCTTGTTGCCCTTCTCTGAACCCGTTCCAGCAGCTCTACATCCTTCTTGAAATGAGGCCTCCACACCTGTATACAGTACTCAAGATGTGGCCTTACCATTGCCTTATACAAGGGAATAATCACCTCCTTATCCCTGCTAGAAAAATTCCTGTATATCATTGACAAGACACCATGAGCTACTCTTGCAGCTCGTCTGCACTGCTCAGAGAACTTCATATCTGCCTGCACAATTACCCCCAGGTCCTTTTCATTCTCCACCACTGTCAGTGTAGTACCGCAGAGTTGATACGTTGCTCTGGGGTTACTGTTTCCCATATGCAGCACTTTACATTTGTCGATGTTAAACCTCATTTGCCACCTCTCAGCCCATCTGTTCAACCTGTCCAGATCCTGTTGCAGCAGCATAGCGTCAGTATTGTCCTTAACGACCCTGCCAACCTTTGTATCATCTAAATTTCTAAACAAATAACACTGGTATAATTTGGGATAAAATTTTTTCCAGCTGCATGTGGTTTAAACAATTTTTATGAAATGAATCATCCAGAACCAGAACTAATGCTAGGAAAATATGTGATCCTAATAACACCAAGTGTATGATTTCTTGGAATACCCTTAATAAAAATTGACCTGTTTATCACACAAAACATCTTAGAACAAACTTTACAGAAATTAAATATCCTAAGAGTTATCTGCAAAGTGTGAAGCAAACAAGAACACACCATTAAAGTTGTATAGAGCCTTATTAAGATCCCAACTGGATTATGGAGCACTGGTTTACAACTGTGAAAAACCAAATGCTGACATCAAGTCGGAAACCTCTGGTTTAGCGGCTTCAGATACATTACTGTATGCTGAAGCCTCTAAACCAGAGGTTTCCGACTGGGGTGCCGCAACAACATTCTTGGGGTGCCATGTAATTTCGGTTTAAGTTACTTAAAGTTATTATTATTTTATTTTAATTTTTTTTTTAATTTATACATTTATTTCATTATAAAAAGGTGTATGGTATCCGTTGTACTGTATCTTTTTAATTTTGTGGTGATCTATAATTGATCTTTATTTAGTACCTCTATATAAAGAATAAAATTATTATATAGGTATATATTAAAAGGTCAAAAACCACTGTGTTGGGTATTTCTGTTGGCCTAGGGGTGCTGTGAAAAATGACTGGAACACTAAGGGCGCTGTGAACCGAGGAAGTTTAGGAACCTCTGCTCTAAACCAACCACTTTGCCTCAGAAGACAAGTGTTACTTTTAATCTATAAAAGTGCATTCCCAACTATTCTGTGTGAGAAATTGACACCAAAATGTGAAAATATGTACAGGGCCTATCCAGCAGTTAACAAACCTTCAGAGAACTATTTCTTAACTGATCACTCAACTTTAGTGAATTAGCTGTTACTGTATTTCCCCATGTATAAGACGCACCTTAATTTTGGGGCCCCAAATTTGAAAAAAAATGTATTACATAAAGTTATTGAACTCAAGTTTTATTCATCATAAAATTCATCACTCTCAAAACTCCCATCCATTAGCTTGTCCTCATCTGTGTCTGATGACGAATCACTGTCTTCATATATTGCCTCGTCCTCAGTTCCATCTATGGCATTTGAAATGCCACACTTCTTAAATGACTTGACAGCGATCTCAATCTTGATATCCCAGGATCTTTTCACCCAGATACAAACTTTTCCGATAGTTGGTTTCTTCACTCTTCCTGCTGGTGTCAAATTGTCCCCAGAAGACTTCATCCATTGGTTCCATTCGTCTCTCATGTCAGCTTTGAAGGGTTTGTTAATGCTGACATCAAGTGGTTGGAGCTGGGATGTCAAGCCTCCAAGTATGACGGCAAGTTTTGTTTTTTGCTCTGCAGCAATCTTCTTTGTATTTTTTGTTATGTGTGCCTTGAACTGATCAAGCACCACTAGGGCAGGTTTGCATAAGAGCCCACCTGGTCTCCTGCTCCAAACTTTCTCAAACCAGATCTTCATCTTCATCCCATCCTGATCCATCTAACCCTTGTCATGAACGTGGAAAATCACTCCTCGAGGAATGTCTTCTTTTGGCATTGTTTTGCATTTGAAAATCAGCATAGGAGGCAGCTTAGTTCCGTCGGCACAACAAGCTGGAACAACTGTATAATGGCTCTTTTCGTGTCCACTTGTCTTCACAGTTAGTTTTCACCCCCTTCTTATCAACAGTTCTGTTACTTGGGACATCAAATTGAAGGGGGACTTTGTCCATATTTGCAATCTGTCCCAACTCAAATTTATGTGTCTTCTGACATTGAATGACAAAACGATGAAATTCAAGGACCTTCTGCTCATAGCTTTCAGGCATCTTTTGGGCAAGTCTGGTGCATGTACGTATGCTTAGTCCATTCCGTTTCATGAACCTGAAGTACCAATTGTGTCCTCCTTTGAAATCAGTAACTTCTTTTTCATCAGCAATTCTTCTTGCCTCAAGCTGAACCATCTTTGTGGACACAGGAATTCCAATTGCCTTTTGCTCCTCAATCCATATCTTCAATTCTGTCTCTAAATCAAATTTTGCTGACTTGCCTCTAATGGCCTTCTTCTGCTGTGGCGTTTTCAATAGGGGTTTCTTCTTCTTCCCGTAGCCAGTCTCGGATTGTTTTCTCAGTTGGAGGAGGACCAAACTTACGTTCAGCAGCACGATTTCCATTCACTTTTGCAAACTGGATCACTTTTAACTTGAATTCAGCACTGCACGAAAATCTTTTCTGAGCCATTTCTGGGCAGAATGTGGCAAAACGATAACCTAATATATCGGTAACAAGTGCGAAACAATGAGTGCAAAGACAACAAGCGCGAAAAAGTGGTAAATGCAAATAAAAAAATCTACAACCACTGTATAAGACGCACGCAGTTTTTAGACCCGAAATTTTCCGAAAAAAGGTGTCTTATACATGGGAAAATACGGTATATCAAGCATGCCAAAACCTTCCTGGGATACAATCTCTCTCTCTCTCTCCCTCCCTCCTATCTGTTGGGAAAAGATGTCTATCAGGTAGTTTCTCCTTGGGGAAAAGATCTCTATCAAGTAGTTTCCAATGGCTGCATATTTAGTGAAGAATTCATACATGCAAATATTCACAGATGGCTCCAAAACTGACACCAACTTAGGTGTGCTAAGTCTTGATACCATTGTAGTATAACAATTCCCTACAGTATAGCATCTTTACAGCTCAGCTGCAAGCAGTGCGGTTAATGATAAACCAAATATGACAAATTTTCTCTGTAGTGATTTTTCACAGACTTGCTCAGTGTAATACAAGCTAAACAATGTGCTCAAAAAAAACTAATCATCCAATCCTAAGGAAAATTCAAATTATACTAACCAAACTCATCAGGCAGAAATAAAACACAATGTTTTGTTGGTTCCTGGACACATGGGAATTGAAGCTGATTATGCAGCAAAAACAGCAACAAGCCCCATAAATTCAACCTTTAAAGTGCCACGTGCAGACTATAAGAACAACATTCAGGTCAACAGCAAGTGGCAGAAGATATGGAGCATTTAAATTAAGCAAGAACTAAAGCAGTGGCAGTCCAGTGAGAGAATGGTCAAAAAGGAAGAAATAACTTTTGCCAAACTAAGGATAGGACACATGTATCTTATGCATTCTCATTTACTTACAATTGAAAAACCACCTGTGTGATTTGGCCACTGCAACATTTAGACATTTGTTACTAGACTTTTCCTTCTTTATAAATGAAGACAAATAGCTTTTAAGTCCAAAACCAAAGTTCAAGACACTCCTATATTGAAATGCTCCTTGGGTGATGGAATGATATACCAAAAGTCTTCCACTATCTGAAATTAATAGGTTATTGTAATCAGATATAGCAAAGGACATGTTTTGCAGTAAATTAATGATAAACCAAATCTTTTTAATGGATGCAACTGAATCAGATTTCTTTCTTTAGTATTTTTTGTCAGCAGCCTGTCAATTTCCATTATTCCAGTCTTCCTCTATTAAAAGAGCTAAGATTAATTTGAGTTTTTGCTTGTCTGCAGTATAAGTTATAATTATTTCTCCAGGTATGCTCTGTTTTCATCACTAATTTCATGAATTTAAATTGTGTTTGAAGGAGGGAAGTGGATATGAGAGGAAGGTAACTAGATACATGAGAATTGAAGGGTGGCAAAATAGTACTATGTATTTGCACACACACACACACACACACACACACACACACACACACACACACACACACACACACACACACACACACACACACACACACAAGGCGTCTCCGTAGCCAGGTGGGAAGGAGCAGCAATGCGTAGCACACGCTTCTTGATTAGACCGGGGTTCGAGCCCGTCACCACCAAATACGGAGGATGCGGGAAGGTCAGGGAATGACCACCGCATATCCCCGGAGCAATATGGCCTTAGTTGCTAATGCTCCTAAAAACCAATTAACAACAACAACACACACACACACACACACTGCTTAATGTTTGTAATCACAGATAACATTCTTTTAATGTTATCACTTTTATGTAGATGTATACTAATAGAAAAAATTTCAGGTTTTCTTATTGTTTTTTTTTGTTGTTGTTGTATTGCAGTTTGCACATGTACAGTGGAAGTGATCGTGTAACATCCCCAATTTGTCCTTGAACTCTAACATGTTGCATGGCTAGTTACCGATGCTGCATTGTACAGTTCATATGGTTATCAGTGTCATTACTCCACAAATGAACATACTCTATCAGTATTCCTACCAGTCTGACTGTTTTACAATAGAGCATTAATTCTTTTCCAATTCTTGACTTTAATGCTTTCTCTGTTTTTAATGGTTTTAGGGATTTACAGAAACACCGCATTTCATTTTTGTTGATGATTTTCTCAAAGCAATAGTGGGTAGTCAAATTGAAGTATTTTATACAACGTAGCCGTAAAAAGCAGCTAAACAATGTTAAGGTGAAAAATAGATTGGGTAAAGTTAGAAAACAGTGTCCCGCTATTGCGTTCGGTAGACTAATGGCTCACAGGACATAAGAAGTAGTGGCTAGTAAAGCAGAAAGATGAATGAAGTAGAGATAAGTAGTTGGGCTTGGGTAGTTCGGGGTTGCAAACCTGTTCCTATAGTTAGGACCCTGAACGAAGGTCTGGGAGTGAGTGCATCATGTATTTAAGGTCAGATGTGTGAAAAATGAAAGTTAAAATTAAATATGATTACAATATATACATGTTTAATACAGTGTGTTAGGCCAATTGGTCGGTACAAGTTTTCTAGACTACTTATCTCTACTTCATTCATCTTTCTGCTTTACTAACCACTACTTCTTATGTCCTGTGAGCCATTAGTCTACCGAACGCAATAGCGGGACACTACTTTCTAATTTTACCCAATCTATTTTTCACCTTAACATTGTTTAGCTGCTTTTTATGGCTACTTTGTCAGCTATTATATTTCTTAACTATCCTGGGCAGTTTGGACATCATGAATTTAACCTAGCTCATCATCACCACCCATTTCATTTCAATCTATACAGACACCATAACAAAAAAAAAAAAAAATTATTATTATTTATTTATTTTCTTTTTCACACCTAATGCTAGGACCCACACATAAATATACCAGCACCCCGCCAGCTTGGTCTTTTGGTCAGTTTTACAAAGTAACGGTAAGTCCCTTTTTTCCTGTCTATACCGATATTCCTTGCCGACCGGGCTAGCCGGGTGGGTAAAGTACCTGCCCGGCAATCCAAAGGTCGCGGGTTCGATTCCCGCCTCGGGCTTGGATCAAAGTACTGCAAAAACCTTGGGAGGTGCAATATGGCCACAGAAGCCGATGCGCCAACAACTACCAAATCAAAATCAAATCACCGATATTCCTTACTTTAGTCTATCCAGTTTTTTCAATTCTTTTCGCTTGCTTCTGTAAGGTCATCTATGATCTGTATGCACAACACATTATAACCACTTTTATTGGCACATTCCCTTATAATCTTACTGCAAAATTCAAAACCTAAATTTGCCCTCGTAACACGTGGCAACCATACACGTGCATCATAGCATACAAAGCATGTCAGAAACAGAAGCAAGAACATTGCTGTCTTTTTCATAATTTCGGTGGATGACACTGAAATTGTGAAAGACACCATAATGTTATTTCATCTTGGTCGCTTTTTCAATTCTTATCTTTATTTTAATTTCCGGTCCATTTCTTCCTCTTTTTCATACCATATATCGCTCCCAGTGTATACCATATATTCATTAGATTTAATTCAATAAAATCTCCTTCACGCATTCTACTTACAATATTTTATACATAAAATTTTATATACATATGCAAATTGTGTTATCTGTTTTACTTTACAGTTATATCTTGTTTATACTTCACTGTAACCCAGTTGATGTTTAGGCTAAAGTCCTGTTGTTGACTGACCTTAGAAACATTCTGATGAAGATTCTTCATATTTTCTCCTTTCTAGGATTTAAAAGTATAAATGCTATGTGCCAGCTGTGTGGGACTGAGTCTAATCCTGTCAACTTTGTTATGCTGGACATCACCATGGTGTCACATGATGCAGAGAGTGTGCCCACTGTAGGAGAGTTATGGCACCAAGGTTGATAGACAAGGCCCAGTCTGTCAATTTAGATGTTACTACTTCCCTGAGTTTTCATTGGATGTTACCACAACCTCCATTGCATTTGGAAATATAGGGCATGCCATAGCCATTCGATTGGTTATGACCCTCTCTACTGGTCTTTCTCAGATTGAACAGAAAATATCAAAGCTCCAAGACAGGAAAACTTGCTGCAAGTTTTAATGTCAGCTCGATGTAAAATCTCTTTATCCGTAACCATACGCATTAAGTGATTAAACAGTTCACTAATTATTCTTTTCAGACAGTTTATCATGATATTTTTCCTAGCAAAACTGAATTTGCTTATGTCAACTAATTAATGGTTTGAAGGTTTTACATCAAGGAAGCTACTGCTACATATCAGTACAAAGTTCTTGTTACATACTGAAGAATAGATCATGGCTTACTGTGTTGGTTTGGACCATTTTGTTATTATTTATTCCCTACTTATAGTGTTCATTCAGCAAATGAATATTTAAGCAAAAGTTAAATATTGATTGCTTTGTAATACCAAAATTTTCAAAATTATTGGTAAAATGTTTCCATTTTTAATAACTGATTAAACTCAAAATAATTAGTGCAGTTACATTGCAGCTTTTTTTTTTTTTTTTTTATTTGGTTTTTAGGAACCCAGGCAAGAAGAGCTCTCCAAATTAGAGAAAAGATCCAAAAAGAAACATTCAAAGAATGCTGATATTGAAAACAATGATGTATTACAGAGAGTTAACCCACAAATAGGCTATACCGAAGAAAATCACAAAGAAAAGTCTCCAGTTTTAGAAATAAAGAAAAAAGAGCATAAACATAAACTCCAATCTCCAGCTGAAGATCAGAAAAGGAGGAAAATGAAAAAGAGTGGATCAGAAAGTAGTGAAGTAAGTGTCAAAGTGCTTTCTTTATTTTATATATACCATGGTTAGTAAAATATCTTTTCAGTGGGGGAAACCTTGAATTGGTGCTGCTACAGGTATAAGAGTGCAATCTAACTACCTGTAGTAGACTAGAGGTAGTCAGATTGCACTCTTATATTTGTAGAAGTACTGACTATAAGTATGGTAGCACAAAAAATGTAAGTCACAAAGTTCAAGGACATCAACAGTTTAGTAGAATTCTCAGTCACTGCACCTGCAGTAGTCATGGCATGACTACTCTTTGAACAGCAGTGAACCACATTTGGCCATGTTTAAGTCTTTGGGTTTGGTGTGTTCATGAATGGTCTATTGCAGGAGTAGTGATTGTGGACCTCTATTGAACTGTTGATACTCTTAACTTTGCAAGTAACTTTTGATGTGAAAACATCTTACTACTATGCTAACTCAAGTCACTAACATTGATTCAGTAGAGTAAGTAGCGGGCATGAGAATAAAAAATTACATTGTTCATACTAAGAGACAGAAATGACATTATTTCCTAAATGATGCTAACTCAGTCACTGTGCTTCCGTAGCTGAGGGGCAGGAGTGCAGTAGCACATGCTCTTTGAGTAGACCTGGGTTCAAGCCCCTGACTGCTAAATATGGTCGATCTGCCAACCCGCACTGGACCAGCGTGGCAGATTGTGGTCCATTTCCCTCAACATGAATTGTTGAAGAGGCTTCCATCCTGCAGTGGGTTGATAATGGCTGTAGTTTACTTTCCCCCCCCCCCTTTTTAACTACATTTTTGAACTGAAGCAAAAACAATTGGTAACGAAATTTTCTTACAGAAATAAAGCAAATAACATCACTTCTTGAACAGTGCTAATTATGCTAACTCGGTCACTAACATTGATTCAGTAGAGTAAGTAGCAGGTGTGAGAATAAAACATTACATCATTCATACTAAGAGACGGAAATGATGTTACTTCCTAAATGACGCTAACTCAGTCACTGATGTTGACTCAGTAGAGTAAGTAGTGGATAGTAATATAATGCAAGAATAAAAGGTTAACCTGATCTGGCCCAACCTAGGCCAAGCCCGAATTTGTTTTTCAAATTCATTACCCATACCCGAACCGATTTTTATCCTGGCCCCACTGAAGCTTTTTATATAAAATATATAAAATTGCCAGCATTAGTTTCTGAAGTTTCATAATAATAAAGAAACAAACTTTCAGATTCAAAATTCAATATTAATAATTATATAACAATAATAGTTATCCAAAATAATTATCAATATTAATTATAAAATAAGAAAATAATAAATTTTCAATTTAACAAACTTAATATAATTCCAAAACGAATATCGATATCCACCTCTACCAGCCACCTTCTCTTCACTTGCGCTTTATTGAAAATTGATGTGCAGAAATAAAATAGTCAACACTGTTGCTGCTTTCGACACTCTTGCACTGCTGGCAAGTTATTTCCACAGAAGAGTGCAAATTTAGGTGGATTCTGGAGACTGCAAAGTGTGCCTTATTGGGCAATTAAAAGTGTGTACAGACAAAATACACATTTTTTCTAAAAAACCTTTAAAAAAATAAAAAAAAAAATATATATATATATATATATGTGTGTGTGTGTGTGTGTGTGTAAGAAATAGCCCGAAATGTTTGAAATTACAGTTCCTTTCAATTATTAGTACCTGAGCTGATCCCGAACATCGTTCGTGTTACCTGGTGTGTGGGTCGGGCCAGATCCCTGTCCATGCAGACCTCTAGTATATGAAGTGCTACCCAAATGTTTCCCGAAATTTCAATGTTGCACAGGAACTACGTCTAGTACGGACTTGTGGTGCGAGGTAACACTGCATGTATCCTTTGTGAATCAGTGTTCCACGTGGCATCGGGCTGGATAGAGTCATTGAATATTTATGCGCAGTTCTTTGGTGGTGTGTGTTGTGTAGTTTGCGATGGCTGATGTGATAGAACAACATTCTTGAATCAAGTTTTGTTTCCTTCTTAACAATACAGCAACAGAAACCCATCAGTTGAAAAAAGCTTTTGGTCACAATGCTTTATGTCCGATGCAGACCTACTATTGGTTTAACCGTTTTAAAAACAGTCGAATGTCGGTTGATGACGACGATTGCTCTGGGTACCCATCACTGAGCACCACCCCAGAAAATGTCGCAAAAGCTCAGGCGGCGGTCCATGAAGACTGCTGGCGGACCATCCACAACATTTGTGGCATTGTAGGACTATTGTGCGACACGTGTCAGCAGATTTATTTGTCAGACGAGTTGAACATGATAAGGATTGCGGCCAAATTGATGCCACGGATACTGAGTGATACTAACATCACATAGAAGTTAGCAGAGATCTTCAAGAATGGGCCAGGAGTGATCAAAACTTCATTTCTCTACGGTCATCACTGGTGACGAGAGTTGGGTATATGAGTATGACCCAGAAACTAAGCATCGATCATCACAGTGGAAGAGCCCACCTTCACCCCAACCAAAGGAAGCCCGACAAGTGAGGAGCAAGTGAAGTCTATGCTTATTTGTTTTTTGGATGTTGGCAGGATTATCCATAAGGAAGTCATCCCTCCTGGTCAGACTGTCAACACAAAGTTCTACTGCAATGTCCTGACGTACTTAAGGGAAGCTGTCAGGAAGAAATGTCCAGAGAAGTGGTGCACAAAGAACTGGGTCCTTCATAATGACAATGTGCCAGCCCACACGTCTCTCGCTGGGGGGGCAGTTTTTGGCATCAAATATGACAATCACCCCTCCCCCCACATTATTTCCAGACTTGTCCCCCTGCGACTTCTTTCCTCTTCCCAAGAATAAAAATTAAGCTGAAGGGTTGAAGATTTAACAGCGTAGAGGATATCCAAACCAAATTGCAGGTGGTGCTGAACACTATGACAGGATTTTCTGGACACATTCAAATCATGGGAAAAGGGCTGGGATCTGCGTTTATGCTCTCAAGGACTACTTCGAAGGTGACAGCAAATAACGCATAGAGAGCGAGTGTAATTTATTTTATAAATACATTTTGGAAACTTTAGGGTAGCACCTCGTATAGTATACAGTTAGTAGTTATACTGTATGGTATAACTATTAACTATATAGTATATGGTTAAATATACTTTGTAGTATATAGTACACTGAGTGGACAGAAATCATGGGATACCTATCTAGTAATGGGTAGGCCCACCTTTCACCTGGATAAGGGCAGTCACATGGCAAGGCATTGAGTCCAGTAGTTCACGAAAATGTTCCACAGGTATTTCCATCCATTCTTGCTGCACCGCTATCCATAATTCCATCACATTCCTGGGTGGAGCATCCAAACCTCGAACAGACCTTTCTACAGCATCCCAAAGATGCTCCACAAGGTTCTTCTCTGGTGAATGGGGAGGCCATTTCATGGTGGTAAAATCTGTGGAATACTCCTCGAACCATGTTCAACTCACCATGGCTCTGTAGGGGGGTGCATTGTCCTGCTGGAAGAGTCCATTGCCCTGTGGGTGAACGATGACCATGAAGGGATGCAGATAGTCTGCAAGGATGAACACATAACCTGGACCATTCAGAAATGCGTCTAGAAGTACCAGAGGTCCCAACGTGTGCTAGTTGAACATACCCAGGACCATTACCAACCATCTACCTGCCTGAACAGTTCCTTGTTGACATGATGGGTGCATATCTTTGTGAGCTTTTCGCTAGATATGCACCCTCCCATCTGCTCGAAATAACTGGAAATGGGACTCATCGGACCAGGTGACCTGTCTCCAAGGTCCAGTGCCGATGTTCTTTCACCCAGTTGAGGCATAGTATTGTGTCGTATATGGTGTTAGCAATGGGACTCTGGTGGGTTGGCAACTCTCATAACCTTTTGCAGCTAATGATCGCCTGATGGTCTTGGTGGAGGTGTTTCTGGCACCTCCCTCATTGAAATCAGTGGAGATTTGTGCCACTGTCGCTCTAGTTGGCTGAAACAATGCGAGACAGGCACTGATGGGCATGTTAATCCGCTACCTTTCTCTGCTCACAGCGCTGTCCATGATGAGATGTCATTCCAGAAATGGCGTATTCCTGATACACTCTTGATACTGTGGAATGGGGATAGTGCAATTTCTGTCCCACCTCCGTGATAGTGACCAATGCGTCAGGCGCCCACTACATCGGCGCCTCCGTAGCCAGGTGGGAAGGAGCAGCAGTGCATAGCACACACTTCTTGATTAGACCCGGGTTCTAGCCCGTCACCACCAAATACAGAGGATGCGGAAAGGTGAGGGAATGACCACCACATATTCCCGGAGCAATATGGCCTTAGTTGCTAATGCTCCAAATAACAAACAAAACCCACTACATCCCTCTTTCAAAGATGGTTAACTCATGACATTTATCCATACTGACATTGAATTACCATCTATGTGAATGCAGTGTACCTATATACCTGCCAAGCTGTGGGTTCGTCCACTAGCGAGAGGGGTGACAGAGTCACGTTTCCCAGGAACCAGGTATCTGTCCTTTGTGTAGTATATAGTTAACTATGAATGTAGTAGTATACGGTTAGTAGTTATACTCCTAAAACTAGTAATGTATAGTATATACTTTTTAATACTAACATTAAGTTTATAGTTGACTAGGAGTATAATGTTAGTAGTGATAATTACTAACATTAACTGGTTAATAATTAACTGCTAACTATTACTGGTTAATTTTATTATTAATAACTACTAACAGCAAATAGGAGGAGTATTCACTGGATCGTTAGCAGTAGTTAGTGGTAATAATAGTTAATATTTTAAATACTGTATACAGCAATACCCCGCTTAGCACGGCTTCAAACAGCACAGGTTTCACTATAACACAGTTTTCAATTCAGTTCAAGTCAAAAATTTACTGTACATATTAAAACTCATTCAATAGCCTAGACACCTACTCGTACTCTACATATATGCTGCATTGTCATAGTCTAGGTGTGTGTACATATATGTAGTTTGTGTGTGGTGTGTTCTTTGTGCATTAGTTAGTATGTACATATTACAGTATTAATTAAGCTATGCACATAAGCCTACATTTATTTTTATTTTGCTAACCTGTGGAAAATATTCTTTCAATTTTCACGTATCATTTAATTTATTTTGGTAATTGGTATGGGTAGTAAAGCATAAATTTGTGCTTTATACCTTTACTTTTATAGCCTATGGATAATATTCCTTCTATTTTCGCTTATTAGAATCACTGTTTAATAGAATTAAAATTCAATTCCCAAACACGATGACAATGACGGCACTTACCACATATTGTATAGTGAACGGTATTTTATTATGGAGAGTCCATCGTAAAGTGAGTTGATTGTACAGTGAACCAATCATAAAGCGGGTATCCACTGTATATGGTTATAATATACTATATAGTATATGATTAGTAGTTATAGTATATAGTAGTATATGTTTAGTAGTTATACTCCTAAAACTATTAACATATAGTATATAGTTTTTACTAACATTAACTGGTTAATGGTTAACTGTTAACTATTACCGTTAAAAAAGGATTTTTAACACTTGATTATGGATGACATTCGATGTTCCACCGGTGAGTAGCATGTTCACACCCGCTACTTACTCTATCGAATAAATGTTAGTGACTGCATTAGCGAAGTGACGTAATTTGCATCATTTCCATTTCACATTTTTGTCAAATATGTTTTCACATAAAATATCTTTTGTGTGTACAGGATACATGTGCACTATTTTTTTTTTTTATATTATCCTTTTTTAAATTATTTATCTTATTAAGTAGAGTTGCTATTTCAAGATGTGCCTACTGGAACACTGCAGCCTATCTTATCAAACAGCTCACAATCTTTTTCCTTCTATACACCTGTAACACCATGGGTTCCTGAGATTACCCCCCTGGAAAAGGACTAGTTATTACCCCCATGCAGAAGTAAAGTAGGACCCCATTTTTTTTTTAATTTTAGGATGTACCTTCCGGAATGTTTATTTGAAATAACAGGTTTTGTAACTTAATTAAATTTTAGTTGTAGCTGTATTTTTAGTTTTCATTTATGTGCTTATATTATTTTGTTAGGAAGTGGATTCTGAAACAGATGCAGTTAAAAAGAAGAAGAAGAAGCATAAGAAGCACAAGAAGCACAAGAAACATAAAAAACATAAGAAGATGCGAAAGGAAGAGGTATGTATGTACGTATATATATTTTTTATTATAAATTTAGAAAAAAATTAGAAATATTATTTATATATTACTTGTTGATACTATGTGGCTAGATACAAGACAGTTACATCCAACAGAGACAAATATAATATTACACACACACACACACACACACACACACACACACACGAAGTTGCATAAATTGGATTGCATGGGAGATATTTGAGTGCTGAATCAGTGGCTGGCTAAGAGACAGATGGAGAGTGGTAGTGTTGGGCATTCTTTGGAGTGAACTGGAGTAGCAAGTGAGGATCCTCTGGGATTGGAGCCAGGGTTGCTGCTTCCCCCCCCCCCTCTTTCTTTTCTGGTCTTCCTTAATGGCAATAATGGGGGTAAAAGGGTGGCTGTCAGGGTTTGTTAATGGTATGGAGGTGGGGGGTGGCTCGTGACCAAAACTAAACACAGCAATAAAGTAGAGACTGAGGAGGGGTCATACAGATGGATGGATCAGTTTGATAGGTAGAAAGTTGATGAAGTAGCATGAACAGGCAACCAGGAAGCTTTATGGTATTCTGTCAGTGCTTTATCAGACCTTTTCCACATCATTGTAGAGGATGATGGTATGACCACACTTAGAATGTTGTATTTGGGTCTAGAAGTCACAAAAAAAAAGTGATGCAAATTCTGTTTTATTGGTTCTTAATGAATAATTTCAGGGGGTAGAGGAGACTTTTTGAATTGCATATACAAGATACTGCTAAATTTTAGGCATTATTTCACAATTCAATAGAGACTGAAAAAATTTTAATACTAAAGAAATTACTTGGAAAGAAGTGAATAACAGTGGAGGGGAGGGATTAAGGTGAAGTCAGAGAAAAATATGCACCATGTATGTCTGCATTCCAATTACAAAATTTGTTTTCCTCACCATGCTGGCACAATTATTGTACCACCATCTATTTACATTTAATATAAACAGGTTGAAAAGCCAAATCCATGTTTATTGTTTATATTCAGTTGTTAAATGCAGGTGGTCTCTCTCTCTCTCTCTCTCTCTCTCTCTCTCTCTCTCTCTCTCTCTCTCTCTCTCTCTCTCTCTCAATTATTGTACCACCACCTATTTACATTTAATATAAACAGGTTTAAAAGCTAAATCCATGTTTATTGTTTATATTCAGTTGTTAAATGCAGGTGGTGTTTCTCTCTCTAGTTGAAATTTGATTTTCCACCATGCTGGCTCAATTTAACAAAACCTCTCTTTAACGAACTTCCATGTAGCGAATTTTTCTATGTAGCAAATTTTTTTGATTTCCTCTTGGTTGTTACATTGAAAATAGTTTCTGTAATGAAGAAATAATGAAGTTTCTGTAATAATGAAGAAAATTTCCATATAGCGAACTGATTTTGAGAGACCCAGGTACGCATTGTTCGCACTCTGGCCTTTGGGCAATAGAGCTAATGCTGTAGAAAGCACGAATTAAGAGCTAAAACATTTTACAATTTAGTAGTGCCCATAAAACCCTGCAGGAGGAAAATGGCCAACCACAGTGCGGGATAGAAAAACACGGAAGGTTTTGAGAGATGCCTTTGCCCAGCAGTGGGTCGTCAGCAATGTCTAAAAAGAAGTAGTAAAACCTATACATCTTTTACTCTACTGTACCGAGAAGTTGCGCTGGTCAACTGCTATGTGTCCACAGCCATTGGCAAAGATTAAGGCAATATTCTCCATGTGGACATTGGGACTGATCAACCTATCTTCTACCATAAGCACTCTATGACCATTCTAAAAAACTATGTTTCGATTTTCAAATTGTATGAGGAAACAGGACCCAGTTGGAAGCTTGCGAAATTATGCCTCTATGAAGATGTAGATGAAGCAATTTTTAAGTGGATAAAGTTGATTTGAGACCAAAATGTGCCGATATCAGGGCCATTAATAAAAGAAAAGGCTATGGAGTGTGCATCTTTTGTGGGGCATAAAACATTCCAAGCCAATTCTAGTTGACTGGACAAATTTAAAGAGTGCTATGGCTTACTCGAAAAGTTATATCTGATGAAAGTGGAATTGCAATTGAAGAACACTATACCCATTGGAAAGAAATAGTTTTGAAAAAAGAATTTTGAACTGTGGATTTTAAATTTCGATAGAAAGATGACGAAAGTAAACAGAAAAATTGCGTTGATTGTCGACAATTGCCCTGCCCACCTTCACTCGGTAATTTTCGAAAATTACAAGTGTGAAGCTTGTTTTCTTCCCTCCAAATACCTCGTTGAAACCGTAGACAATGGGCCAAGGATTTGAAAATGCACTACCAAAGGTGCATACTGAAAAAAATTATACCGAGAATAGAAACCAACCAAACCTACCTATAGATTGTTATAGATTTGCGGATGTGCATATCAGAGTTGGCAAGAGAGTGTGTAGTCAAGATGTGATGGAAACAATGATTTCTCAAAAGCAAGTTTTGCTAAAATGCCAATTAACAGCAATGAGAGGGATGAACTACTACCAGACATCGAGAAACCTTGGGAATAACTCCAAGTGAGAGGTTTGATTTTTTTTTTTTTTTTTTTTTTTTTAGGAGCATTAGCAACTAAGGCCATATTGCTCCGGGGATATGCGGTGGTCATTCCCTGACCTTTCCGCTGCCTCCGTATTTGGTGGGCACGGGCTCGAACCCCGATCTAATCAAGAAGCGTGTGCTACACACTGTTGCTCCTGGCTACGGAGGCACCTGAGAGGTAGATCAGTGGAGAAATTGTTCTTGACAAATTTTTAGGAGTTGATAATGATGTCATAGTAGCTAAATATCTGAGTGACTCCAGCATTGAGCGTATTTAAAGAACTAGTAACAATATCGACGATGATGAGTTGGATGAAAATGAGGGCAATAGCAAAATTACTCCCTTACTTCCCCCCTTTCAAACAAAAAATGTTGGCAGCATTTGAAACTTTGCATCTAAGCGTTTAGTGGGAAGAAAATGTAACAGAAAATACATTTGTGTTTAAACAAATGCAAACATTTTTATGAACAGTGTACAGTAGAATCTAGTGAACAAAAAATAACCAAATATTTTACGAAATAATTCTTAAAATTGTACTAGTGCGTGTCATGTAAATAGTCATTTCTTTAATATTTATATATTAATAAATTAACTGTTTTAAAATGTTAGAAGATTTATTCATTCTCACTTATTTCTGATTTATTTCCCATCTTTTACTATATTTCTGAATTTACAGTATTTTTCACTGTTGAAAAGGTCATATTTCTTTATAACAAAATTTCTATTTAATGAATTTTTTCAAGGGAACGATCGATTTCATTATATATAGGTCCAACTTTCAATTTTAACAGCAGGCAGTGTTTCCTTACCCCCCCCCCCCAAGTCCAAATGTCTCGACTAGTGCAACTGTTGGTGTTTTTGATTATGAAATATATTTTCCCAGTCAGCTGGCTCAGTTACTGTACTGCCATCTATTTATGCTTCATATAAACAATCTTAAAAACTAAATCGATGATAAGGTGGTAGATGACTTTCATCAACCGGTGAAATACCACCACTTTGCTTCTTGTAGGCTTGAAGTGGTGAAACCCATGTTTAGTCTCTAGAGCAAAGTTTCCGGCCTCCCCCTCCCCCATACTTCTCCTTCAACCCATGCACGGTACTAAGTACTATAGATTTTGATACCTTTCATGTTTGGGGTTTTCATAAAAAAAAAAAAAAAAAAAAAAATTCAATAGCTAATGGCAGCCAGTGTTTTTTTTTTTTTTTTTTTTCCTCCCCCAGTATAGAGGTCACAAAGTAACTTATACAAAATATTTAGACATGCTGTCAAGAGCTAATAAAGACATTTCTGATGGCAAAATTGTGTGACTTTTCTAAAAAAATTGAGGAGGGGGACTTACAACTAATTATTTTACAAATAGGATAGTTTCCAACTGTTACATATGGTGTGACTGGGTTTGGGTTTCACTAAATGAACTAAAGGAGTCTTTTGGAGTTATCAACATGGGACAATATGAAAAAAACTGATGTGAAGAATGGACAGACACAATTAAATTTTTCAAGAATGTACTTAGCGGGAAGATATTTCTGCACATATTTTGGATTTTGCATCTCTGTCCACCCACAAAGGAGAAACAAGGAATTCAAAGTAGGGACTGTAAAGTAAAAAACATTGTCAACTATCTGAATGGAAGGTTTTGTGAATATTTTCTTCCAGGGAGAAATATTGCATTCCAGAATTTTAAACTTTTTTTTTCCCTCACGTTGCTTTATATATTATTATATGCAATAGCTTGTGTAAACCCAAAAATAAGTAATTTTTGGAAGAAACAGCCAAGTTTATTGTTCAGGGATGTAGGTTCTCTCAATGCATTGACAACAGACAACAGTGACAACCATCCTCATATGGCTAATCTTACTCAATATATTGACTGATATGGAGTGAAGCACTCCTTATCAACCTTTTAGCTCTGATTCATCATCCTCTGGGTTCCATCTGTTTGCACTGCTGAAAGAGCATTTAAGAGGCAAGAAATTCTGGTTGAATGATCAAGTGAAAAATGTGGTCTTAAAATGGTGTTGAGTTAGAGATTTGTTCCCAGCAAATATTCATATTTATCTCCACCTGCAAATGTCATTGGGAGAACCACTTTGAAGAATGATCACTTATAAAAATGTTACTTGTACACTATTTCTTTTAGAAAAAAACTTAGAATATTTGATCAAACCTTGTAATGATCATAATTTTTCAAATTCAAATTATGATCGTGATATAAGGTTTGATCAAAATTCCATTTATTTAAGATTTTATTAAAATTCACATACTGAATTTTTTTAAAAAAATGCTAATTTTGGGATTAGAAGAGTTCAAAAGTAAGAAACCTGAGTAAAAACTAGCTTGAAATTGGACACATAACAGAGAAAGAGACAGTATATTAGGCTGTGCAAGGTACTTGATGTATCTAGAAGACTGAACTCTACTCAAAAAGAATTCTGATTCTCGACCCTTGACTGTAATAAAAGAAAACTGTTCATTTTGTGAGTAATAGAATGTTCAGGTTTTTAAGTTCAACAGTTAAACATCTAGAATTCTGTATCTGGTTGTTGTTGTTGTTGTTTGGTTTCTAGGAGCATTAGCAACAAAGGCCATATTGCTCGGGGATATGCAGTGGTCATTCCTTGACCTTTCTGCATCTTCCGTATTTGGCGGTCACCCTCTGTATCTGGTGCTATTATTATGTTTAAAGCAAATGGCCTTAAGCTAATAAAACAACTATCCAAGGATATTTCTTATTGAGATTTGCTATTCCAGTATAGAACCAAATGATAATTAAATTTTCTATATTTTGATCCTTGTTTTTAATTAAGTGATGCATTAATTTTTATTATACACCATGTTATATAAGTGCTGTAAAAAGAAAAGTATGCCAAATGAAAAGACTATTTCATTTAAAAGAATTCAAAGTTTTCCTGCAATGATTGATAGGTTTCCATGTGGGCGCCATTTGTATTCCAAAGGAGGTTGAAACTATATTAAATATATGCCAGTGGTTGTGCAGCAGCTGTGTTGTTGCATACAATTTGAACTTTTTTAAGAATTCACAATTTGAATTTTAAACCAAAAAGTGTTGTTATCTGGAAATTCTCTAACTGGCTCCAATATGGAGAATGCCATCTTGCAATAAAATAATTTCACGATCGAATGTTCAGTTGCAGATATTCAATCGTGAATCTAGAATACACAGACAATTAGCAGTATTTGCTGCCTTCTTGTGAAAGAAGAATGAACCATTCACCTGATGGAAATTTACATACCATATCTTTAAATTTGGACTAATCCCCCCTCAACCTCTTGAACAATGCGTGGGTTTTCAGTGCCCCAAATTCTTCAGTTGTACTTATTTACCATACTACACCCATGAAAAGCTGACTGCCATTAAAAGTAACACTGATTGTCCCAGTTGCCATTGTTGTTTTCAGTCATCCTGAGCATGTTCACAAATGTTATGGTACAGTTGGTCTGGCATGATAAGTCAGTTTCCTTCGGATGCACTGAAAGGTTTCAAAAATCCTATGAACTGTCCCAGCCTTGGTGCGAGGCCTGCCTGTTCATTTCATGCAGAATATTAACCTGTTTCTTGAAACCTTTTCCATCACTTTCTTTTAGGTGGTTGAAAAAACTCCATATTTTTCCTATTTTCTCTCCACTCTTTCCAAAGTAATAGCTTTGCACTTTAATGACATTTAAACTTGCAATATCACATCGCACACTTTTTTTGTAATGATGATGCCATTTTGAGATTGCACCCTTTTAGCCCCACATCTAGCAGCTATATTATTTCCAGGTGCATGAAACTTCTTGAGTTTTATTTTCAAATAAAATGAACCAGTTCTTTTTATATGAGGTACTTTTCTTGTTGCTCATTCACCATAATAAGACAATTGATTCTGTCTTTCAATCTGTCACAGTACTTTTTCCCCCTTTACTATTAGAAACTCTGATTTTTAATTTATATATGCTGTTTCATTAGCACATGCATCATATATTTATGCTGAATATACTAAAAATTAATAGAACAATTTCTGTTTGTGAACCTTGTTATTCATCAGCTTAATTATGGGATAATCTGTAATGCAAGGATTAAACTCCAGACAGCACAAATACTGATTAATCACGACTAATTTGAAATATTGCAACAGTGGATACACAGTTCTTGTATTGGATATTACACTACAAGCAGTACAAAGCCAGTCATCATCAAGTTACTGTCACAAAATGCATCACTTCTCAAGAAACAAAAATGCAGTATCTGACATAAATTAACATACGCCAGAAGCAGTTTTAGCATAAATTTCACAAAAGTAATGATAAAATTTAATAAAGAAACACTATATATAATTACATAGTTCTACTGCTCCTTAACCTTTCAAACAGAAAGGGCAAATTGGTGAGATTATATTATAGATTACCAACTAAATCTGTAATTTCTGAAAGCATTACACATGAGGATTTGTCAGACTACCCCAGTGAACAATTGGAGGTGTCTACTGGCATATACAGTAAACCAATCTGATAGTCTATCGATTTTTTTTTTTTTTTTTTTTTTAAATGAAAACCCCAAATGCAAAAAGTATTAAAACCTAAAGTACTTAGTACTGTGCATAGGTTGAAGGTTGAGAAGATACTTGTTGACATTAGACCTGAATTTCTGTAGATTATAATTTTCAGAAAATACATGTGAGGAGATGTTGTTCCAGACAGAGGAAGTTGAAGGAATTAATGAGAAGAAGAAGAAAAGTTTGTTGTGTGAGTTTGAAGTTGGACAGTAAAGGGATACTGACTGGTTGTGGCATGTGTTTGGACTGGTTTGAAAGAGAAAAAAAGCAGGAATTATAGCATTACTAGTGGCAAGTGATACAAGAAAGCAAGTTTATACAGCATCAGCCAAAAAAAAAAAAAACCCATTTCACCTATTCATAGTTTGTCTAGTCCTGCCTTCAATTTATTTAAGTTATCAATCTCCACAGCAACAGACAGAAGCTTGTTCCAGCAATCAACCATCTTCTGGCTAAAGGCAAACATCCACACATCTATTCTGCAACTGTCCTTCCTCAATTTGAATTTGTGCCCTCTCATGTGTGTAGTCTGAGCAAGAGAAAGAATCCCATCAGCATTGAGCTTGCTCAATCCATTCAAAGCCTTAAACATCTCAATCAGATAACTTTGCAGGTGCCTAGTCTCCAGACACTGCAGTTTGCAGAACTGAAGCCTTTCATGGTAAGAACACCCCTTTGTTCCCCTCACCAATCTCATTGCCTTTCTGTACTCATTCTAGCAGCTTTGGGTCCTTCCTAAAATAGACCTCCAGACCTGTATGCAGTACTTAAAAATCCAGTTCAGAAGAACAGTGCTCATGAAAATATCTATAGAAAAGGCATGCAACAGAAACAGAATGTCTATGAGACAGTGTGCAGAGACTTTGTAAGAGATGGTCATTAATCTAACTGCTCTCTTTTGAATGGAGCAGGGTGGATTTGAGATTTGTACAAAGTGAATAGCTGTTTAGCAGAAGAGTAATGCGGTTGAGAGCAAAGGAGAAAACCCCAGTTTTTCAGATGCAGAAGAAGCAATATTTGTGATATGTATATGACGAGAGATTAGAAGGTGGGATAATTTCAAATAGAGATATGTGATCTTATCTAGAAATCTGAGTGTCGTCAATGATAAGCATAGCAGCAGAAGAATCCTTTTTGCAAGATATAAGGCAGGACTGAGTTTTAGAAGGATTGAAATTAACTAAGTTATCTTTGCCCCACTGGAGAATTACCTTTATGTCAGCATTTAAAGAATTGTTAGTGGATATTTGAGAAGTTGAAGCTGTTTGTGCTGGGCAAGGTGTCTGAAACTGGTAGGTGGAATGTAATGTACTATCATCAGCAAAACTATAGTTAGGATTTCCAGTTAATGAAAGAAGATCATTAATATACAAGAGGAAAAGAGTGGAGAAGTTAGAAGACAAAGTGCCATCTATCATCACCCACAGTGAGCTGTCAGAGAGATAATTGGATAACCAATTACAAAAAATAGTTGACAAACTACAAGATGAAGCTTATTTAGAAGACCTTTATGTCAAACACAATCAAAAACCTTTTGAGGTTTCAAGAGAAACTGCTTGAGTTTCACCAAACTTTTCCATTGAATTTTTCAATAGATGGGTATCATAAGCCAGTATATCACCAGTGGATTGACACTAACAGAATCCATATTGGTGATAGGTGATTAGATGGAAGGTTTCTAAATGGTTTTGGAGTTAGTGATTAATGGATTTCTCTATTACTTTAGAAAGAGTAGAAGTAAGTTCAATGAGGTGATAATTGGATAGAGGATGTCATCACTTTTTAAGAAGTGGCTGAATGTGAGCAAATTTCCAAGCAGAAGGAAAAACACCAGTGGAATAAAAAGGTGACAGAATAGAAGTAAGCTCAGGAGCACAGATTTTGAGAACAAGTGAGAAATGCCATCAGGCATAGTTATTTCTTGGCATCAATACTGTTTAAAACTTAGCATATGATAACCTTTTCCTTGATAAAGTTTTTAAAAAGCCTATACCCAGCTTTGGGAAAGTTATGTATCTATTTATAGTGTTTCTGTATTAAATATTAGAACTATCATTTCAGGTATGAAGTCTGTTCTAAAATTGCCTCTTTCATATGTTTTTAATTTATGTTGTATACTACATTTTATTTATTTATTGAGAAATAATACAATTATGATAATTGTTAATTTTGACAACAGTGCTATTGAACCGGGTTTGCCTGAGCTTGTTGTGGTGGTGGTATTTTTGTAGTTGTAACGTTTCAGATCCATTATGTTTGAATTAATATTTATGTTATCTGAGTTTGATCCTTGTGTTACCTCAGAGTATATTTCAAGTAATCTTATAATTATGCTGAATATATATATATACTGATTAGATTTAATTTTCAGACTTTAATTTTTTAGGTATCAGAATCAGGAGAGGAAAACCTAGAAGAGTTAGAGAAAAAACTTAGGGAGCGAGCATTACAGTCTCTGTCAAAAGCTCAGGCAGCACGTGACACTGGGACAGGTGACAGCAAAGAATAATTTGAAATGAACACTGAACATATTTTTATTTTTTCCCTTGTCGCGACCAGAGAGAGACTGAGAAACTGGAATTGTATAATTGTGTGTAGCACTGTGCTAAATAGGAGCCATCCATTACTCTTCTTTCTAAACATTTAGATGTTGATACTAATAAAGCTGTTTCCAAAAATTGGTTGTGAGAACTGCTTTAAAAGTGAATAATTATGTGATAATTTCTTTATTTGTGTTACTGGCTCTATGAAACTTAAGAATTTATATATGCAGTGCGGTTCTGTGAAGAAACAAATTAAGTCATCTTTTAGAAAGAAAGAAAATATGGAAGAAAATCAATGTAAGTATAAACTTTTAAATGTTTAATTTAAAAGTATCTTTCTCGCATTACTGGTTACACATCCTCTCCTCTCCCCCACCAGCTGAATTTGTGTTTTCAGTACCCTAACTGGTGAGAGGAAGAATGAAACAGTCTACATCAGTGTTTATATCACAAAAAAAATCATATTCAAATTAAAGGGTGTTCCAAAAGCCCTGTGATATAATAACAATGAAATTACTTCAGTGGGAAGTAGTAAATTTTTAATGAAGCCATTGCACATGGATTATTTTGCTATAACTGTCAACAGAAATGCAATGATTTTTGTAAGGCAAGTTTCTGAAATCGTACCTGTTTTTGCCTCTATTAAAATAAAATAAAAAATTGCCTTGTCTCCAAAGTTTTTGAATAAACTAAACCTTGTTTTGATGATATTTTTAACTATGCAGGGGGTCAGTACATAGAACTTTTATCAACAGACCACTGGGGATTGTAACTTTTGTAATAATTCGAGCTGCTGAACTCCATATTGTTCAACCACATTATATTCCTATATCATGGGACTTTTGGGACACTGTGTGTATTTAAAAAAAGTTCTATTAAATAAGAAAATAAAAATATGGTAAATTAAGTTTTGTAAACAAATATTATGTATAGTAATTCAAGATAGCACTAAGTATATGAACAATACAAAACATCACACAAAAGGTTGACAGCAGCACATTTTCTAAGTAATCTCTCTTTTTCAGCTGGAAGCAGATAATGCAGATTAAAAAAATAATTGCTTTTATAACTAGTTCAGCAAAAGAACAAGATGACTATAATCATTAGAAAAGTTTGGTTATCAGTGTTAATTGTAGGTCAGAATTACAAAAATTAAGCTTGTTGTAAGAGAATTAATTTTGTGTATTATTTTCTTCAAATAATATTGGAAATTGATACTGTTATAAATTCTTGTAACTAATAAAAAAAGCAAATGAAAAATTGCACAAGGAGAGCCATTGTTTGAGTGTAGCTGAAAAGGTAAGTTGTACATTGTTGAAGTAATGTCAGTTTTGTTTTTTTAATCAAATTCAAATCATTAGTGAAAATCAGGGTGCTGACTGAAAGTGAGACTTTGACAAATCTTTTTATTCAGCTTGCCAAGGGTTCATTTTCATTTAATGTGTAAATGAATATTTTAGGGAGATTAGCTAAAGAGATTAAAACAAAAACGAATGGTAATAGGCTCAGATGTAGATCAGAAGGAAAGTGTATTGATGGTATTAAGGAGGCATTAAGAAGGGGCTAAAATTTAAGGAAAATATAGCATGTAGCAAAATAACGAATTGAAAGGCTAATAGTCTAGAACTGGTTTTTATTATCATAGTGACCTGTATACCCACTGATTTTGAGAATGAAGGTGATGGGAAAGGAATGTCAAGGTTTCGGTATTTTGTATGGTTTTGGCTGGAATTTAACTTCATTCACAGTTTTAAAAATGTGTAAATCTACTGAAATAATCATAAGCAGTTCATTTGCATAGAACAGTTAAACCTCAGTTGCCTGGCATGTGTTGGGACGAGAATGTTAATTGCATAACGCAGGCTTGATGTAGCTGAGTGGTCGGTGAAAAATCACACACACACATTTTGAGTGGACCGTGGTTCAAGCTCACGTGACCGCCAAATATAGTTAATAATTGTATTGACTGTCAGATAATTAATATAAGCTCCTCTGGCTTAGTGGTCATGCTGGAATATGAACAAAAACACCATTATACAAGCCTAATGTTTGCAGTACTCCCATAATATTTGAATAAACTATTTAATAAATAGTTTGAGTTTGGTTACCATTTCTAATAGCATTTTTTAATGCTAAAAATGGATAGTAGTAATACAAAGAATAGCTGCTTTACTGTATACTGTAGAAGGTGTGGCTATTAAATAATAAGACTGCTGCAATAAAATAAATATGAAATATTTCATACCTTATAAGCTATCCCTTGAAAATAATTGCCTTGGGCTGGCACACACACTGTTCCATACTTTTCTTCCAAGCACAGAAATATTTCTGGAAAACACCTTTTGAAGCCCTTTTTAACACTTTTGTTACTTTTATTTGAATGTCTTAAATGGACTGAAAATGGGTTCCCTTCAGTATACTTTTCAGTTTAACGAAGAGAAGATAGTCACAGGAGGGCTATTTTTGGAAAATAGGGTATGTTCACACACAAATTTGTTATTTTGGGCAGCAACTAGCAAACAGAGAGTGTGATGAAGTATTCCAGCAATCTTTCCACAATTCAGGTCTCTTCCTTTGAATATTTTCACACAGCCTTGTCAGAACTTCAGTTTAGTACACTTTTGATCGACAGTCTGATTTGGTGGGATGCATTCAGCCATGATGATTCTTTTAATATCGAAGAAAACCAGAAGCATGGGTTTTGTTTTTGATATTTTTGGTCGGGGGATTGTTTTGTCTTCCACTGCACTGACTGTCTTAGTTTCAGTTGTACTGGAACAGCCAACTTTTATCACAAGTAATTACGGTACTTAGAAAGTCTAGAACTTCTTCAGTTTTTTCCAAAATGTCTTCACAAACTTGGAGTCTTCTCATTCTTTGATCTTCATTCAAAATTTTTGGCACCCTCTTGGCACACTTTTCTAGTGCCTAAATTTTCGGTTAATATGTTTTTTTAACTGAAAATTGATACACATTCTCTCGCTCTCTTCCTTCTAAAAATTTATTATGCCATTCAAACACAAAGTCTTAACATAGTATCTTCCCATAAACTTGACATAACCATAACATTCATGTAATAACCTTCACGATTCTTTTGTCTGTCATTTTTCGAGTATACTGCAAAAAAAAAAAAAAAATAATAATGAAAAACCTGTCTTACTGCTAAGAAAATGGGCATGTTTGAATGTGACTTGGAAGACAGGGAAGGTTCAAGGTCAATTGCTGTGTTTTTTGTTTCATAGGTGGTGCTTGGTGTGTGTAGTGGCTGTATGTGCAGTTTTATTATTTAATACCCACACCTCGTATACTAAAAAAATTTCCGCATTTCCCCCATTTCCGCATATTTTTCATTGTGGGTGAAGACATTTGGAAAATAGGGTATGCCTTCGACTCCCTTTGGTGGGAGAGCGTCCTGGAGCGTCTGCGATCGGCTAGGTGCTCCAACCACCTTTACCTTTTAATCTGCAATTATTTTGCCAATAGAACCATAATAGTCAAGGCTAAACATAGCCAAGTATCAAGATCAGTATCTAGAGGGTGCCCACAAGGCTCTATATTGGGTCCTTTTACATGGAACATGGTGCTGCAGCAGTGGCTCTCCCGATCTTTCGGTAACGTCAAAATAATAGCATATGCAGACGATCTCACTATCTTGGTAAATGGTAACTCTAGGGCCGATCTGGAAAATACCGCAAATTTTGTTCTCCGGGATCTCTACGATTGGACTATGGCCAATAAGCTTAAAATCAGCTTGTAAAAAACAAAGATGATGATTCTTGGATCAAAGTTGGATATCACTCGTCCTCCGTTGGTCAAGATCAACAACATTTGTCTCCCCATAGTTAAAGAGTACAAGGTTCTAGGAGTGGTAATTGATTCCAGTCTCAATTTTATTCCTCATTTGACAAACTTATCATCTAAAATACGTAGATTTACTGGTGCAGTTGTTAGGGTGTCCCGTGTTGAATGGGGGCTCTCCAGAAAAACTTTTAAGGATTTATTACAATGCAGTTTTCCTCCCTCTAATCACGTATGCTGCCGGTGCATGGTTTCACAGGGCACGGCTCAAACACTTCATTACAAAACTCGCCTCATTGCAGAGAACCATTTTGCAGTGTTTAGTTAAGGCATGCAGGACAGTCTCGACGCAAGCTCTGCAAGTACTAGCCGGAACATTACCTTTAGACTTGCAAGTTACTTATAGAGGCTTTTTATACAGACTGAAAAAGCAGATTGAGACCGAATTTCTTGGAATAACCATCAACCTTCAAGAAGATGCTAAAAGAGAAAGAAGGAGACTGTGGAACGAGTTAGTAAACATTTGGCAGTCTCGATGGGATACAGCTCCCGTTGGTGCAACAACGAGAAAATTTATACCACAAGTTTCATTTCTCCTTGATAAACGTGTTCGATTGTGGTTCTGTATGGACATATTCACGTCGTACCTGTTGACAGGACATGGATCGATGAACCAGTCTTCTTAGGTTCAATTTATCACAAACAGACCTCTGTTCGTGTGGATCACCAGAGAGTTGGGATCACATCTTGTTTCATTGCTCCCTGTATGACGATCTCAGACTTCCTCTTCAAGCACTTACTAATTTTCAATCAGGACAGGAGTCGTCTCTGCTTCAAAGCTCGGAGTCATTTCAGATTCTTCAGGCTTTCGCTCAAGGCGTATTTCTTCGAAGGCGTTCAGTGTCGACAGATCTCAACAGGATGCAGCACAACGGTCCTGCTGATACATAGCTGGTTAGATCTCCTTTAATAATACATAAACTCAAATCCTCAAGAAATGAAATTTTCCTCAGCCTGCAGACAAAATTAAGTGCTTTCTTCCTTTTCTTTCTTTCTTTTTTTTTTTTAAATTTTATTTATTTATTTATTTTTAATTTTATTTATTTTATTATTTAGTTACATAAATGTTTTATTTTAATAATTTTGGTTCCAAATCCAGCACCACGGGTGATCCTTTTTTTTTTTTTTTTCCCCCTCTGGAATGGGCCCCCAGAGGATCCTGCCCTACCTTCTGACAACATTAGGTGGGTCAGAGTCTCTCTTGAGACAGTACGTGCTTTACATGGACTGGCCCACCTTCCCATGGTGTGGACGAGTACCCAGAATCATCTGTCCAGGTGACTGATGCTTCTGGGTAGCCAAGCGGCCAGAACAGAACAACAAAACACACACATAATACACACAAACCGACGTCACACACATATCTGGCCCATTTGTAGTGCTACTGTTCTTCACAGAGATACGAGGCGGAGTTGAACAAACGTTCTAGGAGCCGCCCTTTACATATACACATGTCCACGTGTCGGTGAAGACAGTACTCTGTCAAGGCCAGAGATTTAAAAGTATATTGATCTTGTGTGTAACGTCATGTGCCCATTGTTCTGGCCTATTAGCCATTGGGCTCCTGATGGGACCCAGTGTTGCCTACACTAAACCAAATGGGGAGGTTGACCAGGAATACCCAGTTGTGAGTTTTACTCTGGCAGGTCGTGCTACCTAATTTCCTGAGATTTCAGTGGCTAGGACCTAAAAAAAAAAAAAAAAAAAAGAAAGAAAGAAAGAAAGAAAGAAAAGAAAATGGGGAGACGCTGTGTATAAGGGATTATATGCCAAAGGCAGGAGAAAATCCTAAAGGGTCGGGCATTAATTCTGATGTATTAATTCTGTGGGGTGATCACACTGTATAAGTTGATAGGTAGGGGAAGGAGATTGAAGGCTGGAAGCTGGAAAGGAAGTAAGGAGCTGATAGGTTAGATGGCCCCTATAATGGTCAGTGGGGCAGGCCCATGTCCCACCATAAGGAAAATATGGGGTAGTGAGGAGGAGAGGTGGGGCTCGTCCCCCCTAGGATAGTGGTTAAAAAGTACCATGCTAGGGTGTATGGTCGTTGGATTGCCAGCCAGCTGAAGAGCAGCATGGTTGAGAGGTCAGTTCAGGTCAGTGTTTACTGTCCGGGTGGGATCCCTTCTAACAAATTCACTTCGGGGGATCCAAGGTCAGTTGGTTTGTATGAGTCCATGTCAGTAAGGCAAGTCTAATTCAGTAAGGTCCAGTTTGGTTGGGTCCATATTGTGGGGTGAGAGGATGGGCCAAAACCATCCATGGGTAAGTCTGTCAGTCAGTGAGTTCCATTCCTGGGGTGGGGGGGGGTCTGATTTGATCCAAGAGTTTGGGTGTCATCATGTAGCTAGTCCTTATGTTCCAGTCCAATCTTTTCCCTTTCTTTTCTCTCCTTTTTTCTTTTTGTTGTCATGCACATTTCAGTTGTAGTGGATGACATTTAGTGTTCTTTTTCTTAAGAACTGTTTCTGCACATATTCTGATAGGGGGTCTATACTCTTGCTCCGAGTCCAGGAGACGATGCTCCACACCTTTTGGAAGATACTGTATCCGCGTTTTCATTATACTTCTTAGATCTTCATATTGTAGGCAGTCGTGCATTATGTGGTTCCAGGTTTCTTTCTCCCCGCATGTGCAGTATGGATTTTCTGTAAGTCTAAAGCCCAGTAGTTTTTTGTTGAAGTGGCTGTGTCCAGTCAGTAGGAAGGTCGTGTCACCTCACCTCACCCTTGGTTGTTTCCGTCCATATGTTTTGCCAGATGTTCATTTGGTGGTTTTAGAGTCGGGCTTTCTCAGACTTGTAGTAACTAGCCAGATCTGATGCATGTTCCAAGAAGGTGACCGCCTTGTCTTTGGAAAGTAAGTAGAGGGTCCCTGTTCTGGCTACCTCCAAATCCAAGGGGAGCGTTTCTGCTAGCACCTGTAGTGCCAGGATGTTCACAGTGAATACATGCACACATTATAGTCAGTAGTATGCTTCTTTGCGTGGAGTCAAGTAGTTCTCTGTTTGCTACCAGAGTGGTTCTACGAAACCAGACTGCAGAGGCATAGGTGATAACGGGTACAAACATTGCCTTGTAATACAAAGCTAGAGCTCTTTTTTTTGAGGCCCCAGTCTTTTCTGGTTACCTTGGAGATCATGGCTGAGTATCTTCTGACCTTGTTTCTCAGATATTTGAGATGAGACAGATAAGTGGTTTCTATTTAAAATAATTCCTAGGTATTTTAGCTGTTCAGTGAGTTTAATGGTGACCATCTATTTTTATTTGTGGCGGTCTTTGCAGTTGCAGGGTGCCCTTTACTAAGATTGAAGAAGAGTATGAGATCGTCCACAAAGGCTTGGGAGCCCACCAGCCCCAGATCCATCCCCAAGAATTCATCCATAACCAAATTCCAGAGGAGTGGCCCCGACCCCTGTGGAGAGCCTCTGTAAACAGGTCTTGCTATTTTTTGATAGCGGGTTCTTATCTCCTCCTTTCTTTCTGTGAAGTATGATTCAACGATTCTGTAAAGGCTGATGGGCATCCCAGCCACAACCTAGCCAAGACACTTGGCCACCAAAGTGAGTCGAACAGCGTGGCAAAGTTGATTGAAACAACCAGGAAGTACCGATGCATGCATTCCTTTGCCTTTTAAGTAAGGCTGCTAAGGGCTTCTATTGTGAAGGATCCTTGTTTGAAGCCATATTTGTTTCTTTGTATGAGTCCTGCTGATTCATAGTGAAAAGTGCTAATGTAGTGGGAACTACATTAGCACTTTTCAGAGTTTACAGATATTGAAAAGTGTAATAAGCTATCACTAGTGAGTGCCACTGACTCATGACCATATCCAGCTTGTGGTCCAAAAGAAGTTTGAAAGAAGACAGGTAATGAACTACTTGATAAAAATAACTTCTAGTGAAAGCAATCCTAAGCAGGTGAAGGATGCTGATAACAAGTGAGGAGAGGCATGTTATCCTCGCTTGTGCAGAAAGTCTGCTCTCTTTTCTCTTAGATTAAGTGATTTGCATTCTTTTGAATGCTATGCCAGTGTTTGAAAATCCAAACATATCTCTTCAATCCAGTGTACCTTGCATGTACTGAGATCATTACTCCTAGATATTGAAGAATGTTATTTGCAGATTTTTATATCAATGGTTTTTAAATCTTCAACTTCCATTTTGAAGTTGATTACCGTAATAGAATAAACTGGAAAGATGATTCCGATTTAGGAATAAACATTTATACTGCTAAGGTCATGGAGAGTCTAAAACAAGGGATGATCCTGTTCAGTGTGGAGGTACTTTATTGCTGCATATAGCTACATTGTGCACAATGGGTATGCTAATGCTTGAAAGTACTGTACTGGTAAACAGTCCTATGGCTGTATTATAATATAAAATGTATATGTTGTCAGTAAAATTTACTTTCTACTAGTGCAGTATAGATTTAAAAAAAAAAAAAAGCTGTTTTTTGGGCTGAACAGCATTGGGATTACAAGATCAAAACTTTTTACCACTTAGAGAATTTTAGGCCATTAAACGGCTGGGCAAAGGATTTACTAGTTGGAGTTCCATCAGGTCCTTAATTTGACCTGCCATTTTCACTAATTATTTTCTGTCCTAAATTCAACAGGAATTAGTGGTGTGTAATGGGAAGAAATTGCCATTTGTAATTCTTCTTGACAGTGTTCCTCATCCCAGTCGTAACCTCACTGATCTCAGCAATAACATTAAATCTTTGGGGAGTGAGTTAATATAAAAAAAAATATGTGTATATATATATATAAGTATATAAGAATATAGACTAATTATGTGGTTCCCTCCATTAGTCTATATTCTTATCTACTTTTTTTTTTTTTTGTATATATATTTTTTTATACCTTTATATTTTTATTTCTTTCTGGCTGGTGCAGTAAAAGCCTGTTTGCTTCCTTGCACTATACAGCCAATACTAACTCACTCCCCAAAAGATTTAATTATTGAGGTTGGTATGGTTACAGTTGTGACCAGTCAAGAACAATCACAATCTAGTGCAAGGAAGCCACAAGCTTTTGCTGCACCAGCGAAAAAGAAATAATTAAGTAAAAATATAAAGAATAAAACAAAATATATACAAAGGTAGATAAGAATATAGACTAATTATGTGCTTCCCTCCTCACGTAGGGAACTATCCAGTTGACTTCTGAAAATTTCTCCAAGCTGTCAGCCTCAACTACCTGTTGAGGTAACTTGTTCCGATAATCAACAATTTGCTGGCTAAAGGAAAACTTCTAGCAACCCATACTAAATCTCCTCCCCTGTAATTTGAATTTATGGCCCTTAGTTCTGTAATTAGTATTAGCCATGTAGTGCAAGAAAGTTGCAAGTTTTGCTGCACCAGTCATAAAAAAAAAAAAAAGACAGACAAGAAAATACAAGTTATGTGTTCTTTTCCTTATGTAGGTAACTATCCAGTTGACCTCTGAATTTCTTCAAGCTGTTGGCCTCAACTATCTGTGGAGGCAAATCTTTCCAGTAATTAATGACTCACTGGCTAAAAAAAACCTTCATACAATCTAGTGAATATTCCGCCTTCATTTTACTAATCCTTCTCAGCCTGATAAACCCCAGTCAGGGGTTTCTCTAAGGTGCATGGTTTCCAAGCTCTGTAGCCCACATCAAAGTCTTTCCTCCTGTGGTTGCCCCTTTGCCGATCTCACCGTGTGAGTCTGCTTTGCACCCATTCGAGACACTCTGTGTCTTTTTTCAGGTGAGATCAGATCTGTACAGGATATTGTTTGATAACTCATTGATATTACACCACTTTTTTTACACTGCTCAAAAAATTTCATATCTGCTCCTATATTACAGCTCTGATTCATACTATATAGTAACTTCCATATTCCTTTCTTTCTTCATTGTTTTTAATTAACTCAAAAAATTGTGTAATTTATTTTGAGGTTGCTATTCCCAAAGTGTAAGATCTTACATTTTGCTGCATTAAAACATAGATGCCACTTTTCAGACCATACTTGAAGCCTGTTCAGGTCATCTTGAAGGAGTACTGATTGGCACTGATCATTAAAAACTCTTCCAATCTTAACATTGTCTGCAAAATCTCTTATAACAGTGAAAATTTTGCCTTCATTCATTTTACTATTCTCATTCAGTGCGTTATACATTGCAATCAGATACTCTCTAAGGTTCCTGGTGACTAAGCTATGTTATCCACATATTTGAAGGTGTTTCCTCACACAGTCACCATTTTGCAGATCTTTCTATGCAGGATGCCCATCTTTTGAACCCCAAGAAGCTAAATGTTTTTTTTTTTTTTTTTTTTTTTTTTAGATGAGGTCTCAGTACTTTGACACAGTATTCCAAGTGTGGTCTTACAATTGGCTTAATACAGCGAGATTGTGATTTTAATACCTCTACAGGTTATTTGATAAATAATCAAAAGGGTACCATGGGCTTTTCTAGTCAACTGTCTACTCTACTCAGAGAACTTCACATCTGCCTGTATTGTAATTCCTAGATCCCTTTCTTTCTTTGCTTTTTTCAATTCAAATTCACCGAGTGTATATGCTATTTTGGTGTTGCTATTTCCCAAGTGTAAAATCTTACACATTTTGTAGCATTAAAACATGGTTGCCACTTTTCTTGACCATCCTTGAAGCTTGTTAAAGTCATTCTGAAGGAGTGCTGCTTGGCAATGATCATTAACCACCCCCAATCTTTATATTATCTGCAAATTTTGATATATTGCACCCTCTATCCTCTCAATGTAGTTTACGAAAACCAGAAACAATACCAGTCTAAGAACTTATCCTTGCCAGACCCTACTTCTGACATTACACCAATCTGAAGAATATCCATTAATCACAACTTCTTGCCTACAACCACTGTGCAGTCTGTCATAAAATCTTAAAAATAAACTATTCTAGAAAAGTACACAAAAATAACAGATTACATGAAAAAAAATTATTACACAAATATTCAAGAAAAATTTATTCTAAAAATTGCCATATAGAATTTACTTTATTAATATTTGTTGTCGATCTTATATTTTGCTCAATAGCTGTGTGATGATTACAGAGGAATGATTTGACATAACGATCCAAATAAATTGAAGCAATGTTTTTTTTTTTTTAGATGTATGATCATCATAATCTGCAACATGTTTAATTGTAAACATTATTCATTCATTCACGCAATATTATTCTGAATTCACGCATCATTACTCTGAAAGCTCGTTCAGCTTCAGCACTGCTAATCGTAATGGTTTCAAAGATATTTCTGTCTTTCTTAATTAAAAAGGGAATTTCACTCGATTTTAAAGATAAACTGTCTTCGACAAAATCTCTAAAATCATTAATTTTTATTTCATATTTTATCAGAAAACAAATTTCTTATTCAGTTTTCACTGCCACTGAGATGAAAGTTCTTTCATATTCCACGATTTCCAGTAGCATATGTTTAAAATTTCTTTCAATTCCTAGTCATCAATGGTATCATTATTTTCTTTATTTAATTTAAAATCTTTAGGATAAAACAATGCATTTAATAACTTGTCGTGAGATAATTTTTAAATGTGTTTTTACTTTCGATTGTGATTCCTTCAAATTCTTTCTACTTCAACATGCTCTCAATATTAGCTTCATAATTTCCTTCACAATTTTTCAAAATAGCAATAGCATTGATAGTTCGAATAATTAATTTATCTGCTTTTACCATAATGAATCTGTAAAGCTTCTGAAAGGAAAGAGAGCTCCTGCAGGATGTCAATGATTAGCATTAGCAAGGGCACATGATGCAAGAAAGCAAGCTTATATACCATCAACCAAAAAAAAAAAAAAAAACACACCCCATTCTCATTTCACCCATCCACCTGCTCCAAATGTGTGTCTAGTTCTGCGTTGAATCTGTTTAAGCTATCAACTTCTACGACAGATGGAAGATTGTTCCAGCAATCAACCATCTGCTGGCTAAAGGCAAGCATCTGCACATTTATCCTACAACTATCTTTCCTCAATTTGAATTTATGCCCTCTCAGGCTTGTTGTTTGTTTGTTTGTTATTTGGTTTTTAGGAGCATTAACAACTAAGGCCATATTGCTCCAGGAATATGCGGTGGTCATTCCCTTTACCTTTCTGCATCCTCCGCATTTTGGTGGTGACGGGCTCGAACCCCGGTCTAATCAAGAAGCGTGTGCAATGCACTGCTGCTCCTTCTCACTTGGCTACGGAGGAGCTTCCCTCTCAAGCGATTATTCTGAGCAAGAGGAAGAATCTCATCAGCACTGAGCATGCTCAAACAATTCAAGGCTTTATACACCTCAATCGGATCACCTCTCAGATGCCTAGTCTCCAGACACTGTAATTTGCAAACATTAAGCTCTTTCTTTGTAAGAGCAACCCTTTGTTCCATTCACTAATCTTGTTGCCCTTCTCTGTACTTGTTCCAACAGCTGTACATCCTTCTTAAAATGAATCCTCCAGACCTGTATACAGTACTCAAGGTGTGGACTGGCTATTGCCTTATACAAGGGGATAATCACCTCCTTATCCCTGCTAGAAAAATTCCTGTATATCATTGACAAAACACCATGAGCTACCCTTGCAGACCGTTTCCACTACTCAGAAAACTTCATATCTGCCTGCACAATTACCCCCATGTCCTTTTCAATCTCTACCTCTGTCAGTGTAGTACCACACAGTTATTACGTTACTCTGGGGTTACTGCTTCCCATATGCAGTACTTTATATTTGTCAATATTAAACTTCAGTTGCCACCTCTCAGCCCATCTACTCAACTTTTCTAGATCCTGTTGCAGCACCATAGTGTCATTAACAACCATGCCGACCTTCATATTGTCTGCAAACTTGGACATTAAGTCTGATATACCATCATCAATATCATTAATGAATACAGAAAATAACAGTGGACCCAACACTGAACCCTGGGGGACTCCACTAATAACATTAGTCCATGAAGAGCAGTGTCCATTGATTACCACTCTCTGTCTTCTCCCGCTCAACCATCCCTTTATATATAGCAGCAATTTGCTTCCAGTGCTACACTGCTCCAATTTGTGCAGCAGTCTTCCATGTGCAATAGTATCAAAAGCCTTTCTAAGATCTAAATATATGATATCAAAATTATTCTTTGCATCCAGTTCCTTCGTGACCACATCATAGTATCCAATCAAATTGGTCAGACAAGAATTCCCCTTAACAAACACATGCTGTGTCTGAGCTATAACTGAAGTCTTATCTAGACGATCCTGCAATGCTTCTTTAACCAGTGCCTCCATTAATTTCCTTTGAACAGAAGTTAAACTAACAGGTCTGTAATTACATTACCTGTGTCTCCCTTTGATCCTTCTTTGTGGATTGGAGTAACAAATGTTTACATTTTCAGTCCATGGGTACCTCCCCTGAGTCCAAGGAAGCTATCATAATTATGGATAGGGGTTTGCTTACTTCCTTTGCTGCCTCCTTTAATATAACTGGATCGATTCCATCCACACCAGGTGCCTTTCTTATGTTTATCTTCAACAATTTCTCCTCCACGTTACTCTCAGTTATTACAAGATTATCTAGCTTACTACTAGAGTTTAATACCCCTCTGGCATTTCCCTCCCTGAATAACTCCTCATATGTGAATGTAGATGCAAAATATTGATTTAGTTTGTTAGCTACCTGAGCACAATCAACAGTTGAACCATCGATATCAAGTGGACCAATCTGATTCATCCTCTTCCTTATAGAGTGTACATAAGTAAAGAACTATTTGCTTTTTTTCTTTGCATCCTTTGCCAAAAGATTTCTCGTAATCTGCCTTTGCCTGCGTAACCTCCGTTGTGACTTGGTCACAGACCATCTTATATCTATCAAAGGCTTCTATGTCAGCTGACAATTTATATGTATCCCATGCATTTTTCTTCTCTGCCACATGTCTAATTAGTTCATCTGACATCCATTTAGGCCTAAACCTTAAACATATTTCTTAGCTGGTACGAAAAGTCTAGTAGCTTCCAAGATTATTTCTTTGAATGCTTCCCATTTTGAATTTGCTGTTGGTAACATCATCAGTTGGTCCCACCCTATAGAATTTAAATACTGTCTCAGACCACCGTAGTTACCTTTACGAAAGCAAAAACCCTTCCCATTACCCCTGATGGTAGTTACTTCTTTGAGTAAATTCCACTTCAACACACTGTGATCACTGCCACCTAGTGGTTCCTTTATCTGCAAATTCTTAATGCATGAAGAATCACTATTGATAATCAGATCAAGAGTGTTACTCCATCTAGTTGCCTCACGAACATGCTGTTATAGAAAACAATCATCCAATATATCCACAAAAGCCTTGCTAGTGTGTGAGTGACCAACCCACAAATTCCAGTCAATCCCTGGGAAATTAAAATCCCCATTATAAGACACTCTGATTTACTGGCCCACTCTATTTCTCTGCATAATTGCTCGTTATACTCATCAGATTCATTAGGCCTATAACACACACCTGCTCTCATATTTCCTTTCCCAGTGCTTGTCACACCAAACAGACTCAACGTTGCATTGTCCACCAACATCAATTGGATGCACTTCCTTAGATTTTGTGTTTCTTAACTAACAGCATAACCCCCCCTCCCTTCCTGTCCTGTCTATCCTTTCTGTACACATTGTACTCCCCAAATTCCAATTCTGCACTGTTTATGTCTGTGTGACACCACATCTCTGATATCCCAACAATATCTGCCTTTGATGTCTTGACAAACACTTCAAGCTAATCTAATTTATTTACTATACTCCTAGCATTTGTGTACATGCAAGTATACATGCACCTATTTTTACTCTTAGTTACCCTAACACAGTCCATGTATTTACTTGTTCCACTATGACTCCCAGCAGTCTTGGGAATCCCCATTGCCTTGCTTTTCAGACTGCTACTCAATTGCATTTCAATAGAAGCAGTGCAATAATCACTTTCATCTCTGCCAGCGGCTAATGTTAATCTATCAGTCTGTGTATCCCTCCAGGCTAGCAGTTTTCCGACCCACCTAACTCTGCCTTGATAGCATCAGCAAATATTCTCGCACCCTTTCTATTTAAATGTATCTCATCCCTGTAGAAGCAGTCTCTCCTGTTAACAAACACAGACCAAGCTGAGAAAAATTCTATCCCTTGAGCCTTACACAATCTCTTCAGGGCCGAATTTATTGACAAGGCTCTCATCATATACTCCCTCCTATCGTGTCTGGGCAGAATTGCAGACACTTTCAAATTCAACTCTAACTCAGCTTTTTTTCAACGTTGACCTGTACCTGTTAAGTAATTCCGCCGGTCTCCTACTCTTAGTATCATTAGTGCCAACAGTATCACCCTTTGTGCTCTTAAAAGATGATATCTGCTCTACAACGTCATCAAGCTTTGCCCCTGGCAGAAATACCCTGGTCCTGTTCCACCTATTAGTGCTAAATGGTTAAGAAATTCTGGATTTAAAAGTTGATTTTAATAATCCAGAATATTTAACTTCTGGTTCAAAATGTTTGCACAATGCAGGAAAATTCCCTTAACCCACAATTGCCTGAACACACAACTGATCTTTATAGTTTCCACATCAAGTTCTTTTGCAATAATCCTTAATTCATGCTGGTTTTTTAGAGATTGGTGATAATGCATAGTTTTTTGTTTTTTAATTATTGCCTGTATGCCATTATAGTTTTGAACATTTTTTACACAATGAAAGCCTCGACAAAATTTCAAAATCTGCCAAAACGTCATTTTCATAAAGTTTATATAATATCTTAGTTGCCTCAATCTCTCCCCTCCTCTACATTGCTGTTGTCACTAGTTCTTTGAATATTGTGCAAAATGTCAGAATCATATGGATATTCAGCTATTGTGACCATGTAAACATAGACAGGAGAAATTTACTGGAAGGTGTGGATCACTCACTTCTCCAAAAAAACATATGCCTGTTTGTTGAAGTAAAGCGGAGCCACAACACAGGTTGACCAGAGGCTATTATCCGTGTTGGGAATCTTCTTAATCCTCTGACTGGCTATGGAAAGCATATTGACTAGCGCGACTTCTTGATATGTGACTGCATAAGTTTTAGGGCCACCACTAACATTGTGAAATGGTAATCCCATTCACACTTTCTAATTACCTAAATTGCCTGAAGGCCAGAGGTGAGAACAATGAGTACAAAGTTGTTTCTCGTAATTCGTCCGTTATATAGAAATTTTTTTTGTTCAACAGAAACTATTTTAAATGTAGTTACCAAGAAGAATTTTAAAAAATTCGCTATAAAGAAGTTGGGTAAACAGTGGTCCGACTGTAATTAAATCAAAAATGAAGCAATTTTAAAACACATAACTGATCGATTGCGCCATTAAAATGCTGGGGATGGGTCCCGCTCACCACACTGTAGTTTCAGCTCTGGATACTCAATAATTGCATTCAGGATTTCATTTGTAAAATAAATCATTAGCTCAACAATGGGCTTGCAGATTTTCAAAAAAATCGGCTCTCACGAGCCCACTATAGCTCACCACTGCTGTACGGTAACCACTCGTGAGAGTCTTGCTAAAATCCAAATAAACTATGTTGAAATTATTCCCTACATCCAGCTCATGAGTAACTGTGTCAAATTAGCTAACCAGGTTAGTTAAACATGATTTTCTCTTAACAAAACCATAATTTGTGTTCTTCAGAATTCCATTTCTATCCAAATATCCCTGGATTTCACTCTTAATCAGTATCTATAATTTTCCCAACCACTGAAGTCAGGCTGACATCACTAGTTAATCTATTTTGCTTATGGGTGATACACTGGATTTTCTCCAGTCCAATGATGCCCTAATAATTAACCTTAATGGTTCAATGCATTCTCTGGCCACCTCTCAAAATTACTAAGCATATACCATCAGGAGCCTTGCTTGCCTTTAGGCTTGAGGTTTTCAAAAAAAAAAAAAAAAAAAAAAAAAAAAAATTCTATTTCAGAAATTACTAATTTCATCTATTTCAACCTAGCACATTCCTCACCATAAAGGGCCTTTTGTCAGTAGTCAACAAATCACCTATTCAGTTTATCAGCTCTAGAGCCTGCCACTATAAAACTGGGTCCTTTGTTGAATTTTAAAAATTTATAAAAATAAAAAGTTTGTTCATAATAAGTGGGTTTTAATAAGTGGAATTATTGCCAAAAACAAAATAAAAAGCTGTTAGACTCCCTTTTGCCCCCTTTTTTTATGCAACAATATCCTCTACATCTATTTATTTGTTGCTTGGTTCAATTTCATCTCCCTTTAGATCTGAATTCCAGAGAATCAGACAAATGGCTCAGAAGAAGGCAGACTTCTCAGCACTATTTGTTGTCTAATTCTCTGGAATTCAGATTGTATTGGTGAAGAGTGCTAAGCTTTATCCCTGAGGAATGACTTAGAATGTAGTTTGCATAGCTGTCAGCTGGATATATTTGCTGGAGGTGGGGGAGTGATTGAAGTGTACAAGGTCCTGAGGGGAATTAATAAAGAGAATGAGGGATATATTCTCACTGGTAAGTGAAACAGAAACATGAAAGCACAACTCTGGGAATAAAATGAATGTTTTTGAAGATGTAGAATAAGCTTGCATCATTATGCTGTTTTAATATTGCCATATATTAAGACTTACTTTTACTATTAGAAATACAGTTAAGAAATGGTAGTGAGCACTAGAATATTTTGAGACAATCTTCAATGTGTGTGTGTGTGTGTGTGTGTGTGTATATATATATATATATATATATACATACATACATACATACACACTCTGGAGAGACCACATGGGAGACGTGTATATACATGCATACTCCTTAAAACTTTAAGGTAGTGTTCCTACCACCTCCCTGATTAAACCTATGGATCAGGATGTTATTTTAAGATTCAAGACCTATGTTTACTAAATCTTCAAGCTTCTCAGGAATGCCAATATAAAAGACAAACAAGCATGAAATATTTTGACATTAAGATGGGCACTGGATAGTGATTTCTGGGCAGAAATCGCAGAAAAATATTTGAACAGTGTGTGCAGAAAAATTCCATCCAATGTCTTCACTGACTTATAAAAGTCCTAATGCTCAATATCTGGAAGCTAAAAAGTATACCATTCTGCAAAAATAGCCCACCATGCTGCATTCAAAGAAGTTGATGGTAGTGATATCAAGGAACTGCTAACTTGCTCAGGAAGGCAATTTCTAATTACCTTATGGTATTTGGAGGGAGAGCACACATTAAGAGAGGAATCAGTTTATTCCCACTGACATGAAACCCATCAAAATACTGTTGACATTCATAGCAATTTTAAAGCACCTGAAGAACACAGCAATCCTTGATGAAAAAGGTTCAGATTGTTCAGGGCACTCCAAAGTTATAAGAAAGTCAGTTCAAGCTTTTAACTGCTAAAAACATTGAAGGGGGGAATGCATTAACTTGGTTCTCCATACTGCAGTTCTTAAAAGAACATCTGATATAAATCTGAAACTTCAACATTAAGTGGTGAGCTTGCAGAAAACCAGCCAGCAACCAAGAAGTAAGCTCCAGCCTATTTCTTGATAAAATTCTTTGTATATAAAAATATTTTTCTTTTATGCATATTTTAGGATTTATTGTTATTTTAAATGTTAATTTTTTAAAAAAATTATGCATAAGTAATCATTATCATATTACTTAGAGGTATAATTTGTCCTATGGAGAAATTGCTTTCAGTTTACATTGTGAGCCTCAGGAATGCATTTATGGTTTAAATTAAGGAATACCTATATTTACAAAAATACTATGAAATTATAAATATATGCAATTAGTAAACTAATAAGAGGTGTTTACCTCAATATCGTACGTGGAACACTTCCGTATGATACCCTCCAGAAATTAAAACGGAAAAAAACGAAAAAAAAAAAAAAAAAAAATCGCAACTTACCGGTACATAAAAGTAAAATATAAATAATTAAAGAAAAATATAAATAATCAATTTAACACAATTCAAAAACAATTAAAATTCAAATTAACGCAATTAAAAGAATCTAACGAAAATATTCAAAACGATTTTCCTTCCTGAAGCTGACAATGCTTTTCGACCGACTGTCGTGATCACAGGAACGAAAATTATCGAATCAGGCTAAACCTGCAACTTAAATAGTGATTATATGTCTTCGCGCATGCGCGTAAAGGTCCACGCATCGGAGATCAAATATGGCCGCCGAACATTAACAGAATTCTCGTGTAATTTAATTTCAACGGTTTCTGCAATTAATAGTCGCGTATAATTACGTTGAACATTAAGTATTTTGGCCTCGTTAAATAAAAAAGTATGTTTTTCGTTAACGGCATGAAAGGCTAATTCTGACGCTGCTGAACGAGAAGCACGAACAGAGGCTTCGTGTTGATTTACACGGATATTAAGAGAAAACCGCGTCGAACCTTGGTAAGACGAGTCGCAATCACCGCAAGAAATGTTGTATACTAGATCATTAATTTGTGTTGCGAACGCGGAACGAACCGAGCGATTGTTCAGTATAGTGTGTAACTTCCGTATGGGTCTAGTTATAATTTTAAATTCGGTATCTTTAAAGAATCTGTTAAGCTGTTTGTGCCACTGTTCAACATATGGGACAGAAATAAAGTATTTTTTGATATTACTATTGTTGATTGGTGTAGTATTTTGTGTCCTATCCTTAGCTTGTACCCTAAGGCCTGACGTAGCCCAGTGGTCAGGAGCGAGAGTGCATAGCACGCGTTCCTTGAGTGAGCCGGGGTTCAAGCCCATGACTACTAAATACGATAAATATTTGTATTGACGATTTATTGTAAACTCTACTGACTTGGTTGTCGTGCCGGAGTATAAACAGAAAAATTTATTTATTTATTTATTTAATTCGATTTATTGTGTTAATGGGATAACCCCTGTTTAAGAATCTGCTAGTTAATATTTGTATTTCTGAGTCCAAAGCAGAATCCGTCGTTGAATATTTATAGGCATTTAGAAATTGATTAAAGATAATCGATCTTTTGTAGGTGAACGGGTGGTAGCTATTATAATGTAGAAGCATACCGGTGTTTGTGGGTTTTCGATAGATGCTAAATTGTATTTTGTTCGAGTCCCGGGTAAGCGTGAAATTTAGAAAGTTTAATGACTTTGTATCCGTATCATCCCTTTCCAATGTAAATTTGAGTCTAGAATGAATATTATTAAACGAATGTAAAATGTCTTGGATAGTACTACTATCGGTAATAACTAGAACATCGTCTAAATACCTCCCATAGTATGTGATACGGGGACGAAAAGGTGTCAAATGTATCTGTTCAATCGTTGAGAGATAGATCTCTGACATTAAGCCACTCAGGCTCAAACCCATTGGTAATCCAAAAATTTGTTTGTACACCTTGTCTCGAAAGGTGATGTAGTTAGTCTCAACTAACAGTTTAATTAAGTGAAAAATTTCCTTAATAGGCAGCTTCGTATAATTAATCGGTGTCGAGTTTTTATTTAACATATCCCAAATAATATCTAATGTGTATTCAACGTTTACATTCGTATATAATGAGGTAACATCTAATGAGAATAAATTGTCATTGTCGCCGAGTCTACAGTCTTTAAGATTATTAAATAATGTATCGTAATTCTTAATCCCAAATTGTAATTCTTTCCTACAGGAACTCGGCATTTTCAGCCTTAGCCACGCATGTATATAACATTATAAAACCTTTTAGACAGGTTATACAATTTGGGATTAAGAATTACGATACATTATTTAATAATCTTAAAGACTGTAGACTCTGCGACAATGACAATTTATTCTCATTAGATGTTACCTCATTATATACGAATGTAAACGTTGAATACACATTAGATATTATTTGGGATATGTTAAATAAAAACTCGACACCGATTAATTATACGAAGCTGCCTATTAAGGAAATTTTTCACTTAATTAAACTGTTAGTTGAGACTAACTACATCACCTTTCGAGACAAGGTGTACAAACAAATTTTTGGATTACCAATGGGTTTGAGCCTGAGTGGCTTAATGTCAGAGATCTATCTCTCAACGATTGAACAGATACATTTGACACCTTTTCGTCCCCGTATCACATACTATGGGAGGTATTTAGACGATGTTCTAGTTATTACCGATAGTAGTACTATCCAAGACATTTTACATTCGTTTAATAATATTCATTCTAGACTCAAATTTACATTGGAAAGGGAAGATACGGATACAAAGTCATTAAACTTTCTAAATTTCACGCTTACCCGGGACTCGAACAAAATACAATTTAGCATCTATCGAAAACCCACAAACACCGGTATGCTTCTACATTATAATAGCTACCACCCGTTCACCTACAAAAGATCGATTATCTTTAATCAATTTCTAAATGCCTATAAATATTCAACGACGGATTCTGCTTTGGACTCAGAAATACAAATATTAACTAGCAGATTCTTAAACAGGGGTTATCCCATTAACACAATAAATCGAATTAGGGTACAAGCTAAGGATAGGACACAAAATACTACACCAATCAACAATAGTAATATCAAAAAATACTTTATTTCTGTCCCATATGTTGAACAGTGGCACAAAGAGCTTAACAGATTCTTTAAAGATACCGAATTTAAAATTATAGCTAGACCCATACGGAAGTTACACACTATACTGAACAATCGCTCGGTTCATTCCGCGTTCGCAACACAAATTAATGATCTAGTATACAACATTTCTTGCGGTGATTGCGACTCGTCTTACCAAGGTTCGACACGGTTTTCTCTTAATATCCGTGTAAATCAACACGAAGCCTCTGTTCGTGCTTCTCGTTCAGCAGCGTCAGAATTAGCCTTTCATGCCGTTAACGAAAAACATACTTTTTTATTTAACGAGGCCAAAATACTTAATGTTCAACGTAATTATACGCGACTATTAATTGCAGAAACCGTTGAAATTAAATTACACGAGAATTCTGTTAATGTTCGGCGGCCATATTTGATCTCCGATGCGTGGACCTTTACGCGCATGCGCGAAGACATATAATCACTATTTAAGTTGCAGGTTTAGCCTGATTCGATAATTTTCGTTCCTGTGATCACGACAGTCGGTCGAAAAGCATTGTCAGCTTCAGGAAGGAAAATCGTTTTGAATATTTTTGTTAGATTCTTTTAATTGCGTTAATTTGAATTTTAATTGTTTTTGAATTGTGTTAAATTGATTATTTATATTTTTCTTTAATTATTTATATTTTACTTTTATGTACCGGTAAGTTGCGATTTTTTTTTTTTTTTTTTCGTTTTTTCCGTTTTAATTTCTGGAGGGTATCATACGGAAGTGTTCCACGTACGATATTGAGGTAAACACCTCTTATTAGTTTACTAATATTATTATCAACGTAGAACATATTGAGTATTACATCTCTGATTCATACTATCTAAATATATGCAATGTACAGTATACAACATCAAGTGGTGATGTTGTATATTATACATCACCACATTGGATCAAACTGAAGGAAACAGACTTACAAAATAGTTGCACAGAAAAATTTATTCAACTACAGATATTCCTGTGTCAATAACACTCAGATTTTACTTATACCTTATATAGGGCAGTAATGTGCGTAATGGATTCCTTACAGATATTCCTTCAAACTAGCAGCTGCATTCTTTGAACATTTCCTATACGATTCCAATACGATATCACAAACATGGACATGCATGTTCATGAATTAATTTTGGACATAAAGGAAATTATGGACCAATGAAAGATAAAATGATTATCTTCTGTCAGTCCATGCAACACCTTTATACTGAATGGGAATTATAGTTATTCATTGCTTAATATTCCAGTTAATTACTTAAAAGTGCAAATTGATTTTTCCCACAAGTATCTGTAATGTTCAGTGCTTCATAATACATTCATTGGATAGATAAATTGTTTTAAATATCTGCTCATAGGCAACATTACATAGCTGTTACTTACACATGTTTATATAGAGTAAAATTATTGAAATTGAAAATTGTTTTGTATGATTCACAAGGTGCACGTGCTAAAAACTTAGACAACCTGAATGTAATTTGGTTTTATGAAATCAATTTTTAAAGCTAATATTAAGAAGCAAAATTTTTTGCCACTGAAGATATTTCTAATGTAGCAAGGAACAGTATACATATTATGGAAGTTAGACTTTGTGAATGTCTGTTTAATTAATGCTTATTGATTAAAAAATTAATTTTTAGGTTAGTATCACAAATTTTTATATTTGGATTATTTTACATATAAAAAGCATAGAGATTCATTGCTAAAATATTACATACAGATACAGACACTTGGATCATGTTAAATGTGTGTGGTCATAGGTAATGGCCAGTCTGGAAAATTCCTTGTTAACTAACTGGTAACACAAATGGGAACTGCACTTTATAGGAATTACTACTGCTTTTTTTTTTTAAGTGCTAACCAAATTATATTAGTGCCATCACTGTCCCTTTGTGTGAAAAAAGCCTAAGTTTGAATCTTACAAAGACTGAAGGAAATATTTTTTATTTGTTTTTTTTTTTCTCCTTTAGTCTTGGCCGAGGTTTGTACATTCTTTTCCCTCCTGGTAAACTGATTTTTCATCCAGACAAACTGACTATAGAATACATACTGAGTTGTCTTTTCATTAGCAATACCACCTTGTTTAGAAATGGACTGGTCTCTGCTGCTGGTTAAGGCTGAAAGTCATAAATGGTTGATATATAATTGTAGGCTATCAATTTTTGAGTGTCTGCAAGGAAGAATGGATCAGTATCGAGATCTGTCTGACTTCGAACATGGAATGATTGTGGGGCGAGAAATGCAGGTGACAGTATCTCGACAATAGTAAACTCGGTTAAATGCCCCAATTCTGTGATATCACGAGTCTGCCATGACTGGCTCAACAGTGTCAACCAGCCAAAGGCCACACACAGTCCATATAGCCATGTGTGGTCAAAATCCATAATGAACATCATATGCCATCTCTTAACACAGCAGAAAACAGTACAGTGGCTAGGCTAACTACCCTGTACAATGTAGGAAGAGGAAACCCATCATCCAAATGGACTGCACAGGACATTAATTTGTTTATGATATTGTAGTCATTGGCCATCAATAGGTACCCAACTGCAAGACAAAAAACTGCATCTTGCATGGGCACATCAGCACAGCATTGGATCACGAACATGTAGAAACCTGTTGCTGGTCTGATGAATCCTGTTTTCCAGATCTATCATGCTGATGGGTGTATTCACTTTTGGAGAAAACATAAGGCCATGGCATCTGGAGCAGTGCCAGTATTTGGCAGGCTGGAGGCGGTGGTCTTATTTGGGTGTGGTGTGCCTTGGCTCCTCTGATCACTGTTAATTGACAGCTCTATGGGAATGCCTGCCTTTCTATCATCGCTGACCAGGTACATCCCTTCGTGATGAGAGTGTCTTCAGACAGCATGCCATGATTACAAGGTTTCAAGAAAATCATAATGAATTCTCTGTTCTCTCACTCATCCAATTGGGTATGCTTGGGGCAAGTATACATATTAAGTAATACATATTAAATAAATTTATGTAAAATACATTTAAGGCCATTGCTTCATCAACAGTTGAATTACTAGAATTCAGTAGCCACTGACAGTAGAGCCATCAGGGATTTCTATTTGAGTGATTATTGGTGCAAAAAAAAAAAAAAAGAATTGCTCAGTGATGCACGATTATAGTCCTTGTTTTGTTAGCCTCTTAAAAGCACAGCTACTGGCATATCAGTGTACAGAATTCACCAATCAGATTTTTGGTATAAACAGCAAAGAAATACAGGAACTTCCCAACTTACATAATACTCGACTTACAGAAATTCAACTTTATGTAAGTTTTTCTCGGCCAGTGCAAACTTAAAAAAATTGTGGAAACATATTTTGCATCCCGTAGGAATAAATGGAAGTATCGTGAAAATATCGTAACGTGAACCCAATAACACTTTTTTTTTTATTTTATTGTAATTTGTTCCAAGTCCTTGGAAGTTGAAAATTTTGCTATATTACTAAGCTATTTATCTCTCTAAAAGGCCATTTTTATAATGGAAATTGCACTACCCTTTCATCATTATCATATGTTCCGTTATAAGAATCAATTTTTAGCGCCTTTGTGATATTTTTCAAAAACACGTTTCTGGAGGTCACTATCATAAAACAAAACAGGAAAGTCCTAGTAAACTTGAGCTGATTGTATTTGCGATAATACCGATAACTAATTGTGTGGGTTTTTACGCTATTATGGTGAAATGTGTTCCCTTCACTGAAATCTTCAATCATGTAAAAACAAATTTTCAGAAACTTCTCTTCATTCCTATTTACGTATTACAATGATGAAGGGAAAGCAACCAATGAAAAGTACAATTGATGGTAGTGCCAGGAAACTAAACAAAATTGATTTAGAAATGAAGATGAAAATGATTAAGAAGTACGAAGCAGGACAAAGTTTGTCGATCTATTGCAAGGGAATTAGGTCTCGCTGCTTCAACGGTGAATACTATTTTAAAGGATAGTGCTCATATAAAAGAACACGTCAAAGGATCAATGCACTTACGATCAACAGTGATCACAAAACAGCATTCAGATGCTATATTGAAGATGGAACAGCTATTAATAATATGGATGGAAAATCAGATTCAGAAGCAAGTGCCCCCGAGTCTAATGACCATTCAAGCAAAAGCAACAAGTATTTATAAAGATATTAAGGGTAAGTACTGCATACCCCAACCCAAGTTCGTGGCAAGCAACGGGTGGTTTAATAAGTTCAAGAATTGCGATGGTTTCCGCAATGTTAAAATATGCGGTGAAGTCGACAGTGCCGATTCTGCAGCTGCAGAGAAATTTTTTGATGTGTTGGAAAAAATTATTGATGAACGCAGCTGGTTCAGCCCAGCAAATTTTTAATGTTGACGAGCTGCTCTGTATTGGAAAAAAAAAAAAATGCCGGATTGAACATACATTGCCAAAGAGGAAAATACAATGCCAGGTTTCAAGGCTTCAAAAGATAGGGTCAATGGAGTGGCCACTGTTTTAAAATCACTGTTTGTGTACCATTCTGGAAATCCTCGTGCATTTAAGGGCATCAGTAAAGCCGCCCTACCTGTGCATTTCTGATCGAACCAGAGAGCATGGATAACAATATCTCTCTTTGAGTATTATTTCAAATGCTGCTTATTCTCGAGGTTGAAACATATTGTAAAGACAACGACGTTCCTTTCAAGATTTTTCTTCTATTAGATAATGCTCTGGCATCCTACGCATCTAGATGATTTCAATTCGAACTTGAGAGTCATATTTCTACTGCCAAACACGACTTCACTCATCCAACCTATGAATCAGGGTGTTATTTCGAATTTAAAAACATACTATTTACACACACCATTTGCTCAGGCATTGACTGCAGTAGATGGTGAGAAAGATTTTACGTTAAGAGACTTTTGGAAATTTTATAATATTTACCATGGCATCTTAAACATTAATAAGGCCTGGGTGGAAATTACTAAAAGTTGTTTAAATGTCTCACAGAAGAAAATATGGCCACGGCATAAAAGGCTTTGAAAAATTTGAAAAAAGTTGAATGATATGAAGAGGTTACAGATAAGATCATAAAGGTTGCAGAGTTGCTTCAGTTGGAGGTTGATGCTAAAGACGAGGAGTTAATAGAGGAGGAAGAGAAGGAATTATCTAACAAAGAACTTATTGATTTGCAGGCAGCGATAGTGAAAGAAGAAAATGCTGACAAAGCTCAAGATGAAACAAATGAGGAGCCAAGATACTTCATCACCAGAGAGAGATCGCAATGGCATTTTGTGAAATTGCATCGGCAATGGCCAAGGTTTGAGAAGATGGATCCTGACAGCGAACAATTCTTAAAAGTTAACATTATTAAGAGTTAAGAGGGGTGAATAATATGCTTGCTTGCTACAAATAAATCTATGATAAGAAGAAAAAAGCCACCATCCAGTCATCCATTAATATGTTCTTTCATAAAGTTGAGCGGCCGACCCCTTCTAAATCTCCACAGCCCTCAACCTCTGCAGTGGCATACTTATCAGCTGAAGATGTCAATTCTTGCAAGGATGCTTGAGAGGTAAAACTTACTGATGTTATGCCTGTCTGTTTTTTGGTAATGATATAATTTTTCTTGCGCATGAATAAATACAATAAAAATAATTCTATTTACATGTTTGTCGAACATTTCTTTTTTGATTCAATCAATTCAGCGAGCACAGTTGTGAGTGCTGCACAAGCATGGGGGAATTCCGACTTGCCTAGAATTCCACGGAATGCTACCCTTACATAAGTCGGGGGGGGGGGGGGTTCCTGTAGTTGAAAATAGGAAACTTTAAAAATTTGTTTTTAATTCTTACTATACATTGGATGAGACCAAAAGCTGTCTTCAGAAACAACAGTTTTGTTATCCAAAAGAATCGTATTAACTGCTGAAGATCATCTTCTGGTTGACCCTGGAAAGCTCACAACTTATATATTTACTTAAATTTTTATTTCAGAACAGTGCCTTAACAGAATTTTTACAGCTAAACTTTTTTACCATATTTGAGGAATAAGAAAATTTTTACATTTTTCTCCATTGTTGATATGTACATATGCCCTCTTGAAGGTTAAAAAAAAAAAAAAACATGACAATGGAAGTATTGGATCTATTCATGAAATTGTAACAGATATAGTATGAAGCAGTGTAAATGCAATATCAGTTGAAAGATTCAAAGATTTTGACAAATTCCTGAATATACATTGCCAAAATCTTTCCACTGAAAGAGACAAAATGCTTGCTTCAGTTGTGAAAATAACTACATTATAGAAAGTTGATACAATTTTTTTTTATTAATATTATTAACTTAGCTTTGTTTTTCTAAATGTAATGGAAACTGAAATGGAGATAAGCTTTCTCAGTTACAATAAATGTAAATAACTCACTGCAACTCTGCTCACAGTAGTGAATTACATGGTGGATACATTTGTCAGAAAAAATATCATTGTTTAAATGGCCTTCCAACAGAGGCCTTCCACTACTACTTTGTCTATTCAAGGGAGAAAATAATATTAAAATAAAAATAGTAAATTATGGCATCACAACAAAAAGGGTTATCATAACCAGCTTACAGTATAGCTTCCTGTTGTCATGATTTCAAGTTATTCAATTTAAAAGCATTCCCATAAGCGGCTCACTTTCATCAAAAGAGCTTTCTTGTTTGAAATTCGGCACAATCTGAAATCACATATATTAGATTGCACAAAAGTTTATTAATATAAAAATACTGAAAACAATAATTAAAATATTAATACATGAAAATTAGTAATAAATTATACCTTTTGTACCCTATCCATAGTTCTTACAGTTAATACAATGAAATATACTTTCAAAAGAATAATCTCTGTACATATATATCCACTTTTGTGTTACACATGTTCTTTTGTTTATTGAAATTAAAATCTTATCTGTACTTAAATTGATAGTATAGTAATGAAAATGAAGCATCTGAGGGATGAGGCATAGACATTAAAAAAAAAAACCCAGCAAACTAATGTAGTGGGATATGTCTGAACTAAATCAAATAATCAAGCTACAATATACACATATATTTCAGTGTAAATATTTTAGCTCATTTAATATGTAATACCAACTGTGACTATATGGGGGGGAGGGGCACTTAAATTTCCTAACTGTGAATTATCTCCCAAAACAAGCATTGCAATTGAAATAATTGCCACTGTAATCTCAAATTTGTTAAACACTGATGTAAAATAATCATGCATTTTTGATTAGAAAATAAGACTACAGTCTGTCCCCAACGAGTCTCCAGGAATTCTTAAGTCAAATTTTACGTAACTCAGGAATGACTAATAAAACATTGCTACTATATCCGCCGACCGGGTGGATAAAGTGCCTGCCTGGCAACCCAAAGGTCGCGGGTTTGAATCCTGCTTTGGGCTTGGATCAGAGTACTGCAAAAACCTTGGGAGGTGCATTATGGCCACAGAAGCTGATGCGCCAACAACTACAAAAAAAAAAAAAAAAAAAGCTACTATATCCCTGATATGCCAAAATTACAAAAACCGCATAATATCTCAGAAGAATGAAAAATGGTTATATCTGGGGACAGCAACGAAGTAGTATCGCTTAAACTTGTTCTCTTAGGTGGCACCATGATAACGGTCAAAATGAAATTTTCTGTAAAAAACTTCACAGGGTAAAGTTACAAGAGATGCTGTTACAGCTTATAACATGAGAATGAAGCACACTATACGATAGTTTGATGTGAAGTTTTTGAGAATTTCAACTTCACAATAAACCCAACATGTAGTGGTGTAACTAGGGTGGGGCACGTGCCCTGGGTGCAAAATTTGGGGTACCCTTTTATGGTTAAAAAATGCAAAAATTCGAAAAGAACAGTTTTCAAGGGGCAGCATTTTTTTATTTGCCCTGGGCACCACAACCCTAGTTATGCCACTAGGTGATGTGTAACAAATATTACATACAAAATGCAAACAAAAGCTCCCACTTCGCTCTCAAACAAAACTGAACTGACTTTGCAGTCCAGGAGGAAAGAATGTGGAGATGAAGGGCTAGAGTAATTCTCTGAAGAAATAGCTGATTGGACATGGTCCAAGTGGTTTGAACGTTTTGGGGCTTTCTATGAAATGCTTCAACATAGGTCATCTGTCTCAAATATTTCTTCAGAATTTTTAAAGCAGAAAATAAAATGTTAATATGCCACAGGTTATTATCCAACAGTTTGTATGGGAACGAAAATAAAAACTTAATTATTCCTTCATCTGACTTCACTCTAAAAAAATTATACAGAAAGTATCTTTATTTTTGCCAAAAAAAATTGCATAAGTCTGAAGTTACTTAAGTCAGGGACTAACTGTATTTAGATGTGTTTACAAATAATCACAGAAACACTGCAGACCATATGGAATGCTTTTTCATTGTAATGTAAGTTTGAAATTAATATTGCCATAACAGATTTTAGAATTTTGTTGACCCACTATGAGGCACCTCCGTAGCCAGGTGGGAAGGAGCAGCAGTGTGTAGCACACGCTTCTTGATTAGCCCGGGGTTCGAGCCTGTCACCACCAAATACGGAGGATGCGGAAAGGTCAGGGAATGACCACCGCATATCCCGGAGCAATATGGCCTTAGTTGCTAATGCTCCTAAAAACAAATAAACAAACAGACCCACTATGAGCTTTAATTACTGCCTCTGCACCTACCTTGCATGGAGTGTATGAGATTCTTGATATAATCACTGCTTATGTAACGGTATCACACATGAATAATGGTTTACTGCTGCCTTTTTAGCAGCAATTTTCTGTCCCATAACACTGCAACAGTTTCTAATCAGGACTATTTCCTGGCCATTATAAGAATCAGCTATTGCAGCCTTGCATGAATTTCTTGAAGTGAAGATAAAAAAAAAAAAAATAGAACAGTCAGTGTTTGAAATAAGTAAAAATTAACCTACTAGAATTTGTATTACATGATTCTGTACTACTGACCTTATATGGTAGGAAGCAGAGTTATGTTGGAAAACCGAATTTTCTGTTTTCTTTGAAAGAGGTCTTTGATTATGGGCAGAAGAGTCTCTTTTAAAACTTTTACGTGGTGGTCACCATTTACAAAATGTATTCTACCCACTCCTTTGCTTGTTTTGCATCTGCAATCCATCTGACCAAATGGAAACTTTATTGTTCATTGAATACCGTAAGGGCGATAAGCTTTGTTAGAGCTGTGCTAAATGTAACATTTACCATCTGATCTCTGGAGATTAAATTTGGATTCGGAAAATATTAGACATTAGCAGAGGCTAATGTGTAATATTTTCTGATGCAAAAAAGCAAGCTTTTGGTCCACTTGATATCAATGGTTCAACTGTTGATGATCCTGTTCAGATAGCTAACAAACTAAATGAATATTTTGCATCGACATTCACACGTGAGGAGTTATTCAGCAAGGGGAATGCCAGAGGTGTATTCAGCTCTGGCAGTAAGTTACAGAATCTTGAAATAAGTCTGAAGTTACTTAACTCAGGGACTAACTTAAGTAACTTAAGACTAATCTTGCATAAGTCTGAAGTTAATTAAGTCAGGGATTAACTGTATTTAGACATGTTTACAAATAATCACAGAAACACACTGCAGACCATATGGAAAGCTTTTTCATTGTAACATAAGTTTGAAATTAATATTGCCTAAATTAATATATAAACACAAGAAAGGCACCTGGGGTGAATGGGATCTATCCAGTTATATTAAAGGAGGCAGCAGAGGAAGTAAGCAAACCCTTAGCCATAATTATGAGAGCTTCCTTCGACTCAGGGGAGGTACCCATAGACTGGAGATGTGACCCCAATTCACAAAGGAGGATCAAAAGGCGACACAAGTAATTATAGACCTGTGAGTTTAACTTCTGTTCCAGGAAAATTAATGGAGGCACTGGTTAAAGAAGCACTGCAGGATCATCTAGACAAGACTTCAGTTATAGCTCAGACACAGCATGGGTTTGTTAAGGGGAAGTCTTGCCTGACCAACTTGATTGGATACTATGATGCAGTCACAAAAGAACTGGATGCAGGGAATAACTTTGATATTATATACTTGGATCTTAGAAAGGCTTTTGATACTGTTGCACATGGAAGACTGCTACACAAATTGGAGCAGTGTGACATTGGAGGCAAATTGCTGCTATGGATAAAGGGGTGGTTGAGGGGGAGAAGACAGAGAGTGGTAATCAATGGACACTGCTCATCGTGGACTGATGTTATTAGTGGAGTCCCTCAGGGCTCAGTGTTGGGTCCATTATTGTTTTCTGTATTTATAAATGATATTGATGATGGTATATCAAGCTTAATGTCCAAGTTTGCAGATGATACAAAGGTTGGCAGGGTTGTCAAGGACACTACTGACATTATGCTGCTGCAACAGGATCTGGAAAGGTTGAGCAGATGGGCTGAGAGGTGGCAAATGAAGTTTAACATTGACAAATGTAAAGTACTACACATGGGAAACAGCAACCCCAGAGCAACATATCAACTCTGTGGTACTACACTGACAGTGGTAGAGAATGAAAAGGACCTGGGGGTAATTGTGCAGGCAGATATGAAGTGCTCTGAGCAGTGCAGATGGGCTGCAAGAGTAGCTCATGGTGTCTTATCAATGATATATAGGAATTTTTCTGGCAGGGATAAGGAGGTGATTATTCCCTTGTATAAGGCAATGGTCAGGCCACACCTTCAGTACTGTATGCAGGTCTGGAGGCCTCATTTCAAGAAGGATGTAGAGCTGCTGGAACGAGTACAGAGAAGGGCAACAAGATTAGTGAATGGAACAAAGGGGTGCTCTTACGAAGAAAGGCTTAAGTTTTGCAAATTACAGTGTCTGGAGACTAGGCACCAGCGAGGTGATCTGATAGAGGTGTATAAAGCCTTGAATGGTTTGAGCATGCTCAATGCTGATGGGATTCTTCCTCTAGCTCAGAATAATCACCTGAGAGGGCATAAATTCAAATTGAGGAAAGATAGATGTAGGATAGACGTGAGGAAATTTTCCTTTAGCCAGCGGGTGGTTGGTTGGTGGAACAGACTTCCATCCCTTGTGGTGGAAGTTGATAGCCTAAATAAGTTTAAGGCTCAGCTGGACGGGTATTTCGAATAAACAGAGGGGTGAAGTGGAAGTGGTTATTATTTTATTTTTTTTATTTATTTATTTTTTTTTTGGCTGATGCTGCATAAGCTTGCTTTCTTGCATCAAATGCCTCTACTAATGCTAATGCTAATTGCTGCCTACACAATATTAGCCATATGAGGCCTGGCATTGTCTTCATGGAGAAACACTTCAAACCAGAATATGGCCATCTTACCAAGACACTCATTACCATACGCCTCATTCATCTCTTTATGACTAAGGATATACAGATGTTTTGCCGATAAAGGCGATCAGCAGTTGGCCCGGAATTCATTTCAAACAAGTACGCTTAATAATGGCCACTTGGGAACTTAAGAACTACACGCAACAGAATATAATCACATACGGTTGCAACCTCTAGCTGAAACGAAAGCAATACATAAAGAATAATTTTTCTTTGCGAATGAATTTAAGTAGCATGTCCGCAGCGAACAACTGGTTCGTCCAGTAAATTTGGGCCCGGTTATTCACAATGAATGTATAACAATATTTCTAAAATGGTAATTTTATAAATATTTCTAAAATTGGCTGTTAAATGACCGAAGGGGGCATCCAAAAGCTGTCACGTCTTTGATCCCATTGTCACTGCTCTTAAATTTGTGGTAACGACGATTTGACAACACATAATTTGCATAATATATTTGCTCTAAAGTCAACTATTACAAGTCTTCACATTTTGGCATTACTTAAAATATAATAGCAATATACTTCTCAAAAACAACTTTGGTCGAAAATTTTTTTTTTTTTTTTTGGTAGCGATGTATGAATTCATCTTTTCAGAGCAGTTTAATAAAAATAGTTTCAGTAGTTGCGAAATTAATCTGGATTTGGTCCAAAATATCCATTTCCATAACGGTAGGCGAAACAATATGAGGGAAAATATATCTTACCTTAAGTCTATCTTTATCAACTTGAATTTAAACTTAACTGGTAATCTTTTCTGAAAGCTTGAAACGATGCATATTGAGAGATTAAATAGTTATCCAATTAATTCTGAAACATTTTCTTGAACCTCCGTTCATGTCTTGGAGTACTGTTTCACTTCTGATTATATTTGCTAGTAATCCTTTAAATACACTGTAAACACCTCGAAAGGCCTTACATAAATACGAGATGTGGAATGATAAACTTGTAATTCTTTATAATTTTCATGGCAGCTGAATGGAAAATAACTTATCGATTTTATTAGTGACTTCCAAAACGAACACAAAATCAAATTGCCTCTTGCTCCATAGTTTTCTCTGTATCGTCTGCTCTTCACGGGTCCAAGTTTAGCAACGCTGAAAGGACATGCAACGCCATCCCGCGGTAAAAATTGTAAACAGCTATTTTGCTATCTGCAACTATAACATAGTGGGGACAGAGTACTTTAATTAAGATGAAGGTTATTCTACATAATACGATATATGACATCAAATACAATCAATAATAACAGAACATTTAAACAGAACTTGAAATATCAAAAAAAAAAAAGCAAGGCATATATAGAAAGATTGGTAATTTAAAGGCGTAAGTCCGAGTTCAACAATTTTTCTTACGATTTGTTATCACAGTCTTAGAGTCAAACTAAATTACGTGTCTAAACATACAAAAAAAAAAAACTGCATCACTTGTGAATTTTGCAAATAATGTGTTTTGCGCTGCATTATGGGTTGCAGAAATGTTCGAAATGCATTTGTTAGATGGGATATATATCTCTGTGAATGAAATCCAATAAAAGACTCTACCTGATATACCTAATTGCCATAAATATCTTCCCAAAGGGTAAAATGTGTAATTTGTGGAAATATGAGAAACCATGCAAATGGCAATCACGACAACCAAACATACATTTTATTGCATTTACGTGTATAAACTGAAATAATAAGTTAATCTAATAGTATTATGTACTGTAAATCAATATTTTGTTGTTCCTCCTCAAGCTGCAATTACAGTCTTGCAACGATCTGACATAGAGTTAATCAACTTCTGGATATGCAGTTGCCCAATTTGGTGGTAACACCCTTACAATGCTCTCCTGCAGCTGAATCATACTCGTTGGCTTCTTCTGACCAATTTTAGACGACATTATGTACCAGCAATTTTCAAATTTGAACTGTTATCGGGCCAGTCAAACACTGTAATGCCAGCAATTCTGAGGCATGACTGCATCTTAAGGGAGAAAAACGAGGGAAAACATTGGTGTAATTATGTTTTAAGCCTTGTGAGAGAAGAAGACAAACTAACTCATCATTAAATCTAAATAGCATAAAACGTACCAATATTGCTGTGTGACAAGGTGCTGTGTCCTGTTGAAAAATGCAGTTTTGGATGTCTGTGTGGTGATCCCTAATGACGGGTTTCAGCCACCCCTCCAAAATAGCAGTGTAGGTTTCTGCATACACTGTTCTGTTAATAAAATTAATTCGCCCCACCCCTTTGCTTGTTATGCATCCCCAGACCATCTGACCGGCAGGGAACTTTACAGTCGGTGCTAATTAAGTCTAGACGGTATGCCTCCGATTTTCTTCGTCTTCTGATATATCGCTTCCCATCCCAGCCATGCAGTTTGAATTACGACTCGTCAGAAAAGATGACAGTGTCCCATTGCACTTTTGTTCATGAAACATGCGTCGTTTTAGTTCAAGCAGGTCACTTCTTCCTCATTTGTTGGGGCAATAATGGCTTCTTCTTGGGCCGATAGGCATACGGACCGCATTCCGAAAGCCGTCTTTGCACTTGTTGTTCGTGCACTTGTTTCAACACCATAGGCCATCTCTAAGTCCAGTTTTTGATCAGGAGCACTAGCATGGCGATTACGAAGGCATAGCCGTTTAAAATGTCGATCTTGGGAAGGCGTAGTTACTCTCTTACGGCCTGATCCAGGTCTTCTCTTCGCATCACCGGTTTCACGCTTTAATTTCAGCATCCGGGATACTGTTGACTGGGGGCAGCCTATTTTATCAGCGATATCACGCGTAGAAAGCACTTCCTGGGACAGCAACAGCTACACTTTTTTTTTTCTTCGTGTCAACTGAACATATGGAGCCATGCTTACACCTCTGCGAAACAGTATACTGATGAGCGTGTATATCCTTCCAACGCCATATTTATAGAAACGGCTGATGCAATATCTTGCAAATACTGTCTGGTGCAATAGAAGCGTTATCTGATGCAATACCTTTGCTTTGCGACAAACAAAATGTGTGTAATCAAACAATATCTTATACGTTTCACCACAAAAGTTACCGGTACTTTTTTTTAAGGTGATGCAGTTTTATGTCCGCCACTGTATAAGCAAGATGACGCAATACTACTCTAATATTACAGAATGAATATGCAATATCGCTAGTTTTACAGGGTGATGTAATAGTGTATTCAGATGACACAATTTTACCTATTGGAAAAGACCTATGAAAATTCCTCCCATAATCGACGGGATTTGAACTCAGGTCTTTTCCAGCTGATGTGGGGAGGGCGGCTACTCTACCAACAGTACTTTCTACAATTTATAACACCCACGAGGGTGTTATAAATTGTAGAAAGAGAGGTAATATTGTTATCGATATGGTTAGAATACCATAAGGTATGAAATCACACCAAATCAGTTGTTTATAAAACTCCTTTGAGTATCTTTGTGTATGCAGGGGGAATCTAAATTTATTCCAGAACACCCGATAATTATTTAGTTTTAAAATTAAAAATTCACTGTGATGTTTTACTATACCCTGAATTTTTGACGGGAACAAAGCATGTCATAATTTTGCAAACACAGAATGTATTCCATTTCAAAAAGACAAGACGTCCTCCTTGGAATTATAGGAGCAGAGAACGTTAGATACCGAAGGGGAGAAAAGTCTTCTTCAATCCATACCTTCAAATAGGTGGTGCTTAACTAGTTGCAAAGTGCAGAAACGGATCTTACCAACAAGCGAAGTATGTATCATTTTGGTGACTTTCAATAAAAAATGTAAAATATGTAAAGTACTTACTGGCAGTGTCATTTTTTTTTTTTTTATGCTAGTATGTAGCTTTATTTCCAAAATAAACTTACTCCTTGCTTTTCAAATGAACCTCATATTTGTTTTTCTGTGTCAGGATCAGCGATTGTCTCGATGTCAGACACTTTGCAATTACATGTTTCCTGGACTTGCCAAAAACATTGACTGCATTAAACAAAATTTCCCAATTGGAACCTTACCACAGCTAGAATTTAGAGGAAATCAACTATTATAAGATGGTTTTTTCGTCAGGATTATGTGGTCAAAATCAAATATTTCCTTCTCAAAAATTCGTAACTCCTTCAGAGGAGCCTCTTAAGGTTCTCTCTTAGGACCAATTATTTTAACACTCTATCTGTGGCCTCTTACATTTTGTTCCAATGACTTATCTAGCAGCGTATGCAGATTGCACCTCAATACCAAATCACAAAGAACTATGTATTCTTAAACGCGAAATCATAACTTTATTGACTAAGTTTGAAGAATGGCTTACAAAAATTCAGCTTAATCTTAATCCAAGGAAAACTCGGAACAAGCTATTTAAACTTTAAAATCAGATATGAAGTGCTAATTTTCAAATATTCGGTGAAACCAAGTTCTTAGGAATATGGCTGGGCCCGGAATTTATAGTTTTGCCCTGCAAATATGGGATTCTAAAATGAGAGCTAACTTTAATATCAACGTTGAAAGATTAATAAATAAAAAAGCTCTTAGGATAAAGAGTTCTACTTTGGGGTTTTCTGTTAATAAATTCTACTTCCGGTCTTGAGATGAATTTTACTCTGCGAAGTTCCTGTTCATATTTAAGGTGGTCCAGAAAATAGATTATATTTGAATGGGCATAGAACCAAGCAAGCAGCCTTATCCTATTACTACCTTGCTGGGTCTGGCACATCAGGGAGGTTAGAATTACTCAAGATGAGAAATGCTTTTGATTCCCATGCATTTTACGGTTTCTTTTTGAAACTTGCGAGTCCAGATGGTGACGTCATCAGTAAAAGTGCCAGTCACTAAGTAAAGGCACCTAGATAACACACTGAAAGACAAAATTCTAACGCAGATGACAGATTTTTTCATTTGAATTACATAAAATGTTTGAATACTTGTACCGATGTATGTACCAGGTAAGATGATTATGGTTATGTTCTTTTACTGGAGGTTTTATTTAATTTTGAAATTAATGATAAATTGAAACCAGATTTCGAATTTTTGTTCTTTGTCCCCAAAGATATCTACTGGACTGCACCATTAAAAACATTTCATCAAAACCGAATGAATAGAAAAAAATCCGGCGTTTGTTTATAAATACTTCCAATTATCTTGTATAATTGAAGTAGCTCTCTAGGTAGTACAGGGGTTAAATCCCCGGCCTCCCTCACCGTATAGAAAAGTCCTGAGTTTGAATACCATCAATGAGCGTTTTACACAGTATTCTGAGTTGCTTCGGCCCTTGGCCCACACCTAAATGGAAAATATGTTTCGGTGTTTGATTATTACTCGAAAATAAAGAATTGGATCGATAGCCAATTATCAGCGTATGTTCTTGCCGTGTCTGAAACAGTTTTAGGTCCAATTCTAGGCCTCTTCCTGTTCAGAAATATTGCTATAATTCTTAAACAACTTACCCGATCTCTTTTAAAATATAAGGAGGACCTTAGTATCAAATTACATGCCGATCAGTTAACCCATTTCTTCTGACCATTCTACCAGAAAGTAATTTGTAAATTACCTAACTTGTCTGAAGATGATGTCAATCTCTTTATATTACTTGGATATCATGTAGAGCCTGATGTTGTTGTAGTAGGATTTTTAGGAGCATCAGCGGCTAAGGAGAGCCATATAGCTCCCTGTATATTGTCAGTAAATTGTGTGTGTTTTAAGGTCTATTTTCTGTTTGCTGGACGAAAAACTCGAATTTCCGAGAGGAAACCATGCTACCCTCGCCTGAGACCGACTAACTCAACCACATTGCGAAAAAGGCCCATAAAAATTCCTTCTGTGATCGACGGGACTCGAACTCAAGTCTTTTCCACCCGGTGTGGGGGTGGGGGAAGGCAATCCTACCAATTATGCTACCCACTAGGGGCATATAGCGTGATAACCATGTTGCAGAATTAACACAATGATTTTAATGCATTTACATTTCCAGAATAAAGCTTGAATTCTTACCATCAGTCACAAATTCTCAATCATTCTGGCGATGACAATTTATGGTCCAATAAAACGCAATAAAATTAAGTATAAACACTTGTAAGATTACTCTTCATGCACATAAAACTGTGTACCACACCGTGACTATCTCAGTCACGGTGTGGTACATATCGATCATTTGACATCTGGTGAATAATGCTTGCAACTAGCATGTTGCTCACTCAGCTGTAGATGGCAATGCTAACATATCACAAGAAAATGTATGAATTTTTACACCATTAACTGGTAAAAGCATTAGCAGTGCTTTGTTCAATCAGATGTTTTAGCGAATGACAAAATAAACTGGTTTTAAATTGTTTCCGTGGGCAATAAAACTGTGCTTCATTTCCTCATACGATTTGTGTTTCCTTTATGCAATACCCGTACAATATCCCCTGGTAAATTCAACTCTATTAGCCAGTAAATGATGTTATTAAATAAGTTACCTAGGATTTACTTTGTCACGAACTTATTCAGTGATGAAACTGCCTACAGACAGACAGACATTGGATTTTTTCTATGGATGTAGAATGAAGTACACGTAAAATCATCGCTTTGGATGACAGGACAGGACAAAAAAAAGTTACAAGTTGTGTTGACAAAAGTTTATTGTTTCTGGCTGGAAATGATTCTTTTATGGATTCTTTTAATCTATGGTACGGCATTCATATTGCATTACAGACAGAAATTTGACTTAGCGCATTGTGGCCTCAATTGCCAATGCTCCATTAAACACCAGCCAACCAATTAACAACCGATAGAAATGGACTTTAATTTTTAATAATTTTTTCATACCATCTGCGCGGTAGTACAGTGGTGTCGTCAGTCTTTCCCACACCGTGTGGAAAAAACCATGGTTCGAATCCAGTCGACAACGCGAGGAACTTTTATTCGGCTTTTTTCACTCCGTGGCTGAGTTAGCCGGACTCAGGTGTATATGGCAAGGTGTATACTTAAAAAATTGTGGTTTTTCATCCAGCAAAGTAAGCAAATCCACCAGACCACAGACACAATACACGTGGGCAGTTGAAGTTGTTTTCCAGGTGTGACCCTAAGTTTTTTTTCTTTTCATACTACAAGGTATGTAGTTAATTTAATTACTACTAATTTCGAAGAAATTATATTGCATTTTCCTTTCTTTTCTTTCTTCTGTTTTTTTGAAGAACAAAATACTATATAAAAAAAAAGCCACGTCATCCGCACATTAATAGAGGCAACCGGTCGCATCACTAGAATTACTCTCACGTGACATACCCTTGAATTGGTACGTTCTTACTTCCGCAAAAACCATCTACCACTTCTCTATGTTGTGTTTGCATTTTGACTTATGCGTGTTATCTTACTCTTTAATACAAAATTCTTAATATATTTGTTTAAAATTAATGCACGTGCGCGTCTTTAAACTTTTCATTCAAAGTAGTGATTTTTCTGCTACACCATTTTATGCCGATCGCTATTTAGGAAACGCAAGGATTTGCATAATTCAAGATCCGATAAATAAGGTAAGTGTTCTGGCTCTTATTTCATGTTTAGTTAAAGAGTATTTAACCAAACCGGTCCTGTGTCCTTGTGTATTTTCCAGCATCAAAATACAATTCTGCAGAGTCCATTTCTCTTGTCCGTCTTATGAATTCGAAGTAGACCGTGCTTTTGTAAGATGATGCCTGAGGATGATTTAAATCTCACAAACAAGATCAAAGAAGACTTTTCTTTTTATATGGTATGAGATGGAGACTGTAGTGCTTCAAATGGAAATAGAAAATCAGAAGCTTGCTGCAAGAAAGTACAGACCTCAAAAACTGTCTGGAAGTCTCCTAGAACCTTTGCTGACGTGGTCTGGTTGGAGCAGCAGCAGATTTAGAGAAATCCAAGACTTATCGCGAAGGTTATATCAGAAAAGTACAGCAGTAGTGAACAAATAAAGGACGGGCTTTTGAAATCTATAAGCTCTGTGTTGAATGATACCAAAGTCTTATCTATAAGACCTATCCGGGACAGCAGGGTTGTGGTGGAGGTGTTGACAGATGAGGACTTGAATAAAATCTCTTCCTGTACGAAAATGACTGAACTGGAGATGGAAGTCAACAGGCTCCCCAAAATTGAAACATAAAGTGGTGATGTTTGATGTCGATCGCCAGATCACGAGCCAACATCTAATGGACCGGCTATGGAGATTCAACTTAAGAGATTCAGGAATTTTGGAAGACATATTTCGTTCATCGGTTCAGGTTGTGGCCAAGAATTGGGCGAGAAACAATCAAGCAAATAATTTTACCATTCACTATCCTGGAGAAATCAAGAAAATTCTGATGGCTAGGGAGAGGGTGTGCATATTTGGTCTTCATATATGGTATGGGGATATGGGACCTTCTGGCCCTCACAATGCTGCCGCTGAACAGCTTATGGCCATGTATCATGACGTTGTAAGATCAACGCCTTCTGTGGACAGTGGAAGTAAAGATCACTCTTGGAAAGAGTATCAAAAGCTTAATGACCTCCCAGATTTGTGAACTGCTGTAGGCTGGAGGAGGAAGCTCCCCTCGGAGCATGCTGCTGTCAGTAATCATATCTGGATGTTGACGAAGCACTCGACGCTGTTCGAAGAAGGACGGATTAGGGTAAGAAGGTTTTCTTGGTCTGAGGATAAGGTAACCTGGCGATTCACCCTGGGAGAGGCAATTTTGATTGGCTGCTTGCTATTTTTGGACTGATATGATGACCTTGAGGGCGTTGCTCAGGCAGATTAGATCTTAGTACAGTGTATATATTAACCGCCCTCCCACTTCGAATAAAAAGGCCTGAGTTCAATACTGTCAATTACGCCAAGAATATTTAAGGGTTTATTTCACAAAGTGGAAGGACTGAATCGTGCTATGGGAAAGGCTGTATGATTTGATAGCAGGAAATTTTCTGGGGTTCATTTAGTTTGTCTCAGGCGAGTATTATGCGGTTTTTTTTCCTCCCAAAACTTGGGTTTTTCGTCCAGAAAACAGCATTCCACCACAGAATACCCAAAATTTATATACACAATATATATCGACGCCTGATTACCTTAGTTGCTCTGGCGCTTAAACCACACATGCAGAAATATCTGATAATTTCCAGATCGTAATGTATAATTTGAACAAATTTATTTGAACAGGTGATCTGGGTTTGAATTAGTACAATTAATAATAATATATAAAATAAATTTTATGAAATGAAAATATATTAAAATAATGTAATCTTTATTCTAGTGACGTCCGGTAGTTTAGGAATGAAGTTCTTCATCATTTTGTTGCTATTCTGGGTTTTGTGTACAACCGGAGACGCTAATAAGACGGTCCCTAGTTCCAATAGAGAATTTTCACCTAACTTTGGACCAAGTTTTGCTGTTGTACCTGACCAGTGTGATCGTGAAGTCATCAGACAGCGGAAGAATTCAACTATTCTGTATGGACTGAAACCCTCGATTCCCTTTGATAAGGCCCTTGCAGTGTTCTTCGTGGTGGGACTCTTAGCAGCGCTGATTGCGTACGTTTTTCATACATTACGGAAGGTCGTTTACCACGATGCCAATAACCTAGATACTGCCTTTGATGCTGGAGGTAGAGTATCTATTGGATTAACAGCTACTACTATTGTTTCTCAGTGGACATGGAGTGCCACCTTGTTGCAGTCCTGTACAGTTGCTAGTAAAGTAAGAAGTTTATATATACATATAAAATAACATATGTATTTCACTTTTCTAAATTTCGTAATTGTTTGGAGCATACTCATGTATACACTTTTATTGAACACCTCATACGTAAGGAATCCTTTATATGTACACTCATTGGACAAAAAATTAGAAACCTTTTGCGGTCAACGTTAAAAGATAATTAAACGTACGGTATGCAAATGTAAGTGTCACATGGCAATGATCACAAGTTCGTTGGAGGAAGATACTATATGCTTTCCTGGGGCTTCTTAGTAGATCCAGTCATGGGGAAGACAGGTGACCTTTCGGATTTTTTGGAAAGGTATTATTGTTGCAGCACCTTTAGCAGGAACCATAATTGAGAAAGTCAGTGCTGCAAGTACAATACTGCAGGAATTTAAAGCGAATTTGCGTCGGAATTGAAGGTCCAGTGTTCAGAAAATAGCTTAAAAATTCAATTTAGCCAAACAATTTACTTCTTTCTATAAAAAATCGAAAGATTACGTTGGAGTACTGCTACCAACGGCAAGATTGATCTTTGAAACAGTGGAGAAAAGATCACATCGTCTGATGAGTAACACGTTTCTTGTATCAATGGTAGAGTGACGTGACCCTCACAGAGCCATACATTCAGACTGTCTCTTGTCTATCACTCAAGCAGCTGCGGGTGGTGCATGGTGTGTGGTATATTCTGTTGGCACGGATTGGATTCTCTCATATTGTTAGAATGTCTTGTTACTTCCAATGAATATCTTTCTGGTGTGTTAGACCAAACTCACTATGCAGTGCTTCATTTTTACCCGGATCGTGGTGGATTCTTTCAGGATGACCATACAACTATCCACCTGCAGTAATTGTATCCGAATGGTAAATGGAACATACCCAAGATTTTCAACTTATATTCTGGGTGCCTAATTCTATAGATCTGCATCCAGTTTAGAATGCCTGGGAAACGTTGGAAAGAGCTGTTCTGCTTCACAGGCCTCTCGACCACAATATAGCAGCTGACAAATATCCATAAGGTAGAATGGTTATATCTAGAACTATATTAGCTGAGTCACCTAATAATTCATGCCACAACATGTATGGCTAAGAAAGGTTTATAATTTTTTCGCTTGTGATGGCTAGTGATGTGTATATATATATATATATATATATACAAAGTATATATATATATATAAATGAATACGAAATGGTACTTCTTCAAAGTACCATTTCGTATTCATTTTCATAGATATATTACAATAGTTTTAGTCTCGAGGAAAACATCTCCACAACCTATCTTCGACAGCAGTTTATTGATGTAATACTCTACGCCTCATATCCTTAGTTTCTCTGGTGCAAAACCTGAAGAAATAAATGCTACTCCTATCGCAATATTTTCAATATCGTTTTTATATATTTCAGTATGGGATCAGTGGACCTTATTGGTATGCGGCAGGAGCTACTGTGCAAGTACTCCTTTTCTCTATTTTGTCTATCCAATTGAAGATTCGTGCTCCTGGAGCTAAGACTTTTCTGCAGGTAAGTACAGATCACTTTAAACATAGCTATAATGTAATCATGAAAAATCAAATTTAAAGAACAAGACAATAATAATATATTCTATGCAAATAATTAATGTTTGTTCAATCAAAAACAAATAATTGTGATGGATGGAGGTTGTCTATAGCGGAACGAAGTACCGATCACTTCGGTACACCGGATTCCTTATTGTGTTCGATATTCATTAGTTAATGAGGTTATAACAAATCTGATTGGAAAGTTTTCAGATGATACCAAGGTCAGGAGGGTGTTAAACTGTAAGTGAATCACCAGAAACATGATAAATTAAACATAGACAACGGTCTTTGGATGGCACATCTTATTGTTTTAGTTAAGGGAATGAGTAGTATCAGGAGAGGGTATGAACCAATTGACTTTTGATACCAGAAGTGACGTCATGGAAATTTTTTTCTCGCCCGCTAGGTGGCGCTACTTACATCTAGTTGTCTTCTTCCGCCAGGTGGCGCGGTTTTTGGTTTTGTTTTTCCTCCCTAGATGGTGTTAGCGGTATTTTCACATTTTATTTTAATTTTTACCTTGAGCTGGTCTTGAACTTGAGTTGTTGTGCTTGCTTGCTTGTGATGTATCTTCATGGCTGACGGGTCCCTGGTAGTTTGAGGCTAGATGTTGTCTTTGAATGTATTGGTTGTGATGTCAAAAGCGGGACGTGAATATTTTGAAAGTTAATTCTGTGACAATGCATTCTGGGTGGGTTTTGAAATGGGGTATTTCTTTTTGGGCCATAGTATTCGAGATGAAATTTCGGAGCAGAATGTTGTTCCCGATGAATGTGGTATATTTGGAAAGTTGGTTTGGGTTCTGTGTTATGGACCCTGCAGGGGCTCCACTCACTGCCACCATGTTGTTTGCAGACATTTTCACCAAATGATTAAACTGTTGGTTCCGTCTGTGTTAGAAAAATCTGTTTGTACAAATCCCAAGAATAGAGTGCATATTAGTAGATAAGAGTGTGTTCTGAAAATTAAAGTTTTCAGGGTAAAAGTTTTAAAATTAGGCTGAGTTTATTTTTATCAACCTCTTTAAAACCAGTTAAGTTTTTTGTCAGCATTAACCTCTTTAGCATTTAATTTGAAGTTTCTTTTCACAATAGTACTTATCCTTTAAAAAACAGAATCACAGACATTGAGAAAATTAACAAAATATAATTTGAAAAGCAATCATACAAAGTATTTCCTTTGAAGAGGATTTAGTCCTCATTACATTAACCCCCCCTCCCCCCCATTTGAGACATTATTTGTGTTGTTCATTCGTCTCTGTGAAGCAAGCGTTTCAGAAAAGCACTCCATTGAATGTTTAACTTTCTCAAGAAAAAAAAAAAAAATCTGACTTTGTACTCATTAAACTTAGAATTTTCACAAACAATTAACGTGCATATTGGTGGCACCATCTGTTGGTAGTATTTGAAAGCTTCTGAATGAAAAATTCAGTGTGATCGTACATTATATGTTTAATCTGGTATTATTCTCAGAATTTTCTTTTTTTAAAATGTTGACTTAAAAGTTAAATACCAGTAACAGTCTAATTTAAATGTTTAAGCTTTACATTGGAAATTTTTTTAAAGTAGTTTCAGAAACACAGTTGATTGGTGCTTAAATGTACATTAATTATTCAGGATAGGATCAAAAATGCAAAAGTCAGATTATTCCGATGGTTTCAACGTCCACCAGCTGATAGAGACAGCAAGGAAATATTCACTTTAATTGTTTTTGTGAAAATTATAAGTTTAATGGGAAAAAACACAGTCAGATTTTTTCCAGAAGTTTCAACCATAACCACTAGATGGCGCTACATATGAAATTAATATATGTATACTAAGGCGCATTTAGGGCTAAAGCCTCAAGCTGCGAACAAATTTAGACTATGTATATAAAGTGCTTAGCATCATAATACACAGCCATTTCTGAATAAACAGAAAATTTTTAAGGTGGCATCGTTTTAGGTTATATCTCATATTGTGAATACCTTCACAACGAGTTGCCATGATATTGCACTACTTCGAATAAGTAACTAAATTTGTTCGCAGCTTGAGGCTTTAGCCCTAAATGCGCCTTAGTCTAAATACATCATACACCATCAGGAATCTCTCATATTGTGGAGTTATACTTCATAACTGTTTTTGCCATCATTGCATCACTTGGGTACCTACCCACTCACTGAAGAAGGACCAAATAGTCCTGAAACAGTGCTGTCTGGGTGGTGGTACCTATCTGAGAATAAGTAACATTAGTCTTCTCCTTAGGTGAAGCGTTACTTATTCGAAGTAGTGCAATATCATGGCAACTCGTTGTGAAGGTATTCACAATATGAGATATAACCTAAAACGATGCCACCTTAAAAATTTTCTGTTTATTCAGAAATGGCTGTGTATTATGATGCTAAGCACTTTATATACATAGTATATGTACACTTTAAAATATGTACATTTTGAAAATAATTCTTAAACATTAAAGCTACAACCACAAGTATTGATGCGAAGAGGGCAGTAAGTACCAGACCTGGAAGGTCACGTTTTTTATGTGCTCTTTAGAAAAATGTCAATTCTTTTTAAGGAGGCTACACCAATCAAATTCCCTAGATTATTCAAGAACCGTGCTCTGCACTTTAGAACACGTGCTACCACTGTTAGTGGAAGAATTATGATTTTAATGTTTCTCCCTCACCATAGACTTTATATGGTAGGGCGCCATATATTATCTTATGAATCTTACAGGCAAACCAACACCACCATCGTTCTTAGGACCCTGATAACCCCTTGAAGAAAGTTGTCTGGTCGTCTTACGAGCTCTTTCTGCACTGTTCCCTCTCCGTCCCATCGGTAACCAAGGGGTAACCCCAAAAACTTCGCCGGATTGTTGCTTGGCTCCAAATAACAGTACACTTTCTGTTAATGATATTCATCGTCTCTACTATGCCTCGCTCAACCAATCACGGTACGGTTTCAATATTCCGAATTACTCCCGCAAATCCGGAACTGGATGAAATATCCAACTTAAATAGTGAGACGCAGTCGCAAGCTACAAATAATGACGAACCAATCATAATCGACAATCAAAACGACACTGACAACACCCAAACAGACTGTACTACAGCAAAAGGAAAAATAAGAACTTTATAATGCCAATATCCGATTAAGGTCCTCCATTGTGGAGGTCTCCAGAACAACACCCCGGTTTATAATGGGTCTGAGAGATTTTACTTTGATGCTCCTGAAATCCGTCTTGAGTGTGCTGGCAACCAGGTCCTTCTCCTCTCCGCTAGTCTTGAGTTCCGAATTTTCGCTGGCTCGGAGCAGAAGGACGTGCTGTGACCTCTTATCAGAAGTGAGGGGCAATGATGCCTTCAGCCCACCATCCTCCGTGGGCACCTGCACCTGGATTTGACTACTCCCGCATATGAGAGGGAGTAGTCAAATAGGAACTGTCTTCGGAGCACAGCTCCCTGGACGTGGGTCAAGATCCTGGGATGACGAGAGCTGGGAAAATGTGTCAACAACTTTTTTGAGAACATTCATTTTGGACTTTAGTTCATCATTAATTGCCCGGAGTTTTTAAATTTTAGTGACTAATTCTGTAGTTACTGATTCCATATTGGTCCAGAGTTCTTGGACATAGTTACCTGAAGTTTCAGTAAATTGATTAGCATCAGAGTTCAAGAAGGAGACCAAGTTGCTGCGCTGCTTCAAAACATATTGTTGTAATGACAGGGGTCCCAAGGGGCTCTGGTGGTCATTAGACCTCAAGGAAGATGGGATGCCAAGTCGATCAGAGAATTTTAAGCCCGCACCAAGGGCCGATGGAGTCGCAGATTTGGGGTCCTCAAGGGAGACTGAGGAGGAGGCAGGCAGGGGGCTGGCTGCTCCAGCATTGTCAGCAGGCCCAAATTCAGTGGTCTCTGAGTTCCCAGCGGCCTTTCCTTGTGACTGAAGGCCACTGCACGGTTGAGCATGTTTTGCTTCTTTCCCCTCTCTCTCTCTCTTGATTGCTGTCTACCCTTTTTCTTTTTCCTTTTAACTGTCGATAAGGTGGTCTGTCTAAGGGATTTGTGTGGTATGGAGCTGTGATTCACCTCGGGTTCGTCTTCGCCGGCATTACTAGTACTCTCGACCGCACTCATCATGTAGAACTATGGTTTCAATACTCGAGATGTAAAGCTTTGGGAGTGGAAAATTTCACTAAGCTGTTTGCTATTAGCTTACCAGCAAAGCAGAACTCATGTCAGAGGACCAATTCGGGTTCAGAAAAGACCGATCTACCGTAGACCCACTAGAAAGAATTGTGGAGGACGCCAAACACTGTAATAGTAAATACTTTCTCCTTATCTCAATGGATTTTGCTTGTGCCTTCGATTCTTTATGGTGGCCCAGCGTGCTGGAAATATTCCGACAGGCAAAAATCCAGAACAACTTGTATCAATGCTTACAATCTTACCTCCAAAATAGAAGAATTACCACCCCTTACTGCCCTGTTACCAGGCCGGTTTACAGGGGCTGCCCACAGGGTTCTGTCCTGGGGCCGCTCCTGTGGAATATTGTCCTGGATGGATTCCTCAATCTCGATCTTCCCCTTGTTGCCTCCCAGGCTTACGCCGATGATTTGGTACTGCCGATTGAAGCTGACAGCAGGGCACAGTTGGAACTAAATGCAAATCGCACAATTAATATACTCCAGGAATGGACTAAACTGCACCATCTAACTATCTCAACAGCCAAGACAAGTTCAATCCTACTAAAAGGAACCCTTGATACTCGACGGCCTTATGGAGTTTAATGAACATTACTTATGGAGCTTAAAAGGAACCCATGATATTCGACGGCCTCCTCAAATCAAAGTCAATGTAGAGACTATCAAATTGCAGACATAACTGAAGTACTTGGGGATTGTACTAGATAAAAACCTATGCTACACCCCACACCTGGAGCACCTTAAAACAAAATTAGAAAACTATCAGCACTTATAGCGAGAATAACCCGCAGAGACTGGGGTTTAAAAAAGAGGCCCCTCACCCTCTTATATAAGGCAGTCTTCATCCCAGCCGTGACATATGCTGCGCGGGGGTGGTACAGCAAGGTAAATACGGCAGTGAACAAAAGAAAGCTTGATCCATTCAACGCTCTATATTACTTACGACTACCACAGCTTGCTGCATTGTCAGCACACACGCGCTCCAGGTCCTGGCTGGATCTCTTCCCCTGGACCTGGAGGTTTTGCGCTGTGCGCTGCTGTACCAACACTCGAAAGGAAGAGCGGTAACCCACATGGATTTCACTGTTGATCCAGCAATCAGCAAAACCTTAAAACACAAAAGGTTTACGGAACACTTAAAAGACACCTGGCAGAACCGATGGAATTTATCCATCAAAGGAATCATTACCAAGAAGTTCCTCCCAGATATCAGCAGGGTGTATCCACTCTCCCCGGCATGGCGATCTCCCGGACTATACACCACATTTTTACTGACTGGACACGGCTCCTTTAGAAGAAAGCTACACGAATTTGGTCTCACTGACACACCATTTTGTGCCTGTGGACAAGAAGAATCTTGGGAGCACCTCCTTCATGAGTGCGACCTCTTCGAAGACCTGCGTGGACAACTATACACGATTATCCACTCACTACTCAGGAATGAAGAGCACATCATTTTACAGGAGCAAGACAACTACAGGGCCTTCACCCACTTTACCCAGATGCTGTTTACAAGACGAAAAATTCTTTTACCTCCCTAAAGAAAATGACACAACGTAATAGGAGTAGGGCCCATCTTTATCCAAATGCTGGACATGACACTATCAAGTTAACATCTTGCGACGTATAGAAGGCTATTTGGCGCTCTCTACCCCGCACTTGCGAGATATCTTTTAACCCTTCCCGCGGCGGGGAAGAGGAACTTGTTCCCCATCTTCCATTTTTCTTCTGGTGGGGCACGGGCATACTCCACTGCTAGCAGGGGCCATCTACTCTATCGGCCCTTACTTCCTTTTCCTCCCCCTAGCCTTCAGTCTCCCTACCCTTCTTTCACTTCACACCGCATCTGCCCCACACGTCCAAATTTAATTAACACCAAAATTCTTGTCCGACCTATTAGGCCTCAAATCTTGATATTTCCAGCGCATAACCCCATCTAGAGAAATTTCTAAAGTTATTGGCAGAATAGACCGCGTTCATCTTTTACTTCTTAGGTCCTAGCCACTGAATTCTCAGGAAAGTAGGTGGCAGGTCCTGCCAGAGTAGATTTCTCCTAATGGTCGGCCTCCCCGTGGCTGGGTATGGTAACGTCGGGTCCCACCAGGGGCCCGGCGGCTAACAGACCGGATGAACAATGGGCACAACACACTACATATCACACGAGCCATACACTTTTAAAATCTCTGGCTTTGACAGGGTACTGTCACTCGATACATAGAACATACGCAGAAATGGGAGAAATGCCAGGAGCCGTTAGACCCTCAACATACCTACACCTATATCACAAGAAATCCCCAGAATGCATTGCTCCCTACAATTAATTCTCAAAAATATTCACCATAATTACAAGTTCAGGTTAAGCAAGTCACAAATTGGGGGTAAATATACACATTACTTTTCTTGGAAGAATTCAAAACATAAAGGAAAAGTGGAAGCTTCAAAATCCTCACATGAATCACCTATGCTGTATTGAGTTTAACAGTAGCAGACGTGCCCAAATTTGTTTTGTGAGGGTGGAGTGATAAAAATGAACGCCGTTTTGGCCTTGATTCAATTCAATTCGCTCGCTACCCTTGTGTCGAACGACAGCAGTTGAAAGCTTGGCATGCATTTAAATTTAGATATTGCAGAACTGGAACTTTTAGTGCTGACTTTGTTCATTTGGAATCCAAAATGGCAATATTCCACCTGATGTTTGACAGTATTAATCGCTAATCTTGAGCTTAATGGATAACAAGCTTAATCCATCTCCCTTGAACTTAATGAAAAAGGACAAATTGTGCTTCTTACTAGTGAGAAACTCATTGTGAAAATATGAATTCATATTTCTGCTGTTAAGTTGAGATAAATTTAAAATTAACTGTTGATAAAGTTAAAACTGAAGACTTGGAAAATTCTCATTTTAAGTAGTTTCATGTTTGCTGATTAAATATAAACTTTAATATTTCTTGCGCTAAACGACAAAAACAAATTTAAACGGTGAAGTCACAATCTTAAACTTCAGATTTTTTTTTGTAAGAAAGTTAAACATTCAATGAAGTGCTTTTCTGAAACGCTTGCTTTGCAGAGGAGGGAAATGTCTACAAACAATATGGCGTGGCAGTGGGCAGGAACCCCTGTAAGGTCCCTACCACAGCACCCAAATAAACTTTCAAAAAATCCCACAATACATCGGGAACAACGTCCTGCTACGAAATTTCATCCCGAATGCAATGTCCCAGAATGCAACGCCCCATTTCAAAACCCAAGAATGCATTGCTCACAGAATTAACTTTCAAAATATTCACAAGACCTGTTTTTGACATCACAACCGATACATTCAAAGACAGCATTTAACCTCAAACTACCAGGGGACCTATCAGCCGTGAGGATAAGTCACCAGCAAACAAGTATGCCGACCAAAGTTTGAGACCAGGTCAAGATAAAAATAAAATTGAAAAATAAAATGTAAATGAAAAATAAAAATACCAGTAGCAGCATCTAGGGAGGAAAAAAATTCAGGAAAAAAGAAAATCTACCGGAAATATGCAGCGCCACCTAGCGGGCTATACATAAAACTAAGCATTTATTTAAGTTAAGGAATTATTGCTATAATAGAATTTACATTCAATTTTATTAAAAAAAATTCTTGTTTTCCCCTTGTTCTATAAAAACATGCATAAGTCCTATTGCAGAAACAGTTGTCCACAGGTTTGTTCTATCTTACAGGTAATCAGAGTCAGATTTGGCAAAGCAACTCACTTGGTCTTCTGTGCCTTTGCATTATTCACTAACATTGCTGTGACTACAATGCTAATTCTTGGAGCCTGCGCAGTTCTCAACAATCTTGTGATCGATATGAGTCAAGAAATGGCAGTCATTCTTCTGAGTGCTATTATAGGATGTTACACTTTGATTGGTGGACTGGGGGCGACCTTCTACGTCTCTTATTTCAACACCAGCGTCATATTCGTTGTTCTGCTGATTCTTGTAGTGGAGGTGAGCAGTAAAGTTCAAAAGTCAGGAATACAATAAATTCAACAAAGAATTCTTGCTTCTTAAAAATACCATTTCGTATTCTTTTTTACAGATATATTACAATCCTTTTGGTCACCACGAAAACATCTTTGGTAGTTCCAACAATATGTTCAAGTACTTAGGATGTATACAAAGTCCAGAAGGAAATGCAGAAAGAAGTTACTTGACGTTCTTTTCAACTGGAGGGCTTTCGTTTGGTGTTATCAATATAATCGGCAACTTTGGTACTGTGTTCTGCGACCAATCTTATTGGCAGAGTAGTGTGGCAGCAAAACCAATACAGGTATGCGCGGTAACTATATAACTAATTAATTTAGTTATATAACTAGCGTCTATTATATGAAATTTGAATACGTTTCTTTATTAGGGTGTGTGGGGATTCGTCCTAGGTGGGTTGACATGGTTTACCATTCCATTTGCTTTTGCAACAACCATGGGACTGGCTTACTTGGGCATCAGCAGTTCTCAAGGTCAAGAATTGCTATCCGAAGACGATGTCGATAGAGGTAAGACATAAAATTTTGGCTCTTTACTCACCAGGAAGTTTGTGTTCAAATTGACATTGAACAAGTGTAACTGCTTTGACTCTCATCTTCTTTCTCTCTTCCTTTAACTCTCCAGGTCTTCACATTCTGGATAAATGTCCTCTTTTTTGTCTTATACCTTCGCTTTTTGAGGTTCAGCATAGTGTGCATAATCTTTGGGGTCAAGCGCCAACAGTGGTGTCCCATTTCTGTGCCATAAGTACTCTTGTGAAGAAATACAGTTATACTGTAAAAGCCAGAAAAACATATGATGTGTTGAACTTGTTATGTTTTGGCTTTTTGGCCGCAGGGCTCCAGTTGGGACTCCATGTTTCGCGTACACACCGCTAGATGGTGAGCCAAACTGCCCATTATATGATTTGATCCTTCGCTATTTCACTTTGAAGTTTCAGTTCCTAAAGAATGTCAATATTCAAATACCGGCTTTGTACTGATAAAGCACCAATTAATATCCACCTTTATATCCTGTTTAATTTAAGGACTGACATTCCCTATTGATGAATGATCCTCCAATTACTTTGGAATTAAATGGTTATGCAGGGTCACCAAAAACATGCAACAGTTTGAATGTCTATATTTTTTTCATGTATTGGGCTGACATTCGTCAGTTTGGTGTTATTAGATCCATAAGACATAGGAGCTTTTTACCAGTTAATGATGCACCCTAAGGGGAAATTTGGCTAAGGCGAGATTTGGTTGCGAAAATGCTAATGTCATCCACGAGTTCCAGTTAGCATTAAGCACGTCTTACGCATTAATGACACCAGATGACCAATGCCAGCGCAATACTCCAAAATAATATATATCAACATGATGATGATGAAACATAATCAAGAGGATTCCCCACAGGTCTTGTTGCTCCAATTGTGGCCGAAGTAATTCTTGGAAGGATCGGAAATTATGCCATGATTGTCATTCTTCTTATGGCCGTAATGTCAACTGGATCAGCTGAAGTAATTGCTGTGGCATCACTCATCATTTATGATGTTTACCAGACCTATGCAGCGCCATTCAGGTAAACTATTTTCCCTGCAGTTTAATGAAAATATATAAAATATATAAAAAGAAACGTGAAAGGTTTGTTATAATTGAAATGGCTAGATATTGTTCTCTCTATCCAAATTGCTTTCTCTTTTTATCTTCGACGAAGTTATTAATAGTTTTTTGTCTTTCTTTCAGGGCTGACGTAAAGGAAGGCGAATGTATCTTGTGTGGAAAGCTGTACTTTGTTGAATCTCCTAATACTCAATTATGTGCATGCACAAGTGTAGCCTCATGTACTCAGTGTCAGATCGATAGTTTTGAACGCCAAAAGTGTCGCCGACTGGTAAAACCCCCTCTAACATGCAAAGTGCACGGTGAATACAAGGAATACATGGATCGTTTACTTAGCTACAAAAACTGGTGCATCATCTGGACCACCATCGTAATCATTCCTCTCTTCCTCTTCGCATATGCCATGGATCTTAACCTCTCCTGGACTTATCTATTCACTGGAATCCTTATTGGTTCTTCCGTCTTACCAATTACTTTGTCCATTCTGTGGGCTAGAGTTAATGGAAAAGGAATGATCGTTGGAGCTGTGGGTGGGTGCATATGTGGTATTGTGTCATGGCTCGCTATAACTTCCACATACCCGGATGGTCTATCGAAATTTCTGCAGAATACCGGGAGAGAAACTCCGATGTTAGTAGGAAATATTGTTTCCATTCTGGGAGGTGGATTTTTATGCGTCGTCGTAACCATGTTTACCAGAAGGAAAATGACACAAGCAGAAATAGAGGCAGAGTGGGAAAAGACCAGAAATATCGACAACCCTCTGAATCCGTGGATACATATTTACACAGAGGAATTCAATTTAGAGAAAGTCCATTCACATCAGAAGAAGATACCACTGAAAGTGGTGGAGAGGAATTTTAGAGTTCCACGAATCATAGCGTATACAGTGGGGATACTTTTGGCATTAATTCTGGTGTTTGCATGGCCTGGAGCAATGTTAGCAAATCGTGTGTTAGACTCCAGTGGATTTGTAATGTGGACATACGTATCTGGAATTTGGACTTACATTGCCGCTGCATTTATAATTATTGTTCCTCTAGTGCAAGAGATTGTGATCGTTTGGAGGCAAATTATTTTAAACAAACTGGTAGTTCCCATAGAAAAGACGTATCAAGACACAAAACATTGAAGATCATTCTGTTTTAAAAATATTTCGTTTTGTATCATAAACAAGACCAACAAACAGATTGTATGTTATTGGATTGGACTATATAACGGAGTGTATAGAATTACTTCAGCATTTAATGGTTACTTTTATATGCAGAGGGTAGCATGTGTTCTTTTGATCCAGTTTTAAACTGTTGAAGAAAAGTGGAAATTATCTGACTGTATCAAGAGATAAACGCAACGAACAAACTTTGTTCAGTGAAAAATGATGTAAGGAAATAAGCTTATATTGTAGCACGTTTTGCTTACCATGTAACAGTACGCATACCATAACACCACCACCTAGAGTTGGTATCATGGTATGCGGACTGTTTTGTTGACACTGACTGGATCCATTGATACTGGTGGAAGGTCGATTGTCATCCAGGGTGTACCTATTAGATCTACTGCACCCTACAATGTTACACTTTTATCCTAAGTACACGGTCGAAGTGAATTGTCCTTTAGGCACCTCAGATCACAACTTGGTGATTGTCTCTTCTCCAATGGAGCTTTTATCTCATGGCTATTCCCAACCTCGTATTGTTTGGCATTACAAGAATAGAAAATGGGATGACCTGCGAGATTTCTTTTCTTCTTTTCCTTGGTCGGATTACTGTTTCAAAACTTCTGATGTCAACGTTTGCTCAGACCGTGTCAGTGAAATTATTATTGTTGGGATGGAATCCTTTATTCCACACTCCACTTTAACATCTCGCCCTTTATCTAAACCTTGGTTTTCCAATAAAAGTACTAAGGCTGTTCAAGAGAAGAACGTTGCATATCATAATTGGCTTGTTTACAAATCTTCAAATTAATTTTCTGCCTACACCAAAGCTCGCAACAATTGTAAAGCAGTTATTAATCAATCCAAACTAGAGTTTGAACAGGCTAAGAGTAGAAAACTTACTTCTTGCCCTAATGGTAGCCGAGCATTCTCGTCTTTTGCCAAAGCTATTGGCCGCAACTTTTGCCCATCTCTGCTCCCACCTCTGTCCAAACCAGATGGTTCTGTTGCCACTTCAGCCAAGGATAAAGCTGACCTTCTAGCATCCCATTTTTCTTCCAACTCCTGTATCAATGATCTTGGTAAAACACCTCCCACCATTCCCAACACGCTCCATTCAATGCCTCCTGTGGTCTTCCGTCAAAAGGATGTCAGAAAGATTTTGAAGAATCTTGATGCTAAGAAAGCTCCAGGTCCCGATGGTATTTCTCCACTTGTTCTCAAAACCTGTGCTCCTGAACTTACACCTGTTCTTTGCCGCCTTTTGTAACTTTCTTATTCCAAAGGTGTTTTTCCTTCTGCTCGGAAATTTGCTCATATCCAGCCAGTTCCTAAAAAGGGTGACAAATCCCTCCCATCCAATTATCGGCCCATTGCAATTACTTCTACTCTTTCTAAAGTAATGGAGAAATCAATTAACCGCCAACTCTTAAACTACCTAGAAACCTTTCGTCCGATCAACGATCGCCAGTATGGATTCCGTCAGTGTCGATCCACTGGTGATATTCTGGCTTATGTTACCCATTTATGGACTAATTCAAAGGAAAAGTTCGGGAAAACACAAGCAGTTGCTGTTGACATCTCAAAGGCTTTTGATCGCGTTTGACATAAAGGTCTTCTAAACAAGCTTCCATCTTATGGTTTTCCAACTGATTTTTGTAATTGGTTATCCAGTTTTCTCTCTGATCGGTCACTGAGGGTGATTGTAGATAGCTCTGTGTTTTCTAACTTCTCCACTAATGCTGTTGTCCCCCAAGGTTCAGTTCTTTCCCACATTCTTTTCCTCTTGTATATTAATGACCTTCTTCCATTGACTGGAAATTCTATCCATAGTTTTGCCGATGATAGCACATTGCATTCCACTTTCCATTTTGAGAAACCTTGTCCTGCTCAATCAACTTTAACTTCTCGAAAATCTACTACCAATTCCTTAAATGCCGATATCCAGGTAATTCTCCAGTGGGGCAAAGACAACTTAGTTGATTTCAATCCTTCTAAAACTCAGCCCTGTCTTATGTCTCGCAAAAAGGATTCTTCTGCTCCTATGCTTATCTTTGGTGACACTCCAATTTCTAGGCAAAATGATATATCTCTTTTGGGGATTACCCTGACTTGGAATCTGTCTTGGCACAAGCACATTACAAATATTGCTTCCTCTGCATCTAAAAAACTTGATTTTCTCTTTCGCTGTCGGCGTTACTTTTCTTCCAAACAGCTGTTCACTCTGCACAAATCGCAAATCTGACCTACCATGGAATGTATTGTTGTTCCCATATCTGGGGCGGTGTCCCCAAAATCTCTCTCAGGCTTCTTGATTCCATTCAGGAGAGGGAGTTAGGTTAATTAATGATTCATCTCTAACAGAGTCTCTCCACTCGCTTTCTCATAGACGTACTGTTTCTGCTGCATGCCTCTTCTACAGAAACTTCCATGGGCACTGTTCTTCTGAATTGGCTTCTATAATTCCCTCTCTCTCTTTCAAAACAGTCCGAACATGTGCCCCCACCAGCCAACATCCATTTACTGTCCAACTTCAAACCCACAGAACCAACTTTTCATCTTCCTCATTTATTCATTCAACTGCCGTTTTCTGGAACAACCTTCCTTCATACGTATTTCCTGAAAATTACAGTCTACAGAAGTTCAAGTCCAATGTCAACAAATATCTTCTTTCATCTTTTCAACCTCCAACCCGTGCACGGTACTAAGTACTATAGGTTCTAATACCTCTCGTGTTTGGGGTTTTCATAAAAAAGAAAAAAAAAAGAAGGTGATGGCCACTTTATGGATGAGGATGCAACAGCTTATCGTACCAGAATCGTACAAGAATGGTTCTGAGAACAAGACACGGAATTCCACCATCTTCCGTGGTCCCCACATTCACCTGTTCTGAATCCTATTGAGAATGTGTAGATGTGCTGGAAAGAGCTATTTGGTATCGAGGACCTCTTCCTTCAACTTTTTAGCGGGCACGCGATATTTTTCTGGAAGAAATTAAACCATTATAGAATCCATGTCGCGCCGCCCACTTGCTTTTTTTCGAAACAAAGGCGATTCTATTCCATTCTGAATAAAGGTTCGTATATTTTTGGCCAGTAGGCTTATAAAACAATAATGATATGGGAGATTGGCACAGTTGTAAGGTATGATATAAAAGAATAAAACCAGCGCTAAATGGAGAAAGTCTAGCATATATTATAAACAAATATATTTTGTTGATCGTTTAATTACCACAAAATATGCTTCTCTAATTCAGCACAGTAATGCAATTTTATCAGTCAATTTAGCATACATGCGTAAAGCACCTTTGCTATGTCCCTCTATCCTTCTGTCTGTCCGTTGGTACTTAATAACTTGACTGCTAATGTTGGGAATTGTCCTTAACAGGTTAGTTAAACATGAATTTCCCTTAACATAATCTTGTTACGGTCCTTCAGAATGCCATGTCTATCTCAGTCTGCGCGGTCGCACAGCTGTATCGTCACCGTCCTCCCAACACTGGGTGAAAAAGGCCCGGGTTCGAATCCCGTGACGCGGGGAACTTTAGTGGGCTTTTTTAACTCCGTGGCTGAGTTAGTCGGTCTCAGGCGTAGATAGCAAGGTTTTTCCCCACAGAAACTGGGATTTTTCGTCCAGAAAACACACGCAATTTACAGACAAAATAAATATATGGGTAGATGTAATCACTTACAGTCATCTATAATTTCGAAATCACTAATTTCATACAGCACAGCCTCTCCTCAGCATAAAGGTCTTTTATCAGTAAAGCCCGATGCGAATATCTATTCAATTTTTCAGCAATATCAGACGGGTCATCAAAGCCTTTCTCACACCCAAGTGTTCGATCTGATTCATTTGAATCTTCTTTCTGTTCACATGCATGAAAAACTTAGGCGCACTATAGCCACAGCACCTTGTACGCCATTAAACTCCCATACCACACATACGCATGAAAACCTCCTTGTCCCCATGTTTTGCTCTCTTAGCTAGTGCTTTCTTATACTCAGCCTTGGCCTCCCTAACCTTTTCTGTAGTAGTATCAAAAGCAGCCTGCGCTGCTTTTGATAAGAAGCATGGTCCCATCAACCATTCTATCATCCCTATCTTTCCTAAATACTTTATACATACTATACTGGAACTTGTCATCCACAATTTCCGGGTGGCACAAAGTTTCTGTTAGTCCCACAAATTATTTAGACTTGTTTCTCTAACTTTATCTTCCTGCTCATTTGAAAGGTTTCCGTCTTATATAGTATTTAGCATTCTGAATGCAGTCTAAAGGCATGAGCGCTCGAAGTGGTTCCCAGGAAAAATTCGTATACACCAAAACTTTTTAGTCTCTTTTCTCTTTCTGGTAGGACTAAGATATTTGAGTGATTGCTTTCCGCAGTTTGTCACCTCACCCCCAATCTACTGTCCAGCAGGAAACGTGATTCATCGGAAAAGACAACTTTTTTTTAAGACTTTAATGGTCAAATGACGCCATTCGAATGCAAACTTTAGGCGTCGTTTGCGATTGTCGTTGTTAAACATGGGTACCTTGGACTCAGGAGAGGTTTCCACGGACTGGAGATGTGCAAATGTATCCCCAATTCACAAAGGGGGATCGAAGGGTGACACGAGTAATTACAAATCTGTTAGTTTAACTTCTGTTCCGGGTAAAATAATGGAGCCACTGGTTAAAGATGCATTGCAGGATCATCTAGACAAGACTGCAGCAATAATTCAGACACAGCACGGGTTTGTTAAGGGAAAGCCTTGCTTTACAAATTTGATAGGATGTTATGATGTGGTTACAAAGGAACTGGATGCAAAAAATAATTTTGATATCATATATTTGGATTTCAGGAAAGCTTTTGACACTGTTGCGCATGGAAGACTATTGTACAAATTAGAGCAGAATGGTGTTAAGGGTAATTTGCTACAATGGATAAAAGGATGGTCGAGTGGGACAAGACAGAGGGTGGTAATCAATGGATGCTGCTCTTCTTGGACTAATGTTATTAGTGGAGTCCCACAGGGTTCGGTGTTGGGTCCACTGTTGTTTTGTATATTTATCAATGATATTTATGAAGGCTTAGTATTGAAATTTGCAGATGACACAAAGGTTGGCAGGGTTGTTAATGACAGTAATGGCAGTGTGCTACTGCAACAGGATCTAGATAATTTGGGCAGATGGGCTAAGAAGTGGCAACTGAAGTTCAACCTTGACAAATGCAAAGTACTGCATATGGGTAGAAGTAACCCCAGAGAAACGTACCAACTGTGTGGTACTACACTTAAGGTGGTCGAAAATGAAAAAGACCTGGGAGTAATTGTGCAGTCAGATATGAAGTTTTCTGAGCAATGTAGACAGGCTGCTAGGGCAGGTCATGGGGTTTTGTCAATGATATATAGGAATTTTGCTAGCAGGGAAAAGGAGGTGATTGTCCCTCTGTATAAGGCAATGGTCAGGCCACGCCTTGAGTACTGCGTACAGGTGTAGAGGCCTCATTTCAGGAAGGATGTAGATTTACTTGAGGGTGTACAGAGAAGGCAACAAGATTGGTGAGGGGAATGAAGGGATCCTCTTACCAAGGGAGGCTTAAGTTCTGCAAATTGCAGTGGCTGGAGACTAGGCACCCTGCGCGGTGATCTGATTGAGGTGTATAAACCCTGAATGGGTTGAGCACTCTGAATTCTGATGGGATCCTTCCACTTGTTCAGATTACGAACATAAGGGGGCTTAAATTCAAATTAAGAAAGGACAGCTGTAGAATATATGTGCGGAAATTTGCCTTTAACCAGCGAGTGGTCGTTGTGGAAGTTGATAGGTTGAATAAATTTAAGGAGGAAGTGGACAGGCATTTGGAGGGAATGGTGTGATTTTTTTTTTTTTTTGGCTGATGCTACATAAGCTCATACACATGCTTTCTTGCATCACATGCCACTACTACTACTACTACTACTACCTTGACCAGGCGATTACTTCAAAAACCCATACGTAGAAAGGTTCGTGATCTTGGAAACACTGCTGGTCGTCCATTGGTTAAAGTCCACAACCAAACTATTATATTTAGGCCACCCGAATAATTAAATTCATCTGCCGTGCTGTGTCTTATGTCTGTGAATTGCGTGTGTTCTATGGTCGATTTATCTGTTTTGCTGGACGAGAAACCTTGCTATCTACGCCTGAGACAAAGTCCACAACCAGTTGTTCCACCGTTTTTCGTCTCCATCCACTCTTGAAACACCTTAAGTACATCACTCCGTGAAGAACACAAGATATTCGAAGTCTCCGTTATATTGCCAACCTTCAAACGTTGGCAATATAACGATATAATTCAAGGCATGCGGTCCATACTTCGTATGGACCTGCAGTATCACAGTTTAACTGTTTTCACTCTGACACGTGTGCAGCCAAGGATGGAACAGCCGATTGCTAAAACACGCTAATGGTCATATTGTTTTGACTGGACATTGTATACCAAGTCCATGCATTGTTTGTAATCACTTTTCCTAACAATTGTATTACCCTAGATGGGAGACAAGTGTGTGTGTGTATCTTAATATTAGTTTCTTTCTCCACTAGAGCCGGTAGACCGGCCCTTTTGGCATTACCCAGAATTGTCAGTTGGCCAGTCCAGCACTTCTTTGGCCAGTCCAGGCTGATCAAAGAAGAAATCAGACCGATTATTTTGATAAATACTTGAAAATACTATAAGCTAAATATTTGATACTGTAATAATTTCTTGGCTTCATTTTTTAAAGATTGTGGTATTGTCTTTTCATATGAAGTCTTCATATAATTAATTTTCTTAGAAACAAGTTTCTTCCAGTAAATTCTTAAATCTTTTTATACGAACTGTGGTCTTGATTCAGGCTATAAATGCCCTCTTAGGTAGCACAGTTGGTAATATAGCTGTCCACCCGACACCGGGTGGAAAAGACTTGAGTTCGAGTCTCATTTTTATGAGCCTGTTTCACAAGGTGGCTGAGTTAGTCAGTGTCAGGAGATGGTAGCGTGGTTTTTTCTCCCGGAAACCCTGGTTTTTCGTCCATCAAACAGAAAACAGACCTCAGAACATTTTGAGGTCACTGATACTCCTAAAACCTTACTACAATAACAATAATCGGGATATATATGGTATAAATTGAATAATAGCTTAGATCCTGTACTTAATTCTTGAATTTTACCTGTTATTACTCCACGTTCCATATATACGATTTTTAAGTAATTCAGTATATATATCACTCAGAAGATGGCGCTTGTAGCATTATTGTGTTTGTGCCATCTATTATATAAATACGTATAATCCGTGCTAAGTATATAAATCCAGTCAGTGTCAAAACAGTCCCATCTTTTAAAAGTTTCTGGAATGGTTTGAAACTGCATGTCAGCACGTCTTGATGATAAATTGAAATCATCAAACAGGCTGTAAGTTTAAAGGAAAATAAAGAGGACCCACAACCATCGGAATGATTAGTATGATCCATGCTATTATTAGTTGAAAAAAAAAAAAGATCGAATATTGGGGTAAGTGTTTGTTTTCTGTGCCTTTTAAATTTATTCTCATATGGTGCTATGTGAGACCAGATGTGCAAAGTATGGGAGCAAAGGTCACCCGGCTTCCACTGCACAAGAATCCCGGATCCAGGATAAAACCTGGCACCAGCAGATGGTCTGCTGGTTGGTATCGGTAAGATCCTGAACCAGCCTGCACATGAACCCTGATGGGCAGAGTATGGGAGCAAAGTCATCCCTGGCTTCTTCTATATAAGAACCCCAGATACAGGATAAAAACATGGCACTATCCTATTGGTTAATGGAGTTAATCCCTTTGCTATAAATTAACTGCTGGCAGCCTGTATGCACATAAAGTTTCTGGTAGCATCGGCAAGGGATGGCTGTCAGCATGTATGAATTTAATCTCTTTGTATTACCTTAATTTCCTGTTTTCTATTGAAACAACAATTCAAGATTTAATACTTTAGAATCGTAATTTGAAAATTGGCAACTGCATTTGTATTATTGGTAATTTTAACTGTAATATCCTAAAATATTTTTTTTTTATTCAGTGACCCCATAAAAATCTTGTCGAAAAAAACTTGATGCTGAGTGTCGCGTTTTTAATGAGTGGTGACTAGGGCTTACAAACCGGTTTTATAAAACCGGTTAAATCGGTTTTAATATTGAGTTGTTAAAACTCAATATGAAAACCGGTTTGAAATCAAATGTATGGAATTATTTTGCTCGAAAAAGCAAAGCTGAAGCACAATGTTCGAAATGTCAGAAGATAATGAAGTCGTCTGGAGGATCTACAACATCTTGGAATTAAAAATATGGTTCTGAATTATTATAAAACTAAGAAAGAAGAACTCATTCAGCATTTCAAAAATTCATTGGTTTTGGATGCACGGTATTCATTGATTCCAGACGAATATACGTCTATACAAAATAAAAGGTATATGAATATAAATGTGCATTCAAAAGACAATCATTGGTCGTTAGGTCTTATTGAGATTAATGGTTCACTTGATAGCAGAAGAATTGAGCAAATTTTGAATAGACACTTGAAGGAATTTGGTTTGAACTTGGATGAGGATATTGTTGCCTGCACCACCGATGGAGCAGCAATGATGATTAAGTTTGGCAAGCAAACTACGCCTAATCATCAACAATGTATAGCCCATTGTATACATCTGTCAGTTATAGATGTACTTTATGAAAAAGCAATCAATTATGGTGCCACAGTCTCTGAGTCTCCCAAAGACAATGAAGAAAAAAAATGAAAATAATGAAGGAAGTAGTGATGATGAAGAAGTTGAAGAAAGACAGCAAGGCATGCTTTATCAAACCGACTTTACCGATGAGCTCATTTATTTCTTCAATCCAATGGCCAATATTGCACAAACTATTAACAAAGTCAGAAAAATTTGCAAGCTTTTTCGAAAATCGCCTACCAAAAATGATATATTACAAAATTTTGTTAAAGCAAAATTTAATGGGAAAGAATATAAACTTATATTAGATTTTGAATAGATGGAATAGCACATTCTATATGACTGAGAGATTTTTGAAATTGAAAAATTGTATTCCAAATGCTCTATGTGCAGTACTGTCAACTGAAGCTGTGTCTGACAATAACGGGAAAACACTTGAATTGCTATGTGAAACTTTGCGACCAGTTGAAACGATTCTGAAGGCTATAACCTCAGAAGATACAGACTTACTTAAAGCAGAGTCTTCAATAGAATTTCTGCTTGCTAAGCTTGATACAGCAGAAAACCCATTTGCTTTAAAGTTTCACCAAAGCATTTTGCAGCGTTACAATGCAAGACGAAATTGCCAAACTGTGGCTTTGCTGAGCTATCTACACAACCCCAAAACGTTTAGGAAAGAAGATTCAGGTTCAAGAACTTTTGATTTTCCAAGTAAGCAAGTTTGGAAAAAGCACCCTGAAGAGATTTATCAGAGATTATTTGCAAAACATTCCGAAGGAGCCTTAGCGTTGAATGAAGAAACTGAAAATAAACGAACTGTTCTTTTAGAAGAAAACAAAGACTCGTCTAGTTCCGATGTTGGAGATACACTCATGCGAGAGTAGGATAGTGTAATAAAGAGATTAACTGAAGAGCCTTCAAAATATCCGAGTGAATTGGAAATCAGCAAAGAATTTGAAATGTTGGAGGCAACTAGCAGTAGAAGTGAAAAGTTGGAGAAAGTTCATAGAGCGCTGCTGACCATTAAATCAACAAGTGTCCAGCCTGAGAGAGTGTTTTCGATCACTGGTCTCTTTAACACAAAAATAAGGTCAAGTCTATCAGGAAAAATGTTTAATATACTGTGTTTACTATACGAGAAGATAGTTTTTATTCAAAGGATTTGAATACAATTTGTAATTTTGTATAATCTCAAGCTGGTTACTTTTTTGGAGCATTTTAATATTTTTATTTTTTTTACTATAAGAGGTGATAGATTTTGTTTAAAAGATTTGGTTACGATTTGTACAATCTACCCAAGATAAAATAAATACCTGTGTTATAAACTTTTAATTATTTTTTCTAAGTCCGAGAAAATTAGTTTTAAAACCGGTTTTAAGCGTAAACTTCGGTTAAACTCGGTTTTGAAAATTTTCGGTTTTATGCAAGCTCTAGTGGTGACCAATTAATTACTTTTTTGCACTGCTCAATGATACTTGCACTTGTTTTTTTTTTGCAATGAAGCCTTGTCGATGTTCAAGGAATATATAATGTGAAACATCACTACACCAAAAAACATACCTCAAATTACGATAAATTTCAAGGAACTTTGGGGAAGAAAAAACTCCAAGAACTAACCCAAACTTTGAAAAGTTTGGGTTAGTTCTTCGAGTTTTTTCTTCCCCACGACAGAAGATTAGAACTTTTACTGGTCAAAATTTATCTGCAGTTAGAGCTAGTTTTCGAACCTCCCAAATCATTTCCGAAGAAGAAAGGGCCTTACTGATGGAGAATTTGTAAAACGAATTTGTTTGGCAATTGCAGAAGTATGTCCTGAGAAAGTACATATATATCCCAATTTTTAACGCAAAACATTTGATACAGAGAACAATTTACAGTCCCAAATATCTCGGTGTTTCCAAATGCATTACAGCAGCATCTCTCTGGTCAATGGATCCAGTCAATGGATTATCACGGCAACTCGATACGCGGCCTCAAAGACAGTCACAATCACTCCCCACTCTAGGGCATGGTGGACCTCACATCTAAACTACAACTTTCAGTTAAAACAGCAACTTCATAAGCAATGGAAGCAATATGGCGAAATTAATGATAGGACAGCCTTTTGAAGAGCCGAGCCATTTTCAACCGCCAAAAATCCCAGTCCATCAAGAGCTATTTTGAACGGTTGCTAACAGCTGGAAAGACACCATACACAGAAGAAACTACTAGTTTCCCAGAGAAACTTGACCAACAGAGATGGACTGACTTCTTTACCCGATATGAAGACGTTGCGGCGTCCAAAAGATATTTCGATCATATATTCAATCATATTAGGCAGGACTCGCTGACATCCGTCACTATATCTGAACGCCAAATCTTAGCAGCCTAGAATTCAACTATTTGCCTGGGTCCATATATCATCCAGCCCTTTGTTATTTATTTATTTTATGACACATGGCAGAATAGAAGACTCAGTGGAACTCATGCCAGGAAGAGAGGAAACACATATACAGTCAATGATGGTAGGTGAAATCACAATTCATTTATAAGGCAGATATCCTGATAGTAGGGAAGCCAGTTAACTGGCGCCGTCTGTTAAAAATTTCTTTTGCAAATCCTTGGAAGATTTCAAGAGTTTCCTTATTTGTAATTAAATCGTGTTCATTTCCAGGAGCAAAATGATGAGATGTAGTTGGGCTCTGTTGCCGAAAGTCTTAGTAAATTGGGCAAGAGTAAATTACGTGTTGCCAGTCCTCGATGCCAACGCATAAGCAAGAATCTGTAGTGGTCAGATTAAACTGTAAGAGCTTCGCATTCAATGATCCATGACATTGTTAGCATCTCCAATGCAGTACTAACCAAAACACACCTTTCCCCGTCAATGGATTGTCTATTTGGTTAGGCCGCACCCGAAAATGTGAACGCCAGCATTAGAGAAACATTTCAGACCCATCTCCAATTCCTCATGTCTCCTGAAACTCTTAGAAAGGACCCTCCTGCCAACTCTAACAGCTCACTTACTTCCAGATGCTCCCCCACAAATTCATTCACACTACCAAACAGGTCCACCATTACCAATCTCCTTGTCACCACCCACAGCATCCTTACAACTTTTGAGAGGAAAGAAGAACTCCTCATAACCTACCTCGACATCGAAGCAGCATTTGATGCCGTTCAAATATCTACCCTCCTACGACTGTTTGAAGACTACTACTTGATAGGTGGAGATGCATTGCATTTCCTCTCATCACTCTTTCAGAACCGTACAATCGTACCCCATAATTCTGAAAAAAGCTATACTAAGCAAATATCTACTGGAGTACCACAAGGGGAGTCCCCTCCAGCCTCGTCTTTACTGCCATCATCTCCCCTCTTATAATCTAGAGACCAGATATATTTTCTTATGCTGACGATTTAAAAATACTGACCACCATCCAAAAAAATGCAGACCCCAATATGATCACAGAGGAAATTAGCAGTATGCTCATCGCACTAGTAGGCTACCTCAAACAATTTGGCCTTAATATCAACCCAGCAAAGTCTGAGTGTATGCTCTACTCCTTCAAGAAAGAGCCCACAACCATCTCGCCAAAGATTAATACGATATCCATACTTCCTATTTCATATCATTTAGATTTGGGGGTGGTTTTTGACACAAGGATGTCAGGTGGCGCCGGACGGTACGCTCACATATGTGTGCTGCTCTCAGTAATCATTGAAATTAATATAGTTATGACTAAGTTTATAAGGTGATTTTAGTATCGTTATACTCCTCAAGTGACTCTGAAGAAGACACCAACTTCAAGGAGACCAAGGCACCCAGGTATTTATTATTTGCAGTTCCTTTTCATATTGCAGAATCTCATAATCGGACTTGATCAAGCTGTATTAACGCTCTGACAATTGACCACTTACCGCTGCCGACTACAGGTCAAGGTCAGACTGCGCTGCTCTAGGTTAGTACTTGCGGTCAGTTGCCCTGGTGATACGCGTCAATTACTAATTCCTGGAAATTCACCCCTCCCCTGGAAACAGATTAACTATTCCTAAAGTCGGTGACAAATTTCTGAACCAAATACCATCAATTTAGCCTGTTAAATCTTCAAACACGAGCACTCAGCTGAATATGCTTATTAATGAGATTAAGCAAATTAAAGCCCAAAACTTGAAGAAGTACACTTGAAGCCTACTTGAAGAAATACAACAACTCAAGGCACAAGTAGTTACAAATAAATTCACTGTAGTGAACCAGCCTTCTACCATAGAACCCAACTTCAAAATGGTAAAGGAGTTACACCAAACGAATACAAGGAACCAGCATATTGTGATGGTCAACAAAGTATGAACCAATCCACTAATCAGATCAACAGCAAAGATGCAGATTTCAGTGAAGATCACTCTCCCAAACCTTCATCTAACATCACTGGAGATAGCCACTCAAAGACCTCTCAGGTGGCTCACTCTACAGTATCGACCCTAAATAATACCACACTTAAAATGTTAGAGCAGACAATCCATACTGGAAAGGGTCCATTGATATCCACATTTGCAGAAGTAGGCACCAGCCAAAAAGATGTTCATAATATCCAAAAGATCCCAACAGCAAGGTTAACAAACTGCATCCACTCCCTGCCCGAGTCTCATCTCGCCGATCGATCAACTGGTTCACTCAAAAGAAACCGGGATGATATATTTAACCGATCAGAAAATAGAACATGGAAGACAAACGGGAAACACAGGTGGCGCACAACACTCCACTAAGGGGAATCAGTCATATTCATACAATATCACAGCGGTCCAGACTCGTGGACAAATCTTTGTTTCTCGACTGGAACCAACTACTAAACCAGCAGCATTAAGGCCATGTTTGCAGAACTTCACGGAATAAATATTGATATGAGACAGAGAAGAACTAGGTACCCAACATACGCATCTTTCATCATTTCCTGCCACCCAGAGATGATGAGCTTCGTGCTGGATCCAAGGCTATGGGCCCTGGAATTCCTTTCAATCCCTTCCTAGATCTGACGCCAAGAATTCCGATAAACCACCAACATCATCATCGAATGCAATAGCAATTAAAGCTACCAAGCTGCCAGGCCAAAGAAACATGGAAGAATTCAGATAAATCTACTGAGAACAAATCTACTATAGGAAACAAAATGTCCACATATCAATCAATCCAACTACCAGCCGTTTATGATGTCAATCCCCAAGTCTGCAAACCTGTCTCGAATATCGCTGTACACATTGTAACGCACAGTAGACCAATGCGTACCCAAAAAAGAGACTTGCCACCCATACAAACACCAATTATTATGGCTACCCCCATTCTAATTGTCTTTCAAAACACAAGAAGTATTTGTAACAAACTAGACACTGTCGAACAGCTTCTGCTCTCGAAATCCGTAAATATTCTCTGTATCGCTGAAACGTGGCTTGGGAATGGGCAGGACTCTGTTGCCTGTGCACCTCAGGCTGGTTACCAGATGCTCTGCTCCTCTAGAGTGGATCGTAGAGGAGGGGGGAGTCGCAATAATCTACAATACCACCCTCTTTTCATTGGTACATTCTATGGTGTCTGCGCGTGTAGCACAGTGGTATCGTCACCGTCCTCCCCACACCGGGTGCAAAAGGCCGGGTTCGAATCCCGTCGATGACGCGAGGAACTTTAATGGGCTTTTTTCACTCCGTGGCTGAGTTAGTTGGTCTCAGGCGTAGATGGCAAGGTTTTTCCCCTAGAAACTTGGATAGCAAGGTTACATAAATGGGTATATATAAGAAATTACGGGTGGCCCTAAGATAATAATTTGAATTTTTTTGGTACATACTGTGGTAACCCAATCCTTTGCATTTGAAGCTGCCATGTTGTCCCTCAAGCTCAACACTTACCTGATAGACATAGCAACAGTATATATTCCACCAGACCCAAAGAGTGATATCATTTAAGATTTAATCCATTGGCTAATAAATCACCTCCACACCTTTGCTAAGCACATTGTTTGTGGAGATTTCAATCTTCCACCTACTCTCGCACATCTTAGCAGGACACTCGTTAGCAGTATGGATTCACTGCGTATCAGCCTTTTCAACTGCCACCCCACCAGAGGATCCAATCTCTTAGATTTGGTATTCTCCTCAGCACCATTTGACCTCGAAGGGAGTCTTCACAATCTCTTTCAATCCGATCACGAACCATTGCCATACTCCTGCACTTAGCCGCACCTAACTTCGATTTCCAAGGCCCTAAAAAGAAAAAAGAGATAACAGCCTCCAAATTCATTGATCCACCACAATGTCTCGAAGCCGCATCCTCCATCCCTTGGGAAGCTGTCAATAATTGCGATCTCCAGCTGGCTGTGGACCTCATGACCAGGTGGATCCGAACCATTTTCATTTCCGGAGCGACAAAGACCGTCTGCATCACTCCCCGTTCAAGAGCTTGGTGGACACCTGCATTGAACAAAACCTTTCAAGAAAAACAAAATCTGCATAAGAGATGGAAAGAGTCAGGCGCTGTACAAGATCGGATTGCCATCTCCAGAGCAAGGGCAGTGCTCAACCGCCAGAAATCATTTGCAATTAAAAAACATCTAAAAGCAGCCCTACGAAAGGGCAACCATTTTATGACTCTCAGCACAGGAATTCCTAAAACACTGGACCTTAAACTGTGGATCAAATAAAATTGTGATATTAGGTCCCCTGTAAATGATTACATCTACCCATATATTTATTTTGTCTGCAAATTGCGTGTGTTCTCCGGTTGATTTGCTTGTTTGCTTGACGAAAAAAAAACCCAGTTTCTGGGGGAAAAAAATCTCGCTATCTGAGACCGACTAACTCAGCCACGGATTGAAAAAAGCTCACTAGAGTTCTTCTTGTCATCGACTGGATTCGAACTCAGGCCTTTTCCATCTGGTGTGGGTAGGGCGATGAGATACCTCTGTGCTATACCTCTGTATGTATTTAACTGTCAAAGATACACCCGGACATACATCCATTTTCACCAATATAGCATATAATACCATGTTTGAACTGTGGATGGATCACACTGCACTGTTCTCGAATATTGTGGCCCTGATGTATCCAGGAAACTTACCTGTCAACAGCGTCCCAACGGATATGCTCGCCACAGTTTGATTCACCAAGAAGCAGCTTCTATAAATGGATTTCCACCCACCGCAACCGCAGACCCCGACCTTGTGCAACAATTCATGATCAAGTGTCTCAGCACGTTTATTATCGATCCACTACTCAATTTTTGACCGTGTCTTAACGCAGCACTACTTTCCCCCTCTCTGGAATAGATATGCTGTGAGACAGCATCCTAAATGTCAAATGCCAATCTGCATCCCTCATTAAACAGTTCAGGTCAATCTCTCGCTCTTCCAGCCTTTTGAAACTTATGGAGAAGACATTACTTTCAACCATCACCAATCAAATAATGCTTCACAAACCCCCACAAATTCACTATGCCATTCCCGGAAGATCCACAGTCACCAATTTAACATCCATAACCAGCACCATTCTCAGAGCACTAGAAGCTAAAGCAGAACTTGCTGTCACGTACGTCGACCTGGAATCTGCCTTCGACTCAATCAGCATTCCCTCGTTCATTCACCTCCTAGAAAATTTCTTCCATAAAAAAGGTCGCATGTTGTGGTTTATCGCAACCCTGCTTTCTGACAGAATCAAGGAGTCTTCTCTGGAGTATTATTTACTACAGTCATTATTCCGTTTGTGCAACAAAGAGAAGACATAATCTGCTATGCTGACGATATTAAGCTACACACCCAAATTATCCTGGCAAACGTATCTCAAACATCAATGAAAAGATCAATCGAAAGTTACACAACTTGGGATCTTATCTCCATCAATTTGAACGACTGCAAATCCTGCAAATTCAGCCCAAATTGTCTTTTCTTTGAAGCACCAACCCACTGAAGTCCAAGCTTCTCTAGATGGCATTCTCCTTCCAGTGGTAAATATACATACGGACTTGGGAGTCGTCTTCGATTGCAAACTGACCTTCAACCCCCACATTGACAAGCTCATAACAAAATTCTGCAAAATGCGGTGGATTACCAAACAACAACTACTTCACGTTAAGGATCTGGATGTGACTCGGCGGTACGTATACTCCTTTGTATATTCCGTCGTGTTATACGCCTCAGAAATATGGGCATCTGCAGCCCCCACGAATATCAAGTGTGTGTACTCCTCCGAATACTGACTCCTTCGTTGGATCACACATAAACATCATCGTCCACCCCAGCAAAGAACAACTGCGATGGCAACCGCACTGAACTTTGCTCGACTGCCAAACCTTATAATGGAAAGACGCCTCACACTAACTGCCAAAATGACGACTGGAATAATCTGAGTCAAACATATGGGAACTGTGCAGCTGGAGAATCCCTTAACCCGGATTGAGGTCAGCTCATACACTTATAGCCAACCCTAATTGACTAGCCCTCAGCGACCGTTTACTCCCCATGCAGATGCTCATCACAGTCCAAGGCGATCTCTTCAAATTTGCCAAGGATCGCAAATACCGGAGACAGATCCCTGATCTTTATGAATATATTGTGGATAATTTAACTGAAACTTATTATATTGTTGGCCCTGGGGATGAACCAGAATTTCGATGTGAGCCCCGTCCTCAAGGCCTTTGTCCACCAGCCATTGTGAAGCCCCTGGCATTCCTGCTGTGAAGGGTACATTGTATACATCCTTTTGTACACAATACATATATAGATTATATAGATTTAACCATCACATCGAAAAAGTCATCAGGCGAGCGGCGCACCTGAAACGGAGAGCGAGGCAGCACCTGCATCACGTCTCAGACAACAAGGTTACTGCAACAAAATATGTCAGGACCATCATATACCCCCGCTACTTTATGCAGAAGAAATCTGGGCATCGGCAGCACCCACGAACACAAAACCCATCTGGTCAGCAGAGTACTGGCTCCTCAAGTGGGTAACCTACAAACACAGGATACCTACCGCTCCAAGCCCATACGACTGAAATGGTCCTGGCCCTGGGAATTCCCAGGCAGACCTCTCTCATTGAAGAAAGGGAAGTATCATTTTGTTAATTTAGTTTAAATGTTACGTTACACCAGTATTTGTTCAATGTCATTGTCTTATTAATTATTTCATTTAATTTGTTTGATGCCCTATATCACTTAATGGTAATTTATTTATTTCTGTAATAAACACTGTGCTGCCACTTTATTAGGTACACCTACCTCCTTTAGCCTTAAAAACAGCCTGAATTCGTCTAGGCATGGATTGAACAAGATGCTGAAAACGTTGTGCAGGAACGGAGTACTATGCAGACATGAATGTGTCACCCAGTTCCTTGAGATTCGACGGTGTAGGAATGCAGCGAACACCCCTTTCCAGCTGATCCCAAAGATTTTCAAATAGGATTGAGATCCAGGGACTGAGCGGGCCACTGCGGCAAAGAAAAATCATTGTCATGTTCCTGGAACCATTCCATAGTGATTCGGGCTTTGTGCACCAGCGCATTATCCTGCTGGAAGTAACCATCTGACTGAGGATAAACTGTCAACATGAACGGATCACCTGGTTAGCAACGATGTTTAGGTACGATGGGGCATTCAGACGTGAATCTATGGGTATCAATGGACCGAACGTGTGCCAAGAATACATTCCCCACACCATTACACTGCCCCCACCACCTTGCACAGTAGTCGTCAGACATGACGGGTCCATGGATTCATGTTGTTTTTGCCAAATTCTGAGCCTTCCATCAACATGATGCACCAGGAACTTCGACTCGTCAGACCAATCAACTGTTTTCCAATCCTCGATAGTCCAGTGCTGGTGGTTCTGTGCCCACAGGAGGTGTGCTCTCTTGTTCTTCATTGATAGCAAAGGCACGCGATGTGGCCATCGGCTGTTGAAGCCCATTCGCCACAAAGTGCGACTAGTGGTCCTTTGCGATGTTTTGTTCTGCGCACCAAGATTTGTATTCTGACGTGATGTGCGATATTCTGTCCCGTCTGTTTGCTTGCATAATTCTAGCCATCCTCCTCTGACCTCTCTCATCAACAAGCGATTTTCTTCCACAGGAGTGCCGTTGAGAGGATGTTTTCTGTTCGTTGCACCATTCTCGATACACCCTTGAAACTGCGGTGCGTGAAAAGTTCAGAACTGCCGTTTCAGAGATGCTTTGTCCAGCACGTCTTGCACCTACTACCATGCCACGTTTGAAGTCCTCTAGATCACTCCTTTTCCCCATTCTTGCTACGGGTTGTACGCTTTACTGATACTAGAAAGGTTGTTATGCTGCATTTATATCCACAACTGTGGTCATGTGACTTGTGGGACAAACCATTTGTGTGCACAGCAGGGGTGTACCTAATAAAGTGGCAGCATAGTGTATCTGCTTGTTATTATCTCTATAAGTGTTAACCCCTGGCCTTTTGGCCGTGAAGGGACATTGCAACACGTCCAACCATGTAATTGTAACAACTGAAGGTGGTGCAACGAAAGATTCGCTCTCTCTCTCTCTTTTCCTGCAACAAAGTAACAAAATTTTGTTAGTTTGTTGCAGGAAAATTTTGCGGCTAGATTTTCTGATTTTAAAAATAATTCAAAGTTGTTTGAACTTTTTCAAAATCCATTTGACGTACTGGTGAACGATGTCGATGATAATTTACAGTTAGAGTTGGTAGATCTTCAATTTTATTATTATCTGAGTCAGTTATCCAAAAATGAAAAATGTTGGCACCCTTAGTCGCACTCTACAACCACATTCATCGCATTAATTATAATTTTGTTGTATTACTCTTTTTATGATTAGTACAATAAATAAGTAATAATTTTCAATGATTAGGAATTTTCTCCAAATATTCCAAAAATTCATACGTGGGCCCTCTTCTCTAAAAGTTTGGGAACCCCTGGTGTACAGTGTCCCCAGAGATTAGAGGCTGTCCTTGAAGACTTTACATTTAGCATAAGTTAATAGTTTTCCAATCAATGAAGGTTATTTGTAAACATGATGGTGTCTCTATATTTGTGGTAAGACAGTGTAGATATGTTATCAACTCTTGTAGAATCCCTTCGCTTTAAATGACCAATTATGAAATGGTGTTAATAGTTGAATCCAAACTGGTATCCAGGTGGTGTTAACGAGTCTTATATTTATCTTTTGATCGAAGTCATAAACTTGGCGAAATTACTTGCCAATTAAAATTCTTTATTTTCCTTCTTCAGTATATTAAGCAAGAAGGAAATGTGGGAATTATGTCTTTCCTTTCCTAGAATTCCCTTTTTAAAATTCATCAATTCTATCCTTTTTTGTTTTTCTCTCTAAAGGTGAAAAGTAAGATAAGGAAAAATTCCATTTTCTGTGCTGCAATTCAGCAGCAACCCGTTTCATAATCGTTGTTTCAAAATCAAGTTTAATTTTTTTAAATTTCTATTAAAATATGACTAATTTGTTTACTAATTTTTATTCAAATATTTTCTATTATTTATAAAAATCAAAAATAAAAACCTTACGTAATATTTAAGAAATTTCTAGAATATTGGAGTTTATTCCAGAAAGATGTAGAAGACTTCTGAATGTGGTAGATCATTGAAGAAGATTCCTAAACGTTGTAGATGGTTCCAGAATATTCTAGCAAGCGGGAGTATTGTTTCAATATTGTAGAAGGTTGTAGATGATTCCAGGTTGTTTTGCAATAAATTGAGGAGAGTGGTAACTTATAAAATCGAACACTCCTCATTCAGAAAGAGTGTTTCTGCAAGTTTTGTGTGTTTTGGTGATAAAAAATGGCAAGAAATAAGGAGCTGAGTGTTGAAACAGAAGTGTTATTATAACTCTGTACAAAGAAACTTATTCCATTGCAAAATCATCCTTGAACATAGTCTTTAGTTTAAATGAATGCAAACTATCATTTAACCATTCAAGGTGACTGGCAGTTTAAAGGAAAAGCACTATCAGGACGAGGCGTAACAAAAGAACAACAAGATAAGATCTAGAAATAAGGAACTGAGTGTTGAAACAGAAATGCTGTTATAACTCTGCATAATGAAACTTATCCCAAGAGAAGTATTGCAAAAGCCAGTGTTTCATTTAAAGGAGTATCAACTATCATTCAACGATTCAAGGTGACTGGAAGTTTAAAGGACGACGCGTAACTAAACAACAACAAGATAAGATCTTGACATTGATTTTTAAACGAAGTCTAAACGTCTCTTACTACACCTGAAATTGGAGCTGAGTTCAACAACACCAGAGAAACTCCCTTGACTACATCTGCTGTAAAACTTCATCTTACACAAGCAGGATTTCTGGTCGTATAGCAGTCCGAAAATCCCTATTGAAACCGAAAAATCGAAAGAAACGGTTGACTTGGGCTAAGAGCCATCAACATTGGATAATTGAAGAGTGGAAGACATTGTGGAAGGCTGAATCGAAATTTTTAGAACCAAGTACAGTTTATGTAAGACGATCAACTGAAGAAAAAATGGCGCAAGATTGTTTAGTGCCTAAGTCAAAGTGCAACCACAGATCATGATGGTTTCATCATGATCTGGGGTTGCTTGTCTTTTTCTGGAGTGGATGACATCGTCAGAATTTAAGAAATTTTAAGAAAAGAAGACTATAAAATCATCCTTGAACATAATGCAATATCACTTCGACTTTGTGGAAGAAATTTTATATTACAACAAGACATTGACTTGAAGAACAGGTTTAAGCTGGGCAGGGACTTTCTAGAAACTAAACAGGAGGGGGTATTGCAAATTATGGTGTGGACTTAAACCCAATAGAGCTTTTAGCGGATCATTTAGATCGTCAAGTCTGTCCATCTTCTTCACAAAATTTATGAGAAACCTTGTAGATCTCTTGGAATAATGTTAATGAAGACACTATTATAAAATTAATCTTCAGAATGCCACGTCTGTGTAAGGCAGTGATAAAATCTCGTGGAGGATATTTCGAAGAAAGATCAGTATAGTTGTTAATTGTAAATCATTTCAATATTCTTTTGGTGTACATTTTTAATGTTTAATAAAAATCTTAAAATACTTTGTAGGGCGTTGTTGTGGCTGTGATTCCAAACTTTTAGGAGGACAACCCAATACGTTGAACACAATAATCATCATCAATTCTTACAACAAGCATGATAGCTTGTGAGTTGTTTTACCCTCAGGGATGATAATGCTTCCTATTAAATGCCTGAATTATGCAGAACTGGCAGTAATGATCTCATGGTGGAGATTTATGAAAATAGAGCTTGATGGCTGAGATTTTATGACTGCAACTTAACGTTTGTACACTAGTGTATGTATTTTAAATATTTTTCCAAATGTAATAATTTTTCAAAATCTGATTTATCCCCTTTTCTCTATTTACTTCTGTTTGAATAAGAGTAAAATCGATCATAAATATTCTATCACCAAATACCATTACTGACGCCCTCATCTAATCTCCCACAATGTTGGGAATAATTATGCATCTTGAAAGGAAAAATACGCACATTCACGACTACCTGTACACCACTTTACTGTATTTAGATGGAGATTTAAGCTATTGCAATTATCATCTCACAGAAAACGCCTAGTCATCAAAATCACTTCAGTTGTTCTTAACATCTGAAGTAGTTGTTGGTGACTCTATTGTCAGGGAAACGGGAAACATGCTTTGTAAAAAGGATAGGTGGAACAGGACCAGGGTATGTCTGCCAGGGGCAAAGGTTGATGACGTTGTAGAGCGGATATCATCTTCTAAGGGCACAAAAGGTGATATAGTTGTTCACGTTGGCACCAATGACATTAAGAGTAGGAGATCTGCAGATTTACTCAACAAGTACAGGTCACTGTTGAAAAAAAGCCGTGAATTAGGGTTGAAATTGAAAGTGTCTGCAATTCTGCCCAGACACGATAGGAGGGAGTATATGATGAGAGCCTTGTCGATCAATTCGGCCCTGGAAAGATTGTGCAAGGCTCAAGGGGTAGAATTTTTTTCAGCCTGGTCTGTACTTGTTAACAGGAGAGACTGCTTCTACAGGGATGGGATACACTTAAATAGAAAGGGTGCAAGAATGTTTGCTGATGCTATCGAGGCAATGTTAGGTGTGGCGGAAAACTGCTAGCTTCGGGGGCTACACAGACTAATAGATTAACAGTAGCCACTGGCAGAGGTGAAAGAGATTCTTGCACTGCTTCTATTGGAATTAGCAGAAGCCTGGAAAACAAGATGCATGGTATTTCAGAGACTGCTGGGAGTCATTGCGGTACAAGTAAACACATGGGTTGTGTTAGGGTAGCTAAGAAAAAGAACAGGTGCATGTATACTTGCGTGTACACCAATGCTAGGAGTTTGGTAAATAAATTTGATGAATTTGAGGTATTGCTCAAAACATCAAAGGCAGATATTCTTGGGATAGCAGAGACATGGTGTCACACAGATATAAGGGATGCAGAACTGCAATTTGGGAGTACAACGTCTACAGAAAGGATAGACAGGATAGGAAGGGGGGAGGGGTTATGCTATTAGTTAAGAAACACATAAAAACCAAGGAAGTGAAGCCAGTCGACATCGCTGGACAGTGCAGTGTTGAGTCAGTTTGGTGTGACATAAGCATTGGGAGATCAAAATTGAGAGTAGGAGTGTGCTATAGGCCTAATGACTCTGATGAGTATAATAAGGAACTGTACAGGGAAATAGAGTGGGCCAGTAAATCAGAGAGTCTTATAATGGGGGATTTTAATTTCCCAGATATTGACTGGAATTTGGGGGCTGGTTACTGACACACTAGCAGGGCTTTTGTGGATTTATTGGATGATTCTCTTCTACATCAGCATGTTCGTGAGGCAACAAGAGGGAGTAATACTCTTGATTTGATTATCAGTAGTGATTCTTCATGCATTAAGAATCTGCAGATAGAGGAACCACTAGTTGGCAGTGATCACAGTGTGATGAAGTGGGATTTACTCAAAGAGGTAACTACCATCAGGGGTAAAGGGAAGGGTTTTTGCTTTCGTAAAAGTGATTACAATGGTCTGAAACAGTATTTAAATTCTATACAGTGGGACCAACTGATGATGTCACCAACAGCAAATTCAAAATGGGAAGCATTCAAAGAACTTATCTTGGAAGCTACTAGGCTTTACATACCAACTAAGTAATATTGTTCAAGGTTTAGGCCGAAGTGGATGTCAGATGAACTAATGAGACTCGTGGCAGAGAAGAAAAATGCATGGGATACATACAAATTAACACGTGACACAGAAGCCTATGAGAGATACAAGTTGATCTGTAACCAAGTTACAAAGGAGGTCAGGCAGGCGCAGGCAGATTACGAGAAATCTTTAGCAAGGGATGCAAACAAAAACAGTAAAGAGTTCTTTACTTATGTAAACTCTAGAAGGAAGGGGATGAATCAGATTGGTCAACTGTTGATGATCCTGCTCAGGTAGCTAACAAACTAAATGAATATTTTGCATCGACATTCACACATGAGGAGTTATTCAGCAAGGGGAATGCCAGAGGTGTATTCAACTCTAGCAGTAAGCTACAGAATCTTGAAATAACTGGGAGTAAAGTGGAGGAGAAACTGTTGAATATAAACACAAGAAAGGCACCTGGAGTGGATGGGATCTATCCAGTTATATTAAAGGAGGCAGCAAAGGAAGTAAGCAAACCCTTAGCCATAATTATGAGAGCTTCCTTGGACTCAGGGGAGGTACCCACAGACTGGAGATGTGCAAATGTGACCCCAATTCACAAAGGAGGATCAAAGGCTGACACAAATAATAATTATAGACCTGTGAGCTTAACTTCTGTTCCAGGAAAATTAATGGAGGCACTGGTTAAAGAGGCACTGCAGGATCATCTAGACAAGATTTCAGTTATAGCTCGGACACAGCATGGTTTTGTTAAGGGGAAGTCTTGCTTGACCAATTTGATTGGATACTATGATGCAGCCACAAAAGAACTGGATGCAGGGAATAGCTTTGATATTATATACTTGGATCTTAGAAAGGCTTTTGATACTGTTGCACATGGAAGACTGCTACACAAATTGGAGCAGTGTGACATTGGAGGCAAATTGCTGCTATGGATAAAGGGGTGGTTGAGGGGGAGAAGACAGAGAGTGGTAATCAATGGACACTGCTCATCGTGCACTAATGTTATCAGTGGAGTCCCTCAGGGGTCAGTGTTGGGTCCATTATTGTTTTCTGTATTTATAAATGATATTGATGTTGGTATATCAAGCTTAATGTCCAAGTTTGCAGATGATACAAAGGTTGGCAGGGTTGTCAAGGACACTACTGACACTATGGTGCTGCAACAGGATCTGGAAAGGTTGAGCAGATGGGCTGAGAGGTGGCAAATGAAGTTTAACATTGACAAATGTAAAGTACTACACATGGGAAACAGCAACCCCAGAGCAAAGTATCAACTCTGTGGTACTACACTGACAGTGGTAGAGAATGAAAGGGACTTGGGGGTGGTTGTGCAGGCAGATATGAAGTTCTCTGAGCAGTGCAGACGGGCTGCAAGAGTAGCTCATGGAGTATTGTCAATGATATACAGGAATTTTTCCAGCAGGGATAAGGAGGTGATTATTCCATTGTATAAAGCAATGGTCAGGCCACACCTAGAGTACTGTATACAGGTCTGGAGGCCTCATTTCAAGAAGGATGTAGAGCTGCTGAAACAAGTACAGAGAAGGGCAACAAGATTAGTGAATGGAACAAAGGGGTGCTCTTACGAAGAAAGGCTTAAGTTTTGCAAATTACAGTGTCTGGAGACTAGGCACCAGCGAGGTGATCTGATAGAGGTGTATAAAGCCTTGAATGGTTTGAGCATGCTCACTGCTGATGGGATTCTTCCTCTCGCTCAGAAAAATCACCTGAGAGGGCATAAATTCAAATTGAGGAAAGACAGATGTAGGATAGGTTTGTGGGATTTTGCCTTTAGCCAGCGGGTAGTTAGTTGGTGGAATAGACTTCTATCTTTTGTTGTGGAAGTTGATAGCTTAAACAGATTCAACGCAGAGCTAGACACACATTTGGAGCAGGTGGATGGGTGAAATGAGAAGGGGGTGTTTTTTTTTTTTTTTTTGGCTGATGAGCTTGTTTTCTTGCATCATGTGCCTCTACTAAGGCTAATGGTAATGCTTTGTTTATACTTTTTCCTGAAGTATAAAAAGAAAAAGAAAAAAAACATCATAGGATGATTTGTATTATAACTCCACATTGAACTTCATCTTGCGTATCGAACCCCTGAAAGGAAACTGTTATTACCTCATACAGAACCAGTCCTGGAACTAACGTTTTATAAGTGTGAAGGAAACTGATACAAGCGCTTCCTCAATATATTTGTCGAAATGATAGAAATCAAGATAATTACGTTGTTTATCTATAAAAACGCTTAGTCATCAGAAAGTGGCTTATCTCTTTACGAAATCGAGCCCATTAGGGATACCTGGCACAGAAAGGTATTTGATTCAGTGCTGACTTCTCCACAGGTAAGTCTGTTTGTTATCAGTAGCTCAACTACCCATTTCTTGCGAAGACATATTGTGCCCCCATTCATTGAAGTTCTGAACGGTTAGTTTAAGGTTTTAAGAAAAATATTTTTTCGTTCCCTATCCTGAAGTTACAACCTTCGGAAATTTTTATCACGAATTACATCAGTTGTAAATGTACGCTCGTAATCAGTAGCTGAATTTACCACCGTGTAGAAGGAAAAAAATTGTCCTATTGTGTATATCATATTTTTAAATTGCCTGTGTTCTCTAGTCGGTTTGCTTGTTTTGCTTTCTACCTTGAGAATGGATAACTCGGCCAAGGAGTGAACAAAGCCTATAAAGGTTCTTCGAGTCATTGACGAGATTGAAACCGGTCTCTTTCCATTCCTTAAAGAGAAGGTCTGGTTTTTCATCCAGCAACTTTGCAAAGAACGCACGTAATTTATGGACATAATATACACGGGCAGATGAGGCAATTCTCTGGTGGCACTAACATGACAGTAGATGTAATATGATGTATGAAGACCTTTTTACACAACTTTTCACATTCTGGTATTACTCCTGAATGATTGCTTGAATCCGATTGCTGAAAGACATTTTATTAACGGTATATTCGATATTTGAATTCCAGATTTAGAAAGATAAAAGTACAGTTGAAGAGTTAAAATCAGTGCTTATGTTTATTCCAAGATCACGCAGTAATATGATCCATTTTCGAATGTTGGAAAGAAAACACTATTGGCAATGTTGATAAAGCATTGGATTACAACTTGATCAATCATACGTTCTGTCAGATGCACTTAAAAAAAAAGAAGAAGGAAAAACGTCATTATTAGATGACCTTGTCTTTTAAGCAAGTTTATAAGCAAAACGTTTTACAGCTCAGTCGTATTGGAGTAGTCGATCTAGACAGGTTGAACTGGACAAGTTGACCTTTGAACTGATTTTACCATTTCTACAGTATTTTGGCACACTTGAAGTTTTGTTGCAAGGTTTTATCCGTTCTTCTATTAATTGGGTAAGTGTTCACCCTTTTTCTACTTTTTCCTTAATATACAGAGTTGATTGTATAAGAGAACTAACATAATTTCTCGAATTCCAGCCGCTCTTGAATAACCCGTGTAGTCCATTTTTTAACAAGTGAAAAAGAACAAAAAATAAACTGAAATTAAGGTTATTGTTATATTAATACCACTCTTGTACCACGTGAAATTAATACTATCGTTTATTAGGTTGTTCGTGTACATTACTATACGTTAAAGTGACGTTTCGGGTATCTTACCGATACCCATCATCAGACCATGTGCATACTGGCATGAGACACTGCCAGCAGTTAGTTTATAGGTGAGTGAATAACTCCACTCCATTAGCCAATAGGATAGTGCCAAGTTTTTATCCAGGATCCGCAGTTGTTGTGTAGTGGAAGCCTGGGATGAGCAATGCTCCCATACTTTGCACATCAGCATTGGTATGCAGGCTGGTCCACCTGAACCATCTGATGATGGGTATTGGCAAGATCCTGAACCAGCCTGCACACTAACCCTAATATTATGAACCTGTCCCTAATAATACTATGCACTGTATTGGGCCACCATCTGCATGGATAACAGCCGCTGTTCGCCTAAATCACTGGTTACACTAGATGTCTAAAGACGCCCATAGGGATCTGCATCCATGTTGCGTGCAAGGCTTTCCCCAGTGTCGAGATACATGATGGTTGCATCCATATGTTCCGCTTCCCGTTCCAAAACGTTCTACAGGTGTTCAATTAAATCGTAATCAGACGAATTTGGAGCCATTCAAGATGGTGATATCTTTACTGTGTTTTTCAAGCCACTTGCGCACAGTGTGGACCCGATTACACGGCACATTATTGTCCTGGATGACCTGTTTCTGTCAGGAAAAAAATGCAACATGGAAGGGTGCACAGGGTTTCCTAAGAGCTGCCGGTAGATCTTACCAATGAAAGATGGTCCATACGCACTACTGATCCTAGTTCTTTCCAGCATAACATGCTCCATATTAAGAAACCACCGCCACCTCACATGCCTGGGTGGTGAGCACCATGCACAATGGACTCGTGACGTTTGCGCCACACACGAAGGCGTCCATCGGCGTGTTGTATGAGGTATTTGGACTCATCTGATCAGCACACTGGTTTCCAGTCCTCCAGTGTCCAACTAGCCTTGTCGACACTACAGCATTCGCATTTAGAGTGATCAGTGGTGAAGAGAGAGAGAGAGAGTATCCTTTGGATCATCTGTTGTGTGACCGCACACGTCTGACTGTGCGGTGCATCATAATTTGGGATATTGTTCTTCCATTTCCCATATTGCATTGCATTGTCAACTGTCGCACAGTGACCTGTCATTGAGTCCGCACAACGCGCTTTTGGGGAAAATACCCATAAAAATTCCTTGCGTCATTAACAAGATTCGAACTGTGGTCTATTCAACCCGTTTTGGGAGTACGGTGATTATACCAACTGTGCTACCCACCCACGAGGGCCCTAATATTTAAATGAATCGCGCGCGTTTCTAGATAAATCAAATGTTTTATTATCCTAAATCAGCTGTATAGAGTGACAAACCTCGCTACAGCCGATTCCATTGAGATAGGCAGGTGAGACGCCCTAATAACTGGGTCCATTGTACCAGCCATGACATTCGAGCAGGTAGGGTTGTCCTCTTGGGTAGCACAGTTGCTATTTACTTTTTATTTTTTAACATATAATATACACAACAGGCATGCGCCCAGTTAAAGTGTATAACAGAGCAGCAAAAGATAACGGAACAAAGATTGTGCAATGAGAATTCTTCAATCGGGAAAATTCCAATTCAAGGAAATAAAAAGGTATTCATGACGTCAAGTCCAGTGCCATGAAGAAAATGAAGGAGACATCATCACATACACACGAATTAATGAGGACATCATTAAACCAGAACTCATCCGTCAGCCAGTCAACCTACTGCAAATAGTTCTATGAAACTCTTTCTTGTTCACAGCCATATTCAGATCGAACTCGTTCATGAGTACCAATGTTCTTTTGAAGAAGGAGTTCCTGGATATCTCTAATCTAGAGCTATCGATGTGAAATGTAGTGATGTGGAATGTAGTCTTCTGTCTATTAGCCACCGCTGGAGCGTGGGGATCAATATGGCATAGAAGATCCGGCAAGTAGGTTGAACCAGCGAAGATATGGTACAACAGTTTTAGATCGACAATTCCAAAGATTGAAATTTTAAGTAGGACCAAAGATTCTGTGGTAAAACACAGGATTACGTCTGGAAAGAAAGTGGTAAAATTTCATCTGCAGCGATTCTATTTGCTGTATCAAGTATGCATAGTGTGTAGTTGTTTTGAATAGGAACTCAGAGAACTGAGGATCTTGAAATTTGTACGTCTGCTGTTTAAGTAGGACCAACACATCGAACCCACATCCAACGGTAAAAGTAACTCCCAGATCTTTAACTTCGGAAACTACTCTGGAAATCGTCATCTCCTTGATGTAATATTGATAAACTTCGAGGAAACCTTAGTTTTCCTCGAAGCTGCAAAGAAAATAGAGCCGCATTTCCTAGGATTAACCTCCAGACCATTCAAAGCAACCCAATTAGTGAAAGAGGTGAGAGCAGCCTGAAGGTTAACTGCATCATGAAGGTTAACTTAAAATACCTCTCTCAACAAATTGTGGTAGATCATTGACAAAGATGCTGAATCAAAGAGGCCCAAGAGATGATCCCTGCGGTACTCCTCTCGATGGAAAAAATTTCTTTGAGACTTTTTGTCCGATGATCACCCTATGTTTTCGATATGAAATATAACTCCTCAACCAGGATAGTAGAGGGTCAAGTATTCCCTAGTGGCTTAGTTTTTTAGCAAGTTGATTGTGATTGACACTGTCAAAAGTCTTAGTAAGGTCTGTGTAGATCAGATCTAACTGCCTTCCACGCTCGACGGTGTCTAGAACCTGCTGCAAGATTATGAGAAGATTAATGGTAGTTGAGCGGCCCCTGGTGAAGCCACGTTGGCTTTCGTAGATGAAGTGCTGAAATAGTCCATTAGTCGTTTGTGAATGATTCAGAATTTTTGCCAGCGATTTCAGAAGGCAGATGGGATGGTAATTCTCTTCAGTGGATTGCTTTGCTCTTTGGGATAGAAAAATTGAATATTTTATACACTGCCCTACCATTAATATCCGGACACCACTCCATGGATAGGGAAACAGATCCTATGTATGCAACACGTCACAGAACTTGCTATAAATATGCACACTGGGCTTTGAATAGACAATTGCAAAAGTGGGCATGCAAGATGACACGCGTTCAACAGAATTCAGAATTAACAGACTTCCAACGTGGACTGATAGTAGGATGCCACGTAATCAAGCGTTCAGTACGAGACATCGCATTCACTTTGGGGGATCCCTCGGTCAACGGTTAGAGAAATTATATGCAAATGGCAGAGGAATGGAACTAAATCTGCCAAAAAATCGTCCGGTAAACCCCGAAAACTAACAGAATGGGACAAGAGAATTCTGCGAAGAGCTGTGCACGCAAATCGTAATTTGCCATTGTCTCAAGTCACACAAACTCTCTGTAAGAGTATTGGGACTAATGTCATCATTAGTACATCATTTTCAGAAACTTCATTAGTCATAGTTGCGCTTTGTGTCCACCCGGGACTTCAGTAGGGTCACTCAATTATAAAGAAATAAATAACTTCAGTAGACCCTCCAAAGGGATGCTTTTTGCAAGTTTCTGGTATGTGGAGACAAATCTTCTTCCACTTTTCCATTATGGAGATGGTTACTTCTATTTTAACAAGACTGTCTTGTTCTAAAACATCCCAAAAATGTTCTATTGGACGAAGAGTCTTATTTTGGACTGGAAAAGCCAGGTTCACTACACTGTTCTCCTCAAAGAACCGTCGAATTAATTGTGCTTTGTGATATTAGTATAAGGTCCTTCTTCCCAGACCCCAGCCAAGGGGAGCTCTTAAACGTCCCTTATTTTCTTATATCTAACCTACAAAATTGACGAGTGCTCCAAAATCCATTTACAGGGACGGGCGACAACTTAAAAAAGATATTCTACAATCCTCAATATTGCTGACACACGCAAATAAAATTATAAACAGTGGCTAAAGTTTCACTTTTGTGCAGTCATAAATAATCACGATTACCCATAAATCAAATTTATCGTCTTATGAAGGCCGCAGGAATATCTGGTTTATCTCCTGTCTGAAGAAGTTTTATGGGCAATACACCATCCAAGGCCACAGAAGAGATTATTTTGTTTTAAGCAATTTTATTTTATTTTAAAAACACGTGTAAGAACACGTGCATGTATATTGGCGTGTACACTAACGCTAGGAGCAAAGAAAATAAATTTGAAGTTGAAGTACTGATTAAGTCATCAGAAGCAGACATTATACGAATAGTGGAGACATGGGAACACTGGGACATAAATGATGCTGACTTTGAATATGTGGGAGGACAAGGTGTACAGAAAGGACAGACAGGACAGGAGGGGTTATGCTCTTAGTTAAAAAGCGTATTAAATAGAGTGGACCAGCAAGTCAAGAATGTCTCATAATGGGGGATTTTAACTTTGCAGATGTTGACAGGAATTTGTGGATTGATCACTGGCACAACACTAGCAAGACTTTTCGAGAAGCTTATCAAAGTCTGACGAGAAGCTAAATGACTGTGATAACTGAAACGAAAGTGGAGTAGAAATTGTTGAGCATGGACGTGAAAACAGGCACCTCGGGCGGATGGAATCTATCCAATTACATTAAGGGAGGCAACAAAGGAGGCTATTAAACCCATAGCCATAATTATGAGAACGTCCTTGGATTCATGGGAGATCCGTATGGACTGCAGATGTGCGATATTCCCAATTCATAAAGGGAGATCAAAAAGCGACATGAATACTTACAGAACTGTTACCTCAACCAGAGCATGGATTTTCAAGGGGCAGTCTTGTCTAAAGAATCTGATAAGTTACTATGATGCAATGACCAAGGAAGTGGATGGAAAAATTATTTGGACATCATATACTTGGATTTCAGGAAGGCCTTTGATTATGTTGTACATAAAAGACTGCTGTACAAGTTGCAGCAATGTGGCATCAAGGGAGAGTTACTGCTATGGATAAAGGCGTGGTTAAGTATAAGAAGACAGAGAGCGGTTATCACTGGACACTGCTCTTCATGGACTAATGGTATTAGAGGAGTTCCCCAGGGTTTAGTAGTGCTGGGTCCATTGTTGTGTTCAATATTTATAATGATACTGATGAAGGTATATCGAGCTTAGTGGTTGGCAGGGCGGTTAACGAGTCATCAGGGTGAGCTACTGAAACAAGTTCTAGAAAAATTGGGTCGATGGGCTGAGAAATGGTAGTTGAAGTTTAACATTGATAAATGCAAGATACTGCACATGGGTGGCGGTAATCCGAGAGTAACTTATCAACTATGTTGTACTACACTCAAGGTAGTAGAGAATGAAAACGATCTGGGAGTAATTGTGCAGTCAGACATGAAATTCATTGAACAGTGCAGACATGCTGCCAGGACAGTTCATGGGGTTTTGTCATTGATGTGTGCAGAAACTTTTCTAGCAGGGATAAGGAGGTGATTATCCCTTTATATAAGGTCATGGTTAGGCTACATCTTCAGTACTGTATTCAGATCTGGAGGACTCACTTTAAGAAGGTTGGAGATCTGCTGGAACGGGTGCAGAGAAGGTCAACCAGATTCGTAAGTTGTCTGGTTTTACCAGACAACTTACTCAGTCCAACTTACTGGACTGAGTAAGTTGAATGTTAATGGTATTCTTCTACTTGCTGAGTGCACACATAAGGGGCATAAATTCAAGTTGAGAAAGAATGGTTGAGGGATAGATATGCCAAAGTTTGCCTTCAACCAGCTGTTTGTTGGAACGAGCTTTCATCTGTTGTTGTGGAAATGTACGGGTTGAATAAACTCAAGGGAGAACTAGACAAATTCTTGGAGGGCACGGATGGGTGAACTATTTATTATTTTGGCTGATGCTATACAAGCTTGCTTTCTTACATCATTTTCGATTATTCCAACTACATGTTTTGTAAACAAAGTAATGGACGAAAGCCTTGAAGCCTTGAATTAGCCATTACTCTACAGATAAGAAAGCTGATGATATTTCTTAATAAATAAATAAATATAAAATAAAATGGCATTATTTTGAAGGTATTTTATTGCAAAAAATTCAATTTAAGGAAAAAAATCTTTAAAGTTTTAAAACTTTTCATTGTTATCAAAAAATATATATAAACTTAGAATCATTTTAATTTATATTGGCTTGACAGTGACTTTAACATTTTCTTTCAGCACAAACAAATGAACTGTCCCATTGGTGCAATGATGTCCATTACTTCTGGAGCGAAAATTATTGTTTTCTTTGGACTTTTTGGAATCCTGTGTCCTGAAGAAACGAACGAGACGGTCTCTATGTTCACACCTAATTTTGGACCAAGTTTTGCTGAGGTACCTGAGAGGTGTAGCCATGATGTTATCGGACAACGAAATAATGCAACTGTGCTGTATGGACTGAAACCTTCAGTTCCATTTGCAAATGCCCTGATAGTGTTCTTAGTGGTTGGACTTTTAGCAGTGTTCCTTGCTTTGCTCTTTCGTATCTCAAGGAAGGTCGTGTACCAGGACGCCAATAATCTGGATACCACCTTTAATGCTGGAGGTAAAGTATCCGTTGGATTGACTGCTGCGACGATTGCATCTCAGTGGACAGGAGGCGCCACGTTTCTACAACTGTGCTTAGTCGGTAGTAAGGTAGGGGTGCTTTCTTTGTTCCACAGAATAATAGAGTAGACGTGTCCTTTGACCTCTTGATAAAAGATAAAGGCAAAGTTCAGTACCCAAAGTCATATAGGCAGATTGCCTTATTACCTGTAGTAGGAAAGGTGATGGAGCGAATGACTGTGGAGAAATTAAATCGGTATTATATGATTAAAGTTCTGGAATCAGAGAAGTAGTATGGTTTTGGAAGGGCAGGTCAACTGAGAATGTGATCTTTGATGTTAGAGAAAGTTAACCAACTGATCTCAGATCGTTATGGCGGGGCAAGAGACTCTCAGAAAACTGGACTTGAGGATAAACGTCGTGAGTTAACTGGGGATGGTAGTGAGCCCCGACGCATGGGTCACTCTATCGCGGAGGTGGTACAAAATTCGGGAATACACCACCATTTCCGGAATAACATCTCATCGTGGACAGCGCTGTGGGCAGAGAAAGGTGGTGGATGAACGTGGCCGTCGACGTCGCTCTCGCATTATTTCAGCGAACTGCAGAGCGACAGTGGCACAAATCACCGCGACTTCAACGAGGGAGGTGCCAGAAAAATCTCCACGATGACCATTAGGCGATCATTAACCGCAATAGGTTATGGAAGTCGCCGACCCACCAGAGTCCCATTGTTAACACCACGACACAGGACTCTAAGCCTCAACTGGTCGAAAAAACCTGGGCACTGGACCTTGAATGCTTGAAGACGGGTCCGATGAGTCTCGTTTCCAGTTATTTCGAGCGGACGGGAGGGAGGGTGCGTATCTGGTGGAAACCGCACGAAGTTATGCACCCGTCATATCAACAAAGAACTGTTCAGGCAGGTGGACATTTGGTATTGGTCTGGGGCATGTTCAACAGGCACACGTAGAGACCTCTGGTATGTCTAGACGCATCTCTGAACGATCCAGGCTACGTATTATTGCATCCTTACATCCCTTCATGGCCATCGTGCACTCAGAGGGCAATGGACTCTTCTAGCAGACAATGCTCTTCCCCACAGAGCCGTGGTGACTAGAACATGGTTCGAAGAGCATCCCACAGATTTTACCACCATGGAATGGCCTCTCCGTTCACTGGACATGAACCCTTTGGAGCGTCTTTGGGATGCTGTGGAAAGGTCCGTTCGATCTTTGGATCCTCCATCCAGGAATGCGACAGAATTATGAACACGGTAGAGCAAGCATGGATGGAAATACCTGTGGAACTCTTTCGTGAACTAGTGGACTCAATGCTTCGCCCTTATCTGGGCGGGAGGTGGGTCCACCCGTTACTAGGTAGATGTCTCATGATCCCTGTCCACTTAGTGTATTGATAGTGGCACCTCCGTAGCCAGGTGGGCAGGAGCATAGTGCGTAGCACACGCTTTTTGATTAGGGTGGCCTAAATATAATAGTTGTCTCCAACGATGCCTTGCAGATAGTAGCTGGTTATAAGCCATTTGATTTGGTTATTATGGAGTTATTACTTTGAGTTATATGAATCAGATAAATAAGTCTACATTTGGAGTTAAATCTCGTCCGATTCTTGGAAGAACGTGTGATAAAGGTGATGTCAAGAAGGAGAGGAGGCTGCTTATGATATCTGGCAGGCACGTTGGAGTTGGTCTGAGAAGGGGCGTGTGAAATTTAGATTGATTCCAGATGTCAGAAAACAGTTCAGATGAAGCAATGGCCTGAACCAAGGTTGTATGGAGGTGGTGGTCACGGATTGAAGAGTAAACTCTATGAATTAGGAAACAGTGGGAAATGAAAGTTGTAGATATGATTTGGTCGAAAATAGTGAACATATAATAATGGAGTGCGAACTATATCAGGGTCTTAGAGATGACTAAAAAAGAGTGGTAGGAGATATCTCCCTCAATGAGCTGTTGAAGCTTTTTGAAAATTATATATATTATTGTGAGTTTTTAAGAATAATGCTGAAGCTTTTAAAATTCATTTAATAGTATGAACCAGAGCTGTAATGCTCAATACGTTCTACATTGATATTTGTAAAATAATAAGAGGAGATTACCTCAATATAGTACGTAGAACACTTAAGTATGATACTCTCCAAAAATTAAACCGAAAAATCCAAAAACTTACATTAGAGTAACAAATAATTAAAAATCAATTTAACACAATTCAAAATAAGAAAATTATTTAAAATAATTTCACTTAACTAAACTGTTAGAACGTGTACAAACAAATTTTTGGTTTGCCAATGGGATTCAGCTTGAGAGGCCTAATATCTCAACGATTGAGACATTTCTTGCGGTGATTGCGATTCCTCTTACCAAGGTTCGACGCGGTTTCCTCTGAATATTCGTGTTAATCAACACGCGGCTTCAGTTCGTGCTTCTCGTTGAGCAGCGTCAGAATTAGCCTTTCACGCCGTTAACAAAAACCTACTTTTTTATTTAACGAGGCCAAAATACTTAGTGTCCAAAGTAATTATATGCGACTATTAATTACAGAAACCGTGAAATTAAATTACTCGAAAATTCTGTTAATGTTCGTCGGCCATATCTGATCTCCGATTCGTGGGTTTTTACGCGCATGCGCGAAGACAAATAATCCCTATTTAAATTTCATGCTCACCTGTATTCGCTAATTTTCGTTCCTGTGATCACGACATCCGGTCGAAAAGCGTTGTCAGCTTCAAGAAGGAATTTGCAATTTTTTCGTTAAATTCTTTTAATTAATTTTCTTATTTTGAATTGCGTTTAAATTGATTTTTAATTATTTGTTACTCTAATGTACGATTTTCGATTTTTTCGTTTTAATTTCTGGAGAGTATCATACTGAAGTATTCTACTTACTATTTTGTGGTAAACTTCTCTTATTATTTTACAAAAAATTGTTTAAATATCATCAGCACCACGCCAAAACCATGAACGTGCAAATTTGTTACTTTCTTTATCTAAATTTATTCTTGAAGTTGTTTCTTAGTCAAGTACACTCTGCCAAAGACGCGCACGTGTATTTGAAGGCCAAATGGTTGAAGTTCTCTTATTATTTTACAAAAATTTGTTTAAATATCGTCATCACCACACCAAAGCCATGAATTTGCAAATTTGTTTCTTTCTGTATCTAAATATATTCATGAGGTTGTTTCTTTGTCAAGTAGCCTCTGCCAAAAACGCGCACGTGTATTTCAAGGCCAAATGGTTGAAAATGTGACATTCATTTTCACTTATCTCATTCATTATTTACATAAACATACAATTTTATACATTCTCGAGGTATAAGAAATATCAAAGATATTAATATGTTGAGATATACATAAAATAAACACGAATCATATATATTTAAATTATTAATTTGGTTAATTGACATCACATATTACAGTTTTATCCCCCAATACTGTGCGATAAAACAGTCTCAAGATGCAGAACAAATATGTAAATAGAACTATGTATGTATAAATTTCTTGTTTTGGGTGGCACCTAAGACGTAAGTCACGCTCCCTCCACCTTGCCAATCTGTGGTGAAAACAATATTTTGTCAAAAGGCCTGCGCTAGCAGGGAACGGCTGGCACCAGTGTCACTTTCTGGCGCCCGTCCCTAATCCGTAGAGCTGGGTCTGATTTTACTATGAAGTGCACAAGTGGATGCATCCATTGGAGGACGTGCAATACCAATGGATGCAATTACTTCCACAGGCTGCCCAACCTGCAGAATAAAAAATTGAATAAAGTATTTATATAGACTAAAAACAGACACAAAACCCATCATTCTTTGATCTAAAAGGGTCTATTATTATTATTATTATTATTATTATTATGTCTAAGGTGGCACCTAGACTTCCGTCTATCTCCACCTGATAAACTGAATTTGTGCAGAACCTCTTCAAAAAGACCTGTATGGCAGGTCTCTTCACCACCACAGCGCCTGCACAGTCGCTCCCTGGTGGCGAAGAGACCCTAATGACCGCCCATAGTTACTTGGTACTGGGCCTGGTCTTCTATTTTAACAGTGCCTCATGCACAAAAATCCCGAACCCACCGGAAGTAGTGCTATACCGGTGGGTTCGGGATTTTTGTGCATGAGCCACTGTTAAAATAGAAGACCAGGCCCAGTACGAAGTTTATTTTTTATTTATTATTTTTATTGCAAATAAAAAAAAATAAAAATAATAATAAATAAAAAAACATTTAGGATAATAATAGAAAATAATAGAAAAGATAAATCAATCAAATAATACCATTCGAACAAAAAAAAAATTATTATCGCTTTTTACCTACAATCCAGATGACTTCAACAGGGGCCAACCACCAAGACTGAAGGCAAAAAGCGACATGAAGTTCACTGTTTCTGTAATGATCAATAATTTAAATCTAAACCAAACCTAATAGAATAGGTAGATTAGGTTGAAATTTAAAATCAAGTGATAAAATATCTCTAAGCTATGGTTAGGATCCACATATCTATGAAATGAAGGTTTGTGGCAAACACATGCATCCTGTCCGATGTTAATATTTTGAAGGTTTGTAGCTATTATTTTATAGTTACAAATTCTGAATTTAACAATGTCTAGTATAATGTGCATAAGGTGAGAAGATGCAAAGACATAATCGTAATAAATAATAACTTACCGATTATAAATGCAATAAAAAATAACAATATCCAACAAATACAGTTTATTTACCAGTATTAACCTTGATAATTTAAAAGTCGTTCTCCACAAACTATATTTGGAAAATAAAAATGCTATAAAGGTTGATTTAACCTATTGGGATACTCTAATAAATTTATGCATCTTTAATAATTATGTATATGACGGAACATCGTTATACTTGCAAGTGAATGGCACCCCTATGGGAAGTCCAGCATCAAGCATAATCGCAAACCTTTATCTATATTCATAATCATTTTTAATTACTATATTTGGTTTAGATTTAAATTACTTAGCATATATTGATCATTACAGAAACAGAGAACTTTTTGTCGTTTTTTGCCTTCATTCTGGGTGGTTGACCCCAGATGAAGTCATCTGGATTGTAGGTAAAAAGCGATAATAATTTTTTTTTTCTGAAGTACCATGCTGATACGCAATTATGGGTAAGAAGACTGCCTTGTAGTATAAATTTCAAACCCTCCTTTTGAACCCCCAATCTGCCCTAGTTAATCGAATTATTGCTGCACTAAATTTTAACTTTTTCGTGTAAGTAATTTAAATGTGGAAAAAACGATACTCTATCATCAATTCTTATACCTAGATATTTCATCTCAGATACTAGGGGAATCTGCCTCCCCTTAATTAAAGCTTTTGGCGGTCGCGCATAATTTAATTTCCCCTTAAGAAGCATCATAACAGTTTTAGTTGTAGATATCAATAGGTTGTGCAGATCAGCCCACGACACTAGACTTCCTAATATCTGGGCCACTCTTATTTCAAGCACAGCCCTGGATTTACCAGTAATACATAAAACCAAATAATCTGCATAAGCAATCTTATGCAGATTTTCAACTGATTGTTCTAGCCGTAAATTAATACTAAGTTCCAAAAAAGTGGGCCCAATACAGATCCCTGAGGACACCCTCTCGAAAGATTCCTATTAAACTGTAGATGCTTAGCTTTCAGTATAATTTTCCTACAATACAAATAACTCTGTATCGTCCTATACAATAAGTGTGGACATTGCATACCCCTTAATGCAGACAGAATACTCTCATGCCACACCATGTCAAAAACTCCAGTAAAATCTATAAAGATGGCTAACACATACTTATCCTCTGCCTGGTTGGTGAAATTCATGAGATCATTAATGGCATCCTCCGTAGAATGCCCTCTCTTGAAACCATACTGATAAGGCAGGGTCAAACCATTTTTATCCATGACTTGGTTCAATCTTAAAAATCTGTTTTTAAGTAACAATCTTTTAAAAACTTTGCCAAGATTGGCCAATAACGAAATTGGTCAATGCCCTCTTGGGTCATTTGGTTTTTTACCTGGATTAACTAACAGCTTGATCAAACCAACATTCCAGATCCCAGGAAAGGTACTTTGAAGTAAATCGATTCCTGGGGCTTTGGAAATGTGAATTTTCTTAGAAACGGCTCTCAATTCCTCTAAAGTAAATAAGCTAATATCAACAGACCCAAGAAGGTATCAAGATACATTAGAGTCCTTGATACCTTCTTGCTCTGTTGTCTCCCCCCCTTCTTCCTCATGAGGAAACAACTCCGATGTTACTGCCTGCACTGTTGTAATCCAATCAGTTGTTTCCACTCCACTGACGATTACGGTATTCATTATCTCTCCAGGTCTTACTTCATTCATACTTAGTTTATAAATTAATCCCCAAGGATCTGTATTGCCCACACTAGTAACTAGATTTCTCCAAGCCTTTAATTTACTCTCATAAATAGCCCAATATTAAATTTTCGTTTTATTTCTATAACGTCTAAAAGGGTCTGAGATTAAAGTGATCAAGGTTTTTACCAAGAAGATATTCCCATGCTTTCATTGAAGCTTGTACCTACAAGCGCCTATTGACGCTTAAAATATCAACAGCATGACTGCCCTCAATTATCTAGCCTTAGACGGGTAACTGTAGGCTCTCGAATCATTATTTCTAACTCAATATAAAATTCAACAAATATTAACTGGATCTTACGAAGGTTTAAAATCATCCAATTCAGCATGTAAATGTTGGTCAAAAGCCATGACAATACATATACTCGGCCACAATAATCAATAAACATTGCTACAGTTCAGATCACCTAAGCCAGTTTTTGTGTCAGGTACTCTTACCCACAAAAGTCAATCTCTTCTTAAACACTTTATCAGAAAATCTCTGCAGAGCTTCAAAGTGTTTGGCATTCTCAACAATAACAAAAGCTTTGTCTTCATTGACACTAGGGAAGGAACTAAATAAATAAGCCCTTCTTCACGATAGGCTGGCCAATAAACAGAACGTGCCCCCAATTTTCTCTTTCTCCAGAGAAGCAGAACGGACTGGCCACCAATCCAAAGTTGAAAAGTTTTTCATTTAGGGACTCATGACCGGTTATAATGAAGGAGGTAGTCGTTGAAGGATGGAACCATGCCATCCTCTTCTTGTCTTGTGCAAACATAACATTTCCAATAAATTTCTTTGTAGTTTTTCCAGTCTCACTTATCTGTGAAAAAAACACTTCTCACCATGCAGATTCACGAATGTGGTACTTTCGTTAGTTTAGCATGGTAAATACTGACAGAGCAATTCGCCAAAGTACCATTTTCATGTTTTTGGCATGTACAGTAGGGTGGGGGGAATCCAGCTCAAACTTCACAACGCCAAGAAAGTGCTTTTTAAGTCCCTACATAATGGCATTCTTAAATTACCAATATGGATTTAAAACAGCATCTTTGAAGGGTCCTTATAAAACAACATTTAGTTAAAAAACTAAAAAATTTAATTTTTCCAAAGTCAAAGAATCTTTAAATGCGTTTTTCTCAAAACTATCTTTTTGCGTTATTTTGACGATATGTGAGGTTTTAATGAGGGCAGGGTATTTATTCTTGTAAATAGTTTAAATATATAAAGATATGTAAATATGGGTCTATAAATATATGTTTTTGTTTATACAAGTTCTTATGTGATGCACAAGACAAAGGAACTAACAAGAATGGTTAAAATGAAACTGATAGTAGAGACCCGTCTCTTCGTGGCAGGGACAGTAACTTCGATGTCATATGTCTGAAATATTTTTCAGATGACGGGGAAGGCCAAGAGGTCGTATTTTTAAGTTTTGTGTTTGCGGTGATGTCTTCAGGGAACTCTTGTGGTGGTAAAGATATGATGATGATAATGATGACCTATGTAGTAGTAGTAGTAGTAGTAGTAGTAGTGGGACATGATGCAAGAAAGCAAGTGTAGGAGCTTATGCAGCATCAGCCAAAAAAAAAAAAAAAAAAAATCACACCATTCCCTCCAAATGCCTGTCCAGTTCCTCCTTAAATTTATTTAACCTATCAACATCCACAACGACAGATGGAAGTTTGTTCCAGCAATTAACCACCCGCTGGCTAAAGGCAAATTTCCGCACATCTATTCTACATCTGTCTTTTCTTAATTTGAACTTATGTCCCCGTAGGTTGGTAATCTGAACAAGTGGAAGGATCCCATCAGAATTCAGCGTGCTCAACCCATTCAAGGCCTTATATACCTCAATCAGATCACCGCGCAGGTGCCTAGTCTCCAGCCCCTGCAATTTGCAGAACTTAAGCCTCTCTTGGTAAGAGGATCCCTTCATTCCCCTCACCATTCTTTTTGCCCTTCTCTGTACACGCTCAAGCAAATCTACATCCTTCCTAAAATAGGGCCTCCAGACCTGTACGCAGTACTCAAGGCGTGGCCTGACCATTGCCTTATACAGAGGGACAATCACCTCCTTTTCCCTGCTAGCAAAATTCCTATATATCATTGACAAAACCCCATGACCTGCCCTGGCAGCCTGTCTACATTGCTCAGAAAACTTCATATCTGACTGCACAATTACTCCCAGGTCTTTTTCATTTTCTACCACCTTAAGTGTAGTACCACACAGTTGGTACGTTTCTCTGGGGTTACTTCTACCCATATGCAGTACTTTGCATTTGTCAAGCTTGAACTTCAGTTGCCACTTCTTAGCCCATCTGCCCAAATTATCTAGATCCTGTTGCAGTAGCACACTGCCATTACTATCATTAACAACCCTGCCAACCTTTGTGTCATCTGCAAACTTCGACATTAAGCCTTCATCAATATCATTGATAAATACATAAAACAACAGTGGACCCAACACCGAACCCTGTGGGACTCCACTAATAACATTAGTCCACGAAGAGCAGCACCCATTGATTACCACTCTCTGTCTTCTCCCACTCAACCATCCTTTTATCCATTGTAGCAACTTACCCTTAATACCATTCTGCTCCAATTTTTTCAATAGCCTTCCGTGCGCAACAGTGTCAAAAGCTTTCCTGAAATCCAAATATATGATATCAAAATTATTTTTTGCATCCAGTTCCTTTGTGACTACATCATAGTATCCAATCAAATTTGTCAGACAAGACTTTCCCTTAGCAAACCCATGCTGTATTTGAATTATTGCTGCAGTCTTGTCTAGATGATCCTGCAATGCATCTTTAACCAGTGACTCCATTATTTTACCCGGAACAGAAGTTAAACTAACTAGTCTGTAATTACTCGTGTCACCCTTCGATCCACCTTTGTGAATTGGGGATACATTTGCACATCTCCAGTCCGTGGGAACCTCCCCTGAGTCCAAGGATGCTCTCATAATTATGGCTAAGGGTTTGCTTACTTCCTCTGCCGCCTCCTTTAATATAACTGGATAAATCCCATCCACCCCAGGTGCCTTTCTTATGTTTAACTTCAACAATTTCTCCTCCACTTTGCTCTCAGTTATTACAAAATCATTAAGCACACTGCTACAATTTGATAACCTTCTTCCATTTTCAAACTGTAATAATTCCTCACGTGTGAATGTAGATGCAAAATACTCATTCAGTTAGCCCTGGTACCAATTAGACTAGTTACGGTGCGTAGTGATCTTTGTCTAAGGCTTTAAACTGAGTCATTATTGAGTGACTATGCTTCAACTTGATTTTTTTTGCTGTGCCCAGTGGTTTCTTGATAAAAGGACTCCACTTGCAAGTAGTCTAGGATGAACAACCAGGTTCATCATGGCCGGCTAAACGAGGCCTCTTCTATGTATTTATAGAACAAACTGATTGTAAGTGGGACAATGTTTGCAATCTCGGAGATAATGTGTTTCCATGTCCGTGAAAAGAAACCTTTAAGTTCTTGAGAGACACTATGTGTGTGTCATAGTTAAAAGACTGTTTTGAGCTGTATTGAGTTGACTGCAGTTATTTTGTGTTTTGAGCTGATATTTTATAGTTTATACTTGTTCTTTGAATTGTAGAGTTCTTCTAAGAAGAGTTTTAAATATTATATGTAAGTTTATTTTATTTATATTTTGAGTTGAAGAGGAGTTGTTTGACTTGGTGAATAGAGGGTGAGTGTTTATGTACTGTCCATGCTATAAGGTGAAAGATATAGAGTTTGTTACAAAATGTTTTTTAAGGGTCTTGACTTCAGGCATGATTCAAGGAATTGTAAGTGCATTGCTGTGTGGCCACTGTTAATCTTTAATGCTCGAGTTATTTCGTCCAGCAAACAGAAAATCAACCTCTGAACAGACGCAATTTACAGACAATATACACGGAGCAATACGACCTTAGTTGTTGATGGTCCTACAACAACAACAACAACGTTTCAAATGATACCTGAAGTTGATTGGTAAAAGCAATTAAGTGGCCAGATTTAGGGTTATTTGAAACTATGATTGTCACTGGTCACGGACTTAATGCATTTGTCACAGAAGAAAATCACAACGTTATCAGGACAGATGGGTGCACATCAGTTGACATGGCCAGGGAGCTGTAATCAGCCATAAATTTGCCTTCACAATCTTCCTTGGAAGGTTGTAGTAGAGAAAGGTCTGCCCAAAGTGGGTTTCCAGGTGTCTCAACGACGAAAACAAATATGAGAGTTCACTTAGGTCGTTTTTCCTGATTGCTGGACGAAAAATCCCAGCTTCTGGGAGATACAACAATGTAACTCTCTTCTAAGACAGATTAAATCGGTTAGCTATGAAGGACTATAAAAACTGAAGAGAAAAGAAGTGACTTTTTAGATAGCATAGTAACTATGGATGAGGCACGATCTTGCTTCCTAAAAGAACTTCAGATAACTGTTTGCATTATCTTTTTTTCTTTATTTCAGTATGGAATTAGTGGACCTTATTGGTACGCTGCTGGTGCTGTTCTACAAATAATTCTTGTCTCTATTTTAACCATCCAACTGAAGATCCGAGCTCCTGGTGCCAAGACTTTTCTGCAGGTAAGCTTCAGGTCAGTTTGATAAGAAACAACATTAGTACACATGTGTCACGAGTGACACTGTTATTTAACTAAAACAAAACATGAAATTTAAGTCTGCTTGCATCATTAACTCAATCCACAGTTTTTCACTCACACAAATCGATTTCTTTGCGTTGCAGGTGATCAGGGCAAGATTTGGCAAAGCAACCCACTTGATCTTTTGTGCCTTTGCAGTCTACGCGAACGTTGTCGTTACCACGATGCTGATCGTTGGAGTTTGTGGAGTCCTCAGCAGTTTAGTGATCGGAATGAGTCAGGAAATGGCTGTGATCATTCTCACTGCGAGCATTGGATGTTATACATTTATTGGAGGATTGGGAGCGACATTTTATGTTTCCTATTTGAACAGCTGCGTCCTATTCTCTGTTCTGTTGGCCCTGATTATGGAGGTAGGTATGGCAGGTCAAAGGATGCGCGTAGTAGATTTAAAGATTACATTTTTCTATTCAAAATACCATTTATGTTTCTTTTCCTTAGGTCTATTACAATCCTTATGGTCACGAGGGGAACATCTTTGGTAGTTCTGACAACTTGTTCAAGTACTTAGATTGTGTTCAAAGTCCAGAAGGAAATGCTGAAAGAAGTTATTTGACGTTTTTGTCTGTAGGAGGAATCTCATTCGGTTTTATCAGCTTAACAGGAAATTTTGGTACAATCGTCTGTGACCAGTCTTACTGGCAGAGTAGTGTGGCAGCCAAACCTGTACAGGTGTGTTCTTTACATTAAATCTATATCCAATTAGACAGAGATTGAGATTTTTTTATACGTATTTACTGGTTCCTATTATTTGAAATGTATGGGAGTATTTCTTTTTATTAGGGTGTTTGGGGATTCGTCTTAGGCGGTCTGACATGGTTCTGCATTCCATTTGCTTTTGCAATTACCGTAGGTCTAGCATATTTGGGTCTCAGCAGCTCTCAGGGTCAAGAATTACTATCTGAAGACGACGTCAACAGAGGTAACTGAACTTAACCAATATGGTTTTTTATTGCTTCTAATCTGATTGAACCAGTTATGGTTGAAAATTAGTAACCTGCTAAAAAGAAATATTGAAATTTGATTTGATAAGATAAAGGTTTAAAGAGAGATTTTATAGAATCTGATTTTGAGGATTTTTGGGATCGGTTAACCAAGAATTAAACCTATACCTACCTGATTTTTTGTTACATAGGTCTTGTTGCTCCAGTTGTAGCCGAAATCCTTCTTGGAAATTTTGGAAATTATGCCATGGTCATTATTCTCTTGTTGGCTGTAATGTCAACTGGATCAGCGGAAGTCATTGCTGTGTCTTCAGTCCTCATTTACGATGTCTACCAGACTTATATAGCACCCTTCAGGTAATATAACCCACTTACTGAAGTTGGCTGAGAAAATAAATCTAAAATGTAAATCAGAAATTTTACATCAATTGCGAACGTGGTTGTCTCCAAGATTATTCTTATGGATCGAAGTAATATTAACTCAATTAGATGTCAATCTAATAGTTAAATATTACATTGACATCTATTGAATGAATATTAAGTTGAGGTATGTGCAGTTTCTTGACTTGTTTTTTTATTTATATTTTATTATAGGCCTGGAATTAAAGATGAAGAATGCGTCTTGTGTGGAAAGCCATATTACATCGATTCTCCTAACGCTCAAAGATGCACATGTATAAGTATGTCTTCATGTTCTCAGTGTCAAATCGATCTCTGTGAACTCCAGAAGTGTCATCGACTAGTGAAACCACCTTTTACATGTATGATGCATGGCGAGTATAGGCAATACATGGATTGTTTGCTCATCTACAAAAATTGGTGCATAGTCTGGACTACAATCCTAATAATTCCACTCTTCCTTTTCATTTACGCCATGAATATAAATCTTACATGGGTTTATCTGTTCACTGGAATCCTAATTGGATCCTCTGTCTTCCCCATTATTTCGTCTATTTTGTGGTGTAGGGTTAATAAGGAAAGTATGATCGCTGGGGCAGTGGGAGGGTGTGTTTGTGGGGTAGTTTCGTGGCTTGTGGCAGCATCAACATATCCGGAAGGTTTATCAAACTTTATTCATAATACGGGAAGAGAACTGCCAATGTTAGTTGGCAACGTTACTTCTATCTTCTTTGGGGGTTTCTTGTGTATTCTTGTAGCCACGTTTACTGGAAAGAAAAAGAACCGAGCTGAAGTCGAAGCAGAGTGGGAAAAGACTAGAAATATCGACAATCCTTTAAATCCCTGGACACACGTCTACAAAGAGGAATTCCACTTAGAAGACACTCGATCGTATCTGCAGAAACCACCACTGAACGTAGTGGAGGAGATCTTCAGAACAGCTCGTTTCACTGCCTTTACAATGGGAATAATTTTGGCCTTAGTTCTATTGCTTGTTTGGCCAGGAGCAATGGTGGCAAGCCATGTCTTGGATTCTAGTGGATTTTTAGTATGGACTTCTGTGTCGAGAATTTGGACGTACATTGCAGCTACATTTGTTATCGTTATACCCTTAGTACAAGAGATTGCGACTGTTTGGAGAAAAATAACGAAAAACAAAGAAGAATTTTCCATTCATGAGATGGCTCAGGATACAAAATTTTGACAAACTTTCTTAAGATTTAAAAAAATTCCATTTTCCATCAATATATTTACAAGAAAACTCTGGACCATGCAGTTTTACGTGAATAAAGGTTACACGCTTACTTTTTAATAGTGAATTATTTTTAGATATTAAAATAATAGTTCCTAAGTTTTGTTTATTCGTTCTTATCATAAATAAACACGCATCAGCAAATACAACAGATACTGTAACGTGCCAAGAATGCAAGTGGCGCCATCTGCTAAATTACATAACTACTAAATTCTTTAATTATTTAAATTGTACGTGTAGAATGGAGAGTTTAACAAAATAAAATTCGAAAATCAGAGTTTATAAAGATTAAGGTTTATTATTAAAGGAAAATACTGTTTATTATAAAAAAATTATGGCACTAAATCATTGCAATCGAAGTAATTTAGCTCACAGTATTTTCACGTGTCCGTTAAAACAATCTGATTACTTCTTTGACCATGGCCTGTCACTGGGGAAATATATTATGGTGTAATTTGATTCTAAGGGCAAGCAAGAGAGCAACCTAGGTTCAAAGCGAGTGTGACCGCTGCTTATATAACAATACTCGCATGTAACACGCTCAGATGTGACCACTATATTCAGATAGTCCCAATAAACCAAATGGACAACAGTTAAAATTATGTAATGCCTCCTGCATTTCCTCAAATTGATAAGGAATCTGAAAATAAATTTAGTGGACCTTGACCAAATCACTTCAGTGGGAAATTGGAAGTATTCGGTGTTGTGTGCTTGAAGAAAAGTCTCTGAAAACAAGGAAAGTAAGTGCAGTTAAATGAATTGTATATATAAAAGGTAAGTCCAAGAGTTCCTCGAAATAGATTATTATAAATTTCCAAGAGAAGGGAAAGTAAAATCTTCAGTTGTATAAGCTCTATGATGTCAACTACGATGGGGATTCCTTTGTTCCTTCCCATTTCGCGGACTATGACCTTGGATCTTCGCGGAGGGCGGTTAGTCAGTCGAGGGCATAAAGGTTTATTTTTTCTGTTTTTTTTTTTTTGTTTTTCTTCCCAATCTAAGGCAGAAAAACATATCTAGCGGAGTTATTCAGTTTTTTGCAGAGGCAGGGGGTTTTATACTTCTGGTTTGACAGGTTTTTATATTCTTCTAAGGGTACGAACATGTATAAATCAAGTTGTTCAGTAACTATTGTCAGCACCGAACCCGATTTACTAGTATGCTATTAAAGTTTAAAAAAAATATGCCAGTATTTATGTGTTAAGCGTCTACTAAGCACCAAAGCTATTCAGGCTATGAGATGTCACTATATTGTGTATATCACCGCGTATTCTACGGTCGGTTTGCAGTTTTCTGGTGAAAAACCCAAGTTTCCGAGAACGAGTGACTCAGCCACTTAGCGAAAAAAAGCCCATAAAAGTTCCCCGCTTCATTGATAGGATTCCAACTCGGACTTTTTTCTACAAGGTGTGGGAGGACCATGCTTATAATCATTGTGTTACCCGCGAGAAAGATATTCTTGAATATGTGAAGAGAAGTACAGTATAGTAGTTGCTGAATAGAAACAAATGCTACTAATGATACAATTACATGCTAATGTAATAGGATTATTAGAGAAAAACTTTATAATTATTAATTACAGGGAATTCTCACCCTCTGACAGCCCTTGAATTCGGGGAGTTCTTGTAGGGTTTTAGGTGCATCAGCAACTTAAGCCATATTGCGCGGTATACAATGTTTGTAAATTGTGTTCTGTGGTCGACTTGCTGTGTGCTGAAAGAAAAACCAGTGTTTCAGGAAGAAAAACCATGCTACCCCTCGCATGAGACCGACGAACTCAGCCACATTATGAAAAAGGCTCATAAAAATTCTTCGCATCATTGATGAGATTCGAACTCAAATATTTTCTACCAACATATGAGGGTGATTCGGAAGGTGGTTAAACTACCTAAACTACTTGTAACTATACCTAAATAAATAAAAGCTGAACTATAAAAAGAATTTCGAGTTCATTTTGTGATAACGTTTCAAAGATTTCCAGGAACGACATAACATAGTGCATTGACCAAGCTTCAACATAGAAAGAACTCAATGCTAATCATGGTAACAGCGATCTTAAAGATCAATTGGTTACTGGCGAGCTCCCAGCATTTAACATATATCCAGCTGATTTCATGCTTGATTTTTGTATGATACCTCCAGATGCCAACTCTGCTTGAAACTCCTTAGCCATTCATGCCACAAAGACGCATGCGCCATGCTCCATAGCTGAAGGTGAATAATAATTTATATAGATTTCGGTTAAGCGTTTTTAATGCAGTCCCACATAATCGAGTTTTGCGTAAACTGGCTTATTAGTATAGATATGGAGATGTTTAAGTGGTAAGAGACAGAAACCAGTTATAAAGGAACACTGCTCTCTTCATGAACTGTTAGCAATAGCATCCCAAGAGGTGTGGTGATGTGCCCCACACAAATTTCATGTCATATTGAATCACAACACCTCTCTTTTTTCGTCTTGAACTACTTTTAGAAGTCAAACTCACTTGTCCATAGTTATCAAGCTTTATGGTAGCACCATCTTTGTGGACCGGCGAGATATTAGCGCTTTTCAAGGACAAGGGGATCGTCCTGGAGTCTAAAGACACTTTCAATATTTCATTATCAGATAATGAAGGACTTTGAAGGTACTATAATAGTACAATCTGATATTAAGGTCTCTTAGAAGAGGAAGAGATTGCAGTGGATAGGCTAGATTTCGAAAATCTAGAAACATTCTATTTTTTATTTTTGTTTATAAAAACTCCAAACAGAAAAGTTATTAGAACCCATAGTACTTAGTACTCTACTTAGGTTGAAGGCTGAGGAGATAAAAGAAGGTACTTGTTGGCATTAGGCTTGAATTTTTGTAGATTGTAATTTTTCTTTTTTCTGGGACAATATTCCATGGTAAGGAATATTGTTCCAGAAAACAGAAGTTGAAGGGATAAATGAGGAAGAAAACTTGGTTCTGTGAGTTTGAAGTTGGACAGTAAACAGATGCTGACTGGTTGATGCACGTGGTCGGACAGGTTTGAAAGAGAAAGGAGAATTCTAACAGCGAAGTCAGGAGAACAGTACCCATGGAAGTATCTACAGAAAAGAGCTAAAGAGAAAAAAACAAAACAAAACAGTTTTTTTAGAACCAGAGGAAGCAATATTTCGAATGTTGTTATCCCAAGAGAGATTAGAAGTCAGGGTAATCCCTAATAGAGATGCTCATCTTGTCTAGAAATTTGAGCGTCATCGAAGATAATCATAGGAGCAAAAATATCCATGGGTGAATACCACTTCACCCATCAACCCCCTCCAAGAATTTGTCTAGTTCTTCCTTTAATTATTCAAACTGCACACTTCCACAAAAACAAATGGAAGTTTATTCCAACAATCACTTACCGGTTGAAGGGAAATATCGGCACATATATCCTACAACCATCCGGCTTCAGTTTAATTTATGACCTCCCCCCCCTCATACATGTATCTGAGAAAGACTACATATATGAGGAGCTATAAATAAGAATGTCATCCAAATTCAGTTTACTCAATCCATTCAAGATCTTAAACACCTCAATCAGATCTACTCGCAAGTGCCTAATCTCCAGACTCTGCAATTTGCAAAATTGAAGCTTTTCTTGATAAGAGCACTCTTCTGTTCCCTTAACGAATCTGGTTGCCCTTCTCTGCACAAGTTCCAGCAGATCTACATTCGTCCTAAAATGAGGCCTCCAGACATGTATGCAATACTCAGGATATGGTCAAACCATGGGCTTCTGCAAAGGTCTAATCACCTCCTCATCCCTGTTAGCAAAGTTCCTGTATAGTGCCACACAGTTGGTACGTTAATCTGGGATTACAGCTGCCCATATACAGTACCTAGCACTTGTCAACGTTAAATTTCCACTTACGTTTCTTAGGAAATCCACCAAATTTTCCATGATCCTGTTGCAGTAGCTTACCTTAATTATTGCATTAACCACCCTGCCAACATTTGTATCATGTGAACGGTTAGACATTAAGCATGATATACCTCTTGTAAATATCATTTATAAATATTAAAAAAAAATGTCCAGCATTGAACCCTGGAGAACTCCAATAACAGCATTAGTCCACGAAGACCAATGCTCATTGATTTCCACTCTCTCTCTCTTCTCCCACTCAACCATCCCTTTATATAAAGCAGTAACTTGCCCTTAATACCACATTGCTTCAATTTGTACAGCAGTCTTTTATGTGCAATGGTATCGAAAGCCTTCCTGAAATCCAAGTACAGTATATGATATCAAAATTATATTTTTTTCTGTCCAGTTCCCTTGTTACAGCATCATAGTATCCAATCAGATACCATAGTATCTGATTGGTCTGAGAAGACCACCACTTAACAAATCCATGCTGAAACTGCAATATAATTGCATTCCTATCTTGACATTCCCGCATTACTTCTTTAACCAGCGACTTCATCATTTTTCCTGTAACAGAAATTAAATTAACAGGTTTGTTATCCTTGATCTCATTTTTGATTCCCCTTGTGAATTCGGAATACATTCTCTCCTCTTCAGTCCACAGGGATTGCCCCTGAATCCAAGGATGCTCATATATCAGGATTTGCTTACCTCCTTTGCTGGTCCCTTAATATAACTAGATAGATCAGATCTACCACAAGCTCCTTTTTTTATGTATAGGTTCAACAATTTCTCTCCAACTTTCTTTTCAGTTGGCACAAAATCATTTTGCAGCCCGTCAGAGTTTGATAAACTTCTGGCATCCTCCTCCCTAAAGAATTCCTCATATGTGAACGTAGATGCGAAATACCAATTCAGTTTGTCAGCAACCTGAGCAGGATTATCAACAGTTAAACTATTGACATAAATTGGATCAATGTGATTCAATTTTTTCCTTCTTCTGTTAATATAAGAAAAGTCTTTGTTACTGTTCTTTGCATTCTTTGCTAGTGACTTCTCGTAATCTGCCTTCGATTGCCTAACCTCCTTTGTGTTTACATTACAGACTAGTTTACATCTACATGATTTAAACGAGACCACCGCAGTCTCGTTTAAAAAAGCAAAAACCGTTCCCTTTACCCTTGATGGTAGTTATATCTTTAAGTAAATGCTACATCAATACAATGTGATCACTGCCATCCAGAGATTATTTTATCTGCAGATTCTTAATGCATGAAGAATCGCTGATGATGATTAGATCATGGGTATTGCTTCCTCCTGTTGCTTTCTAACAAGCTGCTGTAGAAAACAGTCATCCAGTAAATCCACAAAAGTCTTGCTAGTGTGCGAGTGACCAATCCACAAGTTCCAATCAATATCTGGAAAGTTCGGTGGCGCTGCCATTCTGCGAAATGAATGAAGAGCCTGTGTGAATTTAAAGGAGGAATGGGCAAATATCTGCAACAGGTAAATTATGTAGAGGGAAGGATACTTTGTTTGCCTTCCTTCGTTTCATTTACCACTAAATTTTTTTTTCGTTAATGCTGCATAAGTTCTCTTCATAAGAACCTTTTGCCAATAATACTCAAATGATAAAATTAATCGTTCATGGTATATTTTTGATTTGTAGATGTTTCAGCTCTTTAAGGTACTTACTGTCCGATTGAGTTATTCCATTTCATAGATTATAGTTTGCTATAAGCAGCCCTAGCAGGTAGCACAATCATTTTGATCGTTTCCCATACACAGTGTGTGGAAAAAGCTTAGCCCTGAATTCCGTCTAGTCTGGACGAATTTTTATGCATTTTTTCCAAACTGTGACCAAGTTTGTCGGGAGGGGGAGAAGATTTCATGGTTTTTCATCCAATAAAAGACATAAATTGGTCAGACATTCATTGGTCAGAAATTTAGAAACCTTTCTTCAATACATATAGTAGGATAAAATTTGTTGTTGTTGTAATAGGATTTTAGGAGCATCAGCAATTAAGGCCATATTGCTCCGTGTATACTGTCTGCAAATAGCATGTGTTCTGTGGTCCATTTTCTGTTTACTGAACGAAAAAAACCATACTACTCTCGTCTGAGACCGACCAACTCAGCCACGTTGCGAAAAAGGCCCATATAAATTCTTCCCGTCATCGACTGGATTCGAACTCAGGTCTTTTCCACCCGGTGTGGAGAGGACTGAGATCCTACCAACTGTTACCCACGAGGGTAGGACCAAATTTTTCTCTAATCATATCCCATACACGTCATGGTATCGATTCCATCAGGTGTCTGAGGAAATCTAGTTCCAAATTTTACCATTCTTCCATCAGAATATTTATCAGCTGCTGTAGAGAACTGCGAAACCAAACTGCCCTTTTTAACATATTCCGGACATTCTCAATTGAATTCAAATCTGGAGAATTAGGCAGGCAAGGTGGTCGTTAGAAAGCTTGGAAATGTTCATCGAAGTAATCGGGAAAATTTTTGGGAAGCTGATAGTTGCATTGTCATCTTCAAAGAATCGATCGTAATCCAAGTAAAAATGATGCATTGCAGGGTGAAATTGGTTGGATACAACAGAAAGATATTTATTGGAAGTTACACGACCATTTAACCGTATGTGCGTACACAGTCCGCCCCAACAGATCATACCCCATATCATGATACCACCTCTAGCTGTTTGAGTCGTGGATACAAACAGGATTATAAATAAACGACTAACAAATCCCACATTCTGCAACTCCCGAGGTTCAGTTGAAAATGCTTCTTTCTTTGCCTAAATCGAATTCTGCGTCATCCGTTGCACACTGGACCTTTTATTTTTATGCACAGTTCAGTTTAAATTCGTGAGATCCCGGTCTTGGAATTCCGACTTTCTGCTACTGCTCTATTGGAATCTTCCACTCGTATAATAACACCTTTCTGAAAATCGGAGAGGTCACCTGTCTTTCCCCATGACCAAATCGACCAAGGAAAGAGTTCAGTATTTATGTGGTACCAAAGAACTTCTGCTTAAAACATGCGACAACTGACATTTTCATACACCTACGTTTAATTGTATGTTGACGCTAAAAGTTTCTAAAAGGCACAAATTCCAAAAATTGAGGAAGGACGGTTGCAGAATAGATGTTGGAAAGTTTGCCTTTAGTCACACAAGATCGCATGCACTACTGTCTAGATGGTCCTTCATTACTTCTCCAGTGACTCAATTATTTTCCTTGGAGAAATGCCAGCTAAGAAGTCTATAATTACTGACGCCACCTTTTAATTTTCCTTATAAATTAAGTGTGCCTTGAACATTTCCATTCGACAGGGATCCCTCCTCAATCCGAAGACGCTGTTTGCGTGTGAAATATCTCAATCATTATATTTATTTCTTCCATAAAAACGTCTAGTAATCAGTCTGAAGTATGATTCATATAATTATGTATTAATTATTATGTTTATGGTAATTTCGAAATAGGAAAACGCCCACAACTCCCTTCCATACATTGCGAAACAGATTCTTGCTTGATACGTCATTCTTTATTGAGTAAGGAATATTAATTTTTGCACAGTTAATTGTCTTCAGAGTATTAACACCCGTACATTATCTTCTTTTTGTTTTGAAGATGCGTTCAAAATTAATTGTTAATTATTACGTTAACATTTGTATTTCAGATAACCACAATTCTGACTGAATACATTTATAGTTTCTTCAGTCTTTGCCAGGATTCGAACTAAGATTTATTGAAACTCCACACCATTGTCAATTCGCGATAGCACAGTGGTCACAATGAGTAGAAGAAGCTTGGGGTCGAATTCGAGCAATGACTCGAGGAACTTTCATGGGTTGATCGGTGTCAGGCGTACAGAGCAAAGTTTTCCCCTCAGAAAACATTGGTTTTTCATCCAGAAAACACACGCAGTTTTTACACATAATACACAAAGGTAGATAAGTTAATTCTCATCATATCATTTCAGTTGGTCTAAGTTGGTTTCGTATGGTCTAAGTTGACGCGCCAAAAAACCCAAACACATGTATTGTGGGGGTGGGGATTTTTAATAGTTTTTTTTACATTTGTATATTCATATTATTTTATATTTGTATATCCTTTTTCTTATATATTTTTATCTATCCCCTCGTGATTAGATCCCCTTTAAAATAACTCCCCACTTTCGCATCTGACTATTAACTTCACAGAAAATTCTGGTCAGCACTTGCTCAACTCTGACCGACTAAACCATTTTAACTCACACCGACAAAATCTCAACTTTCTGTTTGACTAACTCATCTTCAGAAACACCGACAAAAACCTCAACTCTGTCTGTTAAACCATTTTCAATCACACCGACAAGAATCTCAACTTTGTGCCTCTTTCCAATCCTTTCACTGCCTTTTTCCTTCATCTTACTCCCGATTTCGCCACGCCTATTCTCAATGACTCCTTCCAATCCTATTTTCATTTTAGAATTCTTCTCATTTGATTACACCCACTTTTTACAATTCTACCAGATTTTCTGCCATACGGTGCCCTTTGATGTTTGCCGATTATCCAAAAAACAACTCTCCCCTCTCATATAACGCCTTTGTCCCCATAGCGTTCTAAAACCACGAAAATCACATCTCCTGACCACAGCACCTATATTTGGAAACTGATGTGCTGGTCAAGAAACCACTTCCTGTTTACGACCTACTAAGTTCGGCCCCACATAAAGCTTAATTTGTCTGTTGTTGTTTGGACCCATGCCCCTTTATAGTAGTTTTCTACTGTTTATTCCCCACTTATAACGGAAGTTGATGGCTCTGCTTTTATTACTTCCTACCCATTAAATTTATATTCCATGCTGAAAAATCCTATTTATTGAAATCAGACGATATTACTTTCTTATTCACGAGCAACAAGAGCTCCTATTTCTTAATTAATAAAACCAACTTCTTATTATTTTTATTCTGTAAGATTTTTGGATCTTACAGTATGAAATGTCCTCTGAAACAACTTAGAATGCTTCTGTATGAATAACTTTCTTCGGACTGTTATTTAATTCCACTTGCTCTTTAATTACTGTTTACTGCACGAAGGGGCACTCGAAAAATGTTATATCATCTCGCCCACTCAAAATCGAACACAATTTCAGATAGTGAACATGACAGCCATTCATAATTTCTTTTTCTTTTCTGCATTTTCATAACTACAAGGACGAATAACATGTTAACCTTGTTAAAAATGTCCCGTCACCGGGCATTCTCTTCTGTACTTCTGTCTCACATTTCAAGGTGCGACATTTCAGGGTGGACTTTTGCAAAGGTAAGATGTAAACCCTTTTCTTATGGTATAGAGCCGGCACACCATCTTTTTCTAGTGTTTTGTAGAAATTGTTTACAAACATGATTATTTCATGATCAAGTGGGATTATTTGTAGTTGCTTCATTAAATTTTCTCTGTTTCCAGAGTCAAATGCCTGCTTGAAATCGATGAAGCACAGACAAAGAGGTCTATTGTTCGTCTATTGTTGATCTGTGTTCTTCTAAGAGTTTTAATATTTTGGATGGATGATTTCAGGTTGTTGTTTATTAAAATGTAGTCGATGCAGTTTTTTGTATTTCCATCTGGTGATGTCCAGATATACTTATGTTGAGATCTGTGGTAGAAGAGTGTGTTGGTGATGAATAGTTTATTTTGTTTGCAGAAGTTCAAGAGTTCTTCTCCTCGCTCATCTCTATTTCCTATCCCCAACTTTCCTAATACGTTGCTGAAGTCCGTCGAAAAGCCTCCAACTTTTTCTTAAAGTCTTCCACTATTATTAAAATATCTTTTTTGTTTGTTTTATCTATGGTTTCTTGTGTGGAGTCTGTGTCATCATGTGAGGAGTCTAGGTCATTTACCTGGATTATTTTTATGAAGATTCCTTTTTCTTTACCTTTTATTCTTAAACTTATCATTCTTGAGCTGTGTGGGTGAATATCTATTATTGAATTTAATCGACATTTCTTTACTATGAAAGCCACTCCTTCTCTATGTTTTCTCCCTGAGTAAAATATTCTTCCTTCTGTCATATCCAGTGTTCTTTCTTCTGTCCAATGTATCTCTGACATTCCTACGTTATCCCATTTGATCTTTTTCAATTCTTGTAAAGGGATCCACATAGCTTTCTTCGCGGCTGTTCTCAATGGTATAACGTGGTACCAACCACGAATTTTTATCTTATAATGACTGAGATCCATAGGATTTAAGACATATAATGCAGCCGGCTTGCCATTCCTCTGCTGCATAGTACATAATTCAGATGGGACCAGTATCTTGGAAGAGTGACAGACTTCCACTAGTAGGGGTTATTTTTTTCTTTGTATAATCTTTTTATATTATCTGTTTGGTTAGTTCCCCTTTAGATATAAATTCCCCACTTACGCATCTGCCTATTACCTTCTCAGAATATTTCAGATTCAAGGGGAAAAGCTCTTGGTATATATATATATAATTTATTTCCCTTTTTCTTGGTTGAGTGTTCAGAGTAACAAAAACTACACACATATTAGATAAACAATTGTTTATTTACATATTTACATAAATTCATCAAAATCAAAATGATTAAACTCAAATACATGACAAGATAATCTAATCTCATCTACTTATATATATATCATAATCAAAATTCCCCTTTCAAGAACTGATACTGTTTCTTCTAGTATTTCTAGTACATATCTCACAGTATCTTTTAAAAGTCCTGCTGATCAATTATCGGGGTTCCTACAGTTCTTTGTGGGTGTGAGAGTACTTATGTAACTAACCACTTATTTAGTTATCTTGAAGGGCTCTGCGGCATGTCTTTCATCTTTCTTGTGGTAAATAGTAGGTCTATTCACCACATTTGGATTTCAGGAAAGCTTTTGACACTGTTGCGCATGGAAGACTATTGTACAAGTTGGAGCAGAATGGTATTAAGGGTAAGTTGCTACAATGGATAAAAGGATGGTTGAGTGGGAGAAGACAGAGGGTGGTAATTAATGGGTGCTGCTCTTCGTGGACTAATGTTATTAGTGGAGTCCTACAGGGTTCAGTGTTAGGTCCACTGTTGTTTTCTATATTTATCAATGATATTGATGAAGGTATATCAGGCTTAATGTCGAAGTTTGCAGATGATACAAAGGTTGGCAGGGTTGTTAATGACGTAATGGCAGTGTGCTACTGCAACAGGATCTAGATAATTTGGGCAGATGGGCTAAGAAGTGGCAACTGAAGTTTAACCTTGACAAATGCAAAGTACTGCATATGGGTAGAAGTAACCCCAGAGAAACGTACCATCTGTTTGATTCTACACTTAAGGTGGTAAAAAATGAAAAAGACCTGGGAGTAATGGTGCAGTCAGATATGAAATTTTCTGAGCAATGCAGACAGGCTGCTAGGGCAGGTCATGGGGTTTTGTCAATGATATATAGGAATTTTGCTAGCAGGGAAAAAGAGGTGATTGTCCCTCTGTATAAGGCAATGGTCAGGCCACACCTTGAGTACTGCGTACAGGTCTGGAGGCCTCATTTTAGGAAGGATGTAAATTTACTTGAGCGTGTACAGAGAAGGGCAACAAGATTGGTGAGGGGACTGAAGGGATCCTCTTACCAAGAGCGGCTTAAGTTCGGCAAATTGCAGTGGCTGGAGACTAGGCACCTGCGCGGTGATCTGATTGAGGTCTATAAGGCCTTGAATGGGTTGAGAACGCTGAATTCTGATGGGATCCTTCCACTTGTTCAGATTACGAACCTAAGGGGGCATAAATTCAAATTAAGAAAGGACAGATGTAGAATAGATGTGCGGAAATTTGCCTTTAGCCAGCGGGTGGTTAATTGCTGGAACAAACTTCCATCTGTCGTTGTGGAAGTTGATAGGTTGAATAAATTTAAGGAGGAACTGGACAGGCATTTGGAGGGAATGGTGTGATTTTTTTACACTTGCTTTCTTGCATCACATGCCACTACTACTACTACTACTTCTATTCCATCTGGAACGCATCTCACAACCCTTGGAGAGTTCGACAGGAGTTATCGGGTTTGCTTCTTGGGTTTCGGGTAACTTTGCTCCTTAAGAGCGACTCATTTCATCTTGTTAGAACAGTTGTTCTCACTTTTGTTTTGCTCCGGACTTTATCGGCTTCAGCACCATTTATCTCCTGGGTATCAGACATCTGGTTACTTGATAATGGATTTGATTTCTTCTCATCCTTTGTGAGAGATCATGCAATGAACTAACTTCTACCTATTCTGCCTCCTGAACTATTTTAAGTGCCTTCTGCTATTTACTGACAATACGTCGGGCTTCCTTTATTGTCCAACAATTTTAATTTTTCTCTACGGCACTTTTCTCCATCCCTTTCACTCCTTCACTCAAAACTACTGTCTGCTACTGACTTACTGACGGATTGACTAACTGACTGACTGACTCACTGCTACATTTTAACTCTGCTCGGCCTAATTCTCTCCTTCCAACTCCTTCACTCCCTCGCTCAAAAAAAAAACTCTGTCTGCTTCTAACTGACTTCCTTTCCAACCCTTTCACTCCCTTTTTGTTCTACCATCCTTCATCTTACTCCCGAGTCCGCCTCGCCTATTACCAGTGACTCCGTCCATCCTATACTCATCGTCGGATTCTTCTCCTTTCATTTGTTAAAAGATCCCTCCTCAGCCTGCCCAGTAGCACGTGTTGCAATACTCCCCCTTTTACAATTCTACCGGATCTGCTGCCATACGGCGTGCCTTTTGATGTTTGCCAAATAAAAACGCTCCCCTCTCATCCAACGCCTTGACCCTGTAACGTTTTAAAAACACGAAACTCCCACTAGTGACCACAGCATCTATTTAAGGACACTTAAATGCTGGTCAAGAAACCACTTCCTGTTTGCACCTGACGGTATCCAGCTTGAAGTATCTTTCACTTCTAAGTTCGACCCCGCATAAATCTTAATTCGTCTGTTTGTGCTTGGATTTTTTTCCCCCCCGCGTATAACGGAAGTTAATGGCTAATGGCTCTTGCCTTTATTTCTTACCACCCATTCAATTTATATTTCATACAGAATAATTCTTATTATTGAAATCAGACGATATTACTATCTTATTCCACTAGCAACAAGAATTCCTATTCCTTAATTATTAAAACCAACTTCTTATTACTTTTATTCTGTAAGATTTTGTATCTTACACACTGTTGTTGAAGATAGATCCTCCATCTTCACCTGTAACCCCGGCAAGGGGCCATCCCAGGTACTGTAGGCCGGAGACAGCTGAGCCAGGGTTTTTTTTACACGAGGTATGCTCCTCCCCCTCCTCCTTTCTCATCCTTTCTCTCTCATCATTTCAGATGGGACCGGCAATGGAGGAGTTCTTGAAAAGTTCACTGACTTTGAGAATCGCTTTAAAGATTTGATTGTTTTGGAAATACCTGTCTGGGTAACAAATCCATTCATTTGCAAAGCAGAGGACCAAGAATTGAAAAAGATCAAATGGGATATCGTAGGAATGTCAGAGACACATTGGACAGAAGAAGGAACACTGGATATGACAGAAGGAAGAATATTTTACTCAGGGAGAAAAGACAACATACATAGAGAAATGATTATTACTGATTGTTTTTAACGTACCTTTTTATTGCACTTAGATTACGCATTGAATTCTTAGTATGATTTTTTTAATACACAAAATACTAGTGTGATCCTTGAGCTCGATGAGCTTTGGCTAACTTCACAATATCTGGAGTATACTTGGACAGTAATAGTCTTAATTCACCTCCACTAACAATATCCAAACGGTTTCGATTCTTCACTAGTATGCGATTCACTGCACTGAACCCTCGTTCGACGAGATAAGAAGATGGAAAGGCAATATAAAGAAGTTTTGCTTTTCTCCATAGAGCTGGAAATTTTCCATGATGTTTTAGCCACATGACTTGATGTCCTCTGCTGTTGACGATTTGCTTCGATTCTTCGTCAATTTGAAGATCAATAATTTCTTTTCGCAAACTAAGTCCGTGGTCTTCTGCTTTGCAAATGAATGAATTTGTGACCCAGAAAGGTATTTTCAAAATAATCAAGTTGTGTCTGTCCTTCTTGTTACTTATTATGCTGTCGATGTCGGTGTCCACACGTGCTTGTGCCATCATGGTGGTGGTGGTAGCGGCAGGTTGCCGAAGCTTGTTATTGGCCCATTTCAGTAACCAGTATTCAGCGGTGTACACCCGCTTGAGGTTTGTAGGTGCAGCAGAAGCCCATATTTCTGCACCATAGAGAATGGCGGGGTAGACGGTGGAGGTGATGAACCTTTTAACAGTGACAGGATGTCGGACGTGTAGCAGCTGCTGCTTTGAGATCCACCATAGACGAGAGAATTTGGTTCTGATTTTGTTGATCTGGTTGACAAAGGACATCTTTTGGTCAAACAGAACGCCAAGGTCTGTGTGCGAGGGTACGTTTGGTATTCGTACCCCTGCGAGTGAAACGTTGAGTACTGTCGGCATGGAGATAAGGGAGAATATAACTTGAGCAGACTTCAGTGGGTGTAAGGTGTAAGGTGTAAGGTATATTGTTGTCATGCGGCCCCAGGGGTTTCCCCCATCTCCGCGTTGCTTTCTTTGTGGGTGTACCAGTTTCCTGGGAATGCCAGAGGTTTAAAAGTGTGTGGGTATTGTACCTGTGTAATGTCGTGTACCGTTGTTCATCTGGTCATTTAGCCGCTGGACCCCTGCTGGAGCCCAGCGTTGCCCCACCTTCGCCCCGTGGAGGCAGACCAGGAAACACCAGTAGACTAAGATTTACTCTGGCAGGTCCTGCAGCTTAATTTCCTGAGATTTCGGCAGCTAGGACCTAAAAAAAAAAAAAAAAAAAAAAACTTATGTACACATATATGCACATATACACAACAGTGATACATAATATATACGCATCCATGCAATCGTAATTACTTTGGATGTTTGCATACAGCACGTGTGCATGCATTCATATGGCAGGAGTAGGGCATTGCGTAGGATAATTAGGCCGAGACTGGGCGAAGATTATTTTTTTGCTAGATTAAATTTAGTGTGTAGGGCGCTCGCGTTGTGTATAGATAGAGTGGGGGAGGGGAGGAAGAAGGTTGGGGGGGAAAGGCAGAAGTACGGGGACACAGAAGAGATTCCCCCAGGTGGTCAGTGAGGCATGCCCATGCCTCACCAGAAGGAAAGGTGGGGTAGCAGGGGGCGAGGCGACTGGTCATCTCGTCCTCCTGCCAGGAAGGGATATTAAAGGAGAGCCAGGCTAGTGCTTGGCTCAGGCCGCCAGAACAGCTGCTATTCGTCCTTCATTCAGATTTTTTGTCTATCTTCATGGTTGCTTAGTAGTCCATCTTTGGTGTTATGCACATTTTGGCTTCTAGCCATTATGTGGCTAATGTGCATTCAGGTCCCGTCTTCTTCTGTACAGGGCTTCAGCGAACTTTGAGAAGGCAATATATTCCTGTCTCCCATCCAGGAGGTGTTGTTCTCTATCTCTGGGCAAAAAAGTGATCCGAGTGATGAGTTGGCAGCGGAGGTCATCATAAAGCTGGCATTCATGCATGAGGTGGTGCCAGCTCTCCAGCTCTCCACAGCAGCAAGTAGGGTCATCTGTAATGCCCAGGGCTGTAAGTTTAGCCTTAAAGGCACCATGTCCTGTTAGCAGGAAGGTTGCGTGGAGTCCCGGCGTGAACCATGCTGGAGCCATTGGATAGAGTTTTCCAACGTTGGGGAAGAATCGTTTGGTGACTTCTCCCTTTGGGGAATTCTCCCATCTGGTTTGCCAGGTTTGCATGAGATGATTTGCAAGTCTCTTTTTCTCAGTCAAACGATTTGTGGTAGGATCTGCGTTGAAGCCGGCGAAGGTGCAGGCTCTTCCCTTGGAGAGTTCATGTTGATTTTTAGATTTAAGTTTGCAAGGTACAATTCTAGATCCTTAAGTTGGGAATTGATCCTGTTGCTGAGCTGAGAGGGGTTGTCGCCAGGGTTAATTTGAGTCAGCAGTTTGAGGTCATGGGCATAGCACAGAAGACCTTTCGTTGAGGCAATAATGGGCACGATGATAGCTGTGAACAGGACACCAGATAGGACACTCCCCTGCGGTACTCCAGCAGTGATGTCACAGGATAGGGTATGTTGTTGCTGCCGATGGAGAATAAGTATTCTGTGACAGAGAAGAGATTTCAAAAAGCACAGCATATCACCTGGAATGTGATATGTCTCCTTAAGTAGGAGGAACAAGGCCGGGATCGACACGACATCAAAGGCTGCGCTTATGTCGAGATATGTGGTTGCCAGCTCAGCTCTTTGTTCGAATGCTGAGAGGATGCGTTCTGTGGTGGCTGCCAAGTTAGTGATTGATGATTTTCCTGCGATGGCATAGTGGATTTCAGATGGTTTCGTCTGGAGGATTTGCTGAGTTATTGTGGGTAGCAAAGCCTTTTCAAGAGTTTTTAACAGACAAGAAGCAACTGATATGGGTTTGAACTGGTTGACGTTTGTGGCAAATTTGTTTTTAGGGAAGGGTACACTCTGTACTTATTCCACTGGAGTGGGAAATAATGCTCATTGAGGCATCTGTTGTAGATCGAGAGAAGAGGGTCTATGATGAATGCGCTCAAGCACTTGATCATAAATTGCGGAATTCCATCCTCTCCAACAGTGGCTGTTGTGGGAAGGCAATTGATGGCACGTATGAGCTCCTGTTTCGTGATGTGGACAGTCCCTAGGACATCTGAAGGGTTTTCATGGCCAGACTGGACAGCTGTAGATGGGACAGTGGTTGTATTTGAAAACTTGGCGATGTATTTGAGGCATTCTTGAGGATCAAGCATTTGATTGAATCCACCATGTAGGGCAGCATAGAATGGCTTTCCTTTCCTTTCCTCAGAGTGAGGTTAAGATTTACTTGGATTGCAGTAGCTTTCTTTCGATTAAAGTGGGTCCTGGCGCGGGAAAACGCTATTCTGTCTTGGCTGCCATTCGTAAGCTTCCATTTCTTGTGTAGGACTTGTTTCATTTTGAAGCTGTTGTTGAGGTCAGCAGTCCACCACGATCTGGAACGGGGAGTTACTGTTACTCGTTTGGTGGCAGCATAGTGGGTGGGTGATGGATTTAATAATCCAGTTAGACAAGAGTGTCACTGCGAGGTTGAGGTCGCAGTCAATGAGGACATCCCAAGGAAAGCAGGATGCTGCTTCTACACAGAGTTGAGGATTAAGGTATTTAGGTGCTGAAACATATTTGACTATTTTGTTGTCAGGGATGTTGAAGTGTGGTACCTGCAATGACCATGTCAAAACTATAGGCTGGTGATCGGACAGGAAGAATGCGGTGGGATCATCTTCAGCTGTGCACGGTGTTGAAGCAAAAGCGAGATCCAGTAGGTTCAATCCCCTGGTGGGGTTCTCATTGACCCGTGTCATGTCGATGGATTTGAAGAACTCACAGAGTCTGATAAAGAGGTGATGGCGGTTTGGAGGCAGGTTAAAATCACCACAAACGAGGCGTTGTGCAGACGGACGAAGATGGTTTAAGAGCCAGTTCCACAGATCTTCAATAATTTCAATTGTAGGCCCTGGAGGAATATACACAGATGCGATATCAATGTGGCTGGAGTGGAAGCGTAGCGAGACTATAATCGCTTCGAAAGCTTGAGTTGTAGTTGAGGTCGAATTCTCATATGAGAATAGGGAGGTGTTGTATAGTATGGCTACTCCACCGCCTCTAGATTGCTCCCTGGAGGCAGACAGCATGTGGTAATCAGCAATAGCTGAGCAGAAGAATGTGTCTTGATTAGGTTGAAGCCACGTTTCTGCGAGGCAGACCACGTCAGCGACCTGGGAGAAGAAGATCTGTTCTGCTGAGTCTAGTTTGTTCCTAATGGACCTGATATTTTGGAAGTACACCCTGATGACAGGTGTTCGTCCAATCAGGACGAACTTCCGTCCTGATTGGAGGTGTCCTGAGTTGGCATGTTCGCGAACGAATGGCACGACTTCCTAAAGACATATCGACTGGTATTTTATGGGGACCATCACATAGGGGACTCAGGATACTCTTATCATGGCGGGGTGGTGCTTCGACTGTGGGGCTTGGCAGAGCAGTGGTATGAAAGGAGGACTGCTGAGATCTTTGGAAGTTGTCCAGGAATGAATCCAGTCAGCTGTGGGTGGTGACGTTGCAGACTTGGTTTTGGTGCAGACGTGGAGGTTGGGGAAGGTGACTGGTTCTCCTATTATAGAAGGGTCGAATAATGGTGCCAATAGGCCAAATAGATTCGGTTCCAATTAAATTGAACAGGTCTTGTGCGCATTCAACCTTGAACGATGCGCAGCGGGGGTTCCTGGTGTGAAGTTGCTGCACCTTTAGTCGAAGGTTTAGTTGATCACGCAGAACCTCGGCAACATGATTTGCTGTGGTATTTGGGGCTAAGCGAGATATGAAAAGTCCACTAGAGGGTCTGGACGTCTGCCGTCTGGGAGGTGTGTGGGAAGGCTGCAGTTTGGAGTTGGTCGATGTGCCAATTCGAAGCCATTCACGTGAAGCTATACTTGCTCGTTGGCTCACTCTGAAGTTCATATGCGTACTTTCCTCTGGCTGCATAGGATAGGATGGATTTACAGGTGGGGTGAACTGGGAGTGTAAATTGTAGTGTGGAAGAATCCGCTGGCTCGAATATTGTATTCGCTCCGACACTGAGTCCCAGGCCTTGTGAAGATGAGAAGTGCGAGTGAGGTATGACAGAACAGGCATTGCGAGAAGTTGGGTGTGAAGGTGGAAATGATGACTTTTGCCTCATTGGCATAGAGGTAGAGAATTCGTTATTGCAAGTAAGAGAGTTTCTACATGCGGTGCCGTTGACCGTTGGTGGAGCCTGCTTCTGTAATTGTGGAATCCTCTCTTTCGTTGAGTGGTGATTAACATTAGTTGCCCTTTTCAGGTTCTTTTTGAGCGTACGTGAATGATGGGCTTTTGTGGGTGGTTTTTGCCCTTTCACATCTGTTTTTAGAAGCTGGCTGGAGCGAGGAGATGGCGCTCGACGATGTCCAGTGTTTGGCCGTTTTTCAGAATCGTTCCTACCAGGAGCTTCTGATGGAGGACTGGGGATTGATTTTTTGCTGCATTCGGGGCAGACTGATACTGTAATGGCCTTTGGATAATTTTTATATAATCTACTAAGATCGTCTGAGTTCAGAAGGTTAGTGAGTTTGCTCGGATTTGCTAGCTTACTCAGTTCGATCTTATTATAGATATCAAGGAGTATAAATTTCATCTCCTTGTTTTCTTTGTGTAGCACTGTGATGTCGTCTTGTTGCTCTGCCAGTTGTGCTTTTGAGATTTCATTTCCATGATCTATTTTGCTATTGCTTCTGATGAGGGTGTCCTGAAGTTTAATAATTCATTTTCAAGCTGATTAATTCTTGAGATCAACCGCTCGGTACTCTCAACAACTGCGTCCGTGGTTCCTGAACATGACACACTGGGTTCAGGTATCCTCAGTTCTAGACGTTCATCACGTTTCGCACCTGTGATGTCGGTTCTCTGTTGCCCTGAGTCTTTTAACTGTGTAAACTCAGCAGAAAGTTGAGAGATTGCGGTCTGAATTTCGTGAACAGAATCCCTTATCTGAATAAAATCTACTTCCATTTCAACCCGCAAAATCACAACTTTCTTCCCTTAGACCACAGAAAAGTCAGATTCAGGATTCTGCCTGAATACAGTCCTCACATCGACGTCTCATGGACTCGCGAAGACGACGCCAAATTCCTGGAATGTTTCGAATTGTCTCACATCCTGCCACAATTCGATTGCGGAGAGTTTCCACATCAGCTACCGGAGTCGAATACACCAATGACTTTAAATGGCTCCACAAGAAGAAATCTAGTGGGTTTAAATCAGTGAACGTGGAGACCAGGCAGTTGGTCCACTCCTCTACTTCAAGAGTCGTAGATCTTGGTCATCCTCTGTCGGCAGCACGAGGTGTAAAGGATCCATTTTCACAAAGGCTGCGATGGATACCTTCAAACGTTTTCCTGTCTGGTCATCTTCGTTCTGGAAACCTTTCGTGGTACAAATGACAAGCCTCCAGAGGACTGCAATGCCTCCATGCTCTGGAGGCATTGCAGTCCTCCAAACCGTACATAAAGTGCATATCCGTTTGCTCCTGATTTCAGTACATGGTTGGAATGGAAAACCACCAGATTCTGTCAGTACTTTGTGAGGAAGGAAATCATCTGCGGGAGATAAGACATTCCGGTTAATAACTAGGGAACCAATCATTGATATAAAATATTTTTATTGTCTACATATGAGGAACTCATTCCTGAAGTTATGCCGTGTATTTTTGAGACACCCTGTATATATTTTTAACTAACCTTTAACACATAAAGTGTATTGCAACTGATGTCCTCTTACCTCAGCAATGTTCACCATAGATCACCCATTCTACCTCAATTACTCTCTAGTTATTATCTTAGTAATCCCCTTTACCATCTTTACGTTATTTCACAATCATTTACATTCATAACAAATTACCTCAACCTTGGTAACTAACTTGCCTAAATACAACAGGAATGTTATTTTTTTAAAAGGATTATCGCTCAATTCCTTACAAAGCTAGATTATGAGTCCTTGAGTTCAGGATTCGAGAAAAAAATAAACAGGAACAGACTTACGTTCCGAAATGGCAGCTGCTTCCAATTTCCTTTGCGTCCAGGGCACTCTGCTTTCTTTAGTGGTGGACAGACTTTCTTTCTTTTCTTGGCTCACATGTCTGCACAACTGGCTATTTCTCAATGGGTCAGACCCTAGACACAAGTGTAGTCTCTTACATGACATAACTTCTGAGGTACAACTTGCAATTATGTTGCCAGGGACGCAATCACCGCCTTCACTGCCTTCCGATGCCGGACAAGGATTTCTTTCTCTCACTTTTTTTTTCTTTTTCTTCTTCATCTTGCTACTACGAGATGTGAACTCCGACCACCAAAAAATTTACTTCCACTTCAACCCACAAATTCACGACTTTCTCCCCTTAGACCACAGAGAAGTCAGATACAGAGTGGACATTTGTTCAATTACTCCCCCCTGAACTTTTCTTTTTCCCTCAAATTTGGAACGCCTCCCCCAAGGACTTGTAACCAATCCCTATACTCTGTTTAATTTTTCATTCCTTCCTATTTGCTAAAACATCTCACCACAGCTGTCTCCCTAGCACACAAAGATTTTCTTATTTTTTTCACACGTCAGTATGACCTTTTCATGTTTGCCAGTCATCTCCAAAACACCCAGTTTCGTGTTCACACCTTCTCTGCTAAATATATCGAGCTTACCCAAATATCAGTGACTCTGACGCCGTTTTCTTTTTATACGAACACTGGACGTCCACTGATTTCCTGTTTACTTCCTTATGGTGGCTTAGATCAAAAGCGATGCTTCGTAATCCAGTTTCACAGTCCTTTGCCCTCAGCAATCTTTTCACGCCAGTTCGCAAATTGCCCCCCCCTCCCTAGTGCTGACCTCTGTCCTTGTTTTCTCTCTTATATTACTCAAAATTACTTCTTTCCATTTAACCGCTATTTAACACATACATCTATAACTTTCCCATCCCCAAATCCAGTTGTTTCTTCAAACTTTAATCTTATTTACATTAAAACTAAATATCCAGTCTTAATATTTAATATTTTTAAACTTAATGCTCACTTTCAAGCCCCCTTCTGGGATTTATTTTAGCAAAACAAATATTTCTATTATATATGTAAGATCTACTTCTTACAACCCATTAAAATCAAATTAAAATAACGATTTACCCACCAGCCTGGTTAAATGATACACTGCTCGAAAAAATTAACAGAACATACAGCAAATGTGGTGTAGCTTGCGATGAAGTGGGACAAAATTTGGTACGGTGGTGTACCACAGAATAATAATGAAATGAGAAGAAAGCGAGAAACTTCGGACGGGTATAAGGGACATTAAAAGGGTAACATTAGAAAAGTCGATACAAGATGCTCGAAAACATGGTCACAGGACATCAATGCGGCGTACGATACTGTCCAATAGTTAAATAGTCCTCACAGCGGTGAACCGTGCTGAACATAAGGGTATCCATAAGATTCTGTGGCAAAAAATCCTATTTTTCCACCAGTACATACCTTAACTTTCTAAGTAACCGAGGAGTTAGTTGTTGGCGTTGAATGCTATGCTCAAGGGCGACCCACAGATGTCGATCGGATTTAAGTCTGTGATCGTATTGGCCACGACAGTCGTTGGATATCTTCAGTTTCAAGATAATTCCCCACCACTTGAGCTCTATGTGCAGTGGCGATGTCGTGCATGAAAAGAAAATCTGGGCCAACAACACTCCTAAAGGGTCTGAAGGTCCTAAGGGGCACAGAGAACAGATCCTCAAGGATCTGTTATCTGTGCCTCTGCGCAGTTGCAGTATCCCTATCAAAAACATGAAGAGGGGTGCGGCCGTTAATGATTATTCCTCCCATATGAGAACAGCGCCTGCAGCGTAAGAGTCCCTTTCTCTGATTTTGGAAGGATAAGACCGCATTCCTCGTTGTCTCTATAGATGAAATAACGTCTAGAATCTGTTTGTTGGCTAAAACGGGACTCATCAGAAAATAGAACTGCACCCCATTAGTCAGGGCTCCGATTGATATGTTCATGGTACCAGTTTCGACGAGCTCTGCGGTGGTTAATGGGTTAGAAATGGGTTTTAGAAAGGATGTAGAGTTGCTGGAACGAGTACAGAGAAGGGCAACAAGGTTGGCGAGAGAAACAAAGGGATGCAATTACGAAGAAAGTCTTAAGTTCTGCAAGTTGCAGCATCTGGAGACTAGGCACCTGCGAGGTGATCTGATTGAGGTGTACAAGGCCTTGAATGGTTTGAGCAGGCTCAATGCTGACGGGATTCTTCCGCTTGCTCAGACTAAGAACCTGTGTGGGCATAGATTCAAATTGAGGAAAGATAGTTGTAGAATAGATGTGCGGAAGTTTATCTTCAATCTGCGGGTAGTTGATTGCTGGAACAAACTTCCATCTGTCGTTGTGGAAGTTGATAGCCTAAATAAATTTAAAGCTGAACTAGAGAAACATTTGGAGTGACCGGATGGGTGAAATTAGAAGGTTTTTTTTTTTTTTGGCTGATACTGTATAAGCTTGCTTTCTTGCATCATATGCCTCAACTAATGTTAAAACTATTGGCTTCCTTACATAGAATCCACTTGAATTGAGCCTTCTTAACATAGTCCAGTTGGAAATGTTTTCGCCTGTGGCCGCAGCAACCTCAAGAGACTGTTGATGACAGGACATCGTAGGGTTCATCTTGCTGTTAGAACCTGTTTGCGGTCTGTTTTGGTTGACGTAGCTCTCGGGCGACCTTTTCCAGCTCTTCTTATAATGCTTCCTCTCTCTCTCTCTCTCCTGAAATTGCTTCCATAGTTTCGAGACGACATGCCATGACACATTAAGCCAATACTCGGAATTTGCATGCCAGGATGCCTCTTACATCAAATATTCGCCTTCAGCGACACAGTTCATAATATTCATCAAAAACATATTGTTCTGCTAATATTTGTGGGGATCTCGAAGTGATTTTACGGCTTGTTGGGTTGCAAGGTGATTTCACTGAATTCTATTGTTTTCTGTGTTTGTGGGATAGTCGTGGAACAGCCAAACACTACGTCATACAACACTGGGACAAGAGAGATGAATATATTCCTGGCAAAAGCAATGTAAATTATGTTCCATTGGTTGAGCCACAAAAGTTTTTTCTTCTCCCTTTACACATCAAGCTTGGACTGATTGAGAATTTCACTATGGCGCTGGATAAAGAAAGCAGGGGTTTCGCATATTTACTGAAAATGTTTCCAAATTTATCTCACACAAAGCTCAAGGAAGGAATTTTCATAGGTTCTCCAATAAGAAAGCTCCTAAAAGATGAAGAATTTCAAAGAAACCCGAATGATGTTGAACTGGCTGCGTGGAGATCTTTCAAGGCTGTGTCACACGGATTCCTCAGAAAGAGAAAAGAAGAAAACTATGAGCAACTGGTGACAAACTTGTTGAAAGCTTACAAGAACATGGGGTGCTGAATGTCATTGAAAATACATTTCCTTCAATCCCATCTGGATTTCTTTCTGAAAACATAGCAGATGTCAGTGAACAAGAGAGCGCTTCCACCAGGACGTATCTGCAATGGAAAAACGATACCAAGGTCGCTGGGGCTCTGCCATGATGGGATATTACTGTTGGTTCCTTAAACGGGAAAGCAATCTGGAGTACAAAAGGAAATCATTGAATTGGAAAAATGTCAAAGTAACAGATATTGTGTGTAATAATTACAACCATGTATGCTGATATTGTATAAAACAAGGGATTTAAAAAATGCGTATATCTTTTGATGTAGATATGACAGAAGTAAAAGATTGATATTTTCATAATCAGGACATTCATTTTGTTCAGAACAACCAACTTTCGTTCCAGAGGTATGACCAAAAACATTTTGTCGGGTAGTGTAATTAAACAAAGCGGAATACTTGTACTCTTCCCATTACCAAAAAAAGACAACCATCCAGTTCTGCTTTGAAATTGGACAGACTCGCCACTCCTGGTACACTGGGGTGCAATTTATTACAGTGTTCGACAACCCGCTGCGGAAAGGTGAACTTCGTGAAATTAATCTTTTGTTATTCGCTAAGAGTTTATGTTTGAGCCTTGGTTGTTGTCTCACCTACGATTTGATTTGATTTGATTTGGTAGTTGTTGGCGCATCGGCTTCTGTGGCCATATTGCACCTCCCAAGGTTTTTGCAGTACTTTGATCCAAGCCCGAGGCGGGAATCGAACCCGCGACCTTTGGGTTGCCGGGCAGGTACTTTACCCACTCGGCTAGCCCGGTCGGCCTCACCTACGAGGAGAACGGATCTTCCTCACTGGGGTCTAACCATCATCTTGTATAGAGTGATAATGACGATTTTCTCCCTACTAGAAAAGGTGCTATAAATCATGGAGAGGACACTGTGTTCCATCCTAGCCTCCTGTTTACAATGCATGCAAAATTTCATGTCAGACTGAATCGCAACATCTATCTTATTCGTTTTGAATACTTTCAGCTCATTTGCTTCTGCCATATGTAGCTGCCATTTTTTGGATCATATATGAAACCGTTCCAAGTCTTTCTGAAGCAACATGGTCTAGATTGATTTATTAGCCACCCTTCTTAGTTTCAAATCGAGTAAACTTGGACGACTTCCCTTGGATGCCTTCGTGAACAACACTAATGAAAATTAGAAATGGGATGTGATCCAAAACCAGGCCTCGAGGGACTTCTTGATGAAAAAATTCCACCAGTTAGGTCAAAATATGTAGGTCTGCAATTCTGCTCACTCACGACATTAGGGATTATATGTTGAAAGTATAGTGGATTAACTTAAGACACTTGAGGGACACTGCAAGGTTTGGGGGGGGGGAGGAGGATTTTATGAGAGTGGCCCACACTTATAGGTAGAAAGAAGCTATTTTGTAGACACAGTTTGAACAAAAGTGGTGCAAGAATATTTGACAATGTCATTGAGGATACCTTAAGGGCTCAGGGAAACTGCTGGTTAGGAGGGAAGTGGTAATGTAGACATTACATCTGATAATATGGGGCAAAGTAATGCTTGCATCCATCTCAATAATCAATAATCCTTGTTTTTTAACGTCACAGCTGATATTGGCAACATGTTCTCATGGTGATAACGTTTCAAATGAGCTGGACTTGAAAGATGGGGAAACAAGCCTAAATATCATCAAGGGAGCGTGTTGGGACAGCAAACTACAGAAGAATGCTTAATCTTAATTGGGTCTACAGTAATCGAAATGTCAAAAATGGGTGAGTTCGATTAGGCCAACTAATGCTGACATAATAAGACTAACAGAAACTAGATGCCGCCAGGAAATTGGAGATAACGAGTTCCACAACTAGGATAGGGAAGATGGAAGAAGTGGGCCAGTCTTCTTTTCAAAAGCAGCCTGAACACGAAAAACGCTTTTTCTGAGTCAACAGTTATGCCAGCCTTCATAGAATTGGTGTCATGTGAGTTAGTTGGAAGCAACGGTATAAGGAGGAGAATTGGAGTAATCTGGACCAGAAGATCAATGGTAGGGCAGTGTGTATACTACTCATATCTGAACATCACTGCAAATTAGATACACCTGAAATGTTACATTTTTATCTCAATGGACAGGAAAGTTTCATTATGGCAATAGATCCATCCACTACGCATTTGAGTGAAAAAAGGAAACGTAGACTTTGGGCATTTCTTCTGGACACACTAATCTCCAGATTTCAATCTTATTTTTCATTTCTGGAATGATTTGGACAGCATGTTTTTCTGCACAATAATTGGCCGATGTAACGCTGGATTTGAGAAGTTTTCTTATATGAATAGTTCAAGTTTCTTTGAGTTAAATTTAACACCTTATTGGCTCCACATCAAGTGGTGTTAGAGCAGTAATTCAAACCAACAGCATAAAAAAAATTCAAACCAACAGCATAAAAAGTTGCATAAAAAGATGAGTACGTTGGAGTCACAAATTTTTCAAACCGGCTGATCTGGTCCTTGTCCACAACAAGGACCAAAATATATATATTTATCTTTATTGATATGATGCAAAATTTACCTGGTGGCAGATAACTGTAACCTTAAACATTAAACAAAAGTATTTTAAAAATCAATTTCAAAATAGGTGATTCATTTTGATTATTTGCTGAAATTAAAATATCTTTATTTGCATTGCGCAATTGACTTGAATTCGACTTTCGTTCTTTCAGAAAAAATACCGGACCTCTGCCATTCACTAAATGTAAGTTTGTGGCAATGTCCATCCAACTAGGGGAGACGGTTCTTATCTTATTATGGCTTTTTGGAGCTCCTTGTATAACTAAAGATACGAACGAGACAGTCCCTGAGAGTGTAGTTAACTTTGGACCAAGCTTTGCTGTTGTACCTGATCAGTGCAGTCGTGATGTCATCAGACAACGGGCGAATGCAACAGTTCTGCATGGATTGAAACCTTCAATCCCATTTGATAAGGCCCTTGCGGTGTTTTTGGTGGTGGGATTATTAGCTGCATTCCTTGCGTTCCTCTTTCGCATCTTGAGGAAGTTCGTGTACCACGACGCGAACAATTTGGATACTACTTTTGACGCTGGAGGTAAAGTGTCTCTTGGATTGACAGCTGCAACCATCGCATCTCAATGGGCAGGTAGTACTATGTTGTTGCAGTCCTGTATAGTTGCTAGCAAGGTAAGGATGATTTCCTCATACCATTAGTTTATAAGAATACTCGATGATTTTTTCTTTTCATTTACCACGATGAATTTATATGGGGATGGATGGATGGATATATTAACGTATTGATGTTTTTATTAAAAGGGAAAGCTTAAAATTTTTATTTTAAAGCAATTTACAGATATATTACATACCGCGCAATATGGCCCCGTCTATATTGTCTGTAAATTGCACGTGTTCTGAGATCGATTTTCTCTCTGTTGAACAAAAAACCCAAAGTTTCAAGGAGAAAAATTATCCAACCCTCGCCTGAGACCGACTAACTCGGCCGCGTTGTCAAAAAGGCCCATAAAAATCCTCACATCATCGACGGGACTCGAACTCAAGTCTTCTCCACCGGGTGTGGGGAGGACGGGGAAGCCAAATTAATTTATATTTTTATCGGTTGATATGTCTGGAATGAATTGTTCGACATTTCATCGATAGATGGCGACACTTGTTTATCGAATTATATTTTATTATTTAATTGTTCAGACGGTTACTAAAGCAACATTTAGAAGAAAAGAGCGCCACCTTTAGATATTTAAGGCGAATGAAGAATTCCCTAAAATATATTTTATTTTTCATAAACACAGCTACATGTCTGTGTCTTGAATTATAACAAAATATCTTTTATTGAGAGTTGGATCCTTACTGAGAATCTTTAGGTGAATCAGCGAGTGGTGTATGTACCTTCCAATGCGATTTATTTTTCAATCTTGCAATATATTTTTTGTGTATTTTAGTATGGAATCAGTGCCCCATATTGGTACGCGGCCGGCTCTACAGTGCAGATAGTTCTTTTTTCTGTTTTATGCATCCAACTGAAGATTCGGGCTCCAGGAGCAAAGACATTCCTGCAGGTAAGAAATCGCTTTAAGAATAACTGTATTAAAATTAAAATTAAAAAAGATGGACATAAAGATTGTGCGCATCGTGAACTCCAATTATTCAACAAACCAACTGCATTGCCTTGCAGGTGATCAGAGCAAGATTTGGCAAAGCAACCCACTTGGTCTTCTGCACTTTTTCAATCTACACCATCATTGTCGTAACCACGTTACTAATCCTTGGGACCTGTGCAGTCCTCAACAGTTTAGTGATCGATATGAGTCAGGAAATGGCTGTGGTCCTTGTCTGTGCCATTATCGGAAGCTATACTCTGATTGGCGGATTGGGCGCCACCTTCTACGTCTGCTACTTCAAGAGCACAGTAATCTTTATTGTTATGCTGGTCCTGGTGATAGAGGTGGGTATTGTGGGAGGTAAAAGATGTGGAATTCAATAAATTCTCAATTGTTTTCAAAATGTCACCTCTTCTTTTTGTTTCTTAGGTTTATTACAATCCTTATGGTCACCAAGAGAACATCTTTGGCACTTCAGACAATGTGTTCAAGTACTTAGGCTGTATTCAGAGTCCAGAAGGAAATGCAGAAAGAAATTATTTGACATTCTTTTCGGCTGGAGGCTTTTCTTTTGGTGTCATAAACGTAATATTCAATTTTGGAACAACATTGTGTGACCAGTCCTGCTGGCAAAGTAGTGTGGCAGCAAATCCTCTACAGGTATGTTCCAGAATATTAGTACAATAACTAAAATTTAGAGTTGATGAAGCTTAAGGTGACAACAGTGTATATTAGAAGTTTATTGTGCAACTCATCCTATTGTTAATGGAATGATTTCTTGGATGGATAAAGTAGCCATTGATTTCTACATGTATTTTATTTTTTTCTGTTTTATGAAATTTTTTATAATTTCTTTGTTATTAGAGTGTCTGGGGATTCGTTTTAGGCGGGCTGATTTGGTTCTCCATTTCTTTTTCCTTTTCAATTACTGTGGGATTGACTTATCTCGGTCTTAGCAGTTCTCAAGGCCACGAATTGCTTATCGAAGATGATGTCAACAAAGGTAAGTTATTTTTCATTGAATCCAACGTTTAGAAAGCAAGGACAAATCAAGATATTTACTAAATAAAGGCGTTTGTTATTACTCAGGTCTGGTGGCTCCGATTGTAGCCGAAATCATTCTTGGAAAGTTTGGTGTTTATGCCATGATCGTATTCATCTTGGTGGCAGTAATGGCAAATGCTTCGGGTCAGGTGATTGCCCAGGCATCGCTGATCATTGACGATATTTACGAGGCTTATGTTGTGCCCTACAGGTGAGACCATATTTTTTGGAATTCAATGAACAAATATTTAATCTAGGATTTAAAAGGGCGTTGCGTTGCATTTTTGCCAGAATGTGTAGGTTATTGAAGCGTGCATTGTCTTTGGTACAGCCCATAAAAGGAAGACTTCCAAGTATGGTGTTCACTAGTTGGACTGCGGATGCTCACTCTCCAGAGGACCTTTCTTCAGAGACACTATATCCATTGCTCCCATCAAATCTTCGTCAAGACAACCTTTAAATGATTTTTCTCAGAGAAATTGGCAAAAGCGATTTTATGGCTGAAACTCTGTTAAAAAAAGATCTTGAAGCTCCAACCAGAGAATGAGTAACTGTGAATGATTCCTTACCAAACAATGATAAACTATGTCAGAGATTTAAGAGTAAACTGTGATAAAATCTAACCATACTCAAGTTGTTGCAGGCCAACACGGGTTTACTGGAAAATGTCATAATTTGCATATTATGAAAGAGTGGATGTATATTTAATGTCTTCACTAACTGTGCTGCTGTGATACTTGTGCAAATCTCTTGACAATGAACCTCTACAATTTGTCAAGGTTAGTTTGCGGTTCACTTCATGCGTGCTTATTGATCCACTTTCGTGGATCAATAAGCTTTTACAAATAAAACCTTTTTCAGCAGAAAAAATTATACAGGTTCCTTATTTTTTGCTATGGAAAGTGTATGTTTATGTACTGTGAGTGATCACTGAATTATAACCACTCCATCCGTGGTAACAAAAGATTATGTCTCATACCTAACCTAAAAAGCAGAACAGCTCCTACACTAGAGCAGTGATAATTTGCAACTGGTCGTGCAAGTCACTGATAAAGCAGTAGTTATGGGACGTAGTAAAGAGGGCAGGATTGTGGGAGATCTTGCTGTTGTTGTTGTAGGGTTTTAGAAGCATCAGCGATAATGCTATAAATCTGTAAATTGCGCGTGTTCTGTGGTCGGTTTTTTGTTTGCTGGACTAAAAACCCGAGTTTCCGAGAGAAAGAAGCCATTCTACCCTCACCAGAGACCGACTAACTCGGCCACGTTGTGAAAAAAGGCCCTTAAAAATTCCTCACGTCATCGATGGACTCGAACTCAGGCCTTATCGGAAATATCACGGCCCACTGTTGCTAAGGTGTACAAAGAATTGTGTCGAACGGGTAAAACAACCTCCCTCCGACAGAACTGTAAACTCAAGGTAGATGTTTGTGATGAGCTAAGGGTGCAGTGTGTTGTACGAACTCAATGGCAGTTACATCGCAATACGTTCATGGGGACCGCATGAACAATATCCCAAATGATGATCCACAGACGTATGGGGTTTCACAGCAGGCAACCCAAGAGACAACCTCTCTTCACCGCTGATTGTCGTCGATGGCAAATGCTCTGGTGTCAACTTGTTGGAAATTGGAGGATTGCAAACCAGTGAGCTGGTCGGATGAGTCCAAATACCTGGTGCAACACGAGTTGCACCAGGTATTTAGTAACTGTCCGGGAAGGTGATGGTGATTGCTTAATATGGGGCATGTTTTACTTGGAAGAACTAGGACCCCTGGTGCGTATAGACCACGTTTCGCTGGTGAGATCTACCTGCGGCTCTTAGGGGACCATTGCACCCTTCCATGTTGTTTTTTCCCGGACAGAAACGGAACATCCAAGACGATAATATGCCGTGTCATCGGATCTGCAGTTCGAGCACAGTGAAGATATCACCCATCTTTATTGACCTCAAAATTCGCCTGACCTCAATCTAATTGAACACCTGTAGGACGTTTCGGAACGGAAATTAGGGCGGATGGATTGTGAATTGTGCAATCATCCTGTACCCCGACATTGTGGAAAGTCATGCACGCAGCATAGAGGCAGATCTCTAAGGACATCTTCAGACATCTAGTGTAGACAATGCCTAGGCGAATAGACGCTGATATCCCTGCGATTGGTGGCCCAACACGGTATTAGGTAGGTGGTCACAATTCAGTGATCATTGAGTGAACGCTCAATGATCACTGAATTGCGACCCTACAGTAACAAATAGCATGTTTCCCTCGCTGGTATACCGGGTGGAAATGGCCAGTGAGGGCAGAAATTTTTATGGGCTCTTTCACACAGTGGCTGAGGTCTCGGGAAAATGTTGAATGATTCTTTCTACCGGAAACTCGGGTTTTTCGTCCAGCAACCGACCAAAGAATTCACTCAGTTAGAGACACGATATATTGATGCCTCATAGCCTTACTGGCTTTGGCGCTTAATGTACACCAAAATTGTGATATTTATTTTGGATTAATAATGTTCTCTTCCTCCTCTCTAAGAAACTTGTTACTAATCACTTCTTTCTTTTTCTGCAGACCTGACATGAAGAATGGAGAATGTATCTTGTGTGGAAAACCGTGCTGCACCAATTCCACTGATGTTCAAGCATGCAAATGCATAAGTATCACCTCCTGCAGTCAATGTCAACTCGACAGCATTGAACGTCACAAGTGTCGAAGATTGGTGAAACCACACTTTTCATGTGCTGTTCATGGAGAGTACAGAGAATACATGGATTCCTTGCTCAGCTACAAAAACTGGTGCATTGTGTGGACCACAATTGTAATCATTCCACTGTTCCTGGTCACATACGCTATCAATTTAAACCTTTCCTGGGGTTACTTGTTTACTGGAATTGCCATTGGATCTTCCGTCTTTCCTATTATTTCGTCCATCTTGTGGTCCAGAGTTAATGACAAAGGAATGATTTCTGGGTCTGTCGGAGGATGCATATGTGGTATAGTTTCGTGGCTTGTGACGGCCTCTATGTATCCCGAAGGGTTGTCCAATTTTATCGAGAACACCGGGAGACAACTTCCGATGTTAGTTGGCAATGTTGTTTCCATTCTAAGTGGAGGATTCTTTTGTGTTGTTGTGACCATAGCTACCAAAAAGCCAATGACGGATATAGAAGTTGAAGCAGAGTGGGAAAAGACTAGAAATATCGACAATCCTCTGAACCCATGGACACACGTTTACAAAGAAGAATTCAAGTTGCAAGAGGGTCCATCATACCAGAAGAAACCTCCACTAAAAGTCCTGGAGGACAAATTCCGAACAGCTCGCATCACTGCGTATACAGTGAGTGCAGTTTTGACAATAGTTCTGTTGTTAGTGTGGCCAGGAGTAATGCTGGCAAATCGTGTGTTGAACTCAAGTGGATTTTTAGTGTGGACGACTGTTTCAAGAATTTGGACCTACATTGCGTCTGCATTTGTAATCATTGTTCCTCTAGTACAAGAGATTGTAATTGTTTGGAGAAAAATAATTAAAAATAAACAAGAATTTCTCACTGCAGCTAGAAATCAGGAAATGAAACTTAAAGACGTTACAGCTTAAAACATCCAGGTTTCCACCATTACCGTATAGTGGTTTATATCCAAGTTACAAGACAAGGGACATAAAGGGCAGCAGTATGTTGACGTGGCACTGGGTAGCGCAATTTCTTCTGATGGAATTTATAAGAATTATTTGGAAGATTTCAACGTCCTTTGGCTATTTATTGTAGTTTCAATTATCAGGCTACCGATGAAGTTCTTGTGGTCTTTTCGAGGTTAATATTTTGTCTTAAATTATATTGAATCCATTGTAGATGGTGATTATCCATCGACGCATTTCAAAACTACGGGTGACATTCCAGAGACAATAGGTTCTTGATATGCGACGAAAATTTGCTTGTGAACTTGTGCCACGCTCATGGAAACTCAAAGAAGATTTTGGTGGGTCTGATGGAACACAGCTGGCTATGAGCTTCTACCACCTAGGGGATGTGAAGTGTTTTTGTCCATAATTTACGTATGTTTTAATTTTATTCTAAAAATCCTCACGAACTTCATTGGTCACTTGATAATTTCATTAAATGTAATCCATAAACACCAGGAAATTTATTTGGGAGTTAATGATCAAGGATGAGTCCTAGGATTTCTTAGACTCTAAGAGATATTTGAAAGATTATTCATATGAAAACAATGCCACATCAAGTAACCAGTTTACTGAGAATAGATCATCACCTGAGGAATCATCTCTCCTCCAGGGATACTATCACGTGGGTACCAGACTATATCAAGTAGGCAGGGTGGAAGGGATAGAATTTATACGCGGGGGAAGTATCACTGTGGAATGTTTTTGGCTTTTTGTAAAGTACATGCACTCGACTTGAGGTTAGCAGAGAGCTAACGATGGTATTACCCGCCAATCGATCGGTGGACTTAATAAAGTGGCCACTCAGTGTACGTGTTATGTACATGACATTGAATATGATTAAATGGACTCTTGCGAGATGATTTATAGTAATTTCTCTGATTAATGCTCTGCTGCTCACCAAATACTAGCGCAGTCATGATGAAACTGGTTGCTACTACCTGCCTTAAAATATCTTACTCCACATATTTGTCCAAAAATATCTCTGTTGCCACAGTTACCTCATGCGCACAATTCACAGATGGTTCTTTGGTTGATTATCAAATAAATCCAATGAATCGTGCACATCAGCTACACCTTTTTCAAATAAAAAGAAACTACATTCTTAAATTGTAAACATTTTATGAGATTTTACTAGAATACGACTTTCTGCCTATGCTCACTAATGACTTGCAGATACTTGTTGCAAGTCATCACTTGGGTCATGGAAAATGACAGAGCACGATTTTCTCAGATCCCTACGTTTAATTTTTGGGCGAAACGTCTCTTCCTGTCACTTCAAAGAAGCATATCTAACAGCAGAATGCTTTTTTCCCGAACTGATACATCCCCGGTTACACTTGAGGGAACAACATATAATTTGTTAAAACAAATGCCCATATTTCTGCACTCACTTGAGTCCACCTTTAAGGCTGGATGCTGTGCTGTGTAACCGATTTCCTTAACCGGGCTGTAAATTACACAGCTAGTCTCAAGAAATATTTGAATCAAATCCCAATATGGTGAATGAAATATTCTCTAACTTCTTTAATTCCCCAACGAATACAGTTGAAATATTGCTCCATTGATACTAGTTAGCGTCATGGTTTACTCAGAAAGTGAATGTTATTATTATGTGAATGATTTCTAATGCGGAAGATGCATGCTGCCATCTGTCGTTACACTTCCAATCTAAACGTAAACCAAATTATATGTTGTTCCCGCAAGTTTAACCATTTTTCGTAATTTTCATATTTTTTTTATTTTAAATAGGACCAACTTGTTTTCCAATTTTTATTAAAATATCCTCTGTTAAAATCAAATAACTTAACTATTTAGGAAATTTCCATAATATTCGAAAGTATTCCAGAAAGGTGTAGAAGAGTCCTGAATGTGGTTGGACATTGGAGAAGATTCAAGAAAATGGTAGTATTGTTTCAGTATTATAGAAGATGATTCTACAGTGTTTTGCAATAATATAATTGCTGGATTCAATATGAACAGAGAAACTCCCCTTCTACATCCCCTGTAAAACTTCTTTTTAAACAAGCTGGACTTCATGGTCGTGTAGTGGTCCGAAGACCAATTAAAACCGGAAAATCGAAAGAAATTGTTGGAATCGGCTAAGAATCAACAATAATGGACAGATGAAGACTGAAAAAAACGTACTGTGGACAAATGAATTCAAATTTTAAAATTTTGGAACCAAGCATAGAGTTTATATGAGATGATCAACTGGAGAAAAAAATGGTGCCACATTGTTTAGTGTCCACAGTCAAGGACAGTGGTGGTTCTATCTGGGATTGCTTCTGCTTTTCTGGAGTGGGTGACATCGCCAGAATTGAAGGAGTTTTAAGAAAAGAAGGCCATAAAACATTCTTGAAACTAATGCAATATTCTCTGGACTTCGACTTTATGGAAGAAATTTTATATTACAAGAACACGATAACCCCAAGAACAGCTCTAAAGTTGCTAGAAAGTTCCTGTTCTGTGCAAGGACTTTTAGCAACTAAACAACAGGAGGGAGGATATTGAAAATTATGGTTTGGTCACCCCAATCGCCTGATTTAAACCCAATAGAGCTTTTATGGGATCATCCAGAAAGTCAATTCGATAGTCTGCCCATCTTCACAAAATTGATTGAGAAACCTTGTAGATCGCTTGGAATAATGTTAGTTAAGACATTATTATGATATTAACAGCCAGAATGCCACGTTTGTGTAAGGCAGTGTTGAGGATATTTTGATGAAAAATCGGTATAATGGTTGATATTAATTATTTCAATGTTTTAACTGAAAATTGTTCAATGCTTAATAAAAAATCTCAAAATACTTTGTAGTGTGTGTTTTTTTTTATATTAAACCTTACGTTGCCATAGAAATTTTAAAAAAAATCTATAAAAACTTTGAGGTGGGAGTTTATATGCATCTTATGCAGTTTACGATCTACGTGTTAACTAAATTATATGTTGTTCCCGCAAGTATAACCGGAGATAAGCACCAAAAAAGGTTTTGGAGAGGTTAGAAACACTTTGTACTCTTTGTACAATATACTTTGCGATTCTTACAATTTTTACCTAAGCTGCGTTTAGAAAAAAAGCAGAATAAAAAATGAAGAGAGAATATTGCAGAAGAGGAAACTATGCAACAAAGTTATCCATCAGATGCACCCACTTTTCCAAAAAGGCAGAGGCTTACTAAGTTTATTTTAATAATCGATTTCCTCGCGATTTTCTGCTAGGTGCAAGGGATCATAATGTACAATGGTGTGCAAAACTTAAGGATCAGTCAGGTTTTCACCTGTAGCTTCTCATAAGAGTGGCCTAGATATGAGAAAAGCATACCAAAGGAACCTCGTGAGGTACAGAAATGATGAAGGAAACAACACCAACACAACAACGGAAACAAAACAGTACAGGGAGACTTTTTTCAAAAATGGCAACACAGCACTCGCTGCCATGATACAGATTCATCAGTGCCAAAGATGAAACAAAGGAAAGAGGTGGGCCTCAGTAGGAGATAAGGCCACCCCAAATGTCGTTGCAGGCTTTGCACCACCTGTTGAACAATGCTGTTGATAAGTTCTTGCGGTAACATCGTCCAATCCTCTGTCAGCGCCATCTTCAGCTGGTGAACATTTTCTGGTGGGTGTGGACGTGCTGCTAGGCGTCCTCCTAGAGCGTCCTCCTCAGAGCGTCCCATATGAGTCCGATGGGATTTAGATCGGTGGAACGGGCAGACCAATCCATACAATGTTCTCACTTTCCAAAAGCATATCAACAGCTGCAGTGCGATGGGGTGTGGTGTTTTCAACCATAAACATGAATTCTGGGCCAATGGCACCTCGGAACAGAGGCACATGGGGAAGGATTAGCATTAGCATTAGCATTAGCATTAGTAGAGGCATTTGATGCAAGAAAGCAAGCTTATGCAGCATCAGCCAAAAAAAAAAAAAAAAAAAAAAAAAAAGTAACATAAATAAATAAAAATAACCACTTCCACTTCACCCCTCTGTTCGTTCGAAATACCTGTCCAGCTGAGCCTTAAACTTATTTAGGCTATCAACCTCCACCACAAGGGATGGAAGTCTGTTCCACCAACCAACCACCCGCTGGCTAAAGGCAAATTTCCGCACATCTATCCTACATCTGTCTTTCCTCAATTTGAATTTATGCCCTCTCAGGTGATTATTCTGAGCAAGAGGAAAAATCCCATCAGCATTGAGCATGCTCAAACCATTCAAGGCTTTATACACCTCTATCAGATCACCTCGCTCGTGCCTAGTTTCCAGACACTGTAATTTGCAAAATTTAAAACCTTTCTTCGTAAGGGCAACCCTTTGTCCCATTCACCAATCTAGTTGCCCTTCTCTGTACTCGTTCCAGCAGCTCTACATCCTTCTTGAAATGAGGCCTCCAGACCTGTATACAGTACTCAAGGTGTGGCCTGACCATTGCCTTATACAAGGGAAGAATCACCTCCTTATCCCTGCTAGAAAAATTCCTATATATCATTGACAATGACACCATGAGCCACTCTGGCAGCCCGTCTGCACTGCTCAGAGAACTTCATATCTGCCTGCACAACCACCCCCAAGTCCCTTTCATTCTCTACCACTGTCAGTGTAGTACCACAGAGTTGATACGTTGCTCTGGGGTTGCTGTTTCCCACGTGTAGTACTTTACATTTGTCAATGTTAAACTTCATTTGCCACCTCGAAGCCCATCTGCTCAACCTTTCCAGATCCTGTTGCAGCAGCATAGTGTCAGTATTGTCCTTGACAACCCTGCCACCTTCGTATCGTCTGCAAACTTCGACATTAAGCCTGATATACCATCATCAATATCATTCATAAACACCGAAAACAACAACGGACCCAACACTGAACCCTGAGGAACTCCACTAATAACATTAGTCCACGATGAGCAGTGTCCATTGATTACCACTCTCTGTCTTCTCCCCCTCAACCACCCCTTTATCCATAGCAGCAATTTGCCACCAATGCCACACTGCTCCAATTTGTGCAGCAGTCTTCCATGTGCAACAGTATCAAAAGCCTTTCTAAGATCCAAGTATATAATATCAAAGTTATTCCCTGCATCCAGTTCTTTTGTGACTGCATCATAGTATCCAATCAAATTGGTCAGGCAAGACTTACCCTTAACAAAACTATGCTGTGTCCAAGCTATAACTGAAGTCTTGTCTAGATGATCCTGCAGTGCTTCTTTAACCAGTGCCTCCATTAATTTTCCTGGAACAGAAGTTAAGCTCACAGGTCTATAATTACTTGTGTCAGCCTTTGATCCTCCTTTGTGAATTGGGGTCACATTTGCACATTTCCAGTCTATGGGTACCTCCCCTGAGTCCAAGGAAGCTCTCATAATTATGGCTAAGGGTTTGCTTACCTCCTTTGCTGCCTCCTTTAATATAACTGGATAGATCCCATCCACCCCAGGTGCCTTTCTTGTGTTTATCTTCAACAATTTCTCCTCCACTTTGCTCTCAGTTATTACAAGATTCTCTAGCTTACTGCTAGAGTTGAATAACCTCTGGCATTCCCCTCGCTGAATAACTCCTCATGTGTGAATGTCGATGCAAAATATTCATTTAATGTGTTAGCTAGCTACGTGAGCAGGATCATCAACAATTGACCCATCAATATCAAGTGGACCAATCTGATTCATCCCCTTCCTTCTAGAGTTTACATAAGTAAAGAACCTCAGTACAGTAGCGTGCACCGGTTACAGTACCGCCTTCCAGTATCTGTAGTTGTGCACGTCCATCCAAGATAACGCCTTCCCAGATGAGAACACTTCGACCGCCATATCGATCCCTTTTAGTAATGTTTGGTGTGGGGTGATACCGTGTGCTAACCTCTCGGCAGATTAACTGGCGTCCAGAATCGCTCCTGAGACTGAATCTATGGTAACATCGTCCGCATCAGTAGAATACCTTACCCCACTGCGCTGCTGTCCAGTCCTTGTGTTCGATGCGCCACTGTAAACGGTGTCTCCGATGGGCAGGTGTTAAAGGGACACAGCGTACTGGCCGTCGAGCAAACAATCCACCTTTGTGGATTCGCCTGGCCACAGTAAACCGCGATATTCTGCGTCCTCTGCAGGTGGCTTGCAGTGGATCCCGTTGTCTGGTGCCGGTCCCGCTTGTCCAGTAGGAGTATATAGCGGTCTGAGTTGGGCGTTATTTTTCGTGGAGGACCACCACTGGCCCTTCGAACAACTGTACCTGTCGTTCTGAAGGCCAACCACGGACGTGAGACGATGCTATGGGCGATACCGTACTCTGCAGCCACAGTCCTCACACTTCGACCTTCCTCGAGCTTCCCAATTATTCGTCCTCGGATAAATTCATCCAGATGTTGTCTACTGGCCATTTCGTTGTCTGTAGCACTGTATGAAACCAATAGAACGTCTGTGACAATCATGCTCACCATTCGGTAATTTGCACATAACTGCTGAACTGCTGCTTTTATCTGTTTATGTGAGGCCTCTCATCACGATTCAAATTCTTGCATGTGCACCAGCTTTCTACTCAAGGGCCACAGTTATGCAAATCGCCACAGGTTGTTTCGTTTGATTTTGTGGTCGTAACCTTTAGAAATAGTGTTGGTCCTTAAGTTTTGCACACTAGTGTTGCTTGGTACAGTGTTGCTTGGGTACAGTGTTGCTTGGTTAAGAACTCGAAATCATCCTTAACGTAGAGTACCATAGCTATTGACAACTAATCTAACAATACTCAGGATGATTGTAATTAAATTGTTTCATTTTGAAGGCCTGTGCACAAAAATGGGTTAATCACCCAGAGCTGAAGTAGAGTTAGTAGAGTGGGTATGATCACTGATTTTAATTTGCGCCTTTTCCACTGGCTTGAAAAGGCTCAAATTAAAATCTCGTCAATGGGGAACTTTTATAGATTTTTTTTAATAACTTCTCTGGGTTAGTAGGTCCCAAGTGCATGATTTTGTACAGTATAATGATGCCTCCATAGCCTTAGTTGCTTTGGTGTCTAACGCACAGAAAGACTGTTCAATGTGACTATCCATGTCATCACCAACGTTAAAAACATGAACCTGATCTCCTCAAAGGAGATGGTTCTATCATAAGACTGGAGAGGGAACTTGCAGTTTATGAAGACATTGAAAATGCAATGGAATTAAGTGATGGCTTGAGATGATCATGATCGGCCAATAATTTGGCCCAATAAGTGGGCTTAAGAACATAGATCACAAGTAGTTTCTAGCACCCCAACGACTACCAAACTTCAAGCCGCTGTGTCATTTCCAGAAAGAAATTCTTTTCTTGTGACAATAACTTTTCGTGAACTTTCTATAGAAATAGAAGCAGCATCCTTTCCACCACAAAGAAACCTCCATCCATCACTCTGTAGACAGCCAACCTCTAGACTATCTAATCCTTTCAACCCCAAGTGCCTGGTCAGTTGACAAGGTAGTTCCCCCATTTTATGAGAATATTCCACTTATCTCTCTTCATGGGGACATTCAGAATCCAGGTAAGCATCCTAGCTGACTCAATACTAAAATCACCGATGAAGGAATATGCAAAATTCCTCAGGATTTCACAATGGGACATTTTCAGAACAGACAGAAATAGACCACAGACGTTGAAGATACTAAGGAAAATCACGAGGTATAAGTTCCTAATCAGAATATTCTAGAAACCGCCATAAGGTTGAAACTCTAGAAGAGCTTTTACTCTTTTGATGTTCTGTGCGCAACAGAAACTTGACTTTGACCAAAATGAGAAAAGTTTTACGTAAGCAGTATCAGCAGATCCTTTGGTCTCGTGAAGACAAGCGTGGTGGTGGAGTGGGAGTTGTTCTGTAAAATTCTGTTTTTAACTAAGATTTATACCTTGTTCGAATATCAATTTAAATCAGCTCGACTCAATACTGGAGTTATTGAGTCGAACTATGAAGAACAGAATAGGCAGGAACATCACATAAACTGAAAAAACGACTGGACTAATTGCAGACCGAACAAACCATAAAGCACAACCTTGAAATGCTACTTGGTAAAGTTTCCCTACCTTACCCACAGAAATCATTGTGATCTTGAGCCAATATAAGACTGATTGCCCCCTTAATCATTTTCAACACCGTATTGAAAGGGGAATTTTTTTCTTATGTAGAAATTGTACATAATCCTTCTGGTGAGGACACTTCTGAACTTGTTTACGACTTGGTGCTTTCAAGAGTATTTTAAAGAAAGAAAGAAAGACTTTAGTTCGGTAAATTACAGCGGTTGGCGACTAGACTCCTACTAGGAGATCGTATTGAGGTGTTTAAGGCTTTGAATGAATTCGTTTAGTTGAATGCTGATGCAATCCTTCCACTTGCTCAATGTACACAGACACATGAAAGAGCATAAAATAAAACCGGGAAAGGATGGTTGAGGGTAGATGTAGGGGAATTCGCTTTTAGCCAGCAGATAGTTGATTCTTACTTTCATCTGGTGTTGGAGAGGCGGGTGGGTAGTTTGAATTCAAAGGAAGAACTATGTGATTTTTTTAGGCGCCTCAACGACTTAGGCCATATTGCACTGTATATAATATGTCTGTAAATTGCATGTGTTCCGTGGTCGATTTGCTGTTTGCTGGACGAAAAACCGAGTTTCCGGGAGAAAAAACCTTCTCCTGAGACCCAACAGCCACGTTGTGAAAACGGGCCATAAAATTCCCTTACGTCATTGACGGTAGTCTGAACTCAGGTCTTTTCCACCTTGTATGGGGGAGGACATCAATTCTACCAACTGCACTCCATTACAAGGGCTGACTAGACAAATTAAAGGGGTGGAGACGGGTATGAAAAATCCTCCTTTTTTAAAGTTGATGCTGTATAAGCTTGCTTTCTTGCATCGTTTTCCAATAACTAATTAACTACTAATACTAAAACCAATACTAATAAAGATAATTTCTATAATAAAAATGTTATTTTCGTATTTCATTTTTAAATATATAAAAAAAATTAAACTTTAAATATAACCTTTGACGTTGATAATAAAAATTAAATTATATTTTGAAAATTTTGTAATCAGGAGAAGGAACTGCTTGTGTGGCCCACAATACGCTGCCGGAGAGAGAATTTATGCGGAATTAGACTGACCTTGCGCATCTTTTCTGTTTTATCCCCTACACAAAACATGGTTGTACCCGCGTTGATGCATAAAACGTACAGATTGATTATGAAACTCGTTTAGAAACAACTTAAAAAAAGCTGAACGTCTAGCAGACGATCTACTGTCGTCTGCTACTGTATTAAACGTTAGTCTTCTGCCACTGTATTAAACGTAGGTCTTCTGCCACTGTAATAACGGAGTACATCCATTCTTGGATGAACAAAAGACAAATGACGTCATCAGTGAAAACGCCAGTCACGATAGAGCAGCAACTGGTCGCATCGCTAAAACGTTGGTGATACATTTGCGTAAGGCAAGTGAAATAATAAAGTACTTCCCTGTACAGGACCCTGTCAAAAGGTAAGTTTTCCTTGTTTCATTCTAAACGAATGTAGATGTTACTTTCTTTTGCTGTTTTCGAAGTTGTTTTTTGCCAAAGTTGAGCCCGCCATATTAGTTACATGATATAAAATACACTAAGCGGCCAAGACGCACCAACCATCTTTTAGTACCCCCGCTTTTAGCCCTCAGAAATGCCTCCAGTCGTCTGAGTATGGATTTAACGAAGTAACAAAAGTTTTCCACTGGGATGCAGGCCCGTGCATAGTTCATCGAGTCCCATACTTCTCCGGCATGGTGACCTTTGGTATTTTTCTACCTACGTGGTCTTCTTTCCACTCCTCAAGTGTCGAGTGTCTGTTCGTGTGCCCTCTGTCCCTCGTGGGTAGCGCAGTTGGTACAATCGCCGTCCTAACCACACCAGGTGGAAAAGACCTGAGTTCGAATCCTGTCAATGACTGAAGCAATTTTTATGGGTCTTTTTCACAACGTGGCCAAGTTAGTAGGTCTCAGGAGAGGGTCGCGTGGTTTTTTCCAGGAAACTCGGGTTTTTGGTCCAGAAAACAGAAAATCGACTTCACAACACGCATAATTTACAGACAATATACTGCGACTTGAAGATTGATTGTCCCTTGACATCTGGACGATGTCAAATATTTGATATCGTCCAGATGTGAAGGCTGTGCCCAAGGGCGTAATAAAGCTTCAAAACTACTTTTAAAAGGTTGAAAAAGGCTCACATAAAACGACTATGAACCACAAGCGCATGCGCGAATTGTTAACTTTTAATTCTCTACCCTATTATCCAATGGGCTTCTGGTGGATATAGTATATAAATAATAAATTTCATTAACGTTCCAATTTTTCTTGAATTGCATACATTTCATGTTAATGGCAGAATCTTTATTTCAGGTATGTCCACTGATTCAGGAATGACGATCTTCGTTGTCCTGTTGCTTTTCGGGGTTCCGTGTACAACGGAAGATACCAACAAGACGATCTCCCATTCTTCCTCTGATTCTGCAAGTGATTTCGGACCAAGCTTTGCTGATGTACCCGACCACTGTAGCCGAGATATCATCAGACAACGGGAGAACGTAACTGTTCTGTACGGATTGAAGCCTTCTGTTCCATTTGACAAAGCCTTGGCGGTGTTCCTGGCTGTGGGGCTCGTAGCAGCGTTCGTAGCGTTCATCTTCCACACCCTACGGAAGGTTGTGTACCACGATGCCAATAATCTGGATACTGCCTTTGATGCCGGTGGGAAAGTGTCCATTGGACTGACGGCTACGACCATAGTTTCTCAGATGACATGGAGTGCCACCTTGCTACAGTCCTGTACAGTCGCCAGCAAGGTAGGGACAGTCTCCTATAAGTTTAAAAATAATTTACTCCAACAGTAAATTTCCTAGTCCACAGAAAGTTGATATTTATCGCCCAATAAGTATCTTAAATTGTTTGGTAAAATTGTTTCAAAACCATTCACAGACCTTGCAGCCTTTTCCAACCTGGTTACTACAGATGACCATCATGGATTTACAACTGGTAGGTCTGTGATCACAAACCTCAATTCTCTCTGGAATTTTGTCATTGGAATGGTCGACCATGACAATCAAGTCGATGTCTATACGGACCCATGCAATCACTTCAGATTAGAGTGGCAGAAGACAACTCACCTTCCACATACCCAGATCCCAATTCAACATCAATCAACAGTTTTCTGATACATTCTGCTTCCTTTGGCAATGAACTGAAGTTAGAAGCACCTGCAAACCTCAATGAATCCATCCAGCCTACTCACAGACTCTTCCAGTCCAGGACATCGGACAACGTTTACATTGAAATGTCAATGTAAATTTTCATTGTAAACATTGTAAATAATTAAACATTTACTCTGCTCATTCACTTTTCAAGCGATTACTAGACCATTTGTTATAACCACCTTGGCGCCAATGAGTTATAAGAATATTTGACACCTCATAGCCTGCATTGCCTAGACCCAGATTATCACCAGTTGTTTGATACTCAGTACTATAAAATGATAGACCAATAATGGATTCATTCACTGACAAAGCAGGCTTATCCACTTTTATTTTTTTCAGTATGGAATCAGTGGACCTTATTGGTATGCAGCTGGGGCCACAGTGCAAATTCTCCTTTTCTCCGTCTTGTCTATCCAACTGAAGATTCGGGCTCCTGGAGCGAAGACATTTCTACAGGTACTCTTTAAGAATACTCTTTTAATACTCTTTAACCGATCTCTTTAAGAATAATAAAGAAATTACAATTGACTGCATCATTAAACCACTCAGTAGTTGAATCCATGATTCATAACTCCATACCAACCGTTTGGTTTCCTTTGCAGGTGATAAGGGCAAGATTCGGCAATGCCACCCACTTGGTCTTCTGCACTTTTGCGGCATTCACAAATATTGCTGTCACTGCGATGCTAATTCTTGCAACGTGTGCAGTCCTTAATAGTTTGGTGGTCGATATGAGTCAAGAAATGTCCGTCGTACTCCTAAGTGCCATCATCGGATGCTACACTCTGATCGGTGGGTTGGGAGCAACTTTCTACGTCTCCTACTTCAATAGTGCCATCATATTCATTATTCTACTGTTCCTGGTGGTGGAGGTGGGTATTGTTGCAATGGTAATGGATGCAATAAATCGACATAATTCCTTCTTTTTCTAAATGTACTCGTCTCTTTCTTAGGTTTATTACAATCCTTACGGACACCATGAAAATATCTTTGGCAGCTCCGAGAACTTGTTCAAGTACTTAAGTTGTATACAGAGCCCAAAAGGAAATGAAGAAAGAAGCTATTTGACATTCTTTTCTAGTAATGGTCTTTCTTTTGGTGTTATAAATATCATTGGTTCCTTTGGTGTGCTCTACTGCGACCAGTCTTACTGGCAAAGCAGTGTGGCAGCAAAACCTCTCCAGGTAAGTACTGTATTTTGATTTATATTAGAATTATTGGTAATTAGAAATCCCTCTTCTGCATCCAAAGAGCCTATAAGTTGTAGACAGGGACCCAGGTGCCTTCCTAACCACCTGTTTATTCTGCGTGGTAAATTCAGGTTGTTAACCATTTTATCAAGGACGATTAGAAACACGAGGGCCACAATCTTGAGGGATTCACTTGCTGTTCTGTTCCACCTTGAAGAATGTCCATTTATAACCACTCTATCTCCTACTTTTTTTTCTAGCCCATGGTCCAACGAAAGATTTCGTCAGCAACCCAATTGGCTGCAATTTATATAATAGCCTTTCATGGGGAACCTACCAAAAGCTTGATTGAAGTCATGGTAAATCACATCCAATTTTTCTTGCATCCAACAATATTTGGTAACATCACTTTGCGTAACGTTTTAAAATTTTGCAGGACTTCTGACACTATCTTTAACTTAAGCACTGTTAATAAATAAATATTGATCACCAGAAGATACATTGAAGACTCCATCATCGTGAGCTCAACTGAATTCAAATTCATCTGTCTATAATTGTCCATCGCATCTTTCGCAAATAACCATTATTGTTTCACCTGTGTCTGATGCGTCAAAGTTTAATTAATTAATGTCTCTTTGTTAATTAGGGCGTCTGGGGATTCCTGTTAGGCGGACTCACTTGGTTCACCATCCCCTTTTCCTTAGCGACTACCATAGGATTGGCTTATCTAGGTCTCAGCAGTTTCCAGGGCAAAGAATTGTTATCTGAAGACGACGTTGATGAAGGTAAATAATTTTGGACACAGCTGGATTGATACTTCTGTAACATTATTATGAGCAATCATTTGGTATCTCAAGAAAATTTCAATTTACTCGAAGTACCTAACCAGAATCTGTTTCGGATTAATGAAATCTCGGATTAGCGGGTTCAACTTATAAAAGCTATTTTTCTTACATAGGTCTGGTAGCGCCAATAGTAGCTCACGTGATTCTGGGAAAGGCTGGTGATTATGCCATGATTGTGCTGCTCTTGATGGCTGTCATGTCAACTGGATCTGCTGAGGTGATTGCTGTGGCATCATTGATTATCTACGATGTATACCAGACATACGTGGCACCATTCAGGTAAGAATTTCTTGTTATTCTCCAAAGGATCCTACACAAAATGAAATGATATTTTGCCATATGGAAGACTTCCATTTACTTGTAAGATGGACATCGTGGAACAAGGTACTAATTCTTCTGTTGTTTCTTATAGGCCCGGAATGAGAAATGGAGAGTGTATCTTGTGTGAAAAGCCTTATCACAGCGAATGGCCAGAGGTTTACGTCTGCACATGCGCAAGTATTTCTTCTTGTACACAATGCCAGATCGACAGCATAAAACGCCAGAAGTGTGGAAGGCTGGTGAAACCACATTTTAAATGTGCGGTGCATGGTGAATACAGAGAATACATGGAATGCTTACTCAGCTACAAAAACTGGTGTATCGTCTGGATCACTATCATAATCATCCCTTTGTTCCTCTTCTGTTACGCCATTAAGCTAAATCTCGCCTGGACTTATCTATTCAATGGAATCCTCATTGGATCCGCTGTCTGCCCAATTACTCTATCTATTCTATGGTCTAGAGTTAATGGCAAAGGAATGATGGCTGGTGCTGTGGGAGGATGCATATGTGGTTTAATTTCGTGGCTTGTGTTAGCGTCTACATATCCCGATGGGTTGTCCAAATTTATGCAAAACACCGGGAAAGAAACGCCCATGTTAGTTGGCAACGCTGTATCCATTCTTTGTGGAGGATTCTTTTGTGTCGTAGTGACCATGGTTACCCGAAAGAAAATGAGCAAAGAAGAAGTCGAGGCAGAATGGGAAAAGACTAGAAATATTGACAATCCTCTGAATCCGTGGACGCAGATTTACAAGGAGGACTTCCAATTAGACGAAGTTGAAACACATCAGAAGAAACCACCACTGAAGTTAGTGGAAGGTGTTTTTAGAAGGGCTCGCATTACTGCATACACGTTTGGAATAATATTGACGGTGGTCATGATTTTTGTTTGGCCCGGAATGATGTTATTGAATCCTGTTTTGAGCTCAACAGGATTTTTAGTGTGGACAACTGTTTCAAGAATCTGGACTTACATCGCGGCTGCATTTATTATAATTGTTCCATTAGCCCAAGAAATTGTGATCGTTTTCAGAAAGATAAGAAAAAACAGAGAAGTGGAAGCTTCCATTCAGGAGAATTACCAAGAAAAGAAGCACTGAAAGCTCCATTTTAAGCATGAAAAAACACGAAACGCACAGAAATATTGAACATTTATAATTAGGAATTGGGCACTGGCCAAAATCCACCAACCATTTACTTTACTGAAAACAAGTAAACTAGTGTACAAAAGTTATAGCCACAAAATCAGATGGAGTTCTTCAATGTCCGAATTAGATCATATCGTGACTACTCAAAAATGAGTGACCAGTCCTGATAATTCACGTTTTTAATAAGGAATATGATCGCCCGTGTTAGCCAACAATTCCCACAAGGAGCGTTCGTTTGTATATTCCACGTGGAGAGAGAATACATTGCAGAAATGTATGCTAAAAATAGACTATCCACATTAAAATTACCACTGCATAAAATAAAATAACATGAATGACACCTGTATTTATTTTCGATCAGAGTCATTTTTTTATTTAAAAGCTTCGCAATAGCTTTCATTTGTAATATTACGAATTTCTAAATTAAAATTTTCAGTGACAAAAAATAGAAAAACATCAGCTAGAAATGAAGGTCTTGAGACCATCAGCCAGGGTGCAGAGTAAATGGATACAGCAGACAATGTCAACGGAAAGATATCATCATTTATACAGTCGAGTAGGTTGAATTGTAACCCTTTATTTCTATTAATGTTGGATCTGGTACTGCAAATATGTACCGCCTCGTGCAAACGCCAGCACTACTGATCCCACAACCAACGAGTAACGTCATTATTGATTGGGTTTCTGCATCTGCTACTTATTTTTTTTTTCATATTTGGCTGGTGATCTCAGGTGTTCCCCATCATGCCAAGCTGGAGTGTGGAGAAAGTTTCTGTATTTAAATGTAGTCCTCTTCCAACCTCATCTAAGACATATCACCGAATCTCTCCAAAAAATTCAACAAGAGAGCTAAGAAGCATATTTGATTTTCATAGCAAATTCCAGATTAACTGTCAGCAACTCAGTTTTCGAACTCCAACAAAAGATCAATACCATCTGCAAAAACACTAATAATAACCCTGAAAATTATTTTACTCCAAAAGATTGAGTTATACAAACGTAGCGAGCATTATATAATTTACATAATGAAGCATACATAACTTTAACTGCAGTAGCATAAATCAGGCATAAGTAACTTACTTATACCAAGAGAGATTATAAGTTAATGTACACTGAGTGGATAGAAATCATAGGATACCTACGTACCCAGTAACGCGTAGGCCCACCTTAGGCCACACGGCGAGCCATTGAGTCCACTAGTTCACGAAAGCGTTCCACGGGTATTTCCATCCATGCTTGCTGCACCGCTGTCCATAATTCCATCGCATTCCTGGGTGGAGTATCCAAAGTTCGAACGGACCTTTCCACAGCATCCCAAAAATGCACTACAGGGTTCATGCCCGGTGAACGGGGTGACCATTACATGGGGGTTAAATCTGAGGCATGCTCTTCAACCATGTTCTAGCCACCATGGTTCTGTTAGAAGAGTCCATTGCCATGTGGGTGGACGATGGCCATGAAGGGATGCAGATAGTGTGCACGGAGGACATGTAAGTTGGACCTTTCAGAGATGCGTCTAGAAGTACCCGAAGTCTCAATGTGTGCCAGTTGAACAGGCCCCAGACCATTACCGACCGTCCACCTGCCTGAACAGTTCCTTGTTGACATAACTGGTGCATAGCTTCGCGCAGTTTCCGCCAGATGCGCACCTGCCTGTCCTCTCGAAATAACTGGAAACTGGACTCGTCGAACCAGGAGACCCGTCTCCAATCATCCAAGGTTCAATGCCGATGTTCTTTCGCAAGTTGAGGTGTAGAGTCCTGTGTCTTGGTGGTAGGGATAAAACTGAATAACCATTTACAAAAAACCATAAGACGGATGCTTCTTTAGAAGAGTTTTATGCCAAACACGAACAAAAGCTTTTGAGATGTCAAGAACAACTGCTTGTGTTTCACCAAAAGTTTCCATTGAAGTTTTCCATTATACTGATTAATAACTGCTTTATAACTGTTGCATTTGGTGTAGGCCGAAAATGAAACTGAATGTTTCATATTGCAATCCGTTGCAATCCAATTGCGACACGAAACATTCTTGTCTTGAACTACCTTAGCATTTACTGGAAAATGAAGGTTTAAACAAAGGACGACATTTTATGGTGGAGTGTGGAATCATGGATTTTGTCTCTACAAAATAATTTCACTGACACGATCTGGGCAAACATTGACATCAGAAGATTAAAAACAGTAATCCAACCAAGGACAATAAGAACAAAAATCACACCGATCATTCCATTTCACATTCTTGTAATTTCAAACAACACGAAGTTCAAATGGGCACGAAATAAAGGCCCCATTAAGAGACTACCACCAAGTCATGATCTAAGGGCCTAGAGGACCGCTCATCTTGACCGAGTGGTTGGAAGAGTTGTTCGTGACAAAAAGATGAAGTGTGTTAGCTGTGCAGTTAGGATTGCTTGGTATTCTGGTAGGTGAATGAACAATCTGTGATTGCAGAAGCCGCAACATCTCGCCCAACTGGGTATATGGGACTAAAGAACTTAAGCCAGCTGCAGTTGTGAAAATTTCTTCCCTTAGGAAAGTTGAATTGGAGAAAGTCAAGTTTCAAAGAAAGGGATTGAGAGAGTTCGAAGTGATTAGTGGAATTGGGAGATGATAATGGCAACACATGAATTTAGCAGAATGGGACAGAGAGATTTTAAGCTAGAGGAGCTCAAAAGGGGAATATTATAGCGGACTCATTACCACTTTTGATGCAAAAGGAATCGTACAGCGAATAATTAGGGAATCATTGAGATTGGACAGACCACGTATGTTTTTGGAGTGAACGAGGAAATGTTTGGGAGGTTTAGATCTTTTCGCTAAGTTTGTACTATTAGTCTGACTGTTCATCATGTATTCAGTAATAAAGAGAAGGGCGGGGGACATGTATGAAGTAATGACAATTTTCGATATGGCGTACAAATGGCAGGAATCTGCCCATCTCCTGGACATAAAGTTGCCTTAACAATGCCCCTCGCATACACACCATTTGGACTCCTTCCAGTCACTATTTGGCATGTCTGTGTGGTAGCACAGCGAAAGGCCCTAGTTCGAATCCGGTCAATGATGCGAAGAACTTTTATGGGCTTTTTTCATTCCGCAGCGGACTCAATCGGTCTCAGGCGCAAGCAGCAAGGTTCCCTCCTCCTCTCTGGAAACTCGGGGTTTTTTCATCCAACAAAACAGTCAAATTGATCAGAGAACACATGCAATTTAGTGACATAAGACACTCATGGGCAGATGTGATAGGTCTCCCGATGGTCCGAAAATAAGATAGTTTTCTTAGTTTAGTCGCTATCTGTCAGATTAGAAGCAGCTAGATTATATTAGTTTTTGTAGACACCTCTTAGAGAGTTACCAATAGGTTTGATCCGATGCACTAACTCGTGGCTGGCCTGCGAACACCGGTTTAGAGCTGTACTCTCAAAATGCAAGGAAGATTGGACTTCGCTGTGATGCTCATCATATCCTGAAAAGACAGCAGTCATACTGAATGATCAAATAGATGGGGGATTTCCGATGCTATGCTCTGGAGACTAAACATAGGTTCCACCACTTCAATCATCCTTCTTACTTCTTACACCGGTTGATAAAGAGTCATCTACCATCTAGTATTGTCAGGTAACACCGAGTGGCGGCATTTTTTCGTATGGTGTGGACGCCATACTTTGACCTCTGCTTACTTTGGTTCACATTAGGTGGTCATCTCCATTATATTAGATGCAGTAATTCAGGACCTTCACACAGGGGTTATACCCAGGAACACTTGGTTCAATGAATGTGCTTCATTCATTGAACCAAGTTAAAACTTGGTTCAATGAATGAATCACAGGGTGGTTATATTTAAAAGTGCACCATACCATTGATTCTTTTTATTGCAGTTCTGTATGCACAGTACGACGTAGTCAACAATTAGTAACATTTGGGGATTGGAGTGGAACTTTGATAATTGAGGGGATATTAGTATTAGTATTAGTAATGGCCTCATGGTGCAAGAAAGCCTATGGCTTATGCTGCACCAGCCAAAGAAAAAAAAAACGAATAAAACAATGATAAAAAAATAATGAAATAAAATAAATAAATAATAATAATTAGTAAAAGAAAAGGAAATTAAACCTATCATCCTATGCGCTTCCCTGACCCGAAGGTACTATCCAGATGACCTTTGAATTTCCCCAAACTGTCACCTCTACCACCCATGAAGGCAACTTATTCCAGTAATTTATAACTCGCTGGCTAAAATAGAACTTCCTGCAGTCCAATCTAAACATTTCCCCCCGTAACTTGAATTTATGTCCCCTAGTTCTAGCATCATTTATAATCTTGAAAATTTCGTCCTCATTCATTTTACTGATGCCTCTCAGAGCCTTAAACACCTCAATCAAATCTCCTCTAAGGTGTCTAGTTTCCAAACTCTGCAACCCACATATTCGAAGTCTTTCTTCATAAGGACGCCCTTTTGCCGATCTCACCAGGCGAGTTACCCTTCTTTGTACCCTTTCAAGAAGCTCGATGTCTTTCTTTAGGTGCGGTCTCCATACTTGAACACAGTATTCCAAGTGTGGTCTAACATAGGCCTTATATAATGGGATTATCACGTCCCTATCTCTACTTGCAAAAGTTCGATAGATCATCGATAGGACACCATGGGCCTTCCTTGCAACCTGTTTACAATGCTCAGAGAATTTCATGTCTGACCGTATCGTAACACCCAAGTCCCTTTCCTCCAGTACTGGGTTTAGTTGAACTCCACCAAGTGAATAAGTTATTTTGGGATTACTGATTCCCAGGTGTAATACCTTACATTTTGTTGGATTAAAGCATAGCTGCCATTTTTCTGACCACTCCTGAAGTCTATCTAGGTCTCTCTGGAGAAGCTCAGCTTGACAGTGATCATTAACTACTCTACCAATTTTAACATCATCTGCAAATTTAGACATCACGCCCTCTATCCCTTCATCAATGTCGTTTATGAAAATTAAAAACAGTGGTCCTAATACTGATCCTTGGGGAACCCCACTTCTTACATCAACCCAATCTGAGGAATAGCCATTTATCACAACCCTCTGCCTCCTGCCCTGAAGCCATCCTTCTATCCATCTAAGGATTTTCCCAGTGATTCCAACCTGTTCCAGCTTATAAAGCAACCGCTCATGTGGGACTGAGTCAAAAGCTTTGCTGAAATCTAAATAAACAATGTCGAAATTATTCCCTAAATCCAGCTTGTGAGTGACCCTTTCAAAATAGCGAACCAGATTTGTTAAAAATGATTTTCCCTTTACAAAACCATGCTGAGTATCCTTGAGAGTTTCGATTTTTTTTTTTTATTACTCCAAAACAGCCGAAGCCTTACAGAGGAGGAATGTGACAGTAGCAATACAGTAATAATTCTATTTACAATCTGTACACAATGTCAGGTCTCAACATACAAGGTCAAATATACAAGGTCAATTTTCAACATATACAATGCATAACATGCGTTACAAGCGATTTGCATTTCAACAAAGCTTTGGTGACAGAGAAATTTGTATTTCTAAGCCTTTTGTTGTTTTCTTTTCTTGTTAGTTCACATTAAGTAGTTGCATTGATTGATTTGTGTTATTATTCTTATTGTCATCCCTATTTTTTATAATTGTTATTTGTTATCTTTGTCAATTGAAAAAAAAAAAAAAAATTTAAAGCTAAGTATACCTATCTTTATAGTATTATTATTGTTATTATTATTAAATTAGGCATTTATTTTCATTCTCTAGTAGTTTGATTGTAAAACCTTTGTAACTCTTTTTTGATATTAATGTTTTCATTTAGAATATCAATGTTGGATTCATTCAGCAGTTTTGCAGTTCTGTTGAAGTAATTCAATCTGAGTTGATCAGTTCTGAATGGCTCTTGTGCCAGCATATTTTGTCTTCTCAAGACTCTTGGAGGACAGCTGAAGTTGATGAGGTAGAGCACCTCGGGGGCATCCAACTTTCCAGCCACGAGATGCATAAGGAATTTGCAGTCTGCCGCAGCTCTTCTTTGGTAGAGTGGTACCATCCCGAAGTGAATGCACCATTCATCGTAGGATTTTGTTTTCAATTCCAACCTAGATTTGTACACCAAGAATCTGACTATGGATTTCTGAATACGTTCCAGTTGTTTTATAAGAATTTTGGTGTGAGGATTCCAGATTTGTGAGGCATATTCTAGAATTGGGTTGATTATCATTATGCAAGCTGTTTTTATGAGCTGTACGTTGGTGAGATCGAAGCAGATTCTTTTAAGCAATCCAAGGGATTTGGAGGCCTTAGCTGTAGTTTTATTTACATGTGTGTTGAAGTTTCCATTGTCAGAAAATCATACTCCCAAATCTGAAACCTCATGTATTCTCAATAGCTCATGATTATTAGCTTTATAGGGATAATTAATCTTGTGTTTTTTGTGATAGTCTGCGATAGACATGGTGCAGCATTTGTTTAAGTTTAGTGTTAGACCATTGTTTGATCCATCGGGTGGTGATGTCTAGTCCATTTTCTAGAGATTCGCAGTCTTGTGTTGTTTTGATGGTTTTGTATATTTTCAAGTCATCTGCGTATGAGAGCACTTTGATGTCAACATGTTGCATACAATCTTGTATGTCGTTAATATATACAGCAAAGAGTAGTGGCTCCAGAGGAGAACCCTGTGGGACTTCCCTTTGTATATGGAAAGTGGAGGAGTATCTTCCTTCAAAATGAACTCTGCTTTTCCTTTTGTCAAGGAAGTTAGACATAAGTGATAAGGCATTACTTGATAAACCTATGTGCTTTAATTTGAGGCAAAGCAACTTGTGTGTACCGAGTCAAAGGCTTTCTGTAGGTCCAGGTATATAATGTCTATCTGATTGTTATTATCCAGGCTAAGCTTGATGTCATGTTCTATGGAGAGTAGATTCGATCCAAATGATCTTGAATTCCACCCTTGATCATTGCCTCCATGATTTTCCCTACTACTGAAGTCAGACTGACAGGTCGATAATTTCCCACTTCACTCTTAGAGCCACCCTTATGTATGGGAGATACATTTGCGCTTTTCCAATCCAACGGAATCTCCCCAGAGTCTAGTGATGCTCGCATAATTATCCTCAATGGTTCAATGCACTTACTTTCCGCCTCCCTTCAGATTGTAGGGTATATTCCATCAACTCCAGGAGCCTTACTGGCCTGAAGGCGCGAAGGTTTTTTCATTAAATAATCTTGCCAAATTTCAATATCATTAATTACATATTTTTTAACTTCGCTCCCACAATTTCCCATTGCCACAAAAGGCTTTTCATTTGTAAATATCGATATTTTAAATAAATAAATGCACAAGGCATAATACTTTAAGAGTTTGGTATCTATATAATATCGGTGTTTAGATACACCATAGATAACTCTTAAAAAACTACAAAGTAGTTGTTGTTGTAGGCATCATTTGCTTTTTCTCATATTGTGCTCTGCCTTCACAACGAGTTGCCATGATATTGCACTACTTCGAATAAATAACGCTTCACTAATAGAGAAGACTATTGTTATTTATTCTCGGTTGAGTACCACCACCCAGACAGCACTGTTTCACGGCTATTGGCCGATCATCAGTGGGTGGGCAGGTACCCTGGTATTGCAGACATGACGACCCAGTTGTGAAGATAATCACACAATATGGGAGATGCCAAGAGGTGTAGATGTGAATATTTTAAATAAATCTTGGCATCTCCCATATTGTGTGATTATCTTCACAACTGGGTCGTCATGTCTGCAATACCAGGGTACCTGCCCACCCACTGATGATCGGCCAATAGCCGTGAAACAGTGCTGTCTGGGTGGTGGTACTCAACCGAGAATAAATAACAATAGTCTTCTCTATTAGTGAAGCGTTATTTATTCGAAGTAGTGCAATATCATGGCAACTCGTTGTGAAGGCAGAGCACAATATGAGAAAAAGCAAATGATGCCTACAACAACAACTACTTTGTAGTTTTTTAAGAGTTATCTATGGTGTATCTAAACACCGATATTATGTAAATATCGATGCAAAATAACTGTTGAGTTCATCTGCAACGGCAGTTGGTGTATTTAATACTATCCCATTTTCCTTACGTAAAGGTCCGATCTGGTTTGTCCTGCTCTTCTTGGCATTTATATATGTGAAGAATTCCTTATCCCCCCCCCCCTCTTTGCTCTGTTTGCTAGTGATTTCTCATAAACTGCCTTTGCCTGTCGAACCTTTTCTGTGGCTCTATTACACATCACCTTGTAGCTGTTATAGGCTTCAGTACTTTTTATTGCCCTGTAACCTTTCCATGCCACCTTTTTCTGCTCAAGTAATGTGGCAACTTCACTAGTCATCCAACTTGGAACCCTCCTCGTGGAGTATTTTTTTAATGGTATATACGCATTCAAGGCATCGGTGATTAATGTTTTAAAAGCGTACCACAGTTCAATTGTATTCATTCTCTGCGCGATATCTACCCAGTTAATAGAGGCCATGTAGTACCTTAAGGCATCGTAATTTCCTTTTCTGAAATTAAAACCCATTCCTTTGCCTTTTACTTCTGCTACCTCTCTCGTCATCATCCACCGTAGAACTCCGTGATAACTTCCTGCTACTGGTTCCTCTACTGTCAGCCCTGTTATGTCATCTGATTCATGTGTGATGATGAGGTCTAGGATATTCTTTTCTCTAGTACTTTCCCTGACATGTTGATACAAATAACAGTCATCTAGTTGATTTAAAAATTTTGTTCCCCATGTCGAGTTTCCTTCCCATTTACTCCAATCAATTAGAGGCAAATTGAAATCACCCATAATAAGGCATTGACGCTTACTTGCCCATTCCATTTGCATGTAGAGGCTTTTGTCATAATCTTCACAATCACCTGGTCTGTAGATTACTCCTACTCGCATTATACCTTTGTTTCCAACTAACTCACACCATACAGACTCTGTACTAGCATGCGAAAGTTAACTGGTGAAGAGTTAACTGGTGAAGCATGTTGATCTTGTAAGGAAACCGGTGGAGGTGAGATCGAAATACTTCGCCCATCGAATATCTAATCTTTGCAACACCGCTCTAGCACTAGTTTACGAGTGTGCCACATCTACAACAGCAATCATCAACGCTGTATATACACCACCCTCCAAGACCATTCCACCACCCCTCTTTTGGTGCAGTTTATGATAGCCTACACCATCCAAAGTCAACTATTGGTGATATTTTAATGAAAGAGAAGAGTGATAGTACCATCATGCACAGGAAGACCTTGGAAACTCACTCCACGTGACCACTATGCCTGCACAGTGGTTAAAATCACTTTCCTCCACACATCTGGAGCACCTAAGAATCAGCATGAGTTGGTTCTCAGGCGCCCCTAAAATGGCAGTTATGTTTTTTCCCTATAGATGTCTCTGATTTTTAAATGTATAGCGGATTCACCTTTTGGAAATGGGGTATTTCACCACACAAATTCCTGCAGACACCTGGAATTGTTGGGGCTGCTCTTACTCTCAATCCTATTCTTAAATTTTCAAACCGTTAAATAAGAAAAGTGTTCTGATATCAAAAAAAAATGAAACACTTAACGAGGAGACAAAAATGTGACTTAATTACCTACTCGATGACGTAATATAAAAATATGCATTACATCTATTTAAAGGTTCATTATTTACTGAAACTTATTCAAAATAAGTGTACTTCCTACTCATTTATCTTACTTAGAGACGTAAAAAAAATAATTCTTTCTCTTTACAACTATTTTAATTAAGTTGTACCCTGCACCAAAATGTCTAAATATGCAAACAAAAGTAATAAAATATAAATTGATCCTAATGAAATAATTTATAAACAGGAATTAATGCAAAGTAGTCTCCTGCGATCTAATAAAAATAAGATTATATAACGAAACGCTTGTTGTCAAACGAAGAAATATTTCGATGGTATAATAGTTTTTTTTAACAACAGTGTTTATCTCCTAAATGTATACACCCAGTGTTCAAAGTTCCTGCTCATGCAGAACCTTTCCGGATATTAATTGGACAACCGCTCACCAAGGACATATCGATTAGGAAAATGGGCTTTGAAATTCGTCTTAAAAAGACCCACGACTGCAGACTGGATTATTACTCGCATAGGACACGCACGCACTGTCTCTGATCTGGTAATGATCGTGAACATCCTCTTGGGCTGCACCAGCGGATACACCGGTTGTGTACATAAGAGCATTTATGTTAATTCCTGGACAAGTTTCCACACTGAATTACCTCTAATTTCTAGGATACAGACTACAGAGGTGAGTCATTAAACGAAATTTGAGAATTAAGTATCAATTATATTCTTCCTACTTATCCTTTCTGCTACATGTTTTAACAAGTTAGTTGTGAGTGTTTTCAAAATGGAAAATGTACAATCTTAACCAACATTGAAGCCAGACAAAACACACCAACGCCTAGTAGCCTTAGTTGCTTTGGCAGGAATGGTTGTTGTAGTAGGATTTTAGGAGCATCAGCGACTAAGGCCATATTGCTTCTTTTATACTGTCTGTGAATTGGGTGTGTTCTGTGGTCGGTTTGATGTTTGCTGGATGAAAAACCTGAGTTTCGGTTGAAAATGCCACGCTACCCTCGCCTGAGACCTTTGAGGGGAAAAAACGAAATATTTCTATCAAACACTTAGTTCCCTGATGGAAGAGCAAACGTGAATTTCTGAAGAATTGATGTGTATCTTTGAACTTCTTTTTCAATATGGCTCATGTCACTAATAAGTGAATAATCTTTACAATTTATATAAGATTGAATGCTGTATATAAGTCCTCTTGGGTAACACGGCGGATATAATCGCCGTCCTCTCTGCACTGGATGGAAAAGGCTCATGTTCGAATCCCATCAGTGATATGACAAACGTTTAAGGCCTTTTTTTCACAAAGTGTCCAAGTTAGTCTCAGGCGAGGACAACATGGTTTTCCCTCCCGAAAACTCGGGTTTTTCATTCATTATAGTAGTAATAGTAGCAGCATGTGATGCAAGAAAGAAAGTGTATAAGCTTATGCAGCATCAGCCAAAAAAAAAAAAAAGAAAAATCACACAATTCCCTCCAAATGCCTGTCCAGTTCCTCCTTAAATTTATTCAACCTATCAACTTCCACAACGACAGATGGAAGTTTGTTCCAGCAATTAACCACCCGCTGGCTAAAGGCAAATTTCCACACATCTATTCTACATCTGTCCTTTCTTAATTTGAACTTATGTCCCCGTAGGTTCGTAATCTGAACAAGTGGAAGGATCCCATTAGAATTCAGCGTGCTCAACCCATTCAAAACTGTCGGAGACCACTGTACTCGCCTTTACGGAAGCAAAAACCCTTCCCTTTACCCCTGATGATAATTAAATCTTTAAGTAAATCCCACGTCAGTACACTGTGGAAACTGTCTCCTAGTGGTTCCTTTATCTGCAAATTCTTAATACACGAATGATCACTGCTGATAACCAGATCAAGAGTATTACCCTCTCTGGTTGCCTCTCGAACATGCTGCTGCAGAAAACAATCATCCAATAAATCCACAAAAGTCTGACTAGTGTGTGAGTGACCAACCCACAAGTTCCAGTCAATATCTGGGAAGTTAAAATCCCCCATTATAAGACATTCTGATTTACTGCCCCACTCTATTTCTCTGTACAATTGTTCATTGTACTCATTCGAGTCATTAGGCCATTAACACACTCCTACTCTTATTTTTGCTTTCGCAGTGCTTATGTCACACCAAACTGACTCAACCGTGCACTGTTCATCTGTATAAACTGGATGCACTTCTTTTGGGTTTATGTTTTTCTTAATTAATTTCTTTATTTAATTAATTAATTAAAGAATTAATTAATTAATTCTTTTCTGTACACATTGTACTTCCCAAATTCCAGTTCTGCATTCCTTATATCTTTGTGACACCACGTCTCTGCTATCCCAACAATATCCGCCTTTGATGTCTTGACCAACACTTCAAATTCGTCAAATTTATTTACTATACTTCTAGCATTGGTATACATGAAAGTATACATGCACCTATTCCTATTCCTAGTTACCCTAACACATCCCATATACCCACCTATTTCACGATGACTGCCATCAGTCCCTAAAACCCCCAACACCCCACGCTCCAGGTCGCTTCTTATTCTAATAGAAGTTGTTCAAGAATCACCTTCACCTCTGCCTGCGACTACTGTTAAACTATTAGTCTTTGTATCCCCCCAAAGCTATCAGTTTTCCGACCCACCTAACACTGCTTCGATAGCATCAGCAAATATTCTTGCACCCTTTCTATTTAAGTGTATCCCATCCCTGTAGAAGCAATCTCTCCTGTTAACAAGTACAGTCCAGGCTGAAAAAAATTCTACCCCTTGGGCCTTGCACAATCTTTCCAGGGCCGAATTGATCGAATGTCTTTCCCTTAACATTTTATGACTATTGATGTAATACGATTTATCAAATGAAATCTTTATTGCAGTTATGTCCAGCGGGCCAGCACTGACGATCATCTTCTTGTTCATTTTCGGCGTTCAGTGCGCAACCGAAATTACCAACAAGACGGATCACTTTTCTTCCAAGTCTGAACCTGATTTTGGACCAAGCTTTGCCGAAGTTCCAGACCATTGCAACCCTGACGTCATCAAACAAAGGGGAAACGTAACCATTATACATGGATTGGAACCTTCAATTCCATTTGATAAGGCTCTTGCAGTTTTCTTCGTGGTGGGACTCTTAGCAGCGCTGATTGCGTACCTTTTTCACACCTTACGGAAGGTCGTCTACCACGATGCCAATAATCTAGATACCGCCTTTGATGCTGGAGGTAAGGTATCCATTGGATTGACAGCCACAACCATTGTTTCTCAATGGACATGGAGCGCCACAATGCTGCAACCCGCTACAGTTGCCACAAAGGTACAATATTTTTTGATTAATTTACGATTTTTTATATAAATTGGACAAATTGCAGGTTTTTAATTATTAACTCAATCAGTGCTTTTTGATTTTATCTTTCATATTTTATATTTCAGTACGGGATTTGTGGGTCGTATTGGCATGCAGCTGGGGCCACCATACAGGTGCTTCTTTTTTCTATTCTGTCCATCCAACTAAAGATCCGGGCTCCTGGAGCAAAGACTTTTCTGCAGGCAAGTAACAGATCTCCCTTCAGGGTGAGTGTTGTAAAATACTCATCCTGGAGAGAGCTCATTTATATATCTTTGTATCGTTCTTTGAGTTTTGTAAATAGAAGAATACAAAATTACAACTCCAATGATCAGAATACCTGTGTCAAAGAAACATTGAAAATGGGAATCAATATTCTTTTATATTGCAGGTGATCAGGGCAAGATTTGGCAAAACAACCCACTTGGTCTTCTGCGTCTTTGCGGCGTTCACAAACATTGTCGTGACTGCGATGCTGATCCTTGCAACTTGTGCTGTTCTCAACAGTTTAGTGATCGGAATGAGTCAAGAAATGGCAGTCGTCCTACTCAGTTCCATCATCGGATGCTATACTTTGATTGGTGGATTGGGAGCGACTTTCTACGTTTCCTACCTCAATACTAGTGTTATATTCATTATTCTACTGGTTATGATGGTTGAGGTAGGTGGTAGAAGATGGATGTGGATCAAAAGTTAGATATATATTTAATAAGCATTCATTCTTCTTCAATATACTCTTGTTTTTTGCCTTGTTAGGTGTACCACAATCCTTACATGCACAAGGAGAATATCTTTGGCAGCTCTGATGACGTGTTTAAGTACTTAATCTGTATACAGAGCCCGGAAGGAAATGCAGAAAGAAGTTATCTGACATTCTTCTCGACTACTGGTCTCTTCTATGGAATTATAAGCATCATTGGGAATTTTGGTGCTGTAATATGCGACCAGTCTTTCTGGCAAAGCAGTGTGGCAGCTAAACCCAGAGAGGTAGGCCCAGTACGTTGATTATACCTAGAATATTGACCACTTAATGGAATCAGTAGTATCTCTAAGAGATTTCTTTGTCAACATTTTTAATTTATACATCATATACTCCCCAGAGAGTTTAAGAATATATGGATTTAGTGAATTGCTTAATTCTTAGGGCGTTTGGGGATTCCTCTTGGGTGGCCTAACATGGTTTGCTATTCCATTCGCCTTATCAAGTACCATGGGATTAGGTTATTTGGGTCTTAGCAGTTTCCAAGGGCAGGAGCTTCTCTCTGAAGATGATGTCAACAGAGGTAATTACTAGAATACCTTAACTCTTTTTGTTAAATTTATACATATCTCTATGGAATGATGTAAATAAAGATTAACAAGATGTTTAAATAGTTGCACACATTTTGATTAAATCCCTTAATTGCAGATTAATCGTAGGGAAATTTTAAAAGAATTTATAGAATCAAAAAGGATCAGCTTTGTTTTTTCACACCGTGTGGAAAAAGATTGCATTAGAATGCGACAGAAGGAACCCTTATGGCTTTCTTGTCAAACTATGGCCCGAGTAATCGGTCTGGGGAAGGGAGTTGAGAATGTTCCAGATACTCTTCCCCATGTGACAATTGAGTTACATTTATCAAAGTTATTACCACACTTTCTTAGCGGGAATCCCAGAATAATATACCAAATTGGTATATTATTCTGGGATGCTTAAGGTAATGGAGAATAAAAATCTGATCTAGGGGTTTACTGTCTCACCAGCTCAGGCAAGTTGCTAGGAAAACTCGTGGGGTTCTGTCAATGGAATATCAGAATTTTGCCCTTAGCGACAAGGAGGTGATTGTCCTGTGGTATAAGACGATGGTAAGGCCATATTTTGAGTACTGGATACAGGTATGGAAACCTCGTTTTAGGAAGGACGTGGATCTATTGGAAGAGTAAAAAGATTAGTGAGAGGAACAAAACCGTACCAAGAAAGACTTCAGATATGTAAATTGCAGCATCTAAGGACTAGGCACCTTCGAGATCTCATTGAAGTAATTAAGGCTTTAAATGGATTTGGTTACTAAATGCTGATAGCATCGTTGGTTTCAGGAGATGTTTGCAAAAATATGCTTTCAACCAGAAAGTCTTCTGTAATGGCAGTTTGTAATTATGATCCGTGTGGCAGTTTATATGTGGATGCCTAGTGAAATTCTTGTAGTACTCGATTAGAATGTGATTATATTGCAAATATATGTTATTGTCTTACAGGACTAGTATCTCCAATTGTAGCTCAAGTACTTCTAGGAAAGTTTGGAAATTACGCCATGATAATCTTGCTTTTAATGGCCGTCATGTCAACTGGATCTGCAGAAGTTATTGCTGTGGCATCAATCATTATCTACGACGTCTATCAGACTTATTTGGTACCATTTAGGTAAGTGGACGTGAAGAGTGGTCATTCTTTTTTGGTAGATTAGTAATTCTAATCCAGAATGGGGTTTTCTCCCAACTAACTGACGTTATTAAGTCAATTGTACAGCATACTGTAAGATCGGATTAGTTATTGTTAGGGCTTTGGACCTAGCAATATCCAATACGATCATTGTATAGATCTCATTCTACAGATTGTAATTTCTTCTTTTCGAGACTTAAGAAAGTTGATGTTAATTGATGCTTCTATTTCTTACAGGTCTAGCCTAAAGGATGGAGAATGCATCTTATGTGGAAAGCCGTATTACGTCGATACCCCTGACCTTCAAGTATGCAAATGTATAAGTATGACCTCCTGCTCACAATGTCAGTCTGATGATATTGAACGATATAAGTGTGGACGCCTTTTAAAGCCACATTTTAGATGTCCAATGCATGGCGAATACAGAGAATACAGGGAAAGATTGCGCAGCTACAAAAACTGGTGTATCGTCTGGGCCACCATCATAATCATCCCTCTGTTCCTCTTCGCTTACTTCATAAATCTAAACCTCTCCTGGACTTATCTCTTCATGGGAGTTCTCATTGGATCATGTATTTTCCCAATTCTTTTATCCCTATTTTGGGTCAGAGTGAACGGAAGAAGCATGATTGTTGGGGCTGTGGGTGGTTGTATATGTGGAATAGTTTCTTGGCTAGGGATAGCCTCTACATACCCTGAAGGACTGTCGAACTTTATCCACAATACTGGAAGGGAACTACCTATGTTAGTGGGCAATGTTGTTTCTATCTTATGCGGTGGAATCCTTTGTACAGTGGTAACTATGATGACCGGAAAGCGAATGACAGTATCCGAAATCGAAAAAGAATGGGAGAAGACTAGAAATATCGATAATCCTCTACATCCGTGGACCGAAACCTATAAGGAGGACTTTGAGTTAGAAAAAGTTAATTCAGCTCTGATTGCTAACCTCCACAAGAAACCACCGCTGAAAATGATAGAAGATATTTTTAGTAGGGCTCGGATTACAGCTTACACTTTGGGAATAATGTTTGCTTTGATTTTCGTTTTTGTGTGGCCCGGAACTATGTTGGTAACCCGCGTATTGGACTCAACTGGATTTCTTGTGTGGACTTCGATTTCAAGGATCTGGACTTGCTCCGCTGCTGCTTTTATAATCTTTGTACCTCTTGTCCAAGAAGTGTCGACAGTTTGGAAGCAAATAAAGACCAGAAAATCAACTGAGAAGATATAAACAAAGAAATTATTGCGTCCTTTTTTGTGACAAGAATTTATAAGAGTGTTCAATTGATAAGATCATATTTTGTTGTAAGTTAGTTCTTTCTGTCAGTTAGTTTAATTATTGTAATCTAGAGTCCTCGGGAAAGGTGAAAGTCTCATCCAAGGCTTCTATTGCATGGAAAAGTTCAACTTGTTCAACTTCTAAACATCGTAATTCATATTAAAGTTCGCCTTTTAATGGTGATGGTTGTGGTGTCCATCATGATGGTTAAGGTCATGCGATCTTCACGTTCATGATTTTGATGTCCATGCTGTCCCTGAAGCGATGGGACTTCCAAGATGGAAGGTAACTGAATCAAGTGATACATTCTTGTATGCAGAAGATATTAATTAAAATTAAAAATTGATTTTTTGACTGTATATAAAACATATTTGTCCACAATTACATTATTGATCGATAGATGGCGCCACTACTCAAACAATAAAAGCGTAAAGTTAAGCTGCAGCAAAGGAGGTGGCGAGATACCTATCAGGTGCTAATTTCTGTAAAGCATTTTAGTTTTTTTTTTCTTTTTTTTTTTTACTCCAGAGAAATAAGTTCAGAGTTCAATCGAGCTTTGAAGTTAACTTAGCTGGAGTTCGAGTGGATAATAGTTACAACGAACAACACTAGATGGAGCTACAGTACGATAATAATGAGCGCGTGAAAAAAACCATTGCTTTTTTTCCTGACTCTAATTAGAAATTAAGAGAATACTAGACATCTAAACTGGTTCTTTTTTTATAAAGAACGTTCTGTTGATCATTATCTGGAGATAATAATACTGCGACCTGTTAGTGCCTGCTTGAGTTTATGTAAATGGATGAGATAGCCGATTGGAGTGTTGCAGAGAATACTAAGTAGGCTTTTCATCATTTCTGCAGGACAAGGAAGTAGGAAAAAAAAGCTAATTAATAGTTACAGTTAAGATGTTGTTGTATTTTGCCTTTAAGTTTCACTTTGCACTGAGTACACCATCGAAGGCAGCTTTTGCCACTGGTATCTATGATCCTGGAGGAAATTTTAATTACACCTGGCTCACGGAAACCATAACAAATGGTTTCCTCAGACCCTTTGATCCCTCTTTGTGAATTGGAGATACATTTGCACATCTCCAGTCCATGGGTACCTCCCCTGAGTCCAAAGAAGCTCTCATAATTATGGCTAAGGGTTTGCTTACTTCCTTTGCTGCCTCCTTTAATATAACTGGATAGATCCCATCCACCCCAAGAGCCTTTCTTGTGTTTAACTTCAACAATTTCAAAAATAACATTCAAAGAAACAATAAATTTTTGGCATTGGTAAACGTCTATAAAAGGAATCTTCATAAATACTTCATGGTTAATCACTGGGTACGGCTCTTTTATTGGCTAGGTTGTTTGACCTTGGACTAGAAAGTAAAGATTTTTGTTCTTGTAGATCTAGATTATACTGGGCACATTTTGAATCATTGTTCCATCTACTGTGATCTTAAAGATTCTTTGCGTCCATATAAATACCTTATCATTCCCGAAAAAGAAAATTGTTCTGTGGATATAAGGAACTCGTTTTAATTTATTCAGAGTTTTGGTCATCAGCTATTCTCAGAAGATCTTTAACTCTTGTTTTAAAATATTGGGATAAAAGAATGCTCAATAGATAAGTCCTTGTGTTGTGAGGATATAAGTTATCTTTTTTGTTTTGTATATCGAAGTAAAACATACTTTCCTGTGTTTTTTTTTTAGTTTATTTTAACAAAACATGAAACGTACAACAAAAAACACTCGTTCCACTTTCTGTTCTGCAGAATGATCTGTTCGTATCCTCTGGATCGGTGAAAGTCTAGTCGAAGGCTTCTATTGCATGGGATAAAAGTTCATCTTCTAATGATGATGATGGTGTCCATCGTGATGATGATGACCATCATGATGATCATCATGTTTGCCAGCGTGGTTGTATTCCCAATAGTGCTCGCCATGACCTCCGTGTTTGTCTCCCCAGCGCACTTTGGTACGGAAATGTGGACCCTCACGATGTTCATGACGTTCTCTGAAGTGATGGGGATTTCCTTTACGATAGCCGAATTCGTAATGTTCCTTTCCAGGAACCTTAGCGTACCTAGATGGAAGGAAATTGAGTCAAATGCAGTGGATATTAATGAATCAAAAAAAAAGGAAAGCCCATTGAAAAAAAAAATGAAACAGAAACTGTTTGATGTTTTATTAAAGGAAGGATGGACTTACTGGAAGTGGTCACTGTGGTGGTGATCATGGTGATGACCCGATTCTGACTCTTTCAAATTTGTAGCGTCTGCTGTTTGTTCACTCTCTTCAACCAATTGGTCTTCATTGTTTCGAGCGAGCTGTTGGGCATTAGTAGCAAACACAACTGACACTAATACAGCCAGCAGGAACACCTGAAACGAAGATAACAATATCTTAAAAAAACATAGATGCCATTGTTCAAAGACGCCATTACAGTATTGATCGATAGATGGAGATATTCTTCATACAGAATTAAATTAATTGAAGCAATTTATTGTTAACGTATTTTAATTACGTAAATAAAATCCTGAGATATAATTCTACTGAAGAAGACCTCAAGATCATCGGCAAGTCCAATCCTTAAGGCTCTTTTAAAAATTGGATTCAGGTTGTGAAAATTTTACAATAATGTCACTCTATCAGGTAACTTTTTGGACGTACAATGGAGGTTGTACCACATTGTAAATTTTGAGAATAAACATTTAAAAGACGAACTACCACTAGAGATAATGATGGAAGCTTTCCATGGGGAAATAATTAAGTTTAGATCGAACCTAAGTGATTCCATCAAAAGATTAAAATTAGGAAGCCAAATTTAGTATGCAAATTTAGTTATCAGAATAAAGGTATGCAAATTTAGTTATCAGAAGTTATGATCACAAGTTCCTTGGTGTCAGAATCCGGTCATGGGGAAGCCAGGTAATCTTTCCGATTTTCTGAAAGGTTGGATCACGTCTCGCAGGAAGCGCAGTTGAGAAAACAAAGGAAACCGTTGGTGTGTCGAAAGCAACTATCCGAAAAGCATACAATGAGTGGAAGAAGAAAGGAGAATGCAACTCTTAAAGGAAGAAATGAGGCAGAACGTCGGTACTCCAAGAACGAGACTAGAAATTTAAAGAGAATTATACGTCAGAACAGAAGGTAGGTGCAATGTGCAGAAAATGGCCGGACAACTTTATTTAGGCAACTAAAGATCCACTTCCACCTGAACTATGCAGCGGGAGTTGAAGAATCTCAGATATTGTAGTGGTGTGCCTATACGAAGCCACTTCTTTCCATAAAAAAGTCTGAAGATTAGAGGAGTGGTGCCACCAACACCAAAACTGGACTCTGGAACTAGAAAAGGTCATTTGATCTGAAGAATCTCGATTTACACTTTTGCACCAATGGTTGGGTGAAAGTGTGGCGTGTGAACCTCATGAAGTCACGCATCTAGACTCACTCTCCTCTCCATCACTCAAGCGGATGGAGGTGGTATCATGGTACGAGGTATATTCTGTTCGTACGAACTTCGTCCGTTCATACTATTACAAGACCGTGTTACCTCCGATAAATATCTTTCTGTAAAAATTTTACAAACTCCATTCTATAATTCTTTATTTTAACCCGGATTGCGATGGATTCTTTGAAGACGACAACACAACTATCCACCGCTACGAAAATTGTATCTGAATGATTCGAGAAACGTTCCCAAGATCCAAAATATACTCTGGCCGCATAATTCTTCATATATGAATCCAACTGAGCATGTCTGGAATACATTGGAAGGGGCAGTTTGATTTCTGAGTTCTCTATCCAAGACAATACTACAGCTGACAAATATCCTGATGTAAGAATGGTCAAATCTGGAGCTAGACTCTCTCAGACACCCAGCATAATTAGTGCCACCACGTGGACCGGCTGAAATTTGGGCAAAAGGTGTCCCTAATAAGAGTTTCTAATTTATTGCCAGTGAGTGCAGTTTCAATTATCCCATGTTTCTCCCTGTGATAGCAAATAATCAGGTCCTAAAAACATTTAGCCTCAATAGACTGCTGAAATTTTATCATTACAAATTATTATTAAATGATCTAGAATGACAACGAATGATACAAATTTATAAACCAATGTAATATTTATAATAATAAATACCATCTCTTTCCCTGAATGTCATCTTTAAATTCGCAAAGTGATAATCTTAGAAATTATAATAACTTTATGTGTTTTTTAAATCTTCAATAGTCCACTGCTTATGACTTACCTGACAGCGCATTTTCATGTTCTTCGGGACACCGAGACAAACACCAACACGTGGATTTCAACACATTTCTTATATACCAACCACAAATTGTCAACACTCGAGAATGAACCAGTTCGTGATCTGAGACGGAACCATCCGAGTCTCATCTAGGTCGTAATGTCGATGTCAGGTACCACAAGAAAAGAAACGTATAAAAAACGAGAATGGGGTTTATCTTTCATGGTACGCAAGAACCAGCACGGAAGGTGGTAGGAAGGGCGTCAAAAAACAGGGGGGGGGAGTGCGAGTTGGGGGAAGATCCTACTATAATCGAAAACCGAATGAGTACACTTGGAATTCATGCTTCGCTGGAGTTTACTAAAGCATAAAGTACTTGGGTAAAAACGTTGTTAAAAATAGCGTTGGAAAAACTAAACTGCTTTCTCCAGATTTGCAATTTCTATCCTAAGCTATTCTGGTGTTGAAAGACATCGTTAGCAATGTGTATCTTTGGTGATTTTCTTTTGGAGTTGGAGATATCGTGCCAGGCATTAATTGACGCTTTTACCGGATCTAGATGAAATGGAAAACAAATATTTCAAGAATTCTCAGTGACACCCTTGGGTGGATAAACCTAAGAAATTTATTTATTGCAAAATACAAAGCTATTAAAGTCCAAAGGAAATTCCAAAGGAGACCAAAAGGGAAACGTACCCTTGTTATATAAAGAAATCGCAGAGAAGAGGAAACCAGAGAAAATAATGATTTCACAATCAGATTCTAAGTTGTACAGAATACATATTTCATTTAGTGTATTAAAATTGAACTCGGTGTAAATCTGGAGAAGTTTGGCTAACTGGTTTGTCTATCTTTTAAGCAGACCATAATATTTCTCAAGAAACTTTACTTACCTTTAAATTACGCGCACATAAAGACCTCAGAATATACATTTATTCATGAGAACTACAATGGATGCAATTGCAGAGTGGTCTGGTTCTACGAATGGTCAATATTGGTACTAACTCAAGAGGGAAAAAATTATTATATAACTGATTTTATACGAGAATCTTTTAAAAATTCATAATTTGAAAGTTCCTATTTTCTTTTTGGATGAGTAAATAATTCATCTCCTAAATTGGAATTGTTGTCCAGAAAATGTAGTCCAAATGGTTGTCCAAAAAATTACAGATGCCAGTTCTGAAGAACAGTGTTCATGGAAGTATCTATAGAAAAGGCATGCTGTAGAAACTGAACATCTATGAGATGGGAAGTGGAGAGACTTTCTAAGAGACGGGTCATTAATTTACCTCATTGCTCTCTTTTGAATGGAGTCAAGAACCCTGAGAGAGGTTTTGAAGGCGCCACTCCAAAAGTGGAAGCAGTATTCCATAGCAGGGGGGGATTTCAGATTGTACAGAGTGAGCAACTCTTTAGGAGAAAAGTAACGCTGAGAGCGAAAAAGAAACCCAGTTTTTTGGATGCAGAGGAAGCGATATTTATGATGTGCTTATGCCAAGAGAGAGATTAGAAGTTTGGGTAATCCCTAAAAGAGGTACGTCATCTTGTCTAGAAATCTGAGTGTCATGAAAGATAAGTACAGGAATAGTAGACTCTTTTCTGTGAAATGTAAGACAAGAGGAGGATAGAAGATAACGAGGATTTTCTTCGCCTCTTTGGAGAATTAGCTGGAGATCAACATTTAAGGAATTTGAGAAATTCCTTAAATCGCTCCGTCCCTTGAAGCTGTTTGTGCAGGTCAAGGTTTTTCAAAAAGGAAGATCATTTATACAGAGGAGGAAAAGATTGAGAGAAAGAATTGAACTTTGGGATACACCATCAGTGAAGTTAGAAAACAGAGCGCCAACTTCCAATCACGTACAGCGAGCCGTCAGCAAGATTAAACTGAATGCCTAGTTGTGAACAGACGGAAGTCAATAAGATGGGAGCTTTCTAAGAAGGCCTTTATGCCAGATACGGTCAAAAGAAGTCTTAGAAATGTCAGGAGCAACTGCTTGAATTTCACTAAACTTTTTATATTGAATTTGTCCACAGATGAGTGACTTAAGTCCATCTATTACCAGTGGATCAACACTGATGGTTGAGTTGTAGATAAATATCTTACCAACCATCGAATGTTATAATCATTGTACTGAAAAAAAAAGCTGCGCAAGGATTGCAATTTTTAAAGGTCTTGTCTTATTAATCATAAGAAAATGTTGCTCAATTTAGGTACTATTTTTGAGGTCTGTCTTTTAAGAGAGCCAATATGAATCATTTGATATTATTTAGATAAAATGGAAAAGGGCTCAATGAGTTCTTTGAACACCTTGGCAATAAATAATATTTTATTGCACACAACCAGATACAGCTCGAAGTAAACAAATAGTCAAAGGCCCCTTGTTTATCGAAGAAGTCTTATATTTAACTTGAGAGTTGTAATTAACAAGATATTACACTCACCATGCTAAAACGAATTGTAGGATTTCCCTCAGGACAGGCAAAAAAGGGTGTGAATTCCCGAAAAGGGCAATAAAGTTACTTCTACCCTCATAGTTCCAGTTTCTTTCTCAGAAGGTTCCAAGAAAGGACACATGTAGACTGCTAATAATTAAAGTTGATATTTAGATTTTATCTATCGCTCCTCTGAAGAACAGCAAGCACGTTGGCACTGCCACTTAAATACAAAAAGAAACCGTTGCTCCGTCCCTTAAATACGACACCACCTAAGCCAATGTCCTAATACAGAAATCGGACAGACCATAAATTTACGCGTATATTCCCACACACATAATCTTAAGTACGTTGGTTCCTTGAGGTAGTTCACTGACATCTCTTTTGTCTTCCACCAAATACTAAACTTTCCTTCACTCCCTTTTTCTAGATCGTCCATTGCTTTTAAAACCAGCACTAAACTACGGGGACACGTTCTTACCCTTAATACTAACTTGGATTCGCTCTGTTAGTTTTTCAAGTTACAGGATTAATTCTATTACCCGCCAACGAAATTGAAGTCTCCTCTCTATCAGGAAGCTAATTGTTAAACTCAGAGATACTTTCTCGTATTCTTTTAAACAAAAAAGGGAGGGGATCTATACAAAAACTAGTGGTTGTAAGTGCACGTGTGTGTGACTGTGATTCCCTAATGGGTCATTGGTTTCGGTTCAAATCCGTGTCAGGCATGCTTTAAGAAATTCGAGTTCTTTCTTTCTTTATGGACTATTTTAAGTGGGTTGTGGAGATGCATACCGTGACGGTTAAATTAGAAAACCTTTGTGAATTGCGAGAATTATCGATTAGAACATGAAAGAAGGCCTTCTTAATTTCAGTCAACAACTAAATTATACGAACCCTTTTAATGGTACAGCCAAGGTTCAGTTGTTCGGGAGAACGAATTGTCGCAAATGATCTTCTTGTTTGGGAATGAAAAATTGAACCGGAAAATGATTCTATAACTTACAGCTTTGATCACAGCCTTGGCGGGTAGCGCAGTGGTTATAATCATCGTCCTCCTCACACTAGGTGGAAAATGTCCGAGTTCGAATCCCATCAATGGAGTCAGGAAGTTTAATAGACTTTTTTACCCCATGGCCAACTTAATCGGTGTCAGGCGAGGACAGCAATATTTTTTCGTTTTATACGTTAGGTAAACTGACCAGAGAACACAAGCAAAGCTATCATCTTAAACCAATAAGTCTTGAAACAGGTTCTCATAACAGTGCCTCATTTTGTATAAATCTTTGCTGTTTAATATTAAATCCATCCACAAAGGTATAGAGTCATTTAGAAAGCTCAATGAGGACATTATCGTCCAGAAAATAAAGTCTGGAAAAAAGTTAGTCCATTCTTTTTTTCTTGTAAAACTTCCGAAAATTTTCCACCAAACAAAAATTGCAGAGGAAAAACGTCAGATATAAATTCACGAAAATAATTTGTTAGATCCATTTCGGTGGACAGTACAGATTATAACAGAACCGTCTGTTATAACCCATAACAGATTGAGTGAATGTCTATTGTGATGTTGGAAGCGATACGCTAATTAGTAGTTACAAGTAAAAAGGAAACCTGAGTAGTTCTTTGACGTCTTGAGAAGTCTCATAAAAATTGTTTCCCAAAGACAAGAAACACCCGAAGTCATCCTCACAGATAATTTCTCTGTCTGTCATAACAATCGCGTCTGTAGTAAAAGCATATTCTAAGATTCTTAATGCAGGATGGATGGCTGCAGGCGAATGCCATTGTCATAAAATTAGCTCACCTAAATGCATTCTGGTTGCGGAAGTCTGTTTAGACAATGGTGAAGCAGTCCATGAATGGGAAATTCTCTGAGGGTGTAATTGGATATCAAAATTAAAAATATGGAACGATAATGGTGGTTCTCCTCTTCTTCCTGAATTTTACTCTTTATTTCCACTTAAATATTCCCACTGGGAAAATAAAGATGCATTGAGTTTATGCCTGACTCTGCTAGTAGTGGGACATTCGTCTTAATGTCTTAATAATACACAAAAGTTGAACAAATTTCGATCTGAAACGCAAGTATCTTACTGAAGATATTAACTCAGAATTCTGCGTGAATCAATCGTTCCTACCATGGCAATTAAGTAAGAGTTCTTACTTATAATGACATTTAAAAGAAAAGATTCAACTGTTAATATCTTCAAAAGCACAAATCAAGATGCACCATATGTAAAACTTCCGTTTATGGTATTCAGATGATCAAAGCCAAATGGAGCTTGACTTTACAAATATGTCCATTAAATACACAATGAGGTTAATTTGATCTCGGGTTTCCCATTTGGAAGTTAATTCCCGTCTTAATTAGGGAAAGTTGTTTTAAAAAACAGCTGATGGGACAATGACATAATGGTTAGAGGAGGACCTTCTCAGCTGTGAGGAAATAATTACCCTAATTTGATGTTTGCCATCTTCGCTCTCATCCAAGCTTTCTAGAGGCAATCAGATGAAAACATGTTCTTGGATATCTGCTGACGTAACCGGAGGAGAATAATTTTCTCTTTATGTAATAATTAGTGACAGACAAGGGTTCGTAACCCCATTTAGTGGGGAACCAATAGATGTACGAAGATCGCTGGATTAAGTGGACTCTGTTTCATCGAAACAGAGTCTAGACAGTTGGTAAAGGAAAACCGTTGGACCACCTCATTTTCTTACACATCCCACTGTACTCAGTCAGACGAGACAACACTTAATCTTTCTAACTTTAGAAGGTAGTCTAAAGTTGACGTAACCTTGACAACTTCATCGTGGGTGGGAGAATTACTGACTAACAGGATACGTGGGCAACTAGTGCCCACAACCAATAATATTCAGAGTAATATCCGCAAGGACCAGGAACTCCCACAGTGACCCTGAGCACTGGAAACGCACTAGACACGTATTAGGATCCAAACAGGTCAAAGATCGTTCTACCTACTCTTCTGTGTTTACCTTTGGAATACAAATAAGTGGAATGAACATTAAATGACTCTGAATTTTTAGTGATTTTTAAAAATGGCTTGAGGAATTTAACCTTTTTTGCTTTATCAAGCTTCCTGTCCAATTTTAGATTCTGAGGATTGCGAATAAAACAGAGTTAAATCCACAAGCACAATAATAAACTATCTACTCCAATAAATTGTTACAGAGAGAGAGAGAAAGAGTTTACTTATTATGTTTCGTCACGGTTGAAATCGCCACCTTTTAACACCCACCTACTTCCTGTCTTCCTTGGAAAGAGGAGGAAAAAAACAGGTCAGACACTGTTCTTTACAAGCAACTTGAAATGGTAACCTCTGGGGTAAATCCGGAGGAGCAGAACGACCTGATTCTATACTTCTGATGTGCACGCCAGTCAACAAACCCTCCAGCCCTTTGTGTTCAGTTATTTTTAGTACTCGCTTTCGTTTTCTTCCTTTTCCGATCACACCGTTGAGAGCGAAAGAGGGTGTTTGCGTATAACCTCACCCATATTTCATCATTCACATTTCCTGTATGAATTCATATTTTGTGAAGACTGCGTATGATGAAACCTCTGGAAGGATTGAAACAATAAATGGAATCCCTAAAAAATTAGCTACCCTTTCCTCTCGATTCTATTTCTTAAATTTGAATCTTCAGTCCAATTTTAACTTTTTATAATTTGATGTGAATTATGAGGATTCCAACGAGAAAATATTAAGTCCATCAGACATAGTGATGAATTCGTTGAAATTGTGGCACCACTTCTCAGAAGAAACTGAAATAATTTTAGATTTTCTATAAGGATGAAAATACGAATTCTACACCCACATTTCAAGCCTTATATTTGAAGATCCACTGTAGATCCATTATATTTGAAGATCCATTTGAAGATTATCTTTGAATATGCTTGAAAACTGCACTGCAATATATCGGAAGTTGGTGATTGGTGGATACACTCGCTAGATACGAGGAAATCGGTGATCACTTTCGTTTCTCTGCAATCACAGAGTTCATTGATGGAAGTTGTTGTTGTTGTTGGGTTTTAGGAGCATTGGTAACAAAGGCCATATTGCTCCATGTATATTGTCTGTAAATTTCGTGTGTTCTGAAGTCGATTTTCTGTTTGCTGGACGAAAAACCTGAGTTTCCAAGAGTAAAACAATGCTACCCTTTCCTGAGACCGACTAACTAGGTCACGTTGTGAAAAATGCCTATAAAATTTCCTCCCATCATCGACGAGACTCGAACTCTAGTCTTTACCACCAGCTTGGGGAGGATGGCGATTCTACCAACTGTGCCACCCACATGGGTTTGTAAGATAAGAAAACATCAAATATAAAATAGTTCGAAATATGAATGTCTGAAAATGCAAAAGAAATTTAAAAACATACGTAAGATAGTAGCGAAAAATTTCAAAGAAAACTCTGCTTGATGTTTGCTTATAGTTTTCAAATTTCCGCACTCCATACAAACCACCCTAGGCAATGATTTTACGAGGAGCATAAACTCTTAAACTCGATGTTAACAACACTCAAAGACCGCATTTACACAAGGAAGAGATTTGGGGAAAAAAGGTCACTTCTTTTATGTTGTGTCACAGTGAAATCAGAAGTAAACAGCTGCAGGGGCTTCTATTGTCTCGAAGTCACGATTGTGGTGATGGGACTTAGAGGCATTTATCTGGATTCGGTGTTTCAAGCCTGCATACCACCTGAAGGTGTTGCAAACTTGGGTTGGTCGCGTTTCGCCTTAGGGATAAGAAGACAGAAAGATGGAACTGTGTTAGTGAAGGGACGGGTCATATAACAGCTTGTATTAGGGATGCCAGAGGGATCTTTTACACTAGTATTTTTGGGTTAAAACGTTAACAACCAGTTCAAGACTTTTTTTGAGTATTGGAGAGAGACAAACTTTACAAAGGCTTTACCAAAATTGCTATAAAGTAATTTTGTGTCGCGGGTGCTCTTTGGACAATACACAATCAAAATATAAATCAAAAATAAATACCAGAACGTTTCACAAAATCATAATTCAAGCTTCCCAATTTAACAGTCCGTGTGGGTAGCACAGTGGTTACAATCATCGTTCTCCTCACACTGTGCGAGACCCAGGTTTAAATCCAGTCAGTGAAGCCATTTTTAATTTGGGCTTACCAAATAAACTCTTGCGCCTATTGCTCTGTACATCTTAACTGGTTGGTCATCAGCCACATAGCCATCTTAGGAAAATCTTTTGTCTTTAGTTTGTACCACGCAATATAAAACAGGTGGGAGGATATGTAAGGAAGCTGCATGTGTGCAGTTAAATGCACGAATGGACAAGTCGAAAGTTTAAGTAACTTAGAACGTGGAGATTGGATTAGAATGTCCATTAATCAAATAATTACCAGTCAACGGCGATCAGGTTAGAAACTTGACCTATGAGAGAAATATAAAGGATCGAGTCAGTCAAATAACAACCCGAAAAGGAATTTTAGGTACACAACTCGTCGTATCGTGAGAAGGACCGAGTATCACCGAGTACCTTCTTGTTTTTTTAAAAAAAACAAGAAGGTACTGTTAAGTTTACCCTGGAACACCAGCACTGGACAGTGGAGGATTGGGAAAGATTGCTTGGTTTGTCCAATCCGGGTGTTTTATTTCACGATGATGGAATGACCAGAAAACGAAGAGAACAGCATGAATCTATGGGTCCAACCTGCCAGGTGTCAAAAATGCATTCTGATAAGGAGGTGTAATGTTGTACATATTCGACCCTTGGTACCAGTGGAGTATATTTGGATGCCACCTTGGTTCCTCAAGGTCTTCGGAGTAGAGATCCGCAACTGTCCAATTTGCAACAGCTTTGGGAAGCAGTTGAGTCAAAATGAACCAGCATGCTTTGGACATTTCTTTGAATCCATGCCATAAACAATTCGGGCTGTTTTAAGCGAAAAGGGGGCACTATTAGGTATGTGTGCCTAATAAAGTGGTAATTCAATGTATGTTCTCTAATTTTCTTCTTCTACTCACTGAGAATTAGTTGTAAGTTCTGGGAGGATAGATTCTGAATTTGTTTACCTGTTTTTTACTAATTTTCTTGTTGTAACTTAAAAGAGGGTTCTGCTGTACTAATTCACCTTGAACATATTTACTTCTGTCTTTGGAGAAGTCTGTAACCAAATACACGAAACCTTAGTTTCTCGTGACTCAGGTTATTAGGCAACATGAGATTTTATTCACGTATTTACCGATTGACCTATGCAATCACGTTTTTGTTCCCATTTCCATGTAGTTTTTTTAGCTCAAGGGGATATTCTGCTGGGCAGATTCCCTCTAATGCAGACTAACAGAAGGATATCGTCCAATAAATGTTACAACTGATAAGGAAGGTAGCCATAGGAATCTTTCCACGGGATGCTCTAGGCAGAAGAATTGACATTTATAGGGCCCTTCCCAAAAACCTCTTCGAAATTGCGTTAGTTCTTACGCAAGAATGGGAACTGGTAGATCGAGTACTAATTTGGAGTCAATACGAAGACTAGATTACCAGCTGTTCAAAACTCATTTGCTTAACTGTGTAATTGCAGATCAAACCCGTCATTGTTAAGATTAGAAAGAATGTCTCAGTGATCTTTTGCGGATGAGCTAATAAAAGAGTCTTGATTTACTGAAGTTTATGAAAGTCTGTTCTTTGATGGTAACCACCAAAGCACCTAAGGTTGTGAGAAGTTAGTAAACCATGTCTGTATTGCATGTGTTCTTCGGTTGTTTTTCTGGATGAAAAACCCGAGTTTCTGGCAGTATCTTGGCCATCACCTGAGCCACGTTGGGAAGACATCTAAAAAGCTAACAACCAGTTCAAGATGATAATAAGCACTGTGCTTGAGATTACAGTTTGAGAAACAGTGAGTATATTGCATATACACTGGTGTGCAAAACTTAAGGACCAACACTATTTCTAAAGATTACAACCATAAAATCTTTCCTTAAGGTACTCTTTACTGATGAGAGTAGATTCAGTCTCAGCGGCGATTCTGGATGACAGCTAATCTGGCGAGAGGTTGGCACACGGTATCACCCCCCAAACATCACTGAAAGGGATCGATATGGCAGTCGAGATGTTCTCATCTGCGGAGGCGTTATCTTGGATGGACGTACACAACTCCAGATACTGGACGGCGGTACTGTAACTGGTGCACGCTATTGTACTGAGGCAATTCTTCCCTATGTGCGTCTGTTCCGATGTGTCATTGGCCCCGAGTTCGTGTTTATGGATGATAACGCCACACGCCATCGCGCTGCAGCTGTTGATATACTTTTGGAAAGTGAGGACATTGTTCGTATGGATTGGCCTGCCCGTTCCCGCGATCTAAATACTATAGAACACATATGGGACGCTCTGGGGAGACGCCTAGCAGCACGTCCACACCCACCAAAAAATGTTCACCAGCTGAAGATGGCGTTGACAGAGGATTGGACGATGTTATCGCAAGAACTTATCAACAACATAGTTCAACAGGTGGTGAAAAGCCTGCATCGACATTAGGGGTGGCGATATATGTCCTACTGAGGACCACCTCTTCCCTTTGTTCCATCTTTGGCAGTGATGCATCTGTATCATGGCAGCCAGTGCTATGTTGCCATTTCTGAATAAAGTTCCTCTGTACCGTTTTGTTTTCGTTGTTGTGTCGGTATTGTTTCTTTCATCATTTCTGTACCTCACGAGGTTCCTTTGGTATGCTTTTCCCATATCCAGGCCACTCCTATGAGAAGCTACAGGTGAAAACCTGACCGGTCCTTAAATTTTGCACACCAGTGTATTTTTATTAACATAAACAATAATTATACATTCGCTAGGCAGATAATTAGACACCTTTATTCATATCTAGTAGGGCAAACCTTTTCCCCAATTACAGACCATATAAATCGTGATGCGGATACCACTAGGTGTCTGAAGGAGTCTAGCTGTAGATTTTACCATTTTTCCATCAGTATATTTGTCAGCAGCTGCTTTGTGATCGGTAGAGATCTGCGAATGAACTGTCCTTTCTAACATATCCCAGACATTCGCAGTTGGGTTCAAATCTAATCTTTTGGCCATGGTTTCTAGCTAGAATATCCTATGAAATTATCCGAAAAAGCAGGTATGAAAGCTAACAGAAGTTGGGGAAAGAAAATATTATGAAGTTCTGGAAAAAAAAATAAGGACACATTAAAAGGTAAACATGATGGTCATACACATAAAAACGCTTCAACCAGAATCTAACTTCGGATGTAACGCATATTAACAACTCAGAATCTCCTATTTATTTTGCTGTTTAGATCTGTTAAATAAGCCTGTTTGGACAGCTTACAAACCGTGTAATCTCTTGAAACACTTGGATCTAATTCTTACCATTACCACTACAGTAAATGGCGTTGTGTTTTCCAGCTATTGTTTACAATTGCGTTTACAAATGTTTGAAAAGCTACTTCTCTGTGCTTTATGTTGAAATTATTTTTTTTTTTATCTTATCCGATTGATCTTTAATTACATATTGATTGTAAACCAAGGGAGGTTCAAATTCGGCACGAAAGCAGATGTTTGTCTCTAAAAGTTTTAGATCTTGGCTGAGAACGTGTGATGCTGTTATCTTCAGACAATAGAAAGCCGGAGATTTTCTCAAATAGTTTAAGTTAGAATAACATCCTTTAAAATAAATATTTTCACTGTCCTGTGGAGAATTCTTTTTTCTGCTGCTGTATATTGTTTTGTGGGTCGATTATTACAAAGGTCATCTGGAGTTGATTTGGGTTTACGTGCTCCTTCCAACCAATGTAGCTTGCGGTGCAGTAAAAACCCTTAGGACTCATTCTTTCTACCCACACGTTGGCAGCCTGGGGTGGATGTACACAAGAAGCAAAGTCAATATCCCTTTTCAACTGGTATCGTGTTTTAAGGATGAAGTTAGTGAACAGGAAAAAAAAGGGGGACCAACAACTGGATGTCATTAAGAGGTATAAAGAATGTAACAGGTAATCACAACTCTTTTGACAGGAAGTTCGCAAGTGGGCCAACACAATTCTGAAAATTCCCACGAACAAAGGGATGTAAAACATTTTTATCGTAGGTGTTGATGGCAGATATTCTAACTTAGTGATAATCAGCTCGATTTAAAGTACACGTATCATTCCAAAAGTTCGATTACAGATGGTGGGAACTAGAAGGTGATGTCCTAAATCTACGACCTCGTCCTGAAGGGATGGTAAGAAAGTAAATACGCTTACCTTGGTTTATGTAACATCCAATGCACAAGACCAGAAGAGGTCTTCTAATCATCTGCCGAAAACTAGGGAGATGAAGAGGCCTCGGATGACCTGGTTTGCGGTGTAGATGGTAGTGAATACTAATGAGGAACGGACTAGCAAGGGTAATCATGTTTAATGGGATAAGCTGAAGTAAAGTAGACCTCAGATATGATAGGGGTTATATTAATATTCGAGTAAATAAAGAGTGACCTTATAGAGGGTGGACGTAAATGGAACGGTAATGATCAGAGAAATTTATACCAATGATTTCATGAGTTTTGTTTCCTGAAGAACTCCATTTACGTTGACCACTGAAATCATTTTATCAGTTCATGCCAAACTGGCGTACTAATGTTCCGAGGGCTATGTTTCCTGTTAGCAGCACGATGTTCTCATGTAAATAACGCTATTATAATGCCTTGAGAGTCACGAAGAAATCATTGAGATAGACAACGTCATAATGTAATTGCAAAGAGACTTTAAACTCCTGTAGAGGTCTGGCCTGTCATGTCAGGTCTAAACTCCAATAGATTGAAAGTTATATTTTCTTAAATGCAATAGGAATCTATGAGAAGGGGTGGTATATTATGGCTATAACTGTGTATTCTAGTTGGTTTGTCGCTATATTAAACAAAAGACTCAAGAATTTGGAGGATAAAATGCAGTCATGCCTGAGACCGATTAACTTGGCCACGTTATGGAACAGTCCGTTTCTCACATCATTTACGGTTTCGAGTCCAGGCCTTTTCAGCTCGGTGTCTTAGCATAGTTTTTATAAACACCGTGTTGTCCACTAGTACCAAAATAAGACCAAAACAGCAGTCATCATCAATAATCGTTTTGACGCTCATGATTAATGAAACGAGATTTGTGTCAGCAAGTAGTCTTTTAGTTCTCAAAACAATAGTTTGTTTCCACAGCTACCGGAACTAAAATTCAAATGGCGAAGTCAGTTTTTCTTCACAAAATCTCAATGACTTCACCTTAAGGTGAAGAAGGATCATTATTCTTTCGCTATAGTAACATAAAAGTTCATATAAACTGGTGGAAGGTCTTCAAACGTAGGGTGAAACGTTCAGCACGACTTAGGACCAGTTTTATACAACTCAGCGATGTAGCATTACCAGGTGGCTTTGGCATTTACATGTGGCAAATTGCCACTGTTTATCTGCTAATATTAATTGCCAAGATGGACCACATGCTGCTCCCATATTATTCAAATGCTGTCACTTTTCTTTTACGGTCAAATATCAAATTCCTTTATAAATGTGTTTAAGGTTTCAGTGTAACATGCATTACCTCTACCCACAACAAACCTGCAGTTTTATTTTCTCTCTAAAACCTGTTTTGCTCTTTTTTAAGGTCTTTGTGGCATGGCACCATTGCAGATTGTAGGGTAGTTTTCACAGCTCGTTATACCGAAGAATTCCCAGTGATAACGTGTGGTCCCATCTCTCTATCATCTACCCGTCAGCTGGTCATTGCACGTAAGATAGGGTTACTGTCAGGGGGAAGGCGGGAATTCTTTGTGCGCTTCCGTTATTTATCCTGAAAGACACTTAGTTTCTTAGCGCAGCCTGATATATGGGTGGATAAGTTAAGAAAGGAACTTTGCTCATTGGAGAATAAAGAAAATTTCCCTTTTGTTTCTTTGAAAAGGGTTTTGCTGGCTGACAACGAATGATACAATATGGTTACTTACTTCCGTATCTGTTATCATCCTTAAAGGCAAAGATAACGAGATTCACATCGAGCGAAATGCCTTTAATGGTTAAACTCTGAGACACTTTAATAAAATGATGCTAAAATAAAGTCAACCCTGTCATTCAGCTGATATAAAGGGTGCTTTTGTTCACGAAGTACACAATTGACTTCTGCTGGTTATAGAATATTGCCGTTAGTTTTCCTGTATAAGGAAGGCGTAGTGATTAAACGTAAATGACAAAAGCAGTCTCGAAACGTGTGATTATATTGTCAGCCCTAATAGTTTCCCTCTTTCTAAAGGGACTTTTGATTTTTAGGTATTGATATTCATCTTTGAGGTAAGCGCAGTTTCTAAGATGACTGTCCTTCTACACCGTGTGAAAAAAGGCCTGGGTGCCAGTTCGCTCTCGACTGGGGGAATCTTTATCAGCAGGTTCCCCAATGTGGCCAAGTTAGTCGGTATCGCGATTTTCTGTAAGGAATTTTAATCGATAGAATAAAATCCCTTTTTTTGTAGAACAATGATACTGACTGTAGTAAGGCAATACAATCTGTTGGTCTTTCCATCATCAAATAAGAAAACTCAAGAGCTCTCTACAATTAACCTTGCACTAACCTTGAGAATGGGTACTGAGCGAACTCAGGTCTTTCCCACCCAGTGTGGGGGATGACGCGATCCTACCAACTGTGTTATGAATAAATAAGCTATGAATAAAGAAGTGATTGAGTAGCAGAAGGTAGAGTGGTTTTAAAAGGAGCACTGCTCTTGGATTAATGTTATTAGGGAGTCTCTTAAGTCTTGGGCCCTTTACTGATTTCAATATTAATAATCGATACTGATGAAGGCATAGGAAGTTTAGTGTACTTTTGCTGATGAGTAAAAGGTTGTCAGGGTGGTTAATGGAAGGAATCAAGGCATATTACTGCAGCAAGTCCTAGGAAAAGTTAGGTAGATGGGCTGAGAAGTGGCAGTTGAAGTTTAAAATTGAAAATTGCAAGGCACTTTTGGGGTAGCAGTAATCCCAGAATAATATACCAATTTTCAGTAATTGGGCAGTTCTGTTACTCAAGACAGCTCATGGAGTTTTGTCAATGATATACAAGAATTTTGCTAGTGTGGTAAGGCTGTGATTATCCGGTTAATAGGTCTAACTATTATGCAATAGTTAGACGTCATCTTGAGTACTGCATGCAAGTTTGGAAGCGTCATTTTGGGAAGGATGTGGATCTGTTTGAATGGGTGCAGAATCAAGTTGTTACGAAAATGGTCTGGTTTCCAAATAGGTTTTCTAACTTAGAAAGCTCATCTCTCTCTAATAATAACTATGGAATAATTACGTTTTGTGTGTACAGTCAAATTCAGTATTATTCCATATCCTTCTCAGTGTTTTTCATGTGTGAGGATACATTAATAAAAGGTTCCCTGTCGTTTTTCAGCAAACTGAATTATAGTATTGAACACAAGACGATGTTTACGGATGGCTGGACCCATCATCTACATAATCGGCAGGTTTCCCAGTTCACGATCAACTTTTTTGTATCACTGTGGCAGAAAGTTGTCTTCGTCTGTTGAACGTCCTCATTGGATGTTCAACAGACAGTGAAATCATGGCTTAAAGCATTAAACAACCTCACAGAGGGATTCTTTTTTGAATAAAAGTACCTGAAACCCTTTCCTTTCATACTAGAAATATAAAAGTCAGAGTTAAGTAAAGACACCGTTTTCCAAAACTAAGCAACGTATTTTCCACAAATTTTATAAAAATAAGATGTTTTATGCAAATTAGAGTGGTCTGATTCATAATGACTAATCCAGCAAATGCAATTCATAAGGAATCGGAAAGAAAAGGGAGTTTAATCTTCCTCTGATGAAACAACTAATCATATCAGACCAGCCAATGTGCCAAGTATGTCCGAAGGAACCATGTCTGAACATTTGCACAAGATATCCAGGTTGTTGTAGAGTTCTAGCTTTTTCGGAAAAGGTTTCAAGTGACAGTGATTGGTACCAGAAGACAGTGGACTTGGGGTAAAAAAAGGTTATTCTAACGTAACTGTACCCGCACTTGTGCTAATTTAGAGAGGAATCACTTTGGGTAGATGTATTGGACAATATTTGTCTCCAGTGAAAATACACCTTCCTTCAATCATTTTACTAACGCCCCTCAGGAACATATACAACTCAATTAGACTGCTCCCTCCTAAGATCTCTACTTTCCAAGCTCTGTATTACACACGTTCTAAGCCATCCTGCATATGGACATCTATTAGCGTCCCTCACCTAGTTGCACCTTCTTTGAACCCTTTCTGCAACATCTGCCTCTCTTCAGGTATGGCCTGTGGACATGAATAGATATTCATCTACAAACTTACTATCGTTTAATACAGAAGAACTATCAGATTTCTCTTCTTTCCTGCAAATATCTTATAAATCACAAACAGTATGCATGTCAATCGCCAAAGCAACTAAGCTCATTTACATATGTTCTCTGGTTCTATGGTCGAGTTTGAGGATGAAAAAAGCCTTCAATTCTCTCCTGAGAACGACTAGAGCCACGTTGTCAAAAAGGCCCATAGAAAATTCGCCATATCATAGACGGGATTCGAAATACACTTGCTGCACTGGTCCACCACGAAGACTATCCATATGTGACTCCACTCTGAATCCTATCATCTAACTAGCCCCTAGTACAACAAAAATTTTTAGTTGTAGTCCCAATTTGCTCCAATAAATATGATATCGGGGGATCCTTGAAAAATGAACCATACCTGCCATCCATGGTTTTTTCTTCTAGAAACTCGGGTTTTAACTGCAGCAAACATAAAATCTACAACAACTAACCTGATCGTTGCCTAAATTGTCCTCCAATTGAATTATTTTGACAGTTTTATAATTGCGCCTTCTGGGAATTGGTAGCTATTTGTCTTGGCAGTTTCTTAAGTAATGCTTTAAGATATATCGTTTTAAGAAGCCAAAGTCCTCTGGAGGAATTGCTTTCTATATGTGTGTACCCGAAATGCAAATCAGAAAGTAAAAGTTATTTATTTACCTTCAGTTCAAAGTAGCTGTCAATGACGTACAAAATACTACCGACTGTAGTTCGTCGACCGCTAAAGACTGAATCCAAACGAAAGGTTGAAACGCTGATTCGGTGACCCATAACTTACTAATACAGTCGGCTTCGCTTCAGCAGGCGTTGCTCATGACCACAAGAATCACCTGTGAGCGCTGAGTGACCTCGCCATTCTGAACGCGATGTTCGGAAGTTACCTCTTGTAACAACCCTGAAGCGTTTGCTTCTAGGGATTACTAATTGTGTCAGCAAATTGTGTGTGCGTGAGAGAGAGAGAGAGAGAGATTTCTACAAACCTTCAAATTCAAACTTGCATGAAATACATCCAGTTTGCAAACCAACATCGTTGTCAAGCACTGTTGTATGCGTAAAACTTTTGTGTTTTTGCCAGATACAGTCATGTGACCAATAAAAGATTTATGGCTGCCATACTGCTGTTAAATGATGTCTGTTATCGACTCTGCAAACTTCAACTTTAAATAAAAGATTTGTGCAATGCCTACCAGAAATTTCTTGCGAATTTCTCACCTATTATTATTAAGAAATATGAAACAAATATTTTCTGCTTTAAAAAGAACATTTCAAAATAACCATTGATCTTAGAGCCGATTGATATCAACTGAGGATAAACTAACAGATCTGAAATTACTTGCCACCCTTTGATTCCCCTCTGTGCATTGGGGATACACAGATCTCCAATCCCTGGGGACCTCTCCTGAATCCAAGGATGCTTTCATAATTATGGCTAAAGATTTGCTGCACCCCTTAATATAATTGGATAGATCTCTCATCCACCCTAGCTGACTTCCTAATGTTTAGCTTCGACAACTTCTCTTCCACTTTCATCTCACTTATTACAAAATCATTTAGCACCCCGTAAGAGCTTGGTAAAGTTCTGAAATCTCCTTCCCTATAGAATTCTTCATGTGTAGATTGAATTACTCATTCAATTTGTCAGCAACCTGCGCAGGATCATCAATAGTCAACCCATCGATTGATCCTTCCCCTTCCTTCTAGTATTTTTATAAGTAAAGAAGTCTTTGCTGTTTTTCTTTACGTCCTTTGCCAAAGATTTCTCGTAATCTGCCTTTGCTTGCCTGAACTCCTCTGTGACTTGATTACACACTCAGTTTATATCCAACACTGGCTTCTGTGTCACTTGATAATTTATACGCATCCCATGCATTTTTCTTCTCTGCAACGCTCTAGTGGTAGCACAGTTGGTAGAATCCCCGTCTTCCTGGCACTGGGTGGAAAAGACTTGAGTTCGAGTCCCGTAGATGACGTAAAGAATTTAATGGACATTTTTTGGCTGACAACATTCGATGACAACTGAAAGGATATATACCACTCTCTTGAGTGGTATATATCCCAATTACTGAATCGTACACGAATGCTTCCCTACTGTCTTAGCACCATGACTTTTCCACTTGGTAATTTTGTCACCCACCAGTGTAGGCTGATAGAGGACTATTGTTAAATGGCGAATCCCGTTTTCTTTTCTTTTGCGCTGATGGGGGAACAAATATATGAAGAAAACATCATGAATCCATGGCCCCATCCTGAAAAGTGTCAATAATGCAGACTAGTGTATTGTTTTGGGGATTGTTTTTGTGGTGCATTGGGTCCTTTGAGTCCATGGATCCATGGAGTAACATTTGGATGCTAGGGTAGATTTTTACGACTAGACGCATCCATTTATAGCTGCAGTGTATCCTTCTGCGAATGGCTTCTTCCAAAATGATAATGCCCTATTTCACCAAATCAAAATTGTACAGAACTGAACTGGTTCCAGCAACATGAGAGTGAATTAAGGGTACTGCAACCGACTCCACATTCACTTCCTACTTAGTCCAATTTGGCATGTGAAATGCGATAGAACAAGCTGTTTAGATTAGATATTGCAAACATTCGGTTTGCAAGAAGGGTGGTAAACATTTGAGTCTTCTTGCACGAGCATCTCTCTGACACTCTTTTGACACGTTGAGGAATCCAGGCTGGTTTTTTGAGTGCTAAAAGCAGACCTACTTGCTATTAGATAGATGGATCTAATAAGATGGTCACTCAATGATTTAAGTATCGAATCTTGCGGGAAGCTCAGTTATTTACTACAGAAATCAGAAAATGGAAATAAATTACTTTTTTAATAGTGTCTGATTGACATCTGTGACCTACTGGTTCTTCTACAACCCCATTTCCCAAGCTTTAAAAGAAATGGGTCTAAGCAGTACAGGATGCAATCATCTAATTGGCTTCGTGTTCCAGTGTAGTTTTTGAATTGTAAATGTTTATTATTCATGGCAGAACCTTCTATCCGTGACGCATATGAATGAAACGTGAATGTGATCCGAAATGCTGAACGTATTAATGTCTTTGGAACATTAGATAATTATCTTATTCTTAAACCTATCATAAATAATTTAGATGTCGCTTTGATATCTAAGAATATTGGATAATCATCTTTGTGTTTATGGTTGGCTTCTTTTGATATACCGTTGTATTCTCTGAAGATCTTCTGAAGGAGATAAGAATTTAGAACGGGATAAATTACAAGGAAACGCCTGTTAGAGTAAGTTTGGTTGCAAAGTTCTTTGATGGTCTAAGTAACTGTCAACTATTAGGGTATATCAATTATGGTGTGTATTATGTTCTGTTGGTACGGACGTGGTTCATTCATACTGTTAGAAGGTCGTGTTAATTCCAATTAATTGCTATCATATCAGACCAACTTCACCCTACAGTATTTCCTTTTTACTCGGATTGTGATGGATTCTTTCAAGACGATAATGCAAGTATCTGAATGGTTCGACCAACATTCCCAACCCTTGTTGCCTCTTTCTCCAGATCTGATTCTAATTGAATATCCAGGAGATGTTTGAAAGGACAGTTCCACTTCGCAGTTCTCTACTGTCCGGCTGCCAAATATCCCGATGGAAGAATGGTCCAATCTGGACATGTGCATGGGCTGTAATTTGGACAAAAGGTTTCCCTTTTAAGTATTGAATAAAGATTTCTAATTTTCTGCCCAATAAATGTATAATATCAAAGTAAATAAATAATATTTAATGGAGACGAAATCCTTATATCCGGATTTTTCATTTTTCCGGTTGTGTTAAGGTCCTAATGGAACCACAGAAACGAAAGTTTATTTCACTTTAGAATGCATTTAAAATATTAAAAAGAATTCCCCGAAACCATTGCACGTTCAGCTACAATCCAGGATAATCTCGTTATGGAAATTAACCAAACAAAAAACCTCGAAGATCATCATGAAAGAGATAATTCGACAATTGTGATATTTGCATGGTCGAAAGAACATATGACAGCCAATCAGTGAATCATGCGTGGAGTTATCCCTTCACAACTTCCTTATGACACTGCTATGGACGAAGCTACCATTTCTTATCTAACTGAATGTTTGTTATGGTCTCTGCCAAGTCAATAACTCACTGATAAACCAATGTGGGAACAGCAAAAAGCTTTGAGTAGCGAATAATAACTGCTTCATTATAATTATCTAATCTGCAAAGGTTGGAATGGAACTTACCATTGATATTCGCTCATCTATGAACACGCATCGGTAGATATCTCTATCTATAATTCAGATTAGCAGTTTCTGTTTTAGACTCGCATTTCTGGTCTTCTAATACGTCTGTAGATCTTTTAGAACCCGACTTCCTTGGGGTCAATGCTTGACTGGGTGTCATCCTAGATGAACGAACAAAATCTTTTTCGTATTTATTCGCTAGGAGATGGAAGAATAATTTCCCATAGTAATTTTATTTGACACGAGGTAATGACCGTCTGCCCTTGGCATTGACTCCTTCGATGTACGTCACATGGTCTCATACAGAGCTTGGGATTGTTTGGCACGTCAAGTTGATTTAAACATCCACTCGCGTGTGACCATACCTTTGGATCTAAGTACAGAAATGATTTAGGACATGAAGTATGTTGTAATTTATATACTGTTTGCATTCTCCTTCGACAAACTTGACCTAATCTGTTTCTACGTTTCCTTACGTGGCGTAACCTACTTTGATTCATTTGCTGGATGCTGAAACTCCCATCATTTTAAGGTTGTGGTTTAAGAGAAGCAAGATATCGTAAATCTTCTGAGATTCTGCAGTAAAATTTTATGGTAATGGGATATTTTAAGGTACATCTAGGGGCACGTGCTAAATAACAGATTTTCTGATTTACATAAGCTCGAACAAACCCAAATATTAAAAAGAGATGGTTGAGAAAAAATGGATTGAGTTCGGAATAATTAGTTTAATTTGTAATGGAATAAATCATGTCCCTATTATACATATTTAAACTACAAACAGATCGCTATTTAAATTTACAATAATCAGCACTTTTTAATTTACTTTTCTACAGCTTAAAAGCTGTGTTCCTTTTTTTTGTCCACTACTGTATATGTTTTTCTTTTCTTAAGGATTTGCATAAAATAATTAAACAGGAATTTTACTCTGACATCTGTGTTACTATAAAAGGGTTGACAGCTCCATTTTCTCAGAATAACTTCCCCCACTGATGGTTTAATTAAGGAACATAAAAAAACACAACCCTCTGGAAGCATTTCCAATTGCCAGAATGTTTTTTTCACAATCCAGTAGTCTATGGTTTCGTGGACAGCATTAAGTGATCTTATTTTATCTTGGATTATCTTTTGTCTACCATCCGTGGGCTTGTCATATCCAGGGCCTAATCAGAGGGGATATTTGGGTCATCTGTTCAGACAGACCTCTTAGAGGAAAGCAATGGCATAAAATGACACAAAGAGATCTATTTATGGAACAATTTTGACACTACAACGTATTATTTCAAGATCTCAGGTTGTTATAACAGCCATCTTACTAAAATGATTGTCATGTGATGCGAATTAAATATGTATGTTTAACTGTATCAACTTCCTACACGTCATCACGTGTAGACAAACATTAAATCAACGTGGAAGTTCTATTTTTAGAAATATATATATTTTAATATTTCATATATTACAAAAAGAAATTTCTCTGAAAATTTTCTGGATGTTTTCAAGTTAAAAATTCATCGGATACTCTATCGAGAAGGGAAAGTAAAAGTAAAAAGCATATTTGTCCTAGAATATGGCTGTTAAAAGTTAAAATTAATTTAATTCTTTTAATTATGGTTCCCAGTTTAATTTTAAATAGTAAAAATCCCGAAATACTGGAGTATAATACTAGCAAACGTTTCAGGTTGTACACCAAAGTTCTTTATCAGCGTAACCAACAATGAAAACCACTTTAAGTTCTATTTTTAGAAATATATATTTTAATATTTCATATATTAGAAAAGGAAATTTCTATTTTTGATTTGGAAAATTTCAAATGTGGTTTTCCGGTTAGAAATTCGCATCACGTTTCGGATCCTTTTTTTTTTTTTTAATTATTCTATCCAGGAAAAAGCATATTTTTCCTAGTATATGGCTGTTAAAGGTTAACTCTTTCATTCATAGTTCTCAGTTTAATTTTAAACAGTTAAAATTCCGAAAACTGGTGTATAATACTCGCAAACGTTTCAGGCTGTATTCTAAAATTCTTTATCAGTGTAACCAACAATGAAAATCACTTTTAAGCAATTAAGTAGTTATATGAACCTTTTGAAACTAAATGGACTTTCCTAAGTCTAAATCTGCTTCAAATTCAAACTTGTTTTAAAAGAATTTCTATATATGAGGAAAAATTAAATCACATCACCTACATAACCCCCGTGTACATTAATGAAGTATCCGGTCCCTTTTTGCCAATTTTACACACATTTTTCGATTTTGATGGCAAAAACTGCATAGGATTCAGGGCCATAGGTTATTCAAGGTGTAAAGTCAACGACGCGAGGTCCCTTACCGTCCATAAATCAACATATCATCGGTGAAGGGCCCCTGAGGCAAAGGACATAAGAAAGACACGTGACTGTTACCAGTGCGCTCGTAAACCACTATATTGACATGGCAAGCAAGAAAGGGGTCAATGGACGTTACTTGGGATATCAATAAATGGGTTATCTTTGCTTGCTCTCTTCGTATTAAACTCTAATCTGGACATTGTTGACCCCCAGGTGGGAGTATGTGAAATTAGACCTCAGGGAAGCTATTTAAAATCTCACCCCTTTATTTATTCCCCTGCCTTGAGCATTTTCTCATAGGTCAAGATGTCGGGACACCAATTCTCGTTTCCGAAACCCTGTCCTTGTTAAATAGGGGTTAGTGAGTTATTGGGGGACAATTTCCTTACCCTCTAATTAGCTCCGGCCCTGTCTTCAACATAATTAGTCCTTATTACTTTCTCTGCATTCTTTAAGGAAAGTTTCTGACCTCTGCCTCTGATATAATCTTTACCTTTTTTTATCCACCCCCCTAAACCCTTTAATATTGCCCCCTATCAAGGTAAACCCAGGTCCGATACGTAATGAACACTTTCTGTTGCTTTCCAGTTCTATTGAAAGAGGGCTAACCACTGGCTAACCCAGTTTAGGATATTGTGTAGCTTTCATTGGTGCTGAAGAATAGCAGAAGGGGGTGTAACTGAGGGGGGATGTAGCTGTTCGCGTCTTCCTTAGGGACCTCATTTCCTGACGCAACAAGAGATGTTTTCTTGGTAGCTATAAATACTGAGACTTAAGAAGATGCAGACGCACACAGTGGACTGCAGACACAAACATGGGATCTAGACAGGTAGGTGAGATTTTCTCTTTGGATTTATCGATCTACGTGGAATGATGTGGACTGAGCTCTCTTGATGTTTCTTTTTTAATTAACAGTAGGCGCTGTTAATAGATAAAAAATTGTTTGGCGCTGTAAACAACCCTTGAACGCGTTAAAATTATTAAGTATAAAAAGTATTATCTATTGGCACTTTCGAGTTAGGCGGGAACCGGGTTCAGTCCCCTTCCACTTTTATTCCTCGTTGAAACCAAGTTAGGAATATTTTTTTAGATTATTTTTTTTTTGTGGCTGTTTATTAAGTAGTGGATGTCTACGCGCTAAGCTGGCAATTTGTTTATAAGTTGGTTATTCCGGATCTGTTGGTAGATTGATTTTCCGATGGTGGCTCACTGGCTGCTTTGATATGATTTGCAAATTAATTACTCTTGTTGATGCATGATTTTTATTTGTTGAAATTACTTCCATTATTGATGGGATTAAAGTTTAAGAGGGATCTCTTGATGCGCGGTTATTTATTTATTTTTTTTAAATAATACTAGGCGCTGTTAATAGAAAAAAAAAACAAAAAAAAACATGAATAATTTGCAATTTATAGTTATGCGGGAACCGGGTTGAGTCTCCTTCCTCTTTCATTACGCATTGACACCGATTTAGGAACATTTTTTGAGATTATTTTTCTGGTAAAATCTGCTATTGTTATTTTTCTAATGGCTGTTTATTAAGTAGTGGAGCTACCTCCTACGCAGGCAATTTGCTTATGTTACAATCAATTAGTTGATTGTCCCAGATCTAAACTGATTTTCCATTTGGCCATTTTGTCTCTCTCTCTCTCTCTCTCTCTCTGCTATCAATCTGAAAGTAATATATGGAAATTTTTTTTTTAGGTGACATCAACTCTTCTGTCTTTCCTGCTTCTCTTGGGAGCACTGAGTGCACAGGGAGAGAAAAAGGCCACTGTGTTCAGAGGATATGCTACCTACAAGGACCTTGTAGCAGCAGCGACAGGCTATGGAGGTGGTGGAGGAGGTAGCGGAGGTTACGGAGGAGGAGGTGGAGGGTATGGAGGTGGTGGTGGCGGCGGCAAAGGTGGAGGAGGAGGAGGGGGATACGGAGGTGGTGGAGCAAAAGGCGGAGGAGGTGGTGGAGGCGGAGGATATGGAGGCGGCGGAGGTGGTGGTGGTGGAAAAGGACATACAGCTTTACTGTTAGCTATTCCTCTCACATTCGCCATTGCTGATGGAGGTAAAGGAGGTGGCGGAGGAGGAGGCTATGGTGGTGGTAGTGGTGCTGGTGGTGGGGGTTATGGAGGTGGTGGATTTGGTGGTGGTTTCAGTGGTGGAGGTTTTAGTGCGGGAGGGGGTTATGGCGGAGGAGGAAAATCGGGAGGTGGATACGGAGGTGGAGTAAGTATAGGTGGTGGATACGGAGGTGGCGCAGCAGGGGGTTTTGGTGGAGGCGGTAAAGGAGGTGGAGGTTATGGAGGCAGTGGAGGTGGTGGTTATGGAGGAAGTGGAGGTGGTGGAGCGAAAGGAGGCGGAGGAGGGGGATATGGAGGTGGTGGTGGTGCTGGTGGTGCTGGTGGATATGGAGGAGGAGGTGGGGGAAAAGGAGGCGGAGGAAGTGGCGGATACGGTGGAGGTGGTGCTGGTGGATATGGAGGAGGTGGGGGAAAAGGAGGCGGAGGAAGTGGAGGATATGGTGGCGGAGGTGCTGGTGGATATGGTGGCGGAGGTGCTGGTGGATATGGTGGCGGCGGTGCTGGTGGATATGGTGGCGGTGGTGGTAAAGGAGGAGGAGGCGGTGGTTATGGCGGTGGTGCTGGTGGCTATGGAGGTGGTGGAAAAGGAGGAGGAGGTGGCAGTGGTTATGGAGGAGGAGGTGGGAAAGCAGGAGGTGATGGTGTTGGCATCAGTGGCATCACTCTGATTGGACTGAAACTGAGCACAACGGGACTAGCTGGTGGAGGAATTGGAGGAGGATTCGGAGGAGGTGGTAAAGGAGGTGGCGGAGGTGCTGGAGGATATGGTGGCGGAGGAGGAGGATACGGTGGTGGTGGTGGCGCAGGAAAAGGTGGAGGAGGTTATGGTGGAGCAACGGGAGGTGGTGGATATGGAGGAGGAGGAGCGTCAGGAGGATACGGTGGAGGTGGAGGAGGCTACTGAAGGAGCACTCTGTACAGAAATATCATGTAAAGGTGAGTCTGTATTTTTGTTCTAAAAATTTGTTTCTCATCAGTTTACCACGTGATTAAAGTCGTATTATACTCTGTGCCAGTTCCAATCAAAAAATAAATAATATAAATAAATAATAATATTAATAATAAGAATAAATAAATAAATAAATAATAATTATTATTATTAGAAAAATCAGCACTGATCAAACAACTAATCATAACAATTTCACTTCGAATGTGCAACTTCTATTCCTATATTTCTGCACCAATTTCTTGAAATATTCTAACAAACAGATTTAAAATAAATAAATAAATAAACGTACCGATCCCACTTTTTATGCCCTTTAAATATTTTTAAATTCTTAAAATTTAAAAATGATCGAAACCTAAATTATTAAAATTTCTTTTCTAGAAACTCCACTTTTAAACTCCTGAAGACGCAGACCGAATCAGTTTCCAATGTACAGATTACTTAAACATCAGCCGGAAGCAGCGCCCCCTATGAAATAGGAGACAAACAGCAGCGAGGCTTTAACAGTGCAAATACAACAGTGCAATATTTGAATTCTATGTGTGTGTGTGCCTAGTGGCTCTGGTATGAACCTGTATTTTCGAAAGACTGCTAATAAAAATGTGTGACTCGTTTTCGATAATTCTTTCATCAAAAATAATAAATAAACATGAAATAATTAAAAATTAATAAAGAAATTAATTAAAAAATAATTATTAATTAGAGTTTTTGACAAAACCGAATAATTTAAACAGTTATAAAAACTACCGATAGATGGCGACCATGATTTTCGAAATCTCTCAGCGCAGGTGTTTCTATGGTGATCTCAAATACGAAAGACTGTCCAACCACTACTATCTAGTACTAAGGATGGGTTGAGGGTTGGGAAGTTCGAATACATATTGTATGCGATTTAAATATTTTCATCGAAATTGTAATCAGAATTTCAATCCTTTCTATCTTTTATCTCTTTTTCTTTCTGTTTATTTACGCAAGTATTTATTTCTTCTGTCTCTTAAAAAGTTATGGTGCTCACAAACATTTAAAATAATTAATTTGGACTATTTTTAATCATTAAAATGAACTTTCTCACACTTGCTACACCCCAGTGAACTACATCTTCCATGAATTCACAGCCCCCTCCCCCACTCCTTATTGTCTTCTCTGGGTCTCAGATCAAGTCTTTGTAGTGTGCAAGATACAAACAGGAAACAAAGTTGAAGCAACCAGCCTTGTGAGGACCGGGTGGCTAGGTGTGAGGTATCGTACTATCCTTGACTTCTAATCCGCTCTCGTTGCCTGCCACACCTGTCCGTGGGGTCATTTTCTCCAACAAAACGCGGACCACGCATCGGAACTGAAAAGGAATAATTCCGGTTTCGAAACAGCCTTGGCCCAAATATCAGATCGACAACTGGTAAGTTGGAAATTGTCGTGTATACTTAAGAGTTTTACACAGAAACAACTTTTAATGATCAAGTACAATTTACAAAACAAAATCTGCAAGAAACTTGAGGAATATAGAGATAAAACCAAAATATATACACGTAAAAGTGGAAAGAGCCGGCCCTCATGCCGATATTTCTTCCTCAAAGTCGATTTATATATTCATATAAAAGTTATACATAACAGAAATCAACTTGTCTCTCTATTTTGTAAGAGAAGAGAGTCTTTTTAATCTCCAAAAGGTGGATCTCAAAAATATGTACAGTGTGTGACAAAAGTTCTTTCTAATAGAGAAATAACACGTCGAAAATAAATAGCAATAATTTAATTTTTTTTGTTTATTATATATATTTTAATGGATTTTCTATTAATTATTACTTTTTTAAAAAAAATTACAAGTTATCCTCCAGGGGGCGCATAAGGGCTTTGTCTATTATTCATCACTCAGTTTAATTTGAAACTCCCACTATGAAAGGGGGTAGTAAACATTAAATAGAAATACTCCACCTGGAGTATTTCCAACTAGGGGTCCTTCAACGATTGATTTAACGGGCGTGGACCCGGGCGTCCCGGCGTTTAACTACTAATCAGAGTAATTTATTGTAACTGTTTGCTCGACGCCTTGTAGGAGAAACTGGGGGAATTTTCCCCATCAAACAAAAGATCACTGCCAATTCTACAACCGGATTTCCTTTAGAAAAGGGTTGTTCAAGACAAGAAACGCCCGAAAGATAGACTATAAAAGGTTATTCCATGTTACAACGTCCCTGATATTGAAATATAAGGGTCGGGCTTTTACACAATGGAACAACTAAGCCTATGGATTTAATCTTAAAAACCTGAAGAGATCTAATAAGTAGAGATCCAGACGTTGATAGCAATTATAGAGACGCGGCAAGGCTAAGAAATTAATAAGGATATGAGGTAAAGAGACCAGAAAGGGGTAATTGCTCCAGAAACTTTTAAATTGGGTGGATAGCGTCTTTGTCTGAAGTTTGAAAACTAAAAAGCGAAGCGAAACCAGTACAGGATTTGAATCATGTCCTTGATTAGAATAACTCTGAAATTTGCAGATATCAATAACATGTTTTAGAATATGACACACGCGTGAGTCATATTATCTATATACACTGGCCAAAAAAATAGGAAGATTTTTTAGAATCGGATCGAGCCACCTTTGTTTCGAAAAATAGCAATTGTGGGGGAACCATGGAATCTATAAGGTGTTGTAGAGTGTTTTGGTCTAACAGCAACCATTCTTTCAGCAAGATATCTCTCAGCTGAAGTAAGAGGACTTCGTTGCCCAAAAGCTGTCTCTCTCCAACATATCCACACATTCTCAATAGGATTGAGATCGGCCAATGTGGGGGGGCCCATTCTCTTGTTCTTGTAGTAAGGTTATAAGACCATCAGTGAATGTGTTCTTTGGTCGGTTTTCTGATTGCTGGATGAAAAACCCGAGTTTTCTAGAGAAAAAACATGCTACCCTCACCTGAGATCGATTAACTTAGCCACGTTGAGAAAAAGGTCCATCAAAGTTCCTCACTTCATCGATGGGACTCGAACTGAGATCTTTTCCACCAGGTGAAGAGGATGGCGATTCTACCAACTACCCACTAGCGTCGTGGGGCCAGAGAAGATGGTGGAAGTCCGTGTCACTTTTTCCAAACCATTCTCTCAAGATTCTGGCATATTGCATTGTCACCTGTCATCTGTAAAAGCTTAACAGTGCAGGGTGTAGTAGATTTTATACAAAATTCAGGTAATCCCTGGGATGATAACCGACCATCACCGATAGCAATGGACCCAACACTTGCCAACAAGCATTCCCTATACCAAGATGTGACCTCCGTGATGCTATCATGGAACGGGGTTGGGTTGTCTTCACAAGGCAAGAAAGATCCATCACTTCGAGGTTCTCATCACACTCTACGCCTACCATCAGTGCAAAATAGGCAGACAACTGTCAATACCTAATTACATGAATTCACTGCGCATGGTACGGGTTGAAATAGGGCTTGGTTGAATTCAGATGTTATTTGCTGCACACTGGGTGTCCTTTGCCACCTCCTTAAGTCCTCCTTAAGCCTTTGAGTTGTTGAAGAACCGCTTGCTTTCCAGTCTTTAAAAACCTTTGAGGAATTTACGTGTTTCGTTTCTTGAAGTGTGGTTCGTGTTAAACGTGCACCAACGATAAGACCTCTTTCAAAGTTTGATAGATCACCCGTTACTTCTACCCGTGACTTTCTTATACAAAGGTTCCTATTTTTGGGGGCAATGAGTGTATACGAGAGATAGACATTCTTCTTCCTTCTTCTTGTATTTACAACTTTGCTTACCAAAAACGAAACAGAGCAATTCTTATGTCTCCAACAAGACGAGTAGACAACATACACTACGTTATCAAAAGTATTGGGAAACCACGGAGTATCATGTACTATTTAAAATACGGGCTGACGTTGAGGGCGTTGTTGTTGAATGAATGAATCAATCATTTAACCACAGACTGAATTGCGAAAAACGTGAGAACTCTGTTTGTTATTCCAAATGCGATTTTTAGGATGGGTGGAGTGAAGATAGGGGGTCAGTATGTCGGTCACTTTCTTGACCGAGAGGCATATGATCCGGTAATCGAAGGTCAAAGAAAAAAACACTAATAAGAGGATGGAATGGAGGAACGTTCCAGAACCTGTTCTGCTCAAATTTATTCCTCACGATCCCCGATGGGGTTGGGGGGGAGGAGGTGGTGAAGCAGCGTCATATCCTCAACCTGTGTGAAGGTCAACAAAGACCAACTATCGTTCAAGATGGCCTTCCTATTGTGGGATAATGTGGCAGCTACCCTACAGAAAAGAGTACTATTTGGACATTGCCCAGGTAACCCCGCACCTTAAATGAATCCGGTATGAATACGATCTCCTCTAATGGAGTTTTCTTTCGGTGTTCTCATGACGTGGTTGCCCCCGTAAGTACACCTTCACGACGTGGAGAGGTTAAGGGAGGAGGGGGGGGAGGAGACCATGGGTGTGGTAGTTTGACTTACGACTTCTGCTTGACTCACGAGCAACGGGGGATTCCCCGTGACGGTGTGATTGAACGTGTCCTACTTAAAAAGACACGTTTCCGGTGGAACGCTAAACCACGTTCGTCTGACGTTTCCCGTTTCGCCAGAAATACGATCAACCCCTCCTGGGTCTTCTGTTCGCATGGCAATGAATTTATCACCAAACTAAGCGCCAAAAATCGTCTGAAAGTGAAATTAGTCACGTGATGTAGGACTTGGGTGATTTGCTTTTGTTTTTCATCCCGAAGGACGGTTTATTAAAAATGTGATTTTAAGGAGATAAAACGTTTATTTTTTATTCAGCGTCCTGCCCCGGGGGGTTCACTTTGCATTCCTAAGAGTGACATTGGGACACGTCCCTGCCTTAAGACTATAAACTTGTAAAATTCTTCGCGCAGTGCAGAGTTGTCGTGCATGTTTTTGTTGTCACATCATTTCCTTAAGAGGACGGTTGTCCAACCAGCTTTCTGGTTTACTAATTGCAAGGGCTGTTTTTTTTTTTTTTTTTTTTTGATAAACAGAAGTTTTACAGTCGCGTGAGTGTTTGGATACCGTTGCACGGTGCGTTTCTAGTCCGATTAAGGTCATCTGGTGCCCTACGCTCTAATTTATCCTTCTCTTAAGAAGGACGGCTCCTGTAGTATCTTTATCTCCCTTATGTTCTTATACTTAAGTTTTTCCACTTTATATTTTTTTTCCTCTTTTGTATTTTAATTTTACTCTTGCATTTCATCTTTCTCCACCTAAAATCCAATAAAGAACTCCAAACTTCACTTCTGTTCCTTATGCGGATGTTGTTTCATTTACACGAAATCCTCCTCTGAAGATCCATGGAACATCCAACTGGACCTCATTGAAATCTTTTCATCAATAATTTCTCTTAGTCAGAAACTCCATCTAACAGCCCACACATCCATCTGCTCAAACATCCACAAATGTCCGCTTGGCAGTGGCATACTTCGGATCAACACTCAGAAGGATCTCAGAGTTTTTCATCCAGGAAGCAAGCATTTAGATCAGAGAACACACGCAATTTTCAGACACAATATATTGACTCCTAACACCCTTAGTTGCTTTATCCCTTACACTACTCACTCATGAAAAACACGACATGGATAACAATCATATGTTATCTCTCTATGCTGCTGGGATCTGGGCATCTGCAGCTCCTGAAATCATCTAAAATTTACTGCTGAAAGCTTGGTTATTAAAAACAGATTATTTTCGGGCATACAATATTCATGAATGTGTGCAAATCATAGACAGCAGGCCCCCGGGCTACTGAGGGCTATAAAACAAGAGTCCTTTCGTTTGGTTGCTACAGTAAAGACGTTCGTGGAAACCTGAGCGCCCCCATCAGTGAGGAATCCCACATGTAGCTTCCAAACTGCAAGGTAGCCTAAATCTCTCTCTCTTGCAAGCAAAGGCTTTAGCTTATTGCATGATTCCTTGATTTTTTTTCCAAATTCCAAACCCTTGATGCCGACCTGCACTAGATTTTCAGTGGCAAAAATGCGCTCACTTCACATGGTAAACACGTGATGCTGAAAACTGTTCCTAATAATGTAACCACTCAGTGTATAATTGCAATTGAGTGGTTTTAACAACTTAATAGAACGAAAAAACAAACCCCTTTCATCCGAATGATAAAACTCTTATTAATTTAAAACTTAAAAGTGTTCTTTCACATCGGGATTATCCTCTAATGCTCCTGCACGTGCGTATATAAAAAAAATCGTCTCATTGCAATATTTCTTTTGTGAACGAGACCATTCATTCTGAAAGGTTACATCTCCTACTTTCTTTAGATAAGAAAATATCAAATTTATCTCAACGATTCTTAGAAAATGGAATGCCTCAGTTCTCCTAAGATTTGGGTCAGCATACGCGGCCCTTGTTGAAATTTCTAATTACTTCATGAGTTGCGCACTTTCTTACTCCACTGATATAATCAAAGCGCGTTTTAGGTTAAAACCTACCAGGGAGGAGTTATTAGCATCCACGCGAAACTCCATGATAACAATGAGATCATGGAAAGCATTATTCAAGTTGGTTGCCCACAGAAGATCTCCCACTGACAAAATGCTTTTCGGTTTAGCAAACGAGTCAATTTAGATGGTATCATAAAGAGTGGATCATTAGTCTTGTTTAAGGTGATTTGGAGAAAAAAATACAGGATAAGTACAGTAATGGTCAAATTATTAGGAAGCCACTAAATATTATATCAATACGCTAGCGTATTTGGAGAGTAACAGGACATCCTGAGATCCTCTGGATGGAATAGGACGCAATCTAATTGAAATAATGATGCCATGTCTGCTGAATAACAACACAATAAAAATGGATAAATCTGATCTCCGATTTGTCATTCAATATCTCCATATACAAAATTGAACTGCTTCTTTATTCTCCCGTTTTCTTCAGATTTGGCACCCACCAAGAATTTTCATAATAATGATAATGACTTGTTGGCCCCTACAATTTGTCTGTCCTAGGAAGGACGAAAACTACATCTATTGGAGGGAGTGTTATACGAGTGGGTGCCAACTATCAGGGAATAATATTTAGGGGGTCAATAATAATAATAATAATAAATAAAATAAAATATAATAAAATATATAAATAAAATAATAATAAACAGAAGTATAGGGAATGTAGAAGAAGGCACCTCCTGGGATGAGATCCACCAGGAGAGGAGGGGGAAGGGGAAAATAGTACGAAGGGCAAGGGAGCCCGACAAGGTCTCCAGGAGTCATGGCGGCGGATAGCTCTGCTGTAATGTCCAGTCCAGTGAGGTTTTAGTTGGTCTGATGTCTAAGGATCATGTCCGATGGTTGTCCATTTTGGAATTTGTCAAATCCAGTAGTCTCAAGTCCAGGAGGTCCAGTTGTCACAAGTGCATGAGGTCCTTGTTGACGTGGGACGGAGATGTAGGTTCTTCGCCTCCCAAAGCCATCTTGTGCAAAGCTAGAGAAGGCCAATATTTATCCTTACTTTCCAGCAGATGGTGCTCCTGTCCTTCGGGTAAGTAAGTTAGCTTAGTAATGAGTATGCTATGGAGTTCTTCATACAGATGGCAGTCAAACATGAGGTGCTACCAGCTCTCAAGTCCACCGCAGGGGCAGGATGGGTCCTCTTAGAGGTCAAGCAGCGAAAGCTTGGCTTTTATGGAGCCATGTCCTGTGAACAAGAATGTGGCGTAGCACCCAGGTGAAAACCAAGGAGGGAGTCTGGGTAGACTCGGCTGACATCAGGGACGAATTTCCTGGTTATCTCTCCTTTGGGGAAATCCCACCAACTGGTCTACCCTGTCTGCTGCAGATGAGTCATGAGCAGCTTCTTCTCCGCATTCCTGTTGTTTGCGGGATCCGTGAAGAAACCAAGATGAGTGTGTGAAGTACCCTTGGCAAGGTGATAAAACAGCCCACAGCGCACGATCTCCAAGTCCAAGGGGTGGACGCAGGGAGGACCTGGAGGGCGTGGGTGCTCACCGTGCAGCAGACGTGGGTGATAGTGAGTGAGATAGCTCTTTGCATGGAGTCGATGATTCTTTTGTTTACCGTCGTGATGGTAAACAAGAGAATCATACAGACTTACAGATGTAAAGTTCGTCGGCCAAGGTCCCAGTCCCTTCGAGAGACCCTGGAGACCAGTGCTATGTATCTTCTGATTTTAAAGGGTAAGCACTTCAGGTGTGACAGTTGTAGCGTAACCAGCCCACTTACTTTTTCTTACAGAATCCCGATTATCGGTTGATTCAACCACTGCTCATCTCAGTTGCCCAAATTATTCGTTGTATGATTCCTTTCGCCTCAAAGGTGGTACTTGTGCATATGTCCACTTTGATATACACTCCTTTCAGAGACTAAGTAATTTGGAATCTTCTTTGGCTTTCAATGTCTCTACCACATTCTGTCAAATTCATCTGTTGCCTCTCTACTCCACTAATCATTTGGAACTCTTTGACTTCCTTTCTTTGAAACTTGATTTTCTCCAGTCCAACTTTCCTAACAGTGTATACAGTGAACTAAATTGCAATTTCTAAAAGAAACTGTCAAAACATAAGGTGAATTAAGACCACGTTATCTTAATTCTTTCCAATATCTTCTACTCTTCGCATTTTGTTTTTCGAGAAAAACAAAATGTTTTTTCTCCAGACAAATTTCTTCCAGAACGTTTACCCTTTCAAGGATTTAGGCCAGTGGCCTGTTCTAGTCTCAGCCCATCCTTTTTTAGGACGTCCAGGACCTCTTCTTGCAACTGGCCGATATTTCATAATCTTCTTTATAAAAATTATTCGCGGCCGCAGGTTGGACACCACTCATCCAGACAATGAAGTCCTTGAAATCTGCCATTGTTCCCAAATTTATGGAACATAAATTTCAAAAAACAATTAACCAAAATTGTTATCAAACGCTGTGACCCAAACTTTTAGGCAGCAGTGTATACAATAGGGCACTTTTACTCTCTTATCAACTTGGAATTCAAGCAGAATTCGTAACTCCTGGAATTTTGCAGACATTGGTATTTAGGATTCAATCAATTTTTTCTTTTATTTACATATATGTGTACAATGATGCTTTTAATATTTTCAAAAAGAGTGGTAGCAGACTTTGGAGTAAGAAGCAACCTTCTCAAAATGACCTTCATCTTGTGCGCTGAACTGTGCAGAAGGGTTCTATCGAATTATAAATTCACCAAACCATAGTAGGACCTCAACAAGTGGTACTGGTGGTGTATTCTTTCATATTTCCAGAAAAAGGTAGGGTATCAAGCATTAAGGACTAAGACCATATTACATAAACCTTCTCCTGAGACCGACTAACCTGGCCACCTAGTGAAAAAGCCCATAAAAACCCTCCCGTCTTTGACGAGACTTCAGCTGAGGTCTTTTCCATCCAGAATGGGGAGGGTGACGATCCTACCAACTATGCTACCCAAGGGACCAGAAAAAGATGGGTGGGTTGAAGATATTCAATTTCAAACCACATAAAGAAAATCTTGAAGAATTCTAGTGCACAGAAGGATCCATCCCACAGACTATGATATAATCTAAATACCCTTCAACCTTTCCTCCTTAATTCTGAGACGCAACGTTTTATGAAAACTAAGTATGGGCGTGGCGGACTTCCTTCCCAATCCATCTGAACTCATCCCACAAGACGTTTTATGAAGGAACAGATAAATATTTTTTATTTCTGATTTTTTTAAGTCTCTTCCATTGGTACATCTATTAAGTGTAAAGTCTCTAACCAATACGTATATATTATTTTCATGTAAACTATCCTATAAAAAAGTTAAGGGACACATGGACAAGTTTCCCGACACTGTCCAACCAATGATTATTAATTCACTCTTCTTTTTAAAAGATCTTAAATGGTGATTTGCAGAATACTGTTGGTGCGTAATATCCTGCTTTCCAAGAAGTGGCCACCAGTTTCTCAACTTATGCATTCGTCATGTGAAACAAACAATAGCCAGTAGAAACAGGTGGAAATTTGAATAATCAAAATCACAATATGACTAACGCCCTTCCACTTCATCAGCCCGGAAGTAAAAAAGGAACGCTGCCAAAAGGGCGTTTTCCTTAAAAAAAAAGAAAGTGAACACGCCGAGAAACCACCCCTTCAGACGTTAACCACATTATACGATAATTCTGAGTTACATCAAACGTTACCTAGTTGAAGTGATCGGTTCGCCAACCCAGAAGGTCAAACTGCGTACATAAGATGAAATCAACCCCGCCACACCCGTCGACTTTTGGTAACCACGATTGCCTCTACAAGTAACCGGTAATGTTTCGTTTTCAAAAAGATCGCTTCGAATTAGGTCAAGATCTGCTGGAAGGAACGAGCCAAAGGCTGTCACTAGATGGGGTTGAAGGACGCTCCTTACCCTCATGGGACTGACTATAAAAGGGTGAGTTATGGCTCTCGAACTAAGTCTACCTGTTAGTGTTTCTCGAAAGGAGTTTCACCATTTCAAGCCCATAATGTTTCGTTTGGTGAGTACGGTTTTTCATCCAGTTTTCATGTACCATCAAAGCCTATTTCGCCTTATATTAATTTTGTTTTTTAATATCTGCACGCTCTAATATTCCCCCTTTTCTTTCTCTCTATTTCTTTTTGGTATTTTTCTTTTATAAATGTTTTTTTAATTATTTCAACTTATAGAATTTTTAATTGAAAAGCCTACTTTGGTTGTGAGCACCTCAAATTAAAAACAATATTTTCTATTGTTCTCTCTTGCATGATCAGTAGGAACTATTAAGGTTCGCGGAATTTTTGGGATGAAATATAACCAGTAAGGTTAAGATTAGTCAAAAGTAGTGTCCGTGCAGTGCAATTAGTCAGAAGAACAAAATATTTGAAGAGGATTAGATTCTTACCATGACTAAAGCAGTTGAATCCTTAATCTTTGGTGGCCAACTTTGGCACTATTTTAGTTAACTCTCTTCTGTCTATCTCTAATCAGTTCTCTCTCTTGCCTATTCGGTGCAGAGATTTCTTGAAATATTGGACCATTGCCGCAATAGAATTTGCTGAGCGTTGAAAATGAGAGCATTGGAATCGTTGCTGCAGAAACAAAGAATATCTTCGAAATGTATCATGAAATTATTTCATTAGTAATTAGGTGAAATTAGTAATTATGAGAAAAGCCTAAAGAGTATCATGAGTATCATAATAGAGAGTATCATGATACTCTTATGATACCTAGAGAGTATCATGAGTTATGAGATAATCCTGGATAGTATCATGAACTATCATGAGATAATCCTGGACAGTATCATGAACTATCATGACATAAAGCTGGTAGCATCGTGAAATATCATGAGATAAACCCGAATCATATTATGATGTACCATGGGATAATCCTAGATAGTATCATGAATTATCATGAGATAATGTAGCATGGTGAATTATGAGATAATCCTGGATAGTATCATGAATTATCTTGAGATAAACCTGGTAGTATCGTGAAATATCATGAGATACACCTGAATTATTAAGACGTATCATGAAATAAACCTAGTAGTATCATGAAATATCATGGGATAAATCTTGGATAGTATTATGAACTATTATGAGATAATAGCATCGTAAAATATCATGAGATAAACGTGAATCATATTATGACGTATCGTGACACAAACCGGATAATTTCATGAAATATAATAAGATAAAAGTGGATAGTGTCATGAAATATCATGAGATTAAACTGAATAATATCATGATGTATCATGAGATAAACCGGGATAGTTTCATGAAATATCATAAGATAAATCTGAATATATAAAGTATCGTGATATAATCCTGGATAGTATCATGAAGTATCATAAGATAAACCTCAATCATGTTGTGACATACATGAGATAAACTCGGATAATTTCATGAAATATCATAAGATAAACGTGGATAGTGTAATAAAATATCATGAGAAAAAACTGAATAGTATTATAAAGTATCATGAGATAAACCCGAATTGTTTCATGAAATTTCATAAGATACGCCTGAATAGTATTATAAAGTATCATGAGATAAACCTGGACAGTATCATGAGTTTTCATAAGATAATCCTGGCTAGTATCATGAGATAAACCCGACAGTATAATGAAATAAACCTGGACAGTATCCTGAAGTATCATGAGAAAGCCTGAATAATATCATGAAGTATCATGAGATAAGCCTGAATAACATTATGATGCATATGAGATAAATCCGGAGAGTTTCATGAAATATCATAAGATAAACGTATGTAGTGTCAAGAAATATCATAAGATAAATCTGAATAGTATTATAAAGTACCATGAGATAAATCTGGACAGTATCATGAGTTTTCATGAGATAATCCTGGCTAGTATCAGGAGATAAACCCGGACCGTATAATGAAATAAAGCTGGACAGTATCATGAAGTATCATGAGATAAGCCTGAATAATATCATGAGATAAACCCGGACAGTATAATGAAATAAACCTGGACAGTATCATGAGATAAGCCTGAATAATATCATGATGCTTATGAGATAAACCCGGATAGTTTCATGAAATATCATAAGATAAACGTATGTAGTGTCATGAAATATCATGAGTTATGATGAAATATGCAGGATAGTATCATGAAGTGTCATGAGATTATCCTGTATAGTATCATGAAGTATCATAAGATTATCGTATGTAGCGTTATGAAGTATCATGAGATAATCCTGGATTATGACTAGCTCGTATTTCTACAATACCATGAGGTAAACCTGAAGAGTATCATGAGTTATCATGAAATAATGCAGGATAGTATCATGTATTAGATATTCCTGGATTGTATCATGAAATGTCATTAGATAATCCTGGATAGTATCATGAAGTATCATGAGATTATCCTGTATAGTATCCTGAAGTATCATAAGATAAACCTGGACAGTATCATGAATTTTCACGAGATAAACCAGGATATTTAGATACTTTCATGAAACCCTCTCTAATTGCTACTGCTGATTCTTTGACTAAAACCACACTTTGAAGAACTGATTGAGGATTCATGAGAAGCCGGAAATGGCTGATTTATAATCCTCTTTGAGATGAAGTAAATTAGATGGTCTCTGAAACTAGCTCGTATATCTACAATACCAAAAAATTATTCCATCATTAGAAACTTTTCCATGATATTTTGTTCTCCAACTAGAAAGATATGGTTGGTACATCATGGTAAGAGAGACTTATTACCTTCTTTTGAAGAGCAATCAAATCTTAAAATTCTGAATTATAATTTGAATTAAGTTTCATCTTTGAAGAACTTGTTGAGAATTCAAGTTAAGCCAGAGATGACAGATTCATAGCTTTCTTTGGGATGAGGGAAAGTAAATATAACCAGTCTCCTGAAACTACCTTACCATCTACAACATTAAAAAATTGACCAATTTTTGAAGCAACCAATCATAAAAATTTGAATTAAGATTTAAAAGTTTTAAGTTTTTCAGGCCTCAAATATCTTGGGGGGGGGGGGAACTATCTGAAAAACCAAGTTGATCAATATGTTATAAATTAAAGAGGTTGGTGGATTGCCTCCTTCGTGACTTGACACTGGTTAATTCAAAATCATTTCAAGTTTTCAAAACTTACAAATATTTTAATTAAAAATTGAAAGCCAAATTACTTCAAAAATTAATTTTAATACGTCACGCGCAGCATATTTGGGTCATTCTACTCCCAGAAAGTGAAACCGGGTCCTTGGAATAATTTATTTGCATAAACGTACTGCATTATGTCACGATCCAAGTGGTACGATGCACTTCCAACTGGAATAAAATATCGATATTATTTTGCCTCCCACTTAGCCGTGTTCCAGGAATCTCTACGTGCCTTGTTTGGAGGTTCCTGGAAATGCTTTCTGCTGATAAAATTACACCCGGCCCTTATAAATCAGCCCAGCAGCACCTTAAAGAAAGCCAATATAGATATGTCACGCTCTGGTAACCATAATGCGCTATTGTCTAAATAAATTGCTTCGATTGAGTACAAGGTAACCTCCTTGTGGGGTAGCAACATTTACAGGGGCACTCGGCGTTCCAGTAGAGATAATTTCACTTTAATTCAGCCTTACATGACCTAAGCGACAGGAAGATAAAACAAAAACCTACACTATTACAGATCAATGGCCCATCTGGGGGTGATCATCGACTCACCATCTTCGATATTCATTTTTTGATTTGATGATCAGCATGGAAATTTTGAGAATTGGGTTGTGTCAAAAGAGTTTCTCACCTCTGAGGGTACCTCCCTCTGTCCCCAATAGTAAACCTATATTTGCATTGGGGAAATGCAATAATAATTTGTTCCGGAGGGAAGCTTTTTTAACACCCATCATAAAGAGAATTTCCCCGTCCAATCTCATGCGATTGAAAATTTTTCTCAACAAACCACAAGGACCATGATGATAATAAGAAATTTTCAGAATCTACCTGGTAAATCTTAAACTATCCTTTCCAGAGTGTATGCCCAATGTCTTGGAGGTGACCACCCAACTGTAGGTAGGAATGAAAGTGTGCAATCCATAAAAGAGGAATCCTTAATAGAGGAAGAAAGTTGTGAAAGACCAAGTTTGGTCTCAAGCCCGAGCATACTTTCTCTCTTTTATCATGCAGAATGGGTATGTATTTTGAGCTTATGATGGGCATCATGGTGAGATCCAATATTCCTTACATTTTGAGAGTACAGCTTTAAAACATCTTTCCAGAGAAGAAGCTGGATAGCTTACCGGATGGACCCTATTGGCAACGATCCAGGAATATTTTCTTAGATCGCTTCAATTGAAATTGCTCTTGTAGAAACCAAATCCTTTATTGCGTACTCCACCCTAAACTTTCGTTCTTCAAAAAAACACACCATTTAAATCTCTCCAGCTTCTTGTCCAAATGGAATTCGACCTTTCTGGTTTCTTTCCAAATCTAATAACAGCAACTTCCATCCATCTATATTTTCACATCTATTGCATGGTCATAATCGTCCTAGAATTTTCGACGCTCTTTGAGTTTCATTAAGTATTTCATTCAGTGCTTTCTTGGTCTTCCAAAAGAAGGACGTTAGAAGATTCCTGAAAAATCTTAATTCCAAGAGATCACAAGGTCTTGATGTCGTTTCTCTAAGAGGGAGTTATTAATTTCCTTTTGAAACAATAAAATCTGATTAACTTTTTCCAATAACAAGAAGAACAGGGGATTCTTCGAAGACTTTGAAATTGAGTAGCCAATTTTCACTCTGACCACTCATAGGGGATGATGGTAGGTTGCTTTTTGTCATATAAATTTTAAAATTAAACTTAAATTTCCCAAGGTTCTGCTCTACTAGACCAGTCGTGTGGACCCTGACGACAACACGCGCGGTTCTAGACATGATCGCAAATCATTATTGGGAACAACCCTCACATTTGTTCTTTGGGAAAATCTTCCTTAAATATTTTTAGAAAATTGCAATCTACGGAAACCAAACCCAAGTCCGGCATTAACAAATAGCTTCTGTCTTCTCAACCTATGCATGGTATTGGACTAGACGCCCTCGTAAAAGTTGAAATCCTTTTGAATTTCCAACACGATTCACGAAGACATCGAGTTCCGTGGATGGGACATTGATCCTCTAAGGTCCTCCTATTTACTTAAGTGAAGAACAGTCCCTTTCGGTTTTCAAACTGATTTTGGTGTATTTTTGAAAGATTTTACCAAAGATTATAAAATCTTCTAAGACATAAATGCAATAATGGCAGGTAATTGTGTACCTGTGCTTGAAATTCGATTTACATTTAATCTTTTTTCTCTGTACTGGATATACATAAAGAAAATTAAAAAAGAAATCAGATCAAATCATCGATGATTCTAAAAGGAAATCCTTTTAGATTGGGACAATTGGGACATGTCAATAATTTTCAGTGGGAAAAGATTTTAATACAACTTTTATTATTTGTGATTTTCCATCTCGTGTCCCATGTACTCAAGAGTTTTTTCTCTTTCTGCAGGTGCTGCTTGTTGCCTTTGCTGCCTTCATCAAGGCCGACGATTCTTTCTCCATTGGACTGGGGGTGTTGGCCCCATCGTACAGCCAGCGAGTCGGTGCTGATGGCAGCGTGAAGGTGGACTACAGCCAACAGAAGGACGGATATTCCTATTCGGTCGGCAGCGTAGAAACCCCACATGGGGGAGAGCGAGAGAAAACTTCCGTGAGCCAGGACCACCTCGGAGGTCACACCATCCGTCACTCCGCCCAAGCCGCCCACACCGATCCATTATCCGGCCAGACCGACGTGAAACACGGAGAACAAACGTTCCACATCAACGGTTACTTGGGTCACGCCGCTGTTCACACTAACAACGCCGCTGGCCACTTGAACCCCGCTGTGGGTCATGCGGCTTACGAGCAGAAGAGTCACGACGCTCAGATCGCGCCGGGTCACACCTCGCTGACCGACACCGCCGCCGGAGCCATTGTGACCCCGTTTGCTAACGAAGCCAATAAGGCCGTCCACACAGCTCGTGCAGATGCCGTGCCAGGAGGAATCGCGCACGCTGCCCATTCGGGCGTCCACGCTCAGTCCCAAGTGGCGGGAGTCGGCGGGATGATCCACTCGTCGGTGGCCAACAACCAAGGTTTCGACGGACACGGTTTCGGCAACAACAAGTACGAATCGCACGTCGCCGACAAGACCTTCGATGCTCACGGTTTCGGATCGGCAAGCGAGGCCGGCTACGCTTCGGACGCTGCCTACGACGCCCATGTCAACCTCGGACATTTGAACGAGCTCTCTTACAGCCGCCACGCTTCTCACGATCCAGCAGGTAACTACGGGGCTGTCGCCCGTGCAGCTCAATCCACCCAAGCGGGACAACTGGTTCCAGTTTATCCTTACGCTAAGGCGCCCGCTTTCGCATACGATGCCGTCCCAGCCGTGGGTCCAGCAGCGGCTCCAGGTTTGGCAGTCTCTGGTCCCGCCGTGACTTCTTACGAAACGCATTCCGTGGTCCAAGAAGCTCCAGCAGTTGCTTACGCAGCTCCTGCCGCCGTTCCTTACGCAGCTGCTGCGTACGCAGCTCCCGCCTATGGTGGAGCTGCCGCCTACGGATCTCCCGCCTATGGAGCTCCCAACGTTGCTGTTGCCTATCAAGGTCATGCTGGAGGTTATGGTGCACCTGGACCCTATGGTGCAGCATACCGTTCCTTCAAGAAAGGACTGTATCTATAAACTCCCACCTGCCTGCTTATTGCATGTATTTCCTCCAGATGTTCTCTTTTCCTACCACCCTTGTGTACAGACCTGCTAAATCCTCTCATTTACGTGTCTAATTTATTCCTACCTACTCACCCCCCCCCTGTCCGGAGATTAAAAATCTCCAAAAGCACCCTTCCTTCAATCACACTTTTCCCTTTAAACCTCTTTTCCTCTAGTACCTGGCAATACGATAAGAGATGGTCCATATTTTGTAAATCTCAAAGAACGTATATTAAATATCAGTGAATGTTCCAATTTTTATTTGAGTTCCATCGTGTGGTCACACTCAATACAAACTCAATGTAAACCAAGTTCTAAAAGCGTTGTTAAATGAAGAAAAACGTTCAGATGGTGAAACCGTTTGAAAGTATCAGCGTGCGAATCTCATAATGGCCCCTTTTGCAATTCAAAACGTGTTTGAGGACCCCCCTATTTATACACTAATATGTTTATTGACCATCGCTTTATTCCAGCAACAAAAAAAGAGTCCAAAGAAAAACAAGTCGCCGCTAATACGGACATAATTACAGTTGGAACGCCAAGGCTTTTCATGACGGTAGAAATCTGAGGAGGCGTGGTGCGCAGGGACCTCCAAGGACAACGGGCGACTAGAACCGGCCTTGCCAACGAACCACACCTGGGAAAAAGGGCTTCGAAAGGCGGGCGTGGTGACCTCCGTGCCATTCACCTTTCTACTCTACTTCGATCCGGAAGTGGGACAGCCTGTGGTTACGGCGCTAGATATCAAGGGCGATCGGAATCGTCGGTTTCGCGTTCTGGACGTGTTTGGCGTCTAATGAAGAAGAAGAAGAAAAGAAGTTTTCTCACACGCGTGGCTGGTGTATACTGGTTGGAGCAGCCTTGAAGATAAATAGTTCCAAAAAGCGTTCCCACAGAAAGAAAAATTACTTTCATATTCTTCAAGGAGATCCATTTAAGGAACTCCTTGAAACATCCCTTCATTAATTGTCCAGGGTGCTGAAATTGCAAATCCTAACCCTATCCAAAATTAATTTTTGAATCATGTTAATGTAACTCCATGAATCCATAATTTCCAGAGTGGTTTCTATCCACATTCTCTATTGCCTTTTGTTTCCACGGAAACCAATGATTTTTCTAAGATAAATCAAAAATCGAAACTCCAAATAAGGAATTATTGAGTTCAAAAAATAGTTTATGTTCAGGTATTTCCTGTAGGTGGCAGGACAATCTAGGAGCTTACTTCTACCGGGAAGTTTATTCCTATAAACATTATCACATAAACCTTGAAGTCACTGCTGTACACGCATTTAAGTAAATTGAGAAAATAGTCCAATAGGCCATTAACCTCTTGGATTACTTCATAAAGTATTTGAGTCAATAATTCATGGTTCGTTTGCTGTGGGTGGAGAGTGGTCTTAAGAGCTAATAATTGGGAACTTGGTATATTTTCAAAAGATATTTGATTATTGTTATAAATAAACCGGAAATACTGCAAAAGATGTGGTCCTCCAGTTTCCACTTGAACCATCTTCAATTAGGGGATTTATTGAATACATTTTTAATGGAAGATTCAATATTAGCGAGTGGCATCACCTTAAAGAGTTGCTGTAGCTCAAGAGGGATGCCATTGGCTAACTTGAGTACCTCCTGGTTTTGAAAGAACGATTATGTCAGTCCAAATTATAATCTCCTCTTTAATCCTAGATAAATTGAAACACTCACACAAATCTGGCATGTATTTTTATTGGCAGTTTTTAAATTGGTTTAACAAAGATTGAAAACAATAACAAGGTATCATGAGGAGTGCCAACAAGACGCAGATATATTGTTTTTCATAGCTGGCATTTCGGGATGAAATGCGAGACATGAAAATCCGAGATCGTTCTTCTCAAAGGGTCAACTTCCATCATCTTCTATGAAACAGATTTAAAAGATAAAGAACGGATCAGTGATGGTGGTCGTCATGGTGATGATGTCCTGCGTATTTCTTCCCAACTAAATGTTTGGCTCCCCACTTGAAGTTACCGTGGTGGTCTGTCTTGATGTACGTGTACACTGGACCTACAACTCCATGATGTCTTCGAACGCGGCCAGCTCTGTCCTCACCCGTTACCACAGTCTCGATAGATCGACGATGGATCGAATGATCGGGTTCAAAGTACGCCAACTGACTTTCACTTTCCTCCGAGTCCAGATTATGGTAGAAGTCATCGCTTTGACCTTCCTCGTATCCATAGTAACCGTACTGGGCTGTTGCTATGACAGCCAGACCTGCTAGAAAGATGACCTGAAAAATGCACATGGACCAAAGATTAAATGAAGCAAAGCACTTCTCCCTTCACAACCCTTTGCCTCGGTGTTGCACCACTTTAACTATTAGAAATTCCTCATCGATTTATAATACTTCGGAAAAAAAGAGAAGTGCTGTTTATTTTAAGTAGTGCAACATCGAGGCAACTCGTTGTGAGTCTCCGTACGAGCACATACTATACAATAATAAATTTATGCATGCCCAGCTATCATTTATATACACTGATAGGCAAAAATTAGAGTGACACAATTTTTATTCAATATTTTAATTATTATACCAAATTATAATGAGGAAATATGCATTTCAAATTCTAAATATGCAATCGAAACCGATCTACATTATATTTTCAAAAGTATTGGAACACTAAGAAAGGAGAAGAGAAGCAATAACAGTTTATAGATTAGATTTTCATGCGAGGGCCTTCTTTTATCTATAATATAGCTGTTCGTGTAATACCTGTTGTTATAATGCGTTGACAACTGTTTCCAGATCTCCTGAGTGATGCTATGGAAACTTCAGGAACTCTGGTCGATGTTCAACTACTTCCAATTAGCGTGTGATCATTCGGATGAGTCTTCAAAAGTTTGGGGCTCCAAAATCCTTTCTGTTACAATTTTAGATTCTTTCAAATTCGTTTCTTATCTCTACAATATTTGCATATCAATAAATCGAAAAAAAGAGTCCAACAGGTGGTTAACCTGACGCATACAGCATACTTTGATCATGTGACTTGATTTATGGTTCTTATAATACTTTGGGAAACATATAAATTGATCTTGGGATGAAAGATCACCGGGAGTTTCAATCTCCAAACTTAACCTCCAAAATCCTAAAGAAGACTGAATAATAAGGAAGACCCTACCTCGATAAACTTAATAAAGGAAGATCCTACATGAATAAACTCTCTCTGGATATTTTCTTTCTGGAAGTTTAAGATTTTAAGTTGTTAGAGTTTAAGATTTTATCATTTAACCTTTTTAAAATGAACTCAGTCTTTCAAAAATCTTAAACACTCTTTGGATTCAAAACAAACAAAACATTTATACCTCTTATCCGTCATTCATTCTTTCTCTCTCTCTCTCTCTCTCTCTCTCTCTCTTTGTCATTCAATTGGTAACCATAATAATACTTTGGGCAACATATAAATTGATAACGGGATGAAAAATCATTCGGAGTTTCACTCTCCAAACTTAACCTCCAAAATCCTAAAGGAATAGAGAAATAAAGGAAGACCCTACCTCAATAAACTCTCCAGATGTTTCTTTTCTGGACATTTAAGATTTTTAAGTTCTTTGAGTTTAAAATTTAAGCATTTAACATTTTTAAAACGGACTCAGTCTTTCGAAAATCTTAAACACTCTTTGGACTCAAAACAAACAAAACATTTATACCTCTTATCCATCATTCATTCTCTCTCTCTCTCTCTCTCTCTCTCTCTCTCTCTCTCTCTCTCTCTTTGTCATTCATTTCGTAACCCTAATATCAAAAGATACGTACAATAAACGAATTCGCCATACTTGGAATCATGTAGAAAGGAAGATCCAAAGTAAAACTCTTTAATGTTTTCTGTTGCTAAGTATTTATACCCAGAAGGAGCAAGACATGGACGAATGATCACCAACGCTCAGATAACCTACTTAGTATTGTACGGTGACATCCCCGACTAACTTAAGACAGACCGGTAGTGGTGAAGTAATTCCTACACCTTCGTGTCACCATTAGGTAGTTAATGGAAGGAGTGAAAAGTATCTCCACTTTTCTTTTTACCATCTATACTAAAATAGACACCACTGTGGCAATTTGTGGCATATTTCATATATATTCGAATCATCCCCTTTTGTAATGGTTTCGCGAGTGCTTATACTCTGTAATTTGTAGGGACGGCTATTAATAGATGGAACAAAAAGTTCAGAACTCTATCCAAGACTTCGAACTGCTTTGTTCGTCTGTAAGAAAGCTATATTTCTTAAATTGGCGTTCAGAAGTAAGAAATCTGAGTTTTGATTTATGCAGTTCTTGATAGATTTTGATTGATAATAAATTTATGGATAAAAAAGAAGAGTGGTAGACGTATAAAACATGCCGATTGTTAATATCTGCTGTTGTCTAAGCAGATTTTGTTGCACCAGGAAATAGAAAACGTGTTATGAACACCATGCCAATATAAGCCGTCCTAGGGACACTTCATCACAGACGACTGATCTGTATAATAAGAATCCTTGTTTTTAAGTTATATTGTAATCGCCGGTTTCAATGCCTTCTCAATGCCTGCTCCCAATTCTGGGAGCAGGCATTGAGAAGAGGTGTGTTTATTGACCATACGAGAGAGAGACTCAGGTGGATTTATGAGATTTATGACATCTATCATGCAGTGAGTGTGTGATGGCGTAGAATTATTGCTGTAGTATTTTTGGACTTCTGGATGGGTGAGGATTAAAAGGAATTTATGAGTTTGCCATCAGTTACCATCTTTTAACTCTAACTCTACGAGACATTAAACTGAAGTGGAGCTGAACTACTAATTTGAGATAGAATTATACGTTTCTCTCAAATTAATGGAACATTGATCTCTGGGATCAAACCTTTGGATCATTTGAAGTGCTAGATTCAATCTTCCATTGATTCTAACATTCTAATAAAAAGAACTGGCCCATCCGAGAAGTATGTTTCTATTTATTTTGGGAGTTATCTATGGGGGGAGTGCATTGCTATTTATTTCACATAAATACCATTACCCATACGGCTCATTTGGGCTCTTGTTGGATTCTCATCGGTGGTTAAGTAGAGCCTAAATGAGCCGAATATGATGAGATTGGTGGATTTTGAACAAAGTTAGCTGGGCTACAGATAAGTACAAAACTGAGGCTATTGTCTCTCCTCTTTAAATCCTGATGATTCTGACATTAAGATGACCCTAAAGCCATCTTATCATCAATTGCTTTCTCACGATGAGGATATATTCTGTTTTGTAAGTGATCATACAGAACGAATGTATAAAATAATATACTGGACAAGCTTGATTCTAGATGTTCATCTCGTATTTTTGGACATACCCTCTCCTGCCATCTAGTGGCAGTTAGCGCGAACTTCAGTGTTTGTACGGTGGCGCTGTCAATCCCCGAATTAAATGACCAACCTGTATAGTCTGTTAATTTTATCCTAATCTGAATTTAAACACTATATCTATGTTAACCTCTTTTTAATCTTTAATTTCTTGCCATTTCAGAATAATCTGTGTAATCTCTATTTGTAATCCTCTGGCAATATGGCTTGAAGAGGTTTACTAAATACTACAACTTAGCATGGACACACCAAAACAAATTAAAAATTATTTTATTTCAATAAATAATCCTTGGTCGAATCTTGTCTCCTTTGCAAAAGTAATTTTCACTCAACTCAAAAACCAGTCTATTTTGACCCATTTAAGACGAACATGCGTTGATGAAATCCCGTATCGTCTGTCCAGTACCTGAACACCCTCTGAAGACCGGCAGGGTCAGTATATCCAAATATGCCTTTCACTCTCCCACTGGGGTCGCGTACTTCGCCTCTGTAATGTTTACTTCCGCCTACGTCTTGATTGTATCCAAAGGTGTAGCTCTGAGCCTGAAAGATGCAACAGATAGATTAGATAAATCCTCAGACAACAAGGAAACATTTTGCAATAACTACCATTCTGAATTTCCACCTACCCAAGGAGTCTTTCGCACGACTCTAATTTCGCGTATCCCCTAAACTTTTTAATACTATTATATATTAAAATTATACACACCTCTTGGTTTTGGGAGAGCATTTGATCACTGCTTTTATCGTTGCTTTCCCATCCTGTTTTGGTCTGAGAGTTCATAGTTTGTGAAGTGGATTCATGACCCTTGCTCGACCTTGCCCGAAACGTTTGACTGGTACCTGGCTGTTGGCTGGGTTGAGGTATACCAGATTGAGATGTCTGATAAGCCGTCCCTCGTCCTGCTTTGGCTCCCTGACCACTTTGCCACTGATTGGACTGGTGTTTAGTAGGCTGAGAAGGAGATTGAAATCCCTTATTTGACTGTGGGCCAGCTCCTTGGACACGACTGGGTTGAGGTTTACTAGGTTGAGGAGGAGGAGTTTGATAGCCTTTGATTGATCCTGGTCCAGTTCCCTGGCCACTACTAGGCCATTGGCCATTTTGAGGTTTAATAGGCTGAGGATGATATCCTTTGACTGATTGTGGTCCAACTGTTTGACCGCTAGAAGGCCACTGGCCAGATTGCGGTTTACTAGGAGGAGAAGGAGGTTGATGGCCTTTGGTTGAGCCTTCTCTAGTCCCCTGATTGTCACTCGACCTATGGTTAGACTGAGGATGTTGACTACCTTTAGTGGATCCTGATCCCTGACCAGAACTTGGCCACTGATTTGGCTGAGGTTTGAATGCTTTGTTAAATCCTGGTCCAGTTCCTTGACCAGTCCTCTGCCATTGATTAAATTGTGGTTTATTTGGTTGAGCTGGTTGATTTCCCTTTCCAGATTGTGGTCCAGCTCCTTGACCGCTGCTAGGCCACAGATTTGACTGAGGTTTACTTGGCTGAGAAGGGGATTGATAGCCTTTGTTGGAAACCATTTTAGTTCCCTGGTCGCTACTTGGCCACTGATTTGTCTGTGGAAATTGATTACTCTTGCTTGATCCTGGTCCACTTAATTGATCATTACTAGGCCACTGACCAGATAGAGATTTAGTAGGCTGAGATGGAGGTTGATAACCTTGGCCAGATTTTGGTCCAGCTTCATGACCACTACTTGGCCAATGGGCCGACTGAGGTTTACTAGGTGGAGAAGGAGTTTGATATCCTTTGGTTGAACCTGGTCTAAGTCCCTGTCCTCCAGTAGGCCACTGGCCAGATTGAGGTGGAGAAGGGAGCTGATATCCTTTAACAGACTGTGGTCTAATTCCTTGACTAGTACTAGGCTTCTGACCAGTTTGAGGTTTATTAGGCTGTGAAGGTGACTGATATCCTTTGGTTGAACCTGATGTAACTCCCCGACCACCAGCAGACCACGGACCAGTTTGTGATTTACTAGGCTGAGAAGGCCATTGACCAGCCTGAGGTTTACCAGGCTGAGAAGCCCATTGACCAGTCTGAGGTTTACTAGGCTGAGAAGGCCATTGACCAGTCTGAGGTTTACTAGGCTGAGAAGGCCATTGACCAGCCTGAGGTTTACTAGGCTGAGAAGCCCATTGACCAGCCTGAGGTTTACTAGGCTGAGAAGCCCATTGACCAGTCTGAGGTTTACTAGGCTGAGAAGGCCATTGACCAGTCTGAGGTTTACTAGGCTGAGAAGGCCATTGACCAGCCTGAGGTTTACTAGGCTGAGAAGCCCATTGACCAGCCTGAGGTTTACTAGGCTGAGAAGCCCATTGACCAGCCTGAGGTTTACTAGGCTGAGAAGGCCATTGACCAGTCTGAGGTTTACTAGGCTGAGAAGGCCATTGACCAACCTGAGGTTTACTGGGCTGAGAAGAAGCTTGATTTCCTTTCGTTAAACCGGGTCTGACTTCTTGACCACTACTCTGCCACTGGCCAGATTGAGGTTTATTAGGTTGAGAAGGAGCTTGATATCCATTTGTTGAACCTTGTCTAACTCCCTGACCACCAATAGGCCATTGACCGGGTTGAGGTGTACTATGCTGAGAAGGAACTTGATATCCTTTGGTTGATCCTTGTCTAATTCCTTGACCACTAATAGGCCATTGACCGGCCTGGGGTTTACTAGGTTGAGAAGGAGTTTGATATCCTTTTGTTGAACCTTGTCTAACTCCTTGACTACCAGTAGGCCATGGACCAGATTGAGGTTTACTAGGTTGAGCTGGAGCTTGATATCCTTTAGTTGAACCTGGTCTAACTCCTTGACTACCATGGGGCCACTGGCCAGATTGAGGTTTACTGGGTTGAGAAGGAACTTGAGATCCTTTAGTTGAACCTGGTCTAACTCCTTGACCACCACTGGGCCACTGGCCAGATTGAGGTTTACTGGGTTGAGAAGGAACTTGAGATCCTTTAGTTGAACCTGTTCTAACTCCTTGACCACCACTGGGCCACTGCCCAGATTGAGGTTTACTGGGTTGAGAAGGAGCTTTATACTCTTTACCTGATTGTGGTCTAGATGGTTGGGTACTGCTAGCCCACTGACCAGGTTGAGAGATTTTAGAGTGAGGAGTTTGATATCCTTTGGTTAAACCTGATTTTTCTCCTTGTCCACTAGCTGACCATTGTTTTGGCTGAGGAAATTGATTACCCTTACTGGATCCTGATCCCTGACCACTGGTTTTCCACTGATCTGACTGAGGCTTACTAAGTTGAGAAGGAAATTGATAGCCCTTATTAGAAACTGATCCAGCTCCTTGACCTCTAGTGCGCCACTGATTAAGTTGGGGAAGTTGGTTAGCTTTGATGGATCCTGATCCTTGACCTCCAGTTGGCCACTGGTTAGATAATGGTTTATCAGCTTGAGGAGGCTGAGCTCCCTTATTGGATCCTGATCTAGCCTCGTGACCACTACTTTGGGAAGGGTGCTGATATCCATTAGATGTCTGCAACGACGGTAGCATTCGATTTATTTGAATAGCTACTCTGTGGACAACTTGAGACTTCTGAGTCTGCTTATTTACACTTTGGGAGGGCCATCTACTAGCAGTTGGCACAGACTGTGGTGATACAGATTTTGAAGCTGTATTTCGGAACGTCAGACTAACACCAGGAAATGGCTGGTCGTTTTTTCCCTTATTTGTTGCATCCTTTGCTTCACTGGACCAACTCTGGGGATCATTTGTGTATTCATTCGCAGAGGACGTCCTCTGTGGAGAGCCACCAGTGGAAAAGTGACTTCTAATGGATGGTATTTGAGTGCTTACGCTTCTGTCTTTCACGGAATGTTTGTTTGACCAAACACTTGGGGCTTGAGAGGATGGAGGTATTCGGTTTATCTGAATAGCCGTTCTATGAATAACTTGAAATTTGGGAAGTGGGTTACGTCCTGTAGACCACTCATTTGAACTTGGTTCTTGTGCACTGTTCAGTTGAACGGTGGATTTAAAACCATTTCTTCCTGGTGAAGTTTTCTTGACACTTTCTCCTGCCTCATTTGACCACATCTTCGATATGTCAGTAGAAGAAGGCGTCAGATCACTTTCATCTGCGGATCTGAAAACAACTGGTGATTTCATGGATCTGTCACTGGTTTCTCCAGTTCTAGGCCGACCTCCAATATGTTGTGAGTTATCCATGGTATCATATGGACCTCTCTGGACATCCAAATTTGCGGATAAATGATAAGTTTTAGTCCAAAATGAGGAATTGTCTTTGGATCCTCCAAACTGCTCCACAATCACATCTCTTCTCCTTGAAAAAGGATCATTGATGTCTTCTGACGGAGAAAATGGCGTTATCGAATTATTCAAGAGGGGGATGTTTTGAATCGAGAAACCACCATCTGGAGAAAACTGTGAGGAAAAATTTCGAGTATCGTACTGGTAGTAAACGGTTGACATATTAATCCTCCTTGGAGCTCCAAATGGCTCGATGATGGAAATCAAATCATCAACAGAATTCACTCTGTGTTTGTCTGGAACCAAATATTTCAAAGAGTCATTTATATTCGACACCTTATTCTCAGTTGTATTATGTTGAACAGGTTCTGAAGAGTGAATGTTAAAATGAATTGCACGATGGATTGTAGAAGAGTTCTGTTCGTGACTACGATTATCAGTTAATCTACCAAAGAAAGATGAGCTCGTATTTACTCTCACTTGGTTTGAGACATCATCAGATGGACAGCAGAAACGGAGATTCTGATAACTCCTTCTCCGCTTTATATTAGATTCATAATCTCGCTTTCTCCTTGGCTTGATCACTCCGTTTGTGTAAGACACACTTTTGGTGAACCCAGAGATCCAACCATTCACTGTATTGCTTCCATCACCATAAGAATTGTCTGCAACGTAGTTTAAAGGTCCAAGAGGAAATGTGATCGATGGAGCCTGACTATCATCGTTTGTTAGTTCATTGCTGTTTAAGTGTAAGAACTGATTGGCTGCACTTTCAGGGTTAACTGCAGTCTCATCTTGCTCATGATGGAAAGGAGTATCTGACCAACGAATTGCATGAACCGAATCTAGATATAAGGATATCACAATGCTGACAATGGCATTCATGATTCAATGGACTGGGACCTGAAAATAAAGAAATTAATGTTAGATACATCAGCTTTAAATAAGAAAACTCGCGGTTCATTTATTTTTGTAACAGCATTACTTCCACTACTTTCTAAACAACCCTTGCAAAAAATATTTCTAATAATCCTACTTTTAGTATAAATTAATTCTTCCAGCCATTAATCATTATATAAGATGATTATAAAGTCCTTTCCAGCGTTTAAAAATTAATAACTCGAAATATATAGGCCTTATCGAAGAGAAGATTTTTCCTTGGTAATCAGGTATACGTGGAAATTTTAAACTATAAAAATTAAGTTAAAATTTAGCCAACAGGCGCGCACAGATCGATTGATTTAAAAAATAACACAAAAAGTAAATTTTTTACCTATCTTCATTGATGATCAAACCTCCACTATCCATCATTATTTTCTAAAAAGCAATCAGGACAAGTCATTGGGTTATCCACTACCATCTTCAAAATTTCCAAGGAAAGATTCACAAATGTGAAACAGTTATACCTCACAATTCTTTGAACCATATCTTCTGACATTCTTACGCCCTCGTGGGTAGCACAGTTGGTTGAATCATTGTCCTCTAACCACTAGGTTAAAAAGACCTGACTTCGAGTCCCGTCAATGATATAGGAATTTTTATGGGTCTTCTGAACAACGTGGCCAAGTTAGTCGGTCTCAGACAAGGGTAGCATGATTTTTTCTGCCAGCAAACAGAAAATCGAGTCTTTGGTTTTTAAAAGAGAGAAAGGACTTAATAACAACCATGCAATTTCTTTCTCAGCATCTGCGGGTTGTACATGAATTCAAACAATATAAAGGATGAAGAACTTTCACTTGTAAAATCCAGAAAAATTATTTCTAATAAATTCCTGCTAAAATACTCACCCCTATTGATTTGCACAACGTCCTTCTTATCCAAGTCTTCACTATATTAAGTAATACACGCCAATAGCATACTTCTCCAAGCCAGCCGATAGGGCACAGACTTTCCTTCACACTGACTTTAACATCCCATCTGTCCAAAACACCACCCGTGGTCCAAACTCTGGTAAATTCTGTTTGAAATGCTGACTACGTTTAGAGCATTTCTATAAGAACAGTTTTTCAACGCACTGACTATGGGATCAAGGAGGCCAGTAGAACACCCTAATATTGTGTTTTTTAATTTAGACACCAATTGGGGACAAGAGTAATTTACCTAGGTCCGATAAGGACCATTATGTAGGTGTTAGCTGAAAGTGAAACTTGCACAAATCTCTTTATCCATTATCCCATACAATCCTTGGATAATTCTTTCCTTTCCTTTCATCCGGTGTCTCAATGAATACACCTTTGTTTTTTTTAATTACTCTGAGAACGGTTTTAATTTCATTCACAGGATATGCACGTAATGAGTTCATAAAACGTGGTGGGACACATACAGAGGCTGACAATACGTATTGGGACTCCCAGGGTTGTTTGAGCAATAGTGAGTAGCTGGTTTGATTATTTTGATAAATAACCTTATTTTTATTGAAAGGTAGTGTAATTTATGTTCATTTTCACGCATGGCTTCAGAAAGGCCACAACCTGGATTTAAAAATGCACTGCACGTGATGGGATTTATGTTAGATTGTTAATTGGAATCATATGAAGTCCGTGAGAATTTATTTAATGAAGATATTTCTTCACCATAGAATATATTTTTAGTGGTACACATAGCCCACTTTCTTAAAACCCTTTTGGGTACTCTGTCTTTTACCAAAGTCATTAGCGATTTTCAGAAAAATGATAAAATAAAGCATTTATTTCAAATATTCTAGATACATGATTAATAATTTCCACTTCCAAACAGGAAAGATGGATAGTAAAAGCGAAATACAGATTTTATTACATTATATCAGATTGTTCGCTGGTTACGATGGTTGTGGACACAAACTCTGGTTCCACTGGAAGAAGAGGTGGCTGGACCTCGGAATGGTCATATGTTACAATCCTGGGGCTGTCTGTGAATCTAATTGGTGGATGGATCAAGTTCAGCTTTGGTCCTTTGTTGACAGTTACTGATGCTGGGTCTTGAGAATCGAAGGTATGCTCATTGGAGTTAATACTAGCCCGGAATCCTAATCCATCAGCGATATAGCTGACAACTCGATAACGTCCATCTACGTCTCTCAAGCCATAAGATCCAAATTTATTACCCAAAGGATCACCTGTTTCTCTGCGAAAGCTTCCACCAGAAGAATGATCTTCGGTATAACCAAACGCATAGTTTCCTTGGTTCTAATTAAAGAAAAATTAGCCAATCACTGACAAGCACATGAAAAATTAATCCATTTTGATGTTGGACACTCGTATTTTTCTTACTATACAAAATAAATTATTTTATTTATTAAAATATTTAAATTATAAATTATGAATATTCCTTATTTATGATAGAAGGCAAAAAGGAGTATTAAAAATGTTTAAAAATACTTTATATCAAACTTATTTCGAGATCAAAACTTGTCGAGGCATGTTAGACAAGTTTAGACACGTGTAAATCGATGTTTACTTACATCTTCACTTTTATATTGATTGCTAATGCCACGTTCTGCCTCCAAGGGGTGAAAACGAGCGTCAGCTGTTACGTAGAATATTAGGGGAAAGAGGACCAACTGCAAATAAATCAAATGAAATGAAATTAAAATAAACCTTAATGAAATCAAAAATTCGGATCGCGAATACACCTCTTTATACGAAGAAATAAAAGATTTAGCGATAAGTTTTTCTTACCAGACACTTCATGGCTGCACAGAGACAATTTTAAGTGGGAGTTAACGTTAAGAAAATGTCTGTCTGTGTTGGTTTACCCCTTTATATAGAGAGAACCGTTACTGTAATATTAACTGGAATTTTCTAACCTTGGCTGTGATATTGTTTATCACAGATGTGACTAACATCTTCTGGCATATGAACAAGGGCCGGTTACTCTTCCAACCACCCACGAAAGAAAACCATAAGACCTTAAATCTACGAAAGAAGCCACATCCCCTCTGCCACTATCAATAAAGTCTTTTTATACAATAAAGTGTATTTCTTTAAACTGTTTTTTTAACAAAAATAAAGAAATTAAAGTTTTCTTAATTTTTTTATTTATTAAATTATTTTCCCGCCATAAAATCGCATATCTGTAAACAGAGCTTCCCCCCCCACCACCCCGATGATAAAATTTCTAGCATTTTCTAATTCTTTAAAAAATTTCGTGCAAGTGTTTACTATTCCTTTCGATAGATGGCAGCACTATACCCAAGGACGGATGCTTGGGTTTAGGAAGGAGGAAAACTGTTCCCCTTCGAAATATGGAGCAAGGATCTTTTATATCTTCGATTGTCAATGTAGGAAGGTCACACAAAGCGCCATTAGAGAACGCTTCGGTTGTTCGAACAAGAGTTAATGAGTCGTACCCGACAGAATCCAGCTGGGGTCCGACAGGACCCCAGCTGGATTCTGCTGGATTCAAACAGCAGTTCAAACAATGACAATTTCAGAAAGCACCATCAAATCTTAAATCCTCCTGGGCTTCATATGGGTACCTTTCTGTAAACACTGGGGCCTATCTACCTGGTTCTTGCAGCAGACCCCACATGACAGCAATTTCCTGTAGTGACCACTAAGCCACTCTACTAAACATCTTTGAACACATACCAGAGTGGATCCAATCTCTTATCATCATTTACAGGTCCCATCTTGCGCATATCATGACAAAATCATCAGTTAGATGCAATAATAGTTTGCCCAAATAGTTATAATCATCTTATTTTGTTAAATGAATTAGTGATCTGATATCCCTGGTACGTACCCTCACCTACCAAAATTGTGGAAAAATGTGCCATAACTTTTAGTACAATAGTGTAGGTTTTTTAAGCATAGAGACATTTCTGTTAAAAACACATTTAAATTGTATAGAAGGGTACCTAATAATAGTATAAGAATAAATTTGAATTGCATTGTCCATTTGTGGAACTCTTTAGGGGGAAGGATAATACGAGATGGAGTAATCTGTTCGAAAGAAAATCTCTCCCATGGAGTTGAACCATCAAGATAATGTTATCTAACGTCACCTCATTACTCATCTAGGTAGAAACAGCGCTAGAGGTCACGCAAAAACAGTTTCCTGGGTCACCCCCCCTTCAATAGACACACGACGGATTGAGTTTCTTTTCCTGCAGGAACAAGTTTGCGCAGTTGTTGGCTACCTTCCTGGTGAAACCGGTTGTGAAGGACATTTACACCGAGACAAGAACGCGATCTCCCCCCCCCCTTATACACACCACAGTACAGAACAGTGAAACGGGCTGATTACTGCCATGAAACTGAAAGAGAAGATGGCCTCTGAGACCAAGAAGACAAATACAAGATTGTAATGACTTATATTAAGTTTAAGCTGTCCAGGACTGGAAGAATTCTCTCTTAAAGACCAGAGAGTAGTATTCTTTATACCATACGTTTTAATTCACCCGATGAAGAACAGTAGAATAATCTATCGGAACGTCAGTATCCATTTTGGTATCCATAGATAAACATATCTATCTTGAAAAATAAAATACTGTAAGAAATCGCATTTCCTCTTTCTTAATATCCAGTTTAATAGCTCGTTCGTGACACTAGGGGTCTGACGCTCCCCTTTAGTCAGCGTGGAACCCATGATCTGATTCTAGTCACGTTTATTGTGTTAACTGCTTTCCTCTTGTTTCACTACCACACTAATGGCTCCACCCGTGTTCGTGACAATTTACATCGAGGAAACAGAACAAAACTGCTGCTCTCCTCTGTGCTCTCCAAACCGGTTTTGACAGATAGCATTTAGATTCGAACACGCATGCGCTTTTTTATACATTTTGGTTAACTGCGAAAGGAAAACTTATCTTTCCGGGTTAAGATTTTACTTTGAGTTTTCCTTATTAAATAAAGCTTCGTGTGGTAAAATTCCCCTTCATTCTTTCTATCTAATTTTCTATAGACATTAGAAAGAGTCCGTCGCCTCATTTTGGGAAACAGAGTTGTAAATACTTGAAGAAGCTCCGAATATAATAAAGTATTTTTTGGGTTGGGTTTATAATATTTTGGCTGGTAGTGTATATATGGTTATGTGAGGATTTGCTTATATGGGGGATTATCAAAAGTTTAAAAGCGATGTATTGTAAACGTAAAGTCTGGTTTAATTAGGAAGGATGTAGAGCTGCTGGAATGGGTGCAGAGAAGAGAAATGAGATTGGTGAGGGGGACAAAAGGGCACTCTTATCGAGGTATAATGGATTGAGTGAGCCCAATATTTATGTCATCTTTCTCTTTCTTAGATAATATACAAACAAGGGGACAACCATCTCATAAATTTAAATTTATGAGGGATGGGTGCGAAAGATAGATTATTGTTGGAAGAAACTTCCATCTGGTGCTGTACAAGTGGGTAGTTTGAAAGAAATTTGAAGAAGAATTCAACAAATTATTAGATGGAATGGACGAGTGATTGCAAAGTTTTTTTGCTGATGTTATAACGTGCCTCCTTTTGCCATTTGCCAATACTAATGCTAGTACTGAATACTAATTGTCTTTCAAAAAACTCAGAAGTGGACCACGAAGGTCGACTTCATGGTGTTGTTACCATTCGAAGGATGATGCATTCGAATGTTGAAATATCTTCTTAAGTTGTGTAAGAATCCTCTGATTGGATGTTACTTGAAATCCAGTTGTTGCGACAGGTTTGATTGAACCCCATATCGCTGCTTCATGATCACATTGCATAGAACAGAAGAATCAAAGTCCCCTGAGTATGTCAGATATCTGGGAAAATAAACTGGTCTTATTTGTGGAATACCCTGTACATTTATTAGATTTTTGGAGTACCATCTACATTTATTAGATTTTTGGAGTACCATCTACATTTATTTGAGTTTTGCCTAATACAGCACTTTGATAGACTAAATTGCACACAGTTTCGTCACTTAAGGGACCGTCAATAACAAGTTTCTTCATCCCAGATGATTATTCCTACTTTCTTGCGTTTCCCACTTTCACTTTTCAACAGAAACAGGTTATGGATAGTTGCAGGGGACGTTTTACAAATGTCTGAAGTGCTTATGTTTTAATAACGCTGATTATTTTTTGTCGCGGTTTTAATCAGGCCAACCTCGCATTCATGTTGGGTCGAGGAAAAACGACTTAACCTCCCTTTTACTCTACTATGACATCACCTTAAGATAGCGGCTTTAGCCACGCTAATCCGATTTAAGTAAAGGATTTAAGTGATAACCTACTTTCGAATGAATTCAGAAACAAGTTTGCCATTTGTGGGAAGACTGCCCAATGTTATTTCTACACAAGTTGCCTAACCGACGTACCACTGTGTAAGATAAAGCACTTCTTGGTACAATTTTTCTGTCAAGAGAATCAAGAAACAGTTAGAGAAGAAAAAGCTTCGTTCTGCATAATAAAGTCTTTATTACAATGACAACGTTGTGCGCAAATGAGCCAATTATATGGTTTCGCATTTAAAATGATTTAAGTTTTAAATCCTTATAATTTTAAATCCTTATAATCTCACACGATTAACCATTCTAATTTATGTAAATCCTTTATTTCAACTTTTCAACATTAAAGTTCGATTTGGGACTAATATCTTGCTCAATAGTGGAGTTGATTACCATGAACTCTTTCGGATCATCTAGATGGTTGAGACCACTTTCCATATCACCCCGCCTCTCTTTCTCGGTAAAGCAATCAAATTACTGTCCATAAGCACCAATAAATCGATTCCCAATGAGGATTAATTCGACTTTAGACTGAACCTTCGACGTTACACAAGGTCATCTCAAAAGACGGCTTACAGACTATCTTATCTGCGACTTCACTACATTACCCAACAATCTGTGCTCAATCTCCATAACTACAACTGTTTTAATCAACATATTCAATTTTTAAACTGAATAGTAGTTGAATCTATGGCAGAACTCGAGTTTTTCATCCAGCAGAGGGACAAACTGGTACAGAATAGGAGTAATTTGTCCAATTTAATAAATTTTGCTGGATAAAAGATCCAATCATGCAACTCTCGCATAAGACAGCTAAATGGACCACGAAGTTTTGTAACTCTTCAAATAAGAGGGATAAATTCCCCCCCATAATTTTCCCGCCAAACCATTGAACAAATCAATCCATTCAACTCCTGAATGAACTTTAGATGTTGAATGGTGTTAAATACAAATTATCTTGTTATAATAAAGAAAATTGAAACTTTGTAGTTAATATACAATTATGCTAATGCGATTAGTGCGAAGAACCTGGCAGATGATGGCAGAAATGCAAACCTGTTTGTGTTATTGAATGAAAGTGAACTCGTCTCTGGGGATCATCAATGAGACATCCAAAACAAACAAAAAAAAAGAAGGTCAGCGCTGAAAGTCAAGGGATCGAAGGCATTGACAGGCAACAGGAAGTAAGATAACATCTCGATGTGCAGAAGAGCTGCTGATTTGATGGGTGGGGAAGATCTAACTGCTGACAGCAATGTAATTAGTAACTCAGTTCGTTCGATCATGGTGGCACGTGCCAGAGAGGTTTCACACGCATGAAATTTTCTGAAAAACGGCCATCTTCATTAAATCTTCATATAAAACGATCTTTTCATTGCCTTTGCATGATCTTAGGATTTTTGGAACATAGTGTAGTTCTCCAATTCCGGAAATGACATCACCACACTTTAACATCGTTTGTCTTAAAAACTGCATCGTTTTTAAGAAAATACATTGGAGACGAGTCCTTGAACAGATTAAAAAGTAGTATTTCTTTCTTAGATGATACAGAGAGGTATATTCTCACACCCTTCCCAGTGAAACGCTTGTAGGAGGCATGTTTTTCACCACCGTCCTTTCTAGAAGGCCACATCAAAGCAGAGCGTTTCATCTACCACTCCTGGGGCGTGACAGATTCCTCGCTTACCGACAGTCGAACCTAAACTGTTGAAATGACCGAGGTCAAACACAGATGTGTGATAAATCCGGGAGTATTTACGTTTTGGGGTTATCAATTTCAATCTGACCTTGTTTAATGTCCTCATATGAGTTTACTCAGCAAATGAGACCAAATATTCAAATTGCCAGGGGGCGGGTGACACTTGACCAACCGATGATGACTTACTATATAAGAGTTTGTTCTTCAATGGAAGACCAACACAACTCCGAAGTGCAGCTACCAAATCAACCCTTAGAGCAATGAAGGTAAGTCAATAATTTGTACAGAAAACAGCATTTGATAACGTGCATTTCGCATATTTGTAACAGCAGAAAGCAAACCGTGGTGTTCATGGTGGCGCCATCTATCGCGAAGAATAGGAATTGAATTGTTTGAGAATTGTTGCGTTCAAATTAGTATTGTTATAAGCTGAAAAATGATTGTTATTTAATAAAATTAATTAATTAATTATATATACGAATGCTGTGTACCATCATAACTAGAATTTAAACAATATTCGAATTTTTATAGTGTAATTCTTATACTGTGCAAGATTTCAATTTTTAACTTTTTTTACTTTCTTTTTTTTTAATCTAGTTTTTGGTGTTTTTCGCTGTTATTGTTGCTGTGCGTGGAAGCGGGGTCCTCCATGGAGTAGCACCACACGTACTTGAGACTGGAACTAGTGCCCAATACAGAAGTCAGGATGTAAGTGCTTCTTTCATGTCATTTTGTATTCTGTTTAAAGAAATTTAAAAACCAAATCTCTAAAAAACTATAGGGTTTCAGCTTTGAAAAACATGCTGGGGAAGGGGCTCGAATTATCAATTAAGTCAGGGTAGTTATTGGTGTCAAAGTTGGGCTTAAAAGGGGAGTGCAAAATAAAACTGCTTTTCTAATTAGTCAGACAAGGAAAGCTGCAGATAGTACAAATCGAACTAATTATTTGTTAAGATGGTTGAACCCCTGCCAACAGGATGATAATGTCTGTATTTGGACATCTTTATCATCTTGGCAAAGGTTCAATTAGGTGCCTTAACTGGCACGTGTCCAATGCCTGTGTTCCAGATCCGTGTTTTCAAAGTCCACAAATGTTGGGGTGCACATCTTAAAAATAAATAATAGTGGGAACAGGAATATTTTTCAAGTCCCTCTGAATGTGTCAGACGCGGATCTAAAATAAATCATTATAATTCGTGTATTGATTTATGTTCACGCTAATCGATATTGTTTTTGTTTTCAGGGCATAGGAAACTATGCTTTTGGTTACAACGAAGACCATACTACAGGTGGAACTTTCCGCAGAGAACATGGCGATGTTTATGGAAATAAGGCGGGCTCCTACGGTCTCAGAGACGCAGATGGTCGCCTACGTATCGTGAACTACGTCGCGGACGCAGCTGGTTTTCGTGTTAGCATCGACAGTAATGAACCAGGTGTTGAACCAAAGGATCCTGCAGATACACTAATCAACAAAGGAGGGCTGGCAGCAGCTCCCTTAGCCCTGCATGCTTCGGCAGTTCCTGCTCCTGCTCCTTTGGCGCTTCATGGTGCGGCAGTTCCGGCTCCAGCTCCTATAGCCCTTCCTGCTCCTGCTCCTTTGGCACTGCATGCTGCCGCAATTCCTCCTCCAGCTCATGTAGCCATTCCTCATTCTGCTCCTTTGTCACTGTATGCTTCAGCTGTTCCCGCTGCTGGTCTTACTTTACACTCCAGTACCGTACACCATGCTCCAGCTGCTCCTGTAGTCCACGCCGCTGCTGTTCCTGCACTACATGCTGCTGCTGTTCCTGCATTCCATGCTGCTGCAGTTCCTGGACTGCATGCTGCTGCTGTTCCTGTACTCCATGCTCCTTTGGCCCACGGAGTTGCCATTCCGTCTGCAGGAGCAGTGACCTATACTGCTCACGGAGGTGCAGTGGTCCCTGGAAAATTTCACCTGGGATACGGAGCTGGGTTGGCGCATCATGGAGTCCACAACGGTTACCACTACAAAGTCGGCTCTCATCACTTTTAGAACACGTCCAGACCAGTTCCAAATAGTTTCTGAACCGATCTCTACGTCATTAAGCCTTTGTGCTATCGATGCTTAAAGTGGGTGCCTCGTCTACGGCTGGGACATTACCTCACGTGACTCTCATATTTTTCATCTACGGTGTCTGTCTGATGTCTTCGTGGCTAGCTCATGATCCTCTGGTCGAACAAATACTCACGTTGAATGCATGTAAATAGATTCGCACGAATAAATGTCTTGAAGTTGAAACTTGACTTGATTTTTTGATTGCTATACATCGGTAGAAGTCTTTAAAAATTACATTTTCAAATTCAGTTTCTCAATATTTTGCATATAACATTTTCATTAAACATTAACATTTCATTAACACAGACAAATATGATCAGAAGAAACTTTTGTTGAGAAAGAACACCGAAAAATAATCAAAATTAACCTTTTAAAACCATCTTTAAATTTTTGGCATTTTTAATTGTGCTTTTAATCTTAAAAAAGGGTGAATTTCTCTTTTAAAGGATCATCCTTTTCAAGAGCACGGACTACCTTTTGGTTTAAATACAGAAGATTGTCTTATAAAGGTCCCTTAAAAAGTTTCTTCTCTGAGACGAACTCCAGAAGTGGAGTGAATAATGGAAACTCGAATTAATTAACTAAAATACTTTATATATGAATTTGGGGAGAGTAGAAGGGCAAATACTAAGCGTATTCTGCCAACTCTTGTTAGGGATTCTCATCATCAGTTGAAGGCCCAATGGTTTGAGAAGGAAGGTGTTTCGTCATTCATGTAGAAAAATCTCTATGAGGACGCTAAGATGGATTCTCGCTTAATCCGAATAACTCAATTGCGTCTCACGCTTGAATCTATCAATTCAGAACAGTGGAACCAAAAGTTCTAGCAATGTTTTCAAAAACATTTCAGAAGGAAACCACTCTGCTCTTACCCGAGACCGATTAACTTGGCCAAAGGGCGGAAAAAAAGCCCACAAGACTCTTCTTGCTTGCAGAGGATCAGAACCAACACCTTTTACATATGCGGGGGCAGCAATTATAAACGCTGTGCTATCAGAACATAGCTGATTTCAAATCTCCCCGCTACCAATCTAGAAATCAGTGTTCAAATACACTAAGTGATCACTGAATTATGACCACCTCTATGAAAACCGAATGCCATCCGAATTGATCAATGAGGTATGAGAATGTGGAGTTAGTCGACTTACGTAGCATAGATAAGGTGTCAGTGGTTCAGTAGGCAGTAAAATTCCGAGCGTGATGTGTAAAAAGGAAGGATTTATCGGACCTTGATAAAGGACAGATTGTGGGTGCTCGACGAGCTGGTGCCTCGATTCGGAGACCAATCATATCGGTTGGTTTCCGAAGTATCCCCCCGCGATATCAACCCCATAAAGCACTTGTGGGACACTATGGAAAGGCATATCAGGTGTCTGGATACACCAATCACCTCCATACCTGTATTGTTAGCCACATTACACACAGCTTGGTTGGCCCTTCCTCCCGAACACTTCCGACATCTTGTTGAATCAATGCCACGTCCGATAGCTGTTGTACTGAGGGCAAAAGGAGGACCTACGAAGTATTAGTTAGGTGGTCATAATTCAGTGATCACTCAGTGTACTTGTGATTAGTCATTAATGAATACACGATACCTTTTATTAACCGAGAAGTTTAAATTAGCACAATGACGTGAACCTTCATTTGACGCATGCGTTGTGTATGGTGTCACTTGTTGATTGATGAAGTTCTTAACCTTGAGTTACCATCAAAGAGACAAGTTCATGGCGATGTTACTAATTTAAGAATTTTTTATAGCTCAGTGTTCAGTTTTAATCAAAATTGATTATGTTTATTAGTACGTTATAACTTGATGTAATAAAAGGTCTCGAAGGATGCGAAACCGTCATGAAGGTATCAAATAATTTCTCAATGTCTAGAAACACCATCTAGTGCGCCGATAAAATTGTACACCAAACCAAACTAAGGCTACCAAGTAGCGTTTTCCTTCAAAATCTTATCTGAGTGAGTTTATGCTGAAGTATGTGTATTTGGCTAATCTTTTCAAGGTGAGGAAGAAAAATATCAGCGTTGAGCTTACTCAATCCATTCAAAGCCTTAAACTGCTCAATGAGAGTATCTCGCAGGTGCTTAGTCTCCAGACACCATAATTTGAAAAACTGAACCTTTCTTAAACGATCACTTGTAAGATCACCCTTTCGTTCCCTTCACCAAACTCGTTGCCCTTCTCTGTACCCAATCCAGCAGGTCTACATCCTTCCTAAAATAAGGCCCCAGATCTTTAGGCAGTAATCGATATGGGCCTAATCATTTGTTGTACAATGGAATCATCTCCTCATCTCTGTTAGCAGTCCCTCTGTTACTGCATCATAGTATCCAATCAGTTTCGTCAGACAAGATTTCCCCCTAATTCTGCTGTGACTGCAGTATAAGTGAATTCCTCGCTGATGTGTCTAAAAATCTACAACCACAAAAAAAAAAAAAAACCAAGAAGACTCATGGAAGCGATTGGAATCCCTAACACCTTGCTCTACAGTTCGCTGCACGTTCCAATAGAATCAATCTTTTGCAATTGATCTGCAAAAGATGACTACCGATAAGAAACACCGTTGTAATCTCTTCTAGAGTGGATCACATCAGAAGAGATGGAATAATTCGTGCTAATTTTGAGATATAAACTGTAGCAGTTTACCTGAATAAATCAGCCATCCACATCACATGTGCAAGCCATGAGATTATTAGATAAAGACACCGAGATCAAAATCCTTGTTTTAAATATGGATTCAACAACTTTGCGGCCATTTTATTTTCCGGTTGTAATGTATAACCACATAAATACTGTAAGAAACAATCATAACCCTCTATCTGCAATGTTTTATTAATTTTAATTTCAATAAAAAATAAAAGAATTGTTTTTAATGTTTACATTATCCAAAGAGCGATTATCTGGACAGATCCCAACATCCTTACCCAATTCGATTAACTAATTGCTTGGAGTGCGCTGTTATGGCCAATTATTTCTGCTTCAGAAGACAGCCGATGTAATATCTATACGGAACTAACTTGCTTTTGCGCGTCCTTGAGGAGCAGCCATGGCCTCTAGATGATGGTCATTAAGCAATCGTACGATGGCTTTCTCAACTAGTTCTTAGACCCCAGGGGCAAAATATTCTCTGACCTCGAAACTTGCACGACAATAGCATCTGTTTCATTTCTCAACTAACTGCTGGCTGCGAGTAACCACACCCTTTTAAAAACGTCCTTGGGGAATTTGTGTTCCCTCGTGTATGTATTTGTCCATGGCATGCGCATATTCATTCTTTTAATAAATCAACTGCTCTAGGTGTAGGCATCCAAATCGATTTTCTATTCAGTCTAAATGTCTTTGATGACTCAGAGGAAAGGCGTTAAAAAATGCTGAAATCATCACCGAAAAGAAAAGTGATCAAGTTTCTTATATATACGTAATCAAAATCTACACTCCTGTTCAAAATATAAAGGACAAACATAGAACTCGCGCGCGTGTGTGTGTTATGGAGGTTTAATGGCGCATAACTGCCCACAGTATCAACAAGACATAAGTTATGTCTTGTTGATACTGTGGGCAGTCAATTAGAATATGTTTCACTGATAAATGCGTTAAACAGTGTGGACACTGAGGAGGATCCTTCTCCTGTGAGTAGATGGAGGTGAGTGAGATACGTATGTCCTGTTCGTGCCCGTGCAAGTACCACTTCTTCTCTTCGCACTGTTTTGGTGTTAGAGTGCCAAAGCTTTGGGTGCTGTTTCAACTGATAGAGTTTATTATTGGTTTGGGAGTGCCATAGATCTTTCCACTGCGCGAGACATGCTGTTTGTATGATGTGATTGTAGTGAGAGGCTGGAACATGGACGGAGGTTAAATCAAAAGTTGATGGATTTTTAAAAGTTTTGTCAGCGAGTTCGTTCTCCTTTATCCCCGAATGTGCTGGGATCCAGCAAAAGGTCACAAAAGCAAAAGATCATGGTTTGATCAGGTTAATTGCAGAGGGGAAGTCCAAGATGGTTGAGAATAATTCATTACTTGTTGCCTGTTGAAAATAGGAACATTCCAACTCTGTGTTATTTCGATTTGGCGTAGGCCTGCTGGTCTTATTTTAGTGGGTTTGTTTCTATAGAGATTTTGCAGTGGTGGATTAAAGAGGTATGGCTCAACAGGATGCTGCCAATAACTTTGTATTTGGGCTGAATACTTAAGAAGCAGCGTTTTTCTGCGGAGGTAAAGAGGTGGCTCATTAGCTTCAATATATAAACTATGAATAGGAGAGGTCCTGAAAGCACCAAGTTCAATCCGCAATGCACTATGCTGTATAGGATCTAGCCATCATAGTGTACTCTTACGGGCAGAATCATAGAGTGGAGCACCATAATCCAATCGGGATCTAATCAATGCTCAATATAAGAGCAACAAAGATGTACGGTCTACTCCCCAAGACAAGGCAGATAAAGCTCTTAGTATGTTTAGTTTTTTGAGGCAGGAAATACGTAGAACTTTAATGTGCTCAAGGAGTTTCCTGTCAAGGATTAATTCCAAGAATCTGATGTTGTTAGTCACTGGAATGGTAAAGTTTGTTATATGAAGTTCAGGATCTGTATGCATTTTCCGTTGATTACAATAGTGGATTGCAACAGTCTTCTGCTGTGATAGACGATAGCCATTTAACCTTGCCCACCTTTGGACTTTATTCAGGGATATCTGCGGTTGCCGTTCAATGGATCTCATGTTCTGAGAACGGCAAGAAATAGAGAGATCATCAGCGTAAAGGTAGGTCTGAACAGCATTTGGAAGTTCTTTTGTGATGGAATCGATTCTAAGGGCGAAAAGGGTTGCACTCAGTACAGACCCTTGTGGCAAATGACGCAGAAAGTGAGTTGTGATATCGAACTTGGAATGAACGATTCTGAAGAAAGTTCCTAATGAATATAGGCAGGTTGCCTCGTAAACGAAGAGAATAAAGGTCACTGAGAATGCCACGACGCCAGGCAGTATCAAATGCCTTCTCTACTTCTATGGAAACCATAACAAGATGTTCATTTTTTACAAAGGCATTACGAATTACAGACTCAGCTTTGATCATGAGATCTAAGGAGGACCTGTTCTTACGAAACCCATGTTGATGATTACCCATTAGGTGTTCTGTTTCGATGATCTAAACAAGTCGATTAAGGTTTTGGCCAAGGCATTTGCTATGTCTTCAGGAGCAGAGAGTTCTTGCCCATTCCACGAAAGAATTGGCGAAGGGGTTTGTTGGAAATTTACCATAAATCTGCCTAGTTTCCTTCCATATTAACCTGGAGTTAGTGTTTCTATTTATGGTAGATGCAAACCGGATCCAAGAATTCTTCTTGGCTTGCCTCTGAATGATACGTGCTTTTGCCCTTAATTTCTTTTAGTTGATAAGATTAGCTATGGTTGGGGATTTACGAAATAAATTCCATGCTTTATTTTTTAACTTCTTTGCTTTTGTGCATTCCTCATTCCACCAATAGTTAATGTGCCGTCGGAACTGGGTATTCGGCAATGGAATTGAACAGTTAGCTGCAGATAGTAGTTGTGAAGTAATATAATCTGTGGCTTCATCTATTGACTGTGTTCTTATAAATTTCTCATCCAGATTGACAGCTGACTGAAATTTGACCCAATTGGCTCGAGAGAACTTCCAGTTCTTGCAGGGTTTGTCTACTGGCGGTTGTGCAGTGAGCAAATCACAAATAATCGGAAAATGATCACTGCCCGTCTGGTCGTCCATAACAGACCATTCCATGACTGGATACAGAATCGGGGAGAATATCGAGAGATCAATTGCAGAAGTTTGTCCAGTTGGTAATTGTATGTGAGTAGGTGCACCAGTATTAAGAATGGTAAGGTTTTGTTTATCTACGAAGGTTTCAGTCAGTCGGCCATGCCTGTCCAATATAGTTCTTTATGTTGGCAGAAATTTGGGAAGTTAAATAGGTTTCTTGTATACAGAAATCAACTGGAGAGTAGCGGTTAATTAAGTCTTGAATATCGTTAAAATTGCTACAAAATCCTCTACAATTCCATTGAAGAATATAAGGCATTATTGGTGTTTAGTAAAAGAAGCTGTATCTGACTGTTTTTTTGATGTGACTGGTTTATGGCGTTCAGATTTCGGTTTGTCTTTTTTGAAGAATGGCCGACCGGTGTCCATATCTTCTTCCACATGTATTTCTAAGATTGGGTCTTCCTATCTGGATGAGTCAATTGTATCCATGGATGTGTCTTGAATATTCATTTTTATATTTGAACCTCGATTATTTGATGCAGCAGCAGCATTCATTGGAAGAGGAGGAGAAGGAGATTCAACTGGTACTGTTAGAGCAGTATTGCTTGCCTGGTTCAACTGTTTCGGGATATTGGACTGTTGCTGGGAGAGAACAGTTCGTGCCCAGTCAGAGATTGAGTTGTTTGAAGAGACTGTAACATCAGTCTGGGTAGCCACTGATTGATATTTTAGTGCGACACTGGCATATTGTACATTTTGTAATACTGGGAGCAATTAATTTTCTCGCTTCTTGAAAGCTTACTTTATTTTCAATTTTATACTTCACAATTTTCTTTTCAGTTTTCCACCTGTCGCATGTCCTAGAATGAATAGGCAGGATGGTTGCCTTTACAGTTAGGACAGCTCATTTCTGTTGCTGAACAATCATTTTGAGTATGATCGGTGGACCCACAGTTGGGACAGACTGGGTTTCCTCTACATGCCGTTTGAGAGTGGCCATACTTTTGGCACTTATAGCATCTCAATGGATTAGGGATGTAGGGTCTAATGCGGCAAAGAAGATAAACTGCTTTTATGGAAGAAGGTAGGTTTGGGGTATTAAAAGTGAGTATAACCTTCCTTGTAGGTGCCAGTGTGTTGTCCTTTTTAATCATGATTCTTTTTAATGCAATTACATTTTGCTCCTCAAGTTCTTGGCATATCTCCTCCTCCAAGACATTCAATAGGTGCCAGCTGGATATAACACCCTTAGATGTGTTTAGGGTACCATGGGGAGAAACTTTTACTGAAATTCCAGCAAAATTTATAACTTTTAGTAGATGCTCCAAATGTTTACTGCTGATTGTTTCTATTAGTAGGTCTCCTGATTGCAGTCGCTTGACTGTTTTAGGAGATCCTGCAAGATTTTAGAGGTGTTTCTGAATAAGAAACGGAGACAATTTGGTGAGAGGCTGATCTGTAAGTGAATGCATTATGAGAAATGCAGGAAAATCTATGTTTGAAGAGTTGGTCTTAAACCTCTTGGGTTGAGACATGTCATGTTCATTTTCAATGTCTGGCCAAGAGCTTGTCGGCTCTAGTGGAGGAAACTTATTGTGTTCCATAATTGCTCCTTTTGGTCCCTGGGAGATTAACTGTTTGCCGAGATGTCCGGCCCCGCCACGGGGAGGCAGGAGCAGTGCCTGGTGTGACCAAGCGAGAAGTAGTAGGTGTTAGTAATAAATATATAACAAATAAAGAAAGGTGACTTTCCTTTTCTGTTCTGTAAAGTACTTTTTTAACAAGAGCTGTTATTGAATAAATAAATTGTTTTAAGGACAGGAACGTAAAAGAACTATAATATCACTTTTTGGAAAATCACTCTTTAAGCACAGAGAATTCGCTTAGTCACAATCGCTTGGCACCCGGGGTTATAGAACTCGCATTGTAGTTAGTAATCAATCTGGAAAAAATCTCATAAATAAGATAGACCGTTTTGATCTCGTCCATCAAACAGCCAACCCACCGAATTGACTGAAAAATTCGATTTAGGATAAGAAAGACAGGTCCTTTTCCAACCAAAGGATCCAGCAGAAGTTGAAGAATCTGGGATTTCGTAGATGTATGCCCATACGAAAGACATATGTATGTAAAAAAATGAAAAATTCAACTCGAGTGTGCTGTCAATGACAAGAATGGGCGATGGAACGGCAGAAGAAGATCAAGTGGTCTGACGAGTCCCGATTTACACTTTTGTTTGTACCATTGGTAGCATGAACCTCATGAAACCATTCACAAAGACTGTCTCGTGTCCATCACTCAGGCGATGGAGGTAATACCATGATATACGGTATGTTCTCTTGGTACGGATTGGGCCCACTCATTCCATTAGAACATTTCCAAGATTTTCAACGTCTGCTCTGTGCTGCCTGATTCTCCAGATCTGTGAACCATTTGAGAATGTTCGGGATACAATGGAAAGGGCTGTTAGGATTCGGAAGTTCTGTACCAACCACAGTACAGCAGCTGAACTAATGGAAGGATGGTTAAATCTGGAGATAGACTCCCTCAGACACCAGTGGAACCCATGCCACTACGTGTACCAGCTATAATTCGGAAACAGGTGGCAATACAAGATATTGAATAACGGTTTCTAATTTTTTGGCCAGTGAATATTGTATTTGCTATTTATATTTATTCTTACCATTTCTTATTACAAAAATAGTTTTCAAATGGCAGCATGACCTTGATAAAATAATTTCATCAACTTGGAAAACTCTGGATTCAATAAAATTAAAACAATTATATGAACTTTAAGGGAGATTTTTCCGGTCCTGAATTGTCGCATCCCACACACCCAATGAGGAAACACATCCGGATCTGAATTGTGACATAGAAATATCTTTGACAAACACATCTCGATATTCGCACGGGTGTGGTCACGAGTTTTTCTTTTTTTCGATTTTCCTTATCGTCAGAGTGACCCAATTAAAATTCATACCACCGAGGTCGACTGCGGACGTTGGTAGCGGGAGTGAGAGTCATCGGTGGCGAAAGTCAGTTGGCGGGTGACCTTCGATTAGGTATTTTTTTTCAATTGTCAAAGAAGGACCGAGGAACCCCGCTTATTCGTACTGCTTGAGGTTACCCTTAAAATCACGTGACTTTTTCAGTCTATAAAAACTATGGAAAGTTCAAATAGAGCACCCAGCTTCCAAAGAGAGTCGCAATTTCTGAGGAAAATACCACCCGATAGAATGAAGGTAAGACGAACTCCTTACAGTTTCTTAGTAAAATTATGAAGTACCGCTAACTTCCTTGTAACTCTTGCATGATTAGATGAAACCCCACGAGCAACCGGTTTGGCTGAGTAATTGATGTTAACATTGGAGAGTTTTCTACTCTATTTTAACAACTTTTCCCACCTCCCTTCAAGAAGTATTTTTCTTTTTTTTATGCAGGTTCTGATCATCTGTGCTCTGATTGCTGCCACCCAAGCAGTAGCTGTCCTCCACGCAGCCCCATATTTCTATGGAGGAGGGGTGAGCAGTCAGCATCGCAGCCAGGATGTAAGTTGAATTAAAATGATTTTAATCGATTTAAAATTATGTTGATTTGATATTCAAGATTGAAATCATGTCTTTAATATGATTCTTAACAAAAATATTCTTCTTTGTGTGGTGCTTATGATCGATCTGTTTCTTCTGCAGCTGGTTGGCAATTATGCCTTTGGATATGACGAAGGTCACGCTACTGGAGGCACTTTCCGCAGAGAACATGGCGATGCTTTGGGAAACAAAGTTGGCTCCTACGGATTGACAGATGCTGACGGTCGTAGACGAGTGGTCAATTACGTTGCCGATGGCTTGGGTTTCCGTGCTGATGTCCAGACCAACGAACCGGGTGTGGAACCTAAAGATCCTGCTGCTGTGGCCATCAACAAACCCGGTCTTGTTGCCGCTGCTGCTTTTCATCCAGTCGCTTATGCTGCTCCCCTTGGATATGCTGGTTTGCATCATGGTCTTTACAACTTGGGTGCTCACCACGGATTCTATTTCTAAACACTTCTCTTCGAAGTCTTTCCCGATGTGCTGTGGTAGTGGACCAAAGATCCATTAGCAGTTTTCGCAGCTATGCTCTGGGACTATCTTAGTGTGTGCCGGGTTGTTTTCGAGAATGCTGTTGCTGCTCACGTTGCCAAAGTTCTGTACCTAATCAACACCGAAAAACAATAAAATGTTCCAATTATCACATGATTCTCTCAATTATTTACGAACTACTCTTTAGCCACAGAAATACTTTGAAGTCCACATACCCACATTAACAAACCAACAGAAACCAAGATTGAAGCGAGTACTTTTCTCTTTAGTTTATCTGAAACTGTCCCTGTATGGTCTGGTTCCAACCAGGACGCAATTGTTTCAAAACCTACCAAATCAATATTTGTAGTAAACAGAGAAATCTTCAGTAAGTTTTGATCAAATACATTTTCTGTTTTTTAATTTCTTAGTTATTAAGTCAAGGACAAATATAAGGAGCTTCGTATATTTATTCTTGATTGACAATAATTAATTACAATCACTGATTAAATGGGAAAGATCACCTGTCTTCCCCATAAACAGATCGACTAAGAAACCCCAGAAAGCACCCAGTATTTATCTGGTACCAAGGAATATAAGATCATAGCGAGTAACAACGTATTGCATACCGCACGTTTAATTATCTGTTGATGCCGATTGCAAACTGTTTCTAATTTTTTGACTAGTGAGTGTAGTTTAGGACAGATTTCGTTATCTACAAACATTACCGTGATAATTTAGAAGCCAAAATAGGAATTCGGTGTTTTCGAACATCATGAGGTCGCAGGGGACCATTTATGAGTGCACAATCTGTTTGTAAGGCAACAGTTTCTGACTTATACAAGATATTCGTAAATAAATTTATCCCTTCCAGTTCTTGCGGTGCTGACTTTCTTCATCTATTGAATCAAGTACCTTTGTCGTATTGGATTCATTACGTGTACCAACCTTACAATCTTATAAGAAACAATATCATGCGATCTCATATTGGGCGCTCTATAAGTTCCTGTGACTCTCATTTTCTTATAACAAGTGTATATACGTAGAATAATGAGTTTTCTGTCTTTCAGCCATAACCTGCTATAATATTACCATTAGTAGAGGCATATGATGAAAAAGGAAACTTATACAGCATCAACCAAAAAAAAAAATAATAATAATAAAATAAATAAATAAAAAATAAAAAACTTTCCCACTTCCTCCATTCACTCCAAATGTTTGTCTAGTTCAGCCATAAATTTATTTAAGCTATCAACTTCCGCAACGACAGATGGAAGTTTGTTCCAGCAATCAACCAACTAGCTGGCTAAAGGAAAATTTCCCAACGCCCATCTATTCTACAACAGTCTTTCCTCAATTTGAATTTATGCCCTCTCAGGTGATTATTCTGAGCAAGAGGAAGAATCCCATCAGCATTGAGCATGCTCAAACCATTCAAGGCTTTATATACCTCAATCAGATCACACCGCATGTGCTTAGACTCCACACGCTGTAATTTGCAAAACTTAAGCCTTTCTTCATAAGAGCAACCCTTTGTTCCATTCACTAATCTTGTTGCCCTTCTCTGTACTCATTCCAGCAGCTCTACATCCTTCTTGAAATGAGTCCTCCAGACCTGTATACAGTACTCAAGGTGTGGCCTGACCATTGATTTATACAAGGGAATAATCACCTCCTTATCCCTGCTAGCAAAATTCCTGAATATCATTGACAAGATCTGCTCTGACAGCCTGTCTGCATTGCTCAGAAAACTTCATATCTGACTGCACAATTACCCCCAGGTCCTTTTCATTCTCCACTTTCCTGAGTGTAGTACCACACAGTTGGTATGTTACTCTTGAGTTACTTCTACCCATATGCAGTGCTTTGCATTTGTCAATTTTAAACTTCAGTTGCCATCTCTCAGCCCATCTGTCCAACTTTTCTAGATCCAGTAGCATATTGTCTTTAGCGTCATTAAAATCCCTATGAACCTTAGTATCGGCTGATAACTTGACCATTAAACCTGATATACCTTAACCAATATCATTGATAAATATACAAAACAACAACTGGTTCAACACCGAACTCTAGAGGATCCACTAATAACCTTAATCCATGAAGAGCAATGTCCATTGATTATCCACTCTCTGTCTTTTACGACTCAACGATCCCTTTATTCATTGCAGCAACCTACCCTTAATGCCATACCTCTCCAATTTGTACAGCAGTCTTCCAAACAGTACCAAAAGCTTTCCTGAAATCCTGAAATCCAAGTATATGATATCAAAATTATTTTTTGCATCCAGTTCTTTTGTAACCACATCATAATTTCTTATCAAATTTATCACACAAGACTTTCCCTTAACGAACTCATGCTGTGTCTGAATTATTGCTGCAGTCTTGTCTAGATGAACGTGCAATGCTTCTTTAACCAGTGATTCCATGATTTTCACTGGAACAGAAGTTGAACTAACAGGTCTGTGATTACTCGTATCACCCTCTGATCCCCCTTTATGAATTGGAGATACATTTGCACCTCTCCAGTCCATGGGGACCTTTCCACTGAGTCCAAGGATGCTCTCATAATTATGGCTAAGGGTTTTCTTAGTTGCTTTGCCGCCTCCTTTAATATAACTGGATAGATCCCATCCACCCCAGGTGCCTTTCTCATGTTTAACTAACAATTCCTCCTCTACTTTGCTCTCAGTTATTACAAAATCATTTTGCTCCCTGCTAGAGTTTGATAAGCTTCTGGCCTCCACTTCCCTACAGACTTCCTCATGTGTGAATGTAGATGCAAAATGCACATTCAGTTTGTTTGCTATCTGAGCAGGATCATCAACAGTCGAACAACCGATATAAAGTGGACCAATCTGATTCATCCCCTGCCTTCTAAAGTTTGATAAATAAAGAAGTCTTTGCTGTAATTTTTGCATCCTTTTGTCAAAGATTTCTCTTAATCTACCTTCACTTGCCTGACCTCGTTTGTGACTTGATTACTGAGTAGTTTATATCTATGAAAAGCCTAGTAGCTTCCAAGGTTAATTCCTTGAATGCGTCTCATTTAGAATTCGCTAATGTAACATCATCCTAATGGTAAATTTCACATCAGCACACTGTGATCACTACCACCTAGTGGTTACTTTATTTGTAGACTCTTAATACATGAAGAATCACTGCTGATAATCAGATGAAGAGTATTACAGTTCGAGAGGCAACCCTCTGGTTGCCTCTCTAACATTCGAAAAAATTCGAAAGAAAAGACCTGAATCGTAGAAGAATGGTTAGATGCTCATCAAGACAATGCTCCAGCACACAATGCACTCTCTGTTCGCCAGTTTCTAGTCAAAAAACAAATCCCTGTGTGTGAACATGCAGCCTACTCGCCCGACCTAGCCCCTTGGAACAGGGAACCCATTTTTAGTCCATTGAAGACATTCAGAAGAAATCGACCGAAGTGCTAAAAGTGCTTACAGATGTTGACTTTATAAATGCTTCAGTCCTTAAAAGAGACGTATGCAACAGTGTGCGCAAGCTCAAATAAATTATTTTGAAGGATATAACTTGTAAGGTCCGAATTATTTCATAATGTTTATTTTGTTGCAACAGTGTCATTATTTAAAGCCCCATATTACGTCTCTCTGTAAGAAATCGAAAGTTCGACTGGAGCTGTGTCCCACACGCCAAGGTTGGACTGTGGAACAGTGGTAAAACATCACCTAGTCTGACGAGTCCCGATTTACACTTCTCTGATAGGGTTAAAGTGTGGCTCAAACCTCATGGACCGACGCATCCAGACTGTCTCGTGTCCACCAATCAAGCGGCTGATGGTGGTGGTACAGTGTACGCTCATACCATTAGAAGATCATCTTACTTCCAATGAATATCTTTCAGTTGTTTTGGACCAAATTCGACCTGCAGTGCTTCATTTTTACTTGGATTGAGACGAATTCTTTCAAGGCGATAGCTATGGCCTGGAAACAAAGCCCAGTCTCTCACTGGAAAGCTCCATTTTCTCCAAGGGTCAAAAATAGGAAGAGGGCCTCGATCAGATGTGAAGATTATGCTCAACATAATCTTGACTCACAGAGTTCTGCATGGTCAAACAGGAAATCGGGAAAACAGTTTAAACTCCCTTGGAAAGATCACAGATTTGCAACGACTGAAGAAATTATTCAGAATACAAAACAGGGACTATTTAGGTTCCCAAAGAATTTCCAAAAACAACTTCTTGATTTAGATGAATAATTAAAATTAGCGTTCATTTCGAATTCACCTTCCGGCAACTAATGAAGAGAATACTAAGAAATAAGATAAACAGAAAGAAAGGAAGAGATAAGAATAGATAAAACAGTGACAGTTTTTAATTTCCTGACATGTTCTACAGCTGATTTTAAGACCTTCATTTACCAATCCCCAAAAGGGCATGTCCCTCATTAAGTTAGAAACGTTGTAACATAACTATGTCAGGTGTCAGCGATAAAAAGTTTCATTTTACTTTCATGGCTGAACCCGCCTTGCACAAAAACATCCGAGACCGAATTAGCATAATATTACAAAATAATTTCTGGGTGTCCCCTGGTGACAGGCGAGTAAATCTGACATCTGCATTCACGTGTCGATCCAGGCGTGCAGCAACTCCCGTTATACTTCTTTATTGCATCGAGCGATCCAATTAAAATTCGTTACTTCCGAGGTCAAATCTGATTGTGGACTTCGGTGGACGGTGTTCGATGGGAACTCGTCGCTTAAATGACCTTCGTGGTAAAGAATGCGCGCTGTGGGTGGGTTTTTTTCTCTTGGAAAAGGTCGAGTGTCTTTAGGTCATCGTGGAGAGTATCAGAACCACGTGACTTCAGTGAGGGTATAAAATCTGTGGTTCCCTTCAAGGAACTACAAAGTTTTCCAAGGGACTTCAGCTTCTCAGGAAATTGTGCTCATAATGAAGGTAAGGTGAATTTTCCTTTTAGTAAACTCTGTGTTCAACTTGTCGTGCAGTATATTTACTTTTGATCCTAAGGGGATGGCAACGAACGCTGCAAAGTCTCCATGTTAGTCCAATTTTAGAGCTATTTAATACTTATTGATCGGATGGAAAGGCTTAGGTTATGGATGTATTTTAAGAAAACCACTAATCCAGATTAAATATTTTCTCACATAGGTTCTTATCGTTTGTGCTCTGATTGCTGCAGCTCAAGCAGCGGCTGTCCTACATGCCACCCCCTACTTTTACGGTGGAGGAGTCAGCAATCAACATCGCAGCCAGGATGTAAGTATGCTCAAAATCCATAAACCTTACATCCATCAGAAAGTTCTGTCCCTTGCCATTTAAAAAAATATAACTCATATCAACATTTCTGGGTGAATCTTCATTGTGATTTCTTCTTTCTTCTACAGATTGTGGGCAACTATGCCTTCGGTTATGACGAAGGTCACGCCACTGGTGGAACATTCCGCAGAGAACACGGCGATGCTTTTGGCAACAAAGTAGGCTCATATGGATTGACCGATGCCGATGGCCGTAGACGGGTGGTCAATTACGTCGCCGATGGCTTGGGTTTCCGTGCTGATGTCCAGACCAACGAACCCGGTGTCGAACCTAAAGATCCAGCTGCCGTAGCCATCAACAAACCTGGACTTGTTGCTGCTGCTGCTGCTGTTCATCCTGCCGCTTACGCTGCACCCCTTGGATATGGTGGAGCACATTTGGGATATGCTGGAGCACACTTGGGATATGCAGGACTAGCACATCATGGTGCTTTTAACTATGGCTTTGGTGCTCATCACCTACCAGGACATCATGGATACTATTTCTAAACACTTCGCTTCGGACACTTTCTGGATGTGGAGCTATAATTTGGAGTATGATGGTCCACTAGTGGATGCTTGCAGTGGGTGTAAATAGCTGGGGTCTATTCTCCGTGTTTTGGGATGTTCTCTTGTCGTCGCTGACAATGCCAAAGTTCTGTATGCAGTGAAAGAAAAAAAAAATAAAATAGTTCTCCTTGCTAAGTATACGATCTTATTTTCTTTTACATCACAATGACATCCCCAACAGAAACACTGTTCCCTTTTCTTTTAAAATCTATGGTAAATAAAAATACTGCTTTAATGTCAGTAAATGTCTTAAGGTAGAGAAGGACAAGGCACGTTTGAGTCCAATTATTCAAAGATGACTTTATCCAGGAAGGTCCTCGTTGGGAGCACAGTTGGTAGATTCACTGTCCTTCCCACGCCAGGTGGACAGCATAGGAAAACAAACTCTACACTACTGAAAAAAAGTGGGTGAGGTACTTATTAAAAATCCAGGCACAAATGAAGTCTCCAGTGACTCAAATATTTTAAAATTAAAACCGAATCCACGACCGAATATAACTCAATAAAGTGGGACCATCTGGCCCGCTTTTCAAAGTACTTCGAATGAAAGGAGCGAAACAAAAATGTAGACGAATTATGGTACTGAAATTAAAGATTTTAATCTTACAAATATGCTGCAATACTGCTTTAACTCCAAGCTCTAACTTTTTCTACTGTAGCAGTGAATCTAGCCTTCAGAGTGGTAACTACTTCCAGGGAGTACATCTATGATTTATGTAGTCTCGGAAACCATACTTATATCTGGGTATAAATGTAAGGCAGCGAGTTCGAGATGTCATAGAATTTATCCAGGATGATTTTTCATCATCCTGGATAAATTCTATGGTCTGGTCTCTCTTCTGAATCTATCGGATATGAACATATTAATAAATATGACTTAGAATCAAGGAGAAGAAATAAATTATTTCAAAGGAACACTTTTAAAGGTCATCTTTGCACTGCTTCTCCAGATACTACAACTATAATCAACTCCATCTAAAGAAAAACAAGAATCAGACAACTTTACATCTCTAAATTCAACAAACTCAAGCAGATGGAAGCCTACAGAAGTAAATTGACCAACCAGGTCAAAAACAACTGCAGAACTGATCACTCCCAAGTCTTATCACCTGAGTGTCAACTTAATCTGAATTTACAATCCTGGAAAACATATTGTACACCTGCACCTTCTTATATCAAATTGGTCTGTTGTCTTTTAACGAATTCTGAATGTAAAAAAGGTCTCCTCAATCTCTTTTAGAACACGCTCCAAATGTTTTACGAGACCATTCAAAAACATGAATTCTGTTTCTAATATTGTTGGTGCACGTGTAGGAACTGTTTGCTTTTGTCTCCAGCCACACGTCCGTGTTGGATTTGCTTGTATCTTTGGAAATCCAATAGATGGTTATTTATTTATTATCTAAACGAAATTCTTGTTCAAGTTGTTATTCAAAATTTATAAATGAGGAACCGACAACACCAGCCTTAAAAAGTTTCCAGAGGAGAAAACTCCTGAAGTAATGAAGATAAGCAGTAGTTTTCTTAAAGAAAATTCTGTCGTGTCTTGAACTGGTCGAATAACCCTTTCTCTATCTACAGTCCATAATAGATGAACGCGAGCCAAGAAAGCCAATGGGTTAAAGACCTACTCATTAGAAACCGGTTTGTCTTTCTGCTCTTCCAGCAGACTGGAAATGCATGTCAAGTAATTTCGAAACCCAGTAATTAGTTGGCAAAGTTCGTCTCCAATCCACTCTCAGTTTCTTTTAGGGCACATCCAGTGACCTAAAAAAACCGGGTGAATATTAATAAAGATTGTTTTAAGTTCGTAATCTCACAAGCTTGAATTCAAGATGAATTAATGTCAAATGTTAAATTGGCCAAGAAAGCTAACATGGATTTCTTTATTATAGGTTCTTATCGTATGTGTACATGCTTCCCCTTACTTATCCAGGGATGGGGTCAGTGCCCAATATCGCAGATTGTAGGGAACTGTCTCTTTAGATATGGCGAAGGTCACGCTATGAGCGGGGATTTCTGTAGAGAACACGGTGATGTTTTTGGCAACCAAGTTAGATCCTATGGACTGACAGTCACTGATTGATGCTGATAGTTGTAGAAGGGTGGTCAACTACGTAGTCAAAAGTTTCCAGGCAAACGTCCAGACCAATGAATCCAGTGTCGAACCAAATGACCCTGCTGCAGTAGCTATCAACAAACCATGTCGATGCTCTCGCACATCCTGTCACTTATGTCTCTCCTCTTCGATATGCTGGTCTACATCACCTTTTAAACGGGGCTTTGAAGCTCATCACTTACCAGGACATTATGGATTCTGTTTCTGAAGAAATCATTGTCTTACAAATTGGTGAGAAGATTCATCAACGGATGATGGGTTCTTCTGTAAATATCTTAGGATTCTCCTGTGGTTGTCTGTTCGCTGTTACTTGCCCAAGTTCTGTAAGAAATCAAAGAAATCAAAAGAATTGTTTCTGGTAAAGAATTTACGTGTATAAATTATTTAAGAAAATTATCTTAATGTTATAAAAGAACAAAAAGAAATTGGGTGTTCTCCATTTCAAACAGTGCCCAATAATTACGAGGGTAGTTCGTGATGCAATATTATTAAAACACATATAAATCTGTGAATCATTCCAGCAGTAATAATTAATTACTGATGGAATGATTCACGGAACGATTGGAATGATTTCTATATAAAGAAGGCATTTCTGGAATAAATCATTGTCTTCTTAGAGTCTATCAGAGGTCTTGTGACCGATAAACAAATAGTAAATCAACATTGATCAAAATGAATTCCAAGTTCGGGTAGTATTATTAAAGGCCAAATAATGCAAGGACCTGACTTTTGGAGCATCAGCCAAAAACTCCATTGGTTGTCCGTGTTGGGCAACCAATGGAAAGTAAGCCCATTTAAATGGGCTTACTTTCCATTGGAGATATGCTTTGATCACAAGTTCCTTGGTGTCAGAAAAATATTCTATCTTCTTCTGGAACCTCTTAATCATCGGGAAGACGGGTAATCTTTCCGATTTTCAGAAAGCTTTTGGGGCATTAACAGGAGTAAAGAACAGCTCTTTAACAAAAGAAATCACTGGCAACAATCTTAAAGGTATTCAATGAATGGAAGAAGAAAAGAGAATGCAGCTATAAAAGGAAGAAATGCGATAATAAGTCGATACTCCAAGAACGAGACCAGAAGAATTTAAAGCGTATTGCACATCAAAATACAAGGTCCAGTGTCGTTCTTGGAGTCTCGAATTTCTGCTCAAACTTATAAGCCCATTTCTTTCCAACTCTGAGACCGAATATCACAGCCATGGAGTGAGAAAGGGCCATAAAAGATCCTCTTTTTATTGATGGGATTCAGATTCGCTCCCTTTCACCGGTACGGGGAGGATGGCGATTATAACCATCGTGCCATTCACGCAGATGAATAATTTGGTGTACAGTGGATACGAATCAGATGGTAATTGTGGGAAAATGTTTATTTCCCTACTTTTTCTTTGATATTAGACAAAAATAGGAGTTGGTCTACGATGGAATGGTCTAAGAAAAGTGTATCCTTTCCAGTTTGCTCTCTATTAAATTTGATAAATCCTACTAACTGACTAAATTCAAATATCTTCAGAAGAGCTAATTCCACTTTACACTGATCAATTAGATCCATATTTTCAACCGGAATGCTCAGACCATAAAAACACGCTGAACCTGTCATTCTTTTTCTAAGACGAATCGCGTTTGGGATTCCTTGAGACAGGTCAAGCGATAAAAATACAGCAACAGGTTCTGGACGAATAGTTTTTATCAAGGAAATAAATAAAAACATTTATTGACATGAATATTGGCGAAGAATGTGCTTCCAGCAGAAGGGAAAAGAAACAAACCAGTTTTTAATAGCTGAACGATCCCCCACACCCTTTAAAAATTGGCAACGTATTCTTGTTTTTATACATAAGGTCCAGTTTATTTTTTTCATAACATATATCGATTGTATTATGCCAGCGAGTTGATTCACTACGACCAGCAGGTTTGTCTCATGTGATCAAGGCTGCCCTCAGTCCCTTAGCTGTCTTAGACACCTTAAACAGCCCCCCCACCTTTTTGATTGCTGATAAAATCTGCAGTTTTTCCATTCACTCGTAATCAGGAAGATCATTGATCGACTCCTCAACACGGTTGACCTATCTTTCAAGGGTAGGGTGTGGTGTGGTGTGGTTCTTCTGAAAGGGAACTGCAGAATGACCCAATTAAACCGAGGTGAATAGCAAGAGGAATGGACACACACGAAAAATGAACTTGTTCGCTCTGATGCAGATAACTTGACCTTCACAGCGAAAAAAGGAGATTTTGTTTTGTTTTGTTTCTCGACACCAGTGGTCATCGGTGACTATCTCCTACAAGGTCACGTGGTTTTAGGAGCCTTTATAAGTGGCTTGCTTCCATGCTCACAACAGCACATGTTCGAAGAAGCCAAATCTCTCGGAACTACTGAAAAATGAAGGTAAGGATGCTTGCAATTTCATACTAGAGTTTCTTTAAATGCTCATTCACTTTTCAATGATTTTAAAAGTACTATCAGGAGCTCATGTAGGCTTTTTAATGATTTCTTCAGGTCCTCATCTTCTCTGTTCTTTTCGTTGCCGCCAATGCAATTGGCGTTCTCCATCCAGGCTTCTACGGAGGAGGCTCCAGCGTTCAGACCGGCGCACAAGACGTGAGTATTGTCGATAAGTTCCATAAAATCGTTTAGAAGCCATATTTATCTCAACGTGTGTAAATATTCCACTTACTCAATGTTTCTTTCAAAGACTAACACCAGTGTTCTTTTTGGCGTTTAGGTTTTTGGCAATTATGCCTTCGGATACGATGAGGGACATGCAACTGGTGGAACCTTCCGTCGGGAACATGGAGATGCTGTAGGCAACAAAGTAGGCTCCTATGGTCTTACCGTTGCTGATGGACGCAGACGGGTCGTCAACTACGTAGCAGACGCTGCTGGCTTCCGTGCCAATGTACAGACCAACGAACCAGGTGTTGAACCCAAGGATCCTGCAGCTGTGGCCATCAACAAACCCGGTCTACTCGCCCATCCAGGTGTATACGGATACGGTGTTGGACATCTTGGTGTTGCCCCCTACTATGGTGGACTACACCACGGTAGATTTTATTACTAAACTTCCTCCATCATTCTGAACTGTTGCTATGGTAATTCCAAACCAACCGCTGTGCTTGTAAATATTTCAGTGATCCTGCAGCTTGAGGGAGATTCCTATGGTGCTTCAACGTGTGCTGGTGTTTCTCTTCGCTATTGGTTCCCAAAATATTGGATGCTGTACACGAAATGTGCACAAATAAAATATTGCCTACCAATTCTGGACTCAGAGCTTGATTTCTACTTTTAATATTCGACAAATCTCAATTAACCTGTTGATCGAGTTAATCTTTATGGATTAATTTGTCATTAAGCCACTAAAGACATTCATGGCTGAGTTAGTTGGTGTTAACGAGGATTGCATGATTTTATCTCCAGAAAACTCAGGTTTTTCATCCAGCAAAGATGCAATTCGATTAAAAGAGACAACATTCTGACACCTTCTAACCTTAGCTGCTTCGATCCTTAACAAATTAATTAAAAATAAAAAATAAATTACAAATTTACATATTGAAATCTCTTTTATTAAAGGGAAAACTCTAATACACTTGATTCTAAAATACAAAGATAGATTTAAATTAGATCAAGTGTTATATAATAAAGAAAATAATTAAAAGTAACTTAATTAATTGGAACCTAAGTAAAGTTTTTTTTTTTAAAGAAATAAAGAATTCAATCAAATTTATTTTGAGAATTCTTCCTTCGTTTAATTCTTACAGCATATAATCAATTTGATATCATCCTTACAGATTAATAATTTCACTTTGTCAGAAACAGCCACCAAGTCTAAATTATTGATTTAAACATTGAATAGAAGGGAACCCAAAGATGAACCCTGGGGTGCTCCCTTTCGGTAAGGAATATCACTGGATATGGCAATATTAAGCAATCTGACATTGGTACACTAACGCAATATGATTATAAATTGATTTTCAACTTTTCTTAATCCATTAAATCAAAAGACATAGACAGTTCCATGTAGACCACATCCATCCAATCGATCATATGAGACTCTATAGAGATAAAATGTGAGAAAGGGAGTAGATTCGTCAAATAAACTCGCCCTGACGAAAACCATGAAGTAAAGGGAATAATTTATGGTGAAAGAACTGAGTTTCTGATGGACAAAGGTGTCCATCAGAAATATATTGTCATGCTAGAAGATGACTTCATCATCAAGAAGTTCAAGTTGGTTTCTTCCTTTGGCATTTCCCACTGTCTGTAAAGTTAGACAATACGTTTTGGCATCAACAGTGCGGCTATTTCTCTGAAATCAATCAAGATCATTATGTTTTTGGCAACCAAGTTAGATCCTATGGACTGACAGCCACAGATTGATGCTGATAGTTGTAGAAAGGTGGTCAACTACGTATCCAAAAGGTTTCCAGGCAAACAAATGTATTTTCATTGTAGATATATGATGCTTTCACATCATGGACATTTACTTTGATTCTTAACAATTGGCATTAGAGTGTACCCTCATATTGACGTGTACATATACAACCCATGAAAAGTTTTGCTGATGTATCGTATTTGAAAAAATACATATACAAATTTCTAATTACGCAATGTATTTTAAATATATTTCAAAGAACTTCTATCGGCCCCTTGCAACATCAAAGTGGTGGTAAAATTGATTGTCAATTAAGCCAAAATGACGGCCGAATTGAACAGGCATTTTGAAACAATCTTTGCCATTAAATCCACATCGGTGTAACAAAATAATAAGGCTGAGTTGAACGTTGTGAAGTAAGTACGCGAATTATCACAGAGCAGAGAGCTGGAAGGTCTACATCCTATCTTCATCACGGTTTTAGACAAGGACTTGGATGCGAAGACGCCTTAATGGAATTTCACCACCTTATTGATAGCTTTACTTCCAAGTACGTTCTGAAGATCTTTATAGCTCTCTCACTGTCATCACCAAACACCAGATAATTCACAGATCTGTCTTCCGAGATTGCTCCATAGATCAATTTTGGATTCTTTGGTTTGGAACCTGGTTATTGATGATTGGCTGCTTAGAACGGCCGAATTTCAAAATGTACAACAAATTGCGCATGCAGATGACCTTCTTATTTTGGTTAATAGAAACAGAAGATCTGATTCAGGACTATACGCTAACAAAGTACTTCTTGAGTTGTCTTCTTGGTCATTATCCTCTAAGAATAAACTGAAATTATCCCCAACCAAAAACAAGGTTATAGTTTTTAAACGTAAATTAGACTATGGCAGACCAATAGTTGTAAAACCTGAGAGCAGATCACTTCCACTTGTCAGAAGCACCAAATTTTTAGGAGTCATCGACGAACTGTTCCTTTTAGAGCACATCTTCAAAAATCTGCCCTTAAAAGTAAAGAGTTTTACTGCAATGCTGCTTGGAATTATCAAACGAGACTGAGAGTTGAACACCACACCCTACATTTATTTTATGAATCTGCAATAATCGCAATTACAACACCATTGTTGCTACTCTTTGGTTTAAACATATTGCACTTAAACTGGACAAAATAAGTTATTTAATATCCACCGTTGCTTTATTCTGGCCTTCTTTACGTTTACCTTGCTTGCCTTGTTAAGACAAGCGAAATATCTGGAAGTGGTATCATGGTATGGGGAACGTTTTTTTGGCACATACTGGGCCCGTTGATGCCTGTGGAAGGTCAAAGGCCATCCAGGAAGTACCTGAATTTTGCATCAAGTCTACTACAATCTTACACTTTTAAACCGAAGTCGAGTTAAAAGTGTAACATTGTAGATTGCAAGAATCGTGCAAGAATGGCTCGGAGAACATGACACGGATTTCCACCATCTTCCCTGGCCTCAAATTCATCTGATCTCATTCCTATTGAGAGTGTGTATGCGATATGCTGGAGAGAGCTATTCGGCGACGAAGTCTTATTCCTTATATTTGTCGCAGATGCTTGATATTTTGCTGGAAGAATGGCTACAATAGACCAGAACACACTAAAACACCTTTTAGAATCCGAATGCCATGCTGCACACTTTCTGTTATTCGAAACAAAGATTGCCCGATTTTTTAATGAATAAAGGGTCGTATTTTTTTGCCCACTGTGTGTGTATTTCTCTTGCTTTTCCTTTATAAAGTGTCTCCACAACTCAATCGTTCCTCTGTAAAGTAATGCCATCATCAGCTAGTGACTTTTACCACTCCAGATTCACAAATTTACATTTTTAACTTGTTCCTGCCTTGCTGAACTTGTCTTTTGAATAACTTTACTGCGGTCATTTAATTAAGCTTTTTACCCTTTGTGGACTACTCTGGGCAGCGCTGGATAAAGATATGGTCGTGTGCAGTATTCTGAATCGTATTCCACTTCTTTTTCCCTTTATGCTATTTTCTTCTTCTTTTTTCGTTTTCTGTCTCCTGAGTGAAAGGGAATGGGGAATGGTTTTGTGGGTGTGTCGGCTTGTTGGAATGGGATTCTTTTGAATGGATCCAAAATCGCTTTCACATGCTTTTCGATTATCAAGTACTGAATGCCGAGGTTATTCAAGGTAGTTGTGGCCTCATGGTGTATATGAGCAATCGATAGGATTTCCAAGTGGATTCCAAGCGCCTTCCTGATGGAAAAGTGGAGAAACAGCTAAATCGCACAATAACAAATACTTCTGGCATTTTGTCGAATTCTTTATTTCATCACAGGGAACCATGTCAGAGTTGAACTGACGTTCAGGTGCCGACCTACATAAGATACTGTTCATGTCTGTACATGTCTTCCGTAAAATATACAGTGCGAGTGGTTACAATAGTGATTGTAAATACCGTTATCCTTACACAGGATGGAAGAGACTGGGATTCATAGTCTGTCAACGACGCGAGGAATTTTTACGGCATGTTTTTGTCTATGGTCTTCCATTTTGCTTCTATTTTCTTTCCCCAATCCACTTAATTTCTATTTCCTCTTTTCCTCGCCCATTAACTTTTCTTGATGGGTGGAATCATTGCAGATGTCTTCCGTTTGGTCAACCAAAGATAAGGGATTTTGCTCACACCCACTAGTTTCGCACTACTTCCAGCGGGATTTTTGTCCTTAAAACAGGCAAAATTGGTCCGTCTCCTCATGGCGTAGACGGGTACTGGGCAGGTTTTTCAGATAATCGCTTTGCTGATAGCAAAGTCGCCAGAAACAGCTAAACAACATATGGCCTGTCAACTACCTTGAAACCTTCCGTCTAATCAACGATCGCCAATATGGATTCCGTCAGTGTCGATGCACTGGTGATATTCTGGCTTGTGTTACCCATTTATGGACTAATTCAATGGAAATGTTCCGTGAAACACAAGTAGTTGCTCTTGACATCTCAAAGGCTTTTGATCGTGTTTGGCATAAAGGTCTTCTAAACAAGCTTCCATCTTATGGTTTGCCAACTGTTTTTAGTAATTGGTTATCCAGTTTTCTCTCTGATCGCTCACTGGGGCGATGGTTGATGGCTCTCTGTCTTCTAACTTCTCCACTAATGCCGGTGTCCCCCAAGGTTCAAGAGTTAAAGAGTGGGGGGAAGAATCCCCCACTCTTTTTCTCTTGTATATTAATGACCTTCTTCCATTGACTGGAAATCCTGCATAAACCTAACATTACATGCACTTCTCGCTGGTTCACAGAATGAAACCTATCCATAAGATGAATGTGCAACCACACTTGGAATATTGTTTCCAGATTTCAAGCTCGCGTCTAAAGAAAGATATACAAGAAAGAAAAATGATGGATTTCTGTAGAATAGCGAACGCTTCACGCTTCTAGAGGTAATAGAAAAACTCCTCTTATCTGTTTTAATTCAACAAATTCTTCCACTATGACCTCAACGAATCCATTACGCCATACCATAGTGATACTACAATATTAGTTTCGTGTCTTCGGATGCTATCTTTCAATCACCTCACAAAAGTCCTCCTTCATGGTATGCTCTCACAAAGATTAAACCTTCCTCCCATCAACCCATTCTTCTGAGAGCAAAAGATGGACTGTTGCTTCTGAATAATAAAGATTTATGTATATTTACGCATAAACATTCCCACACGACATGTACTTTTTGTCATTCGCTAAAGGGATGAGTCAATCACTGAGCCCTAAGTTGGCAACAGGTTAAACTATTATTATCATTACTACATATCTTTTAGATCTGGACACCCTCTAAAAATAGACCATGTATCCTTGAATTTATGCGTAACTTCAGTCTGTTCACTTCCCAACATATCGATTATATTACGTCAATGGACTGCAATCAACAGGTTTGTATCATGTGACAAGGGCTAGTCAAAGTGATCCATTGCTTCCTAGACACCCTAAACGGCCTCCTCCTCTCTGATCACTGATAAAATGTGCGATTTTTCCGTTCACTCGTAATGAGGAAGAACACTGAACGGTTCTTCCACTCTCTTGCCTTGATTTCAAGGGTGTGGTGCGGTTCTTCTAAAAGGGCAACGCAGAATGACCCAATTAAAACGAGGTCAACAGTAAAAGGAATGGACACGCAGAAGAGTTGAACTTGATCGCGTCCAATGATAACTTGACCTTCGCTACAAAAAGAACCGGAAATTGTTTCATGTTCCTGACACCGGTGGTCATCAGTGGCTATCTCCATAGAGAGGGTCACGTGATTTGGGGACCTTTATAAGTGCCCTGCTCCCATGCCTACAACAGCACACGTTCGAAGAAACCAAGTCTCTCGGAACTACTGCAAAATGAAGGTAAGAAATCTTTGAGTTTTACTAAGAGGAGGAAACCGTTTCTCTTAATCCTGTAGGTTATTAGCTAAGAATTTATTTAAGATTGAGACTAGAAGAAACATAAGGTAGAAATTTAAAATACCTAGGTTCTATAATCATTCAAAATAATCTCCAATTCATTGCAATTGATATTAATTGTCCTAAGTAAAAAAGAGTGTCCTGTTAAGATTCTATATGATCTCAAGATGATCAATCCTATTAAGATCCTATAAGATCTTAAGATTACAGATCAGTTCACTGATTTTCGGTTCTCGTATTAGGTTACTTTTATTAGAACCTTCAAGTGGCTATTTGGAGCTAATGGACACTTCTTAAATTTTATCTTCTGTAGATTCTCATCTTCTCTATTCTTTTCGTCGCTGCCAATGCAATTGGCGTTCTCCATCCTGGATTCTATGGAGGAGGAACTAGTGTCCAGACCCGTGCTCAAGACGTAAGTGTCCATTTAGCATCTCCTCCCATAAAAATTACTTTCAAACCTTTGTGGATAATTTTGTTTTAATTTCATTAAAAGACATCCGAATTCTAATTGTTTTTTTTCCACTTTTCAGATTGCTGGAAACTATGCCTTCGGATATGATGAAGGTCATGCTACTGGTGGAACCTTCCGTCGGGAACATGGAGATGCTGTAGGCAACAAAGTAGGCTCCTACGGTCTTACAGTTGCTGATGGACGCAGACGGGTGGTGAACTACGTAGCAGACGCTGCTGGCTTCCGTGCCAATGTACAGACCAACGAACCAGGAGTGGAACCCAAGGATCCTGCAGCTGTGGCCATCAACAAACCCGGTCTACTCGCCCATCCAGGTGTATACGGATACGGTGTTGGACATCTTGGTGTTGCCCCCTACTATGGTGGACTATACCACGGTGGATTTTATTACTAAACTTCCTCCATCATTCTGAACTGTTGCTATGGTAATTCCAAACCAACCGCTGTGCTTGTAAATATTTCAGTGATCCTGCAGCTTGAGGGAGATTCCTATGGTGCTTCAACGTGTGCTGGTGTTTCTCTTCGCTATTGGTTCCCAAAATATTGGATGCTGTACACGAACTGTGCACAAATAAAATATTGTCTACCAATTCTGGACTCAGAGCTTGATTTCTAATTTTAATATTCGACAAATCTCAATTAACCTGTTGATCGAGTTAATTTATATGGATTAATTTGTCATTAAGCCACTATAGACATTCATGGCTGAGTTAGTTGGTGTCAACGAGGGTTGCACGATTTTATCTCCATGAAACGCAGGTTTTTCATCCAGCAAACAGGCAATTCGATTGCAATAGACACAACATTCTGACACCTGCTAGCCTTAGCTGCTTCGATCCTTAACAAATTAATTAAAATTAAAAATAAATTAAAAATTTACATATTAAAATCTTTGTTATTAAAGGGAAAACTGTAATAAAAGCCACCAAGTCCAAACAATTGATTTTAAAGTCGAATACAATGGAAGCTAAAGATGAACCCTGGGGTACTCCCTTTCGAAAAGAAATATCGCTGGATATGGTAATATTAAGCAATCTGACAATGGTACACTAACGCAATGTGATTGTAATTTGATGTTCAATCCATTAAATCCAAGGATGTACACAAAAATCCAAGGATGTACACAATTCCGTGAATACAGCACCCATCCAGTGTCGATGAAATCAGACTCTATAGAGATAAAATGGAAGAAGGAGGGTAGGTTCCTCAAACCAACTCGCCCTGACGAAAACCATGATCCAAAGGGAATAATTTAGGGTGAAGGAACTGAGCTTCTGATGGACAAAGATGTCCAATATCTTGTAGAAACTGTTTAGAAACTGTACTTATCAATAATGATTTACCTCTGTTTAGAATTCTTTCTATGAAAAGGAAAAATGTCCTTCTCCTGCTTTGAGTCGTGTAGTACGAACACCTGATGTTGTCACACCGGACTTCCGTTTCATGAAACGACTAGGTGTGCCTCATTAAATTACCGCTCAGTGTATGCAACAGTCAGTGCAGTAATTAAAAATTTTTGTCAACACAAAAGAGCTATACCTTGGAGTAAGAGGAAATTACTTGAATGAAGATGTCCTTAAGGTGAAGAAACACCGGAAGGAACTTGAGTGTACTGAATCAGACAATATGGGGAATCTCTGTTCAGTCTGCTCCAAGCATTCTGCGGTCAATTACGCAGTGGATGGTAGTGTATTGTCATTCTAGAAGATGACTTCGTCATCAAGAAGTTCGGGTTGTTTTCTTCTTATGGCATTTCCCAATGTCTGTAGAGCTAGACAATATGTTTAGGAGTCGTCAACCACCTAATTCCTTTTACTGCACATCTTCAAAAACCAGCCCTTCAAACTAAAGAGTTTTAATGTAATGCTGCTCGAAATTACAAGACAAGACTGGGGGCTGAACACCAAATTTATTTTATGAATCTGCAATAGTCTCAATTACAACCTATGCTGGCAGTCTTTGGTCTAGATGTACTGCACTTAAAACTGTACAAAATAAGCTATCCGATATTCAGTATTGTTTTCTTCTGGCCTTCTTTACGTTTGCCTAAAAATATCAACGCCAACTCTACAGATTCTTGCAAGCATTTTACCACTGATTTGGACGTTGCATTTAGGGACCTTTGTTCTTACATCTGCCGAGGTCTAAGAACAAAACTCTGCGGAATTTCAAAGAATCATTGCTAATCCTCAAACTATTCCCAAACTGAACGAACCAGATGCTGGAGTTTATAACTTGACATTGCTCAGAATATATGAAATCCTACAGAAAAAGGAACCAACCCCAAAAGAATTGTTCCAATTTAACTGCATTACTTGCATTATTCACCAGAAAATGGTTTTCACCCTCACTGTTTACCTTCTATATGCTAAGTGGACATAGTTCACTTAATGTGAAACTTTACCAATTTGGACTTTATAATTCTGTCTCCTGTCAATGCCGGCTAACTGAAGCCTCTTTGAATGCCATCTTTATGAGGACCTAAGAACATCTCTATCGGCAACAGTTCCAATTTTCTCCTGGAGGTCAGGCATTTCTCATTTCTATGGAGGCCAGGAACTACTCATTTTTAAATAATTAACAGTTCCTTAAAACCTTCAAAGCTGTATTTAATCGTAGGAAGACCTTCAGTCCCAATGTTATTGTAAGCAATCAAATTGAAAAGATATCATAAATGTAAATACTGTACATCTTGTCTCATCTACCATACTGATGGTGGCAGAAAATTGCAATAGCAAAGCCGTGTTACTCTAAGGAGGATTGTATTGAAAAAAGGACATCCAGAGTACAGCCAATAACATCTGTATTTAACTAACCCCAGAACTGCCCTATTTCAATCCGTATTATGCACAGCGAATTGAAGTAATTGGGTATTGGTAGTTGCTTTCCTATTCGGAAGCCACTTGTTTCAATGAAAATCAAAAAAATCCGCTAGCAGTGGTTCCGAGAACGTCGTGGTTGAAGAGTGGAACAATGTGGCCAGATGAATCACGATATGCTTTGTTTTGAACTGATGTTAGGCAGAGGGTGTGGCTAGAAAGCATACAGTGGACCCTGCTTGCCTTGTTAAGACAAGCCAAGCATCTGGAGATGGTATCATGGTATTGGAAATGTTTTGTTGGCACGGACTGGGCCCGTTGATAACGATGTTAGGTTGAATGTCATCCAGGGAGTACCTAAATTTTGTATCGGGTCTTCTGCAATTTACAACGTTACATTTTCATCCCGAAGTCGATGACCACTTTATGGATGACAATGCTACCTCCAGCGCATCGTACAAGAATGGTTCGGAGAACATGACACGGTCTGTACCATATTTCCTGGCCCCAAATTCATATGATCTCATTCCTATTGAGAGTGTGTGGGACATGTTGGAGGGAGCTAATCGGTAAAGAAGTCCTATTCCTTATATTTGTCGCAGCTACTCTATATTTTGCTGCAAGAATGGTTACAATTACAACAAAATGCACTAATACACCTTTTAGAATCCGAATTCCACGCCGCACACTTTCTGTTATTCGAAACAAAGATTTCCCGATTTTAAAATGAATAAAGGTTCGTATTTTTTTTGTCCACTGTGTATATTTCTCTTGCTCTTCCTTTATAAAGTGCTCCACAACTCAATCGTTCCTTTGTATACTAATGCCATTATCAGCTAGTGACTTTTACCACTCCAGATTCACAGATTTACATTTTGAACTTGTTCCTGCCTTGCTGGACATGTCTTTTGAATAACTTTACTGCGGTCATTTAATTAAGGCTTTTACCATTTGTGGACTACTTTGGGCAGCGCTGGATAAAGATATGGTCGTGCAGTATTGTGAATCGTATTCCACTTCTTTTTCCCCTTTATGCTATTTTATTCTTCTTTTTTTGTTTTCTGTCTCCTGAGTGAAAGGGAATGGTTGTGCCTGTTTGTCTAGAAGTGTGCTGGTGTCGGCTTGCTGGTATGGGATTCTTTTGAATGGATCCAAAATCGCTTTCTCGTACTTTTTGATTGTCAAGTACCGAATGCCGAGGTTACTCAAGGTACATGCTTAATTGTGGCCCACCACCTCGTTGCGTAGACGGGCACTGGATAGGATTTCCAGTGGATTTTCAAGTGGATTTAAAGCGGCTTCCTGGTTGCAAAGTGGAGGAACAGCTACAACAACACATACATTATTTCTGGAGTTTTGCTGAATTCAATATTCATGACAAACCACGTCAGAGTTTAACTGACGTTCAGGTGCTCCCTACATAAGACACTGTAGATGACTACATGCAAAATATACAAAAATCAAATTATTTTTTCGTGCCACCCGTAATTTCTTACATACACCCGTTTATGGAAAAGGTCTGTAAATTGCGTGTGTTCTCTGGTCTACTTGCCTGTTGCTGAACGAAAACACTCCAGTTTCTGAAGATAAAACTTTGCTATCTAGTCTGAGATCGACTAACTCAGCCGCAAAGTGCAAAAAACCCATTAATGTTCCTGGCGTCATCGACAGGATTCGAACCCGAGCCTTTTCCACCCGGCGTGGCGAGGTCGGTGACGATACCACTGTGATAACCACTCTTCCATTTTCTTCTGTTTTCTGTCCTCAATTCACTTAATTTCTCTTTCCTCTTTTTCTTTCCCACTGACTTTTGTTGATGGGTGGAATCATTTCAGATGCTTTCCGTTTTGCTCACACCCACTAGTTTCGCACTATATCCAGCGGGATATTTGTCCCTAAAACAGGCAAAATTGGTCCGTCTCCTCATGGCGTAGACGGGTACTGGGCAGGTTTTCCAGACGATCGCTTTGCTGATAGCAAAGTCGCCAGAAACAGCTAAACAACATATGGACACACTGCATAAACCTAACATTACATGCACTTCTCGCCGTTTCACAGAATGAACCCTATCCATAAGTTGAATGTGCAACCACACTTGGAATATTGTTTCCAGATTTGAAGGTCGCGTCTAAAGAAAGATATACAAGAAAGACAAATGACGGATATTTGTTGAATAGCTAAAGCTTCACGCCTCTTGAGGTAGTAGAAAAACTCCTCCTATATGTTTTAACTCAACAAATTCTTCCATCATGACCTCAACAAATCCATACTAAAGAGATCCACAGTTACCAAACTCGTCGTTGTAACAAAAGTTATCTTTGGTTCATTTCCAAAGGCTGCTGAAGGGGGCATAACATTTCTTGACATAACATTTCTTGACATAAATTCAGCCTCTGATACCACTGATCCACAAGTTAACTTCAGAATCTGCTGTCACTATTACTCCAGAACTGGTCACGTACATTCATTTCTCTCTATATTGCTGTCTGCAGGGATTCTCCATCCTGATACCATGGAATCATCTTACCAGAAATCTATTTGAATGGGTCTTTTCACAGGAGGTGTAATGTCTTGAATTTTCTTTATCACAGCACCGTTCTCTCACTGATAAACCAAACTTCCTATCCTACGTTGATGACATAAAAATCGTTTGTTATCAAACCTGGCACTAACATCCAACTGGCCAATTGCGACCTTGGTAGTGACACTACAAAATTAGTTTAGTATTTTCGGATGCTATCTTTCAATCACCTCGGAAAAGTTCACCATCATGGTATGCTCTCACAAAGATAAAACCTTCCTCCCATCAACCCATTCTTCTGAGAGCAAAAGATGAACTGTTGCTTCTGAATAATAAAGATTTATGTATATTTACACAGAAACATTCCCACACGACACGTACTTTTTCTCACTCGCTAAAGGGATGAGTCAATCACTGAGCCCTCAGTTGGCAACAGGTTAAACTATTATTATCATCACTACATATCTTTTAGATCTGGACACCCTCTAAAAATAGACCATGTATCCTTGAATTTATGGCTAACTTCAGTCTGTTCACTTCCCAACATATCGATTATATTACGTCAATGGACTGCAATCAACAGGTTTGTATCATGTGACCAAGGCTGGTCAACGTCGATCCACTGTGTCCTAGACACCCAAAACGCCTCCTCCTCTCTGATCACTGATAAAATCTGCGGTTTTTCCATTCACTCTTAATCAGGAAGAGCACTGAACGGATCTTCCACTCTCTTGCCTTGATTTCAAGGGTGTGGTGCAGTTCTTCCAAAAGGGCAATGCAAAATGACCCAATTAAAACGAGGTCAACAGAAAAAGGAATGGACACGCAGAAGAGTTGAACTTGTTCGCGTTCAAAGATAACTTGACCTTCGCTACAAAAAGAACCGGAAATTGTTTCATGTTCCTGACACCGGTGGTCATCAGTGGCTATCTCCATAGATAGGGTCACGTGATTTGGGGACCTTTATAAGTGCCCTGCTCCCATGCCTACAACAGCACACGTTCAAAGAAACCAAGTCTCTCGGAACTACTGCAAAATGAAGGTAAGAAATCTTTGAGTTTTGCTAAGAGGAGGAAATCGTTTCTCTTAATTCTGTACGTTATTAGCTAAGAATTTATTTAAGATTGAGACTAGTAGAAACGTAAGGTAGAAATTTAAAATACATAGGTTCTATAATCATTCAAAATAATCTCCAATTCATTGCAATTGATATTAATGGTCCTAAGTAAAAAAGAATATCCAGTTTAGATTCTATATGATCTCAAGATGACCGATCCTATTAAGATCCTATAAGATCTTAAGATTATAAATCAGTTCACTGATTTTCGGTTCTCGTCTCAGGTTACTTTTATTAGGATCTTCAAGTTGCTATTTGGAGCTAATGGATAGTCTTAAATTTTATCTTCTGTAGGTTCTCATCTTCTCTGTTCTTTTCGTCGCTGCCAATGCAATTGGCGTTCTCCATCCTGGATTCTATGGAGGAGGAACTAGTGTCCAGACCCGCGCTCAGGACGTAAGTGTCCATTTAGCATCTCCTCCCATAAAAATTACTTTCCAACCTTTGTGGATAATTTTGTTTTAATTTCATTAAAAGACATCCGAGTTCTAATTGTATTTTTTTCCACTTTTCAGATTGCTGGAAACTATGCCTTCGGATATGATGAAGGTCATGCTACTGGTGGAACCTTCCGTCGGGAACATGGAGATGCTGTAGGCAACAAAGTAGGTTCCTATGGTCTTACCGTTGCTGATGGACGCAGACGGGTCGTCAACTACGTAGCAGACGCTGCTGGCTTCCGTGCTAATGTACAGACCAACGAACCAGGAGTGGAACCCAAGGATCCTGCTGCTGTGGCCATCAACAAACCCGGTCTACTCGCCCATCCAGGTGTATACGGATACGGTGTTGGACATCTTGGTGTTGCCCCCTACTATGGTGGACTATACCACGGTGGATTTTATTACTAAACTTCCCTCATCATTCTGAACTGTTGCTATGGTAATTCCAAATCAACTGCTTGTAAATATTTCAGTGATCCCTTCTATTTGTGGAAGGTTCCTCTGGTTGCTGATCGTGTGCTGGATTTCACTTCGCTTACCTCTTGTTTCACGACATAACTGGCCCTGTCTGACAACTATGCACAAATAAAACGTTTTCTCCTAACTTTGCCTCAGCTCTTATTAATGACTGACATGTTTTGATTCAATTACCCTGTAAGATGTGGACATAGAAACCAAAGTACCTTAAGTTGAGATGATAAATGTAAAATAATGCTCTCTTATGGAGATCTTTAGAATATAAGAACTTATAAGAACACCTAATACACGAATAAGTCGAAAAATACTTCTTATTTCAATGACATTGCAATCTTTTAAAATACGATTTTTGAAAGGATTTTAAAAATTTGTACTTCATTTATAACAATAAAAATCAACCATGAGATAAATGGATTTCACGAGAGGGAAACTGGATGAAAATCTTTTCTCAACCAGGAGGAAAAAACAAGAGAATCAATTCAAAGTTTGTCTAAGATTATCCAACATCAGTAAGCGAAAAAACAGGTCCATCCATAATGGACCAACCATGATGGATCCTTTTTTTTTTTCGAAATAATAACCCAACTACAAGGTCAACTCAAAAAGTATTCACACAGATACAATGTATTGAAAATAAGTACACTTAGACACTTAATCCCTTTCGAAATAATGCACTTCTGAGACGATGTACTTAGTCCAATGATCTTGCAGCTCTTGGAAGCATTTTGAGAAAGCCGAATTTAAATTTACTGGACTGCTTATTGTGTGGAGATAAGACGAGACATGTCCAGGCATTTGTTTCAGTGCGCTCTATTCAAAACAACTTTGAGAAATAACGAGTTTAATTCGAATACTTTTTGAACAGACCTCGTATATGGAATTATGTTTTAACCAAGTAATCTTTCCTTTCGGTCTCTAATACGTTTTGCCATCATCCTATACACATTCCTTTCACTTCGAAGCCAAGAATGTGGGCGAATACCTTTAACAGCCTTGAAAGTTTCAAGTTCTTGTCCATCGAGGTGTAGTTGACTTCTAAATAGGTGATTAGTCAATGCAAGATCTGATGGTACGCCCAATATGAAATTTCCCTCAGAGCACAGACTTCAGCGATACCTTACTGAAATTCAAAACGTTTAATGTGCCTAATGATGTCTGCTGATACCTCCTGCTCCTTTTAAGCTTTGAAAAATGGATAACCGTTAGCTCATCACAAGCCCTCTTGAGTAGCACAGTTGGTAGGATCTGCGTTCTCCCTATACTGAGCGGAAAAGACCTGAGTTCGAGTCCCGTCGATAAGGTGAGGAATTTTCATGGATCTTTTTCACAACGTGTCTGATTTAGTCGATCTCAGGCGAGGGTAGTATGGTTTCCCTCCCGGAAACTCGGATTTTTTGTCCACCAAAAAGAAAATCAACCATAGACATACTCAATTTATAGACAGTATACACGGAGCAATAAGGCCTTAGTCGCTGATGTTCCTAAAATCCTTCTACAACAACAACAACAACTCATCATAACTGACAACCAACATCTGTACAAATCATGAAGAAATATTGGTAACGCACCAAGGCTAAGGGTAAAAAACATACCATTGTCCAATTATTAGGTGAGGCTTCTGGGTTTTAGCCAAAGTTTTGGACACAACTTATGTCCAACCATACATCCATTTCTTTTATATCCTCATGGTTCTGTTGCATCGTTATCTAAAGATAGAGCTGACTTTTACATAGCTCTGCATCCAATTACACCGCATTGCACTTACCAGAACCTTAACTAAATTAGTGGAGAAACCCATAAATGCCAGCTCTCACACTGTTCTGACATCTTCTATCTGATAAATGTCACCAATAAGGATTCCGTCAGTATGGATTTCTCCAGTGAAAATTGTGACTCGTGTCATTCATGTTTGCAAGTTCCTTGAAAAAGTAAAGTCTCAAGCGAGGGCCGCATGGACCCAATATACTAATTCAGATTACATAATCGCCGTCTCTTACAAGGTCTCTTGCCCAACCAGTCACCATTCAATTCTAGACTCAATGCCCTCGTGAGTAGCAGTTGGTATAATCACTGTCCTCCACACATCGGGTGGAAAAGACCTTAGTTGAAATATTGTCAACGACACGAAGAATTTTTCTCGGTCCTTTTCTCAACGTCACTGAGTAAGTCAGCCTTAGGCGAGGACAGCATGGTTTTTTCTCCCGGGAACTCGGGTTTTTCGTCCAGCAAATCAGCAAATTGACATGTTATATACGGTTCAATATGGTCTTAAGTTTCTGATGAGCCTAAAACCCTATAACAACAACAACCAGACTCAATGAATTAACTGTTTCTCTTCCTCATCATTCCCTTCCATGTCTGCTTTTTGGAGTCACCGTCCTTCGCACGCATTTCCCAAAAATTGTAATCCACAGAAATTCAAGTACAAAATCAATATCTTTCGTTTTCTCACCGCATAAACTCTGCAACAGAATCCATGTTTGATCTCACCATAAAAACGTAATCGCACGCGGTTTAGAAAATATGGCACAAGGAGGATGCTTTGATGGATGAGTAACTGACTGATTTAATAGACCACGTGGTTGACTAGTCAGTCTCAGGTGAGGGTTGCATGGTTTCTCAAAATTTATTCAAATAAATTAAAATTACAGAAGCGTGATCTTTTTCCTGTGTCCTATTTCATGAAAAGGTTGAGGGTATCTTACAATGTGGCTACTCAGTGTATATTCAAACTAATTAAGAAGAGTTATGGCTTGAACTGTGGGAATTGTTCCTTCACAGAGGATGCTTTCGATCAATGGAATGAATTGCCACCATGGAAGCAATAACGACACACCCTAATATCGGGATGCTGACACTACACCCGTATTGAGGTGTGTCCATGATGTCATCAGCAATTTTTAGAAATGTTTTTTCGATCTACCAGAGTGTAGTAGAAATTATAGATTGAATTAATTCATGGAAATCTGGTTTTAATAATGACCATCTGAAGGTCTAATATTGATTTTAAAAATAAAAAAAAAAAAGAAATAGCAAACATTGGTAGCGTCTGTCCATACAGTAGAAGTATACACAAATATATATATATTAGTATTAATATTAATAATGCAAACGATGCAAAAAAGCAAGCTTATCCAGCATCAGTCAAAACAGATCCCATTTCACCTATCCATCCCCTGCAATTGTTTGTTTTGTGCTTCCTCGAATTTATTCAAACTATCCACATCCATAACAACGGATGGGAGCTTGTCCCAGCAATCAAAGACCCGTTAGCTAAAGGCAAACTTCCACACATCTATTCAGAAACCATTCTTCCTCAATTTGAATTGCCCAATAGTCTGTGGTCTGAGCTAGAGAAAGAATCCCATCAGCATTGAGTTTCTCAAGCCATTCAGAGCCTTAAATACCTCAGATCGCCTCGCAGGTGCCTGGTCTCCAGACGCTGCAATTTGCATAAATGAAGCCTTTAATGGTAAGAGAGCCCCTTTGTTCCCTTCACCAATGTAGCTGCCCTTCTCTGTACTCATCCAGCAGCTCCATAGTCTTCCTAAAATGAGGCCTCCAGACCTGTATGCAGTACTCAAGACGTGGAATAACCATTGCCTTATACAAAGGGATAATCACCTCCTTCTTTTTCCCTACTATATCATTGACAATACCCCATGAGCTGTCCTGGCACCTGTTTGCACTGCTCAGAGAATATCTGACTCACAGTGAGGACTTGCAATTCATGGATACTGAAATAATTCTACTTTATTGTATTTCTGTCACTGCTCCATCATATCCACTCACTGACTGTGCATAGATTTCAGTGACTTCCTTCTCTAGACACATGCATGTGCTCTTTCATTCTCAGATCACCACCTGTCGTCAGAATATCTCCTTCTCTTTTCTACCTGATAAAAATCATTTTTTTTTCATTGGAACGATGCAGAAGATCATTGATCGAGTCATCTATTCTTTTGACATTTCTTTCAAGGGTGTGGTTTGGTTTTTTCAGACCACACTTAAGAAAATGACCCAGTTAAACCAAGGTCAAAAACAACAGACCCCACTCGCTACATGAACTTGATCAGCTTAACACAGATGTGACAGTGATTGACCTTCGTCGATAACAAATAAGAAAATTATTCGATTTTTGTTGGTGCTCATCCGTGGCTACCTCCAAGAACAGGTCACGTGGTGTGGAGATCCTTTATAACCAGCGGATTTCCAACAGACCAACAGCACACGTTCGAAGGAACCAAATCTCCAGGAAACTACTGCAAAATGAAGGTAAGTATCTTTGAGTTTTTAGCGATCATTTTATCCTCCAAGTTAAGAAAACTTCTAAATCTACTTGTTTATAAGAAGATGTTAAGATAGATGTAAACTGAATCTTGAAGAGATCAAATTTTAATATTGCAGCTTAGTTTAGTTGAGGTACATCTATATCTAAAGTGTAAGATAAAACTGCAAAAGACATTTGGGTTTTGGGCGGTGCTCTGTGCTGGCCACTGTAACGTTCTGATATTTTCTTCACATATACAGTAACTGTTGGTATTCATAATACAAAAGTTGTCTTATGGGGTTAAAAGTACCCAATAATATTCAGATAATTTTTATTAATTCCAGGTTCTCATCTTCTCCGTTTTCTTTGTTGCTGCCAATGCAATTGGCGTCCTCCATCCAGGTTTCTATGGAGGAGGAGCTAGTGTCCAGACTCGTGCACAAGACGTAAGTTAAGATCTAAAATTTCTGTAAAATTTTATTGAGTACAATTTACCTCAATTTTCAATTTATTGAGTACAGTTGACCACAGTGTCTCAATTTTATTGAGACAATTGAATTATTATACTTTCTTTGAAAGAGTATTGAATTTTTTCGTTTCCCTTGCGTTTCTAGATTGCTGGAAACTACGCCTTCGGATACAACGAGGGCCATGCCACTGGCGGTACCTTCCGTCGGGAACATGGTGATGCTGTGGGTAACAAGGTAGGCTCTTATGGTCTCTCCGTTGCTGACGGACGCAGACGTGTTGTCAACTATGTCGCTGATGCTGCCGGTTTCCGTGCCAATGTCCAGACCAACGAACCAGGAGTTGAACCCAAGGATCCCGCAGCCGTGGCCATCAACAAGGCCGGTTTTGTTGGTCATCCAGGAGTTTATGGTCTCGGATTCGGTGCTGCCCCCTATCACGGTGGATTCTACCACGGAGGTCTTTATTTCTAAATGATATTTGATGAAGTCTACAATCTTTCATGCTGTTTTCTGTTGCTGAAGTAATGCCAAATGAATTATGGTGCTTGGATTTGTTTCGTGGACTCTTCCAGATGCGGTAGTTTCCTGCGGTGACTCATCGTGTGCTGGTCCTTTTTCGCATACCTTGTGGTCCCACAGCAACGGTTTCTGTATGAGAATTGTGGATTAATAAAATATCTAAAAATACTCTTTAGTGTTTATATCTTTTATTGTTAAAGTAAACTTGAATCTTCTCAACTTCAGTAAGTTTTGAGACAAAAGAACATTGAAGATACTAATCCAAACTGCTTAATAATCAAGTTTGCTCATTAAAATCTAAAGCTCATTTCTCTTGCTAGTAACCACGTAAAAAACATCTTCAGATGATGGATACTGTTGATACGTACAATTATTACAACCAATCATTTGTATTTCCTTCCATCTCTTTCAAATTTGGAGGAAATTTAGAATTTTGGAGGGAACAGGAGATTAATGGAAAAATTGGGACATTACGAACTCAGAGAGGGATTTAGACTGGATTGCAAACCACTTGGAAGGGAAAGAAATGTCAGTAACTTTTAAAGATAATGTTTCTTTTAAACCAGAATTTGGTGTACCACAAAGTTCATCCTTGGAACCTCTGCTATTTCTTATTTATGTTAATGATTAGTAAATAACCAACTTAAAATTAACACCTTTTCCAACAACTTAAAATTTACAAATCAGTAGGAAATACCAACGAGTTTATAATTTTAAATGAACCTCTGCTTGAATCTTCTCAACTTCAGTGAGGCTGAAGAAGAATGAAATGATAGTTAATCAGGAGAAGTGTGAGCTGAGAGTTTTTCCAATTCACATACAAAAAACTGATTGAGTTTCTCAACAACAATAACATGATTTAAAAAGTTAGTATGAACCTTGAAAATGTTTGATGTCTTTGTAGCAGAGCCACTAATCTCCAATCTTCATATCTCAAACATTGCGAAAGTATCCTGGACAAAGTTAGACTCTCTTAAAAGAGTTATTGGCGGTTTCCATCAATATTATTTGTTTATTTATAAAATTCATCTAAGATCAGTCCTACTTTATGTGCTCAATGGCAAAAAATTATAAACTTTTTGCAACTGGCGTCTTTGGTGTCAAATGAACTGGGATTTAGTCGATTCGCTGATGGTGATCTTGCCGATTTTCAGAAATACATTATAGTTGGAGCAGGTTTAGCAGGAGTCACAATTGAGAAAACAAAGGAAGTCACTTGTGTGTCGAAAGACCATCCCAAAGGTATGCGATACTCCAAAGATGTATCTGATAAGCGCAGTGTTGAACAGAAAATAGAAAGGATTAGTTGAGAAGTAAGAAAATGTTCAGATTCTGGGTAGCAGGTCAGAGAATAGCCAATGGTACTCCAGTCTAGCAAAGGCAACAAGTTCTAGAGAACCGTTTCCAGAATTAGAAGATCCGCCAGGAACGTCCCAATATAAAGAATTCGTGTGCTGGAGGAGGTCCCTGGATGAAAGATTCCGATGAGTCCAGAAGAGTGGAAAATGGGCATCGAAGTTAAAGCACAAAGGTCCAGAAGTTCCATAACTACGTTAAAATATCAGAAATTCCAGGAGCTGAGGAATTTTCCCATAGATATGAGCAATGACACAAATATTATAAAACAAAGTCTGGTATTATACAAAACTGCTTAGAAGTATATAAATAACTGCTATTCATTTGCATTTAATCAAACTCATTTTTCTCATTCCATAAAATTTCTCTCAATTACCAATCTCAAATCTCTTTCCCCTACAAACCCTAAACTGAATCAATCGTAATCACCAATATCAATCCTCTTTACAATATCAATCCATAAGTTAACTCAATACTAACAATTCCTTATATCTCTCTTAATTTTAGCAATATCGATTTGCAACTTCAACCAATAAACCAACTCAATACTGAACATTTCCTTATTTCTCGTGTTTCTTCAACCTTACTCTAAAATAATCTACAACTTTATCTGAGCACCCTTTCCAATACAACACAGTTCAGAAGACTCCCTTCTCTTTCGCGGTGGGGTTTCTTTAAGGGGATTCCTTCCGCGGAGTGCTGTGAAGTCTCTCTTCTTAGTTGAGGTCTGCCATATAGCTCTTCCAGTACTCTTTTTTCGGGAACAGTTCTCTGTTAATATTGAAGGAAATTACCACAGCTGTAGAGGAGCCAGGGGCACTATCAGGTGGCCTGTTACTCGTCTTTCCCTAATAACCTAGACTTTCCTTAATAACTTTGCTGATTGAGGAGTAACTGGACAACAGAGGTACCATTTTACTTTACCTTTTCGATACTTTCTGTCTTAACCCTGAGACTTCTCTCCCTCCATGCCCCCTCAAACATACCCTACTAAAACATCCTTTGTAGAGCACGACGGAACTCTTCACGGGACACTCCCAGGACTAGACCCGAACTGAACCCAAAACAACAACAGCAACCACTGTTGTTGTTTTGGGCAACAATATCAACACATCCTTTTGACATTAAAACTTTATTTCTTTTCTTCTCATTTACTTATCTCCACCTATCTAATTTAAACCTGACACATTCAGAGAGATCTTCTTTAAACGCACTCTTCTCACACATCAATAACTCACATTCTGTTGTCCCACACAACGAAACGCTTTCATCTTTTACATCTACATCACCTGCTGACCATAACTTTGATTGCTCCATACTTGCTGCCCTTCTCTGTACTGGTTTCAGCAACTCTACAATCTTCCTGAAATGAGGCCTTATACACTGGTATGCAAAACCTAAGGACCAACACTACTTCTAAAGGTTACAACCACAAAATCTTTACTTAAGGTACTCTTTACTGATGAGAGTAGAATTCACTCTCAGCAGCGATTCTGGCGAGAGGTTGGCACATGGTATCACCCCGCGAACATCACTGAAAGGGACCGATAGGGCGAACGAGGTGTTTTCGTCTGGGGAGGCGTTATCTTGGATGGACGTACACAACTCCAAATACTGGAAGGCTGTACTGTAACCGGTGAACGCTACTGTACTGAGGTAATCCTTCCCCACGTGTGTCTGTTCCGAGGTGGTATTGGCCCCGAGTTCGTGTTCATAGATGATAACGCCACACCCATCGCACTGCAGCTGTTGATATGCTGTTGAAATGTGAGGACATTGTTCGTATGGATTGGCCTGCCCGTTCCCGTTGATCAAAATCCCATCGAACACATATGGGACGCTCTGGGAAGACGCTTAGCGGCACATCCACACCCACCAGAAAATGTTCATCAGCTGAAGATGGCGCTGACAGAGGAATGGACAATGTTTCCGGAAGAACTTATCAACAACGTTGTTCAACAGGCAGTGCAAAGCCTGCATCGACATTAGGGGTGGCCATATCTCCTACTGAGGACCACCTCTTCCGTTTGTTCCATCTTTGGAAGTGATGCATCTGTATCATGGCATCCAGTGCTATGTTGCTATTTTTAAATAAAGTCCCTCTGTACCTTGTTGTGTCAGTGTTGTTTCCTTCATCATTTTTGTACCTCATGAGATTCCTTTGGTATGCTTTTCCCATACACAGGCCACTCCTATGAGAAGCTACAGGTGAAAACCTGACTGGTCCTTAAATTTTTGGAAACCAATGTACAAGGGGACGATCACCTCCTTGTCCCTGCTAGCAAGGTTCCTGCATATCATTGGCAAGACAACATGAGATACTCTATTGCAGACTCTCTGCACTGCCCAGAAAACTTCATATGTGGCTGCAAAATTACCCCCAGGTCTTTTTCATACTTCACCACCCTGAGTGCAGTACTTTTCTCTGATGCAGTACTTCTACCCATATGCAGTACTTTGCATTTGTCAAGGTTAAACTTCAGTTGCCGCTTCATAGCCCATCTGCCCAAATTATCTAATGACTGAACAGATCCCATCCACCCCAGGTGCATTTCTTATGTTTAACATCAATAATGTGTCCTCCACTTTGCTCTCAGTTATTACAAAATACTTTAGCTCCCTGTTCGAGTTTAAAAAGCTTCTGCCCTCCACTTTCCTACCGAATTCCTCATGTGTGAATGTAGATGCAAAATACTCATTAAGTTTGTCAACTACTGGACCAGGATCATCAACACTCGAACCATCAATATCCAGTGGACAATCTGATTCATCCCTTCCTTCTGGAGTTTCCATTAGAAAAGATGTCTCTGATGTTTTTCCACCAACATCAATTGGATGCACTTCCTTAGATTTTATGTTTCTTACCTAACAGCATAATCCCTCCTCCCTTTCTGTCCTGTCTATCTTTCCTGTAGACGTTGTACTCAAAACAAAAATGAAAAATACCATTTACAGCAGTGACCATTGTCCTCACAGTTCATGGGACATAGCAGCAAGAGCAATGTCAGGCTCGTTTCTCGTTATGCTCACTAATTAATTGAGAGGGGTCTCCAACCGGGGCAGTTTCACTTCCGTCGATGAGTTGCAATGCTTTGTCAGGAGATGGTGGCGCTACGTTCCCTGTGGTCGCCATTCCCTCTATTAGTTAAGGGGGTTGGCAGATGCAGCTGACAGTTCGCGGTCTATGGAGTGTGTTGGGCTGAGTCGATATTTCTTCAGGTCGGCATCGATGTCCTGGATTCGTCCGAGCATCTGGTGTGGTAGAAAACGATTCGATAGGTGGAGGCGTGAATGAAGAAGGGAAATAGTTGGGGTGGCTCTGAGCTGGGCAAGTGGAATCCTCCAGCCACAGAGATCCCAGAATGAAGGAGGTGTGATCAGACCAATCAACATCTTTACTGTGATTATCAGTCTTTTTTTTTTGTCAATGACAGAGGGCAGCGTGGGGATTCCCAGGGTCTGGGCCATTTCAGTTGTATGAATATAGGGTGGTAACCTGTGCTTGTAAGTTGCCCATTTGAGGAGCCAATATTCCGCTGCCCAGATCAGATGGGTTTTGTGATTTTGGGTGCTGCTGATGCCCAGATTTCAGCTTCATAAAATACTGGGGAGTATATAATGGTCCTGACACATTTTGTTGCTGTAACCCTGTCTGAGACGTAATGCAGGTGTAGTTTTGCTCTCTATTTCAAGTACGCCACACGTCTGAGTTTGTCAATGTGCTTGTCGAATCCGAGTTTTGTGTCAAACACAACCCCCAAATCTAAATGATGAAGAACGGTCGGGATGGAAACTCCACTGATGTTGGGCGAGATGATTGTTGTTTCTTTCTTCAGGGAGCAGAGCATGCACTTAGACTTCGCTGGATTAATGTTAAGGCCAAATTGTTTAAGGTAGCCCGCTAGTGCCACGAGGACACTGTTAATTTCCTCTGTGATCCTAGAGGAGTCTGGGTTTGCTTGGATGGTAGTCAATATTTTTAAATCATCCGCGTAAGACAATACATCTGGTCTCTGGCTTATGAAAGGGGATATAATTGAGTAAAGAGGAGACCAGAGAGGACTCCCCAATGTGGTACTCCTATAGATATTTGCTTGATATAGTTTTTTTTTAATGATGGAGTATGAGAGTACGGTTGAGAAGGAGTGATGAGAGGAAGTGCAATGCATCTCCGACTATAGAGTAGTGGTCTTCAAACAGTTGTAGGAGGGCAAGTACCTGAACAGCATCAAAAGCTGCTTCGATGTCGAGGTACGTTATGAGGAGTTATTTTCTCTTAAATGCTGTAAGGATGCTGTGGGTGGTGGCAAGGAGATTGGTAATGATGGACCAATTTGGTAATTAATAATGAATTTGTGGTGAGGCATCTGGAAGTATGTGAGTTATTAGAATTGGAAGGAGGGCTCTTTCTAGTAGCTTCAGGAGACATGAGGAATTGGCATTAGTGTACATGGAAGTATACATGTCCCACCAGTCCCTGAAAGCCCCAGCACCCAATCCTCCAGGCCACTGCTCATTCCAAGAAGCAGTGCAAGAATCACTTTCACCTTTGTCTGCAGCTACTGTTAATCTTTTAGTCTGTGAATCCCCCCCCCAAGTTAGCACTTTTCCGACCCACCTAAAACTGCCTCGGTAGCATCAGCAAATATTCTTGCTCCCTTTCTTTTTAAATATATCCCATTTCTATAGAAACAGGGATGGGATACACTTTTAATTTAGTCATGCAATGAATAAGTTTTATGATTAGTTATAATGGCCAAAAATAATCCTTGGTTTTGTGGAATTGAATTTATTGTTTGTATGTGTCAGTTAAGTCTTTAATTATAGAAAGTGAAGTCAAAGTCACCAGCTCACCAGTTCCATTTCCCTGCTGTATTTAACGATCAGATAAAGATATTTCTTCTTCTTCTTCTTTCTTTATCTGACCATCAAACGCTCCTGAAATGAAGGCCCTGCGTACATTACCGAACTTGTTTTACCACTACACGTTACGTTGTTTGTTTTCTATGACGTCACGCCTGTTCATTCAACACACCGTATTATTATCCATCCCCTGCAGCGAGTTTCATTGATCACGCAACAACCACACGTAAGATATTTCGTGTTTTTATTATGTAAACGTGGGAGCTCTGCGTTTCTAATTCCATTCAGAAATTAAGTCTGTTTATAAAAGTCCATATCTGAACCATTGAGTTTATGAGTGGAGGCACAAGAATGCTGACCCCTCATTGCCTTATTGCCTTCGTACATTCTTAACTGAGCCATAAAAACTAAAATGAAATTAGAGACACTACAATACTCCACTTAATCAACTGGGATTGAATACTACCTTACCAACAGACATTGTAAGTTTTCACTCTGATTATTATATGATGACAACTGGGGATCCTCAGGGCTCTCCATTTGGACCCCGACAATGTTAAAATTGTACTGTGTATATAAAATTACATAAGAATATAGGCTTAATATTATATAAACTTGATAATCGTGTTGATGACTCAAAGCACAATAGCGGTACTGTAGATTTTGAAGTTTTTTCTAGAATAAAATAAAAATACAAAGCAAACGCAACTCAGAGGTGTCTGTGCAATAGGGAATGCGCATGCTTGCTAAAGTTGTACACCTACAAGTAGTTCTAGCTGTTAATTTTTAGAATGAGAAGAAAACTGGGAATTTTGTGAATGCCTACAACGGAAGACACGCTTCTACCTAATCTGGAACAAATGCGTGGAATTTTCTCGGTGTGAAACCGGGTATTTATAACGCACTATACGTATAATAAATAAATTAAATAATTTTAAATTTTATAATTTTAAAATTATAAATCCGCTCCTCTGTCCTAGACACATTTTAGTCTTCTTCGTTGGTCCCTGATTAAACCAGTCCTTTTTTCATTCGCATATAATTAAGAAGATCAGTGATCGGCTCTTCCAGTCGTTCGACCTTTCTCTCAAGGGTGTGGTGTAGTTCTTTGGACGGGACACGCAAAATGACCCACTTAAACCGAGGTCAAAAAACAAATGGGCGCATGTCCTGGCTTACTGGACTCGTTCACTTAGAGCAGGTATCGGCCTTCATCAAAAATACCAACAAAATGTTTGTTTTTCCTTCTCGGCAGTGGTCATCTGTGTCTATCCCCCCAAGTGCAGTCACGTGGCTAAGGGACCTTTATAAACAGCGGGTCTTGATCCCAACAACATCGAAAATCCGAAACGAATCCACTGTCCAAGAGCTGCACAATGAAGGTAAGAATATTTCCTTTATCCAATTTATTAACAGAGAAGGAAATGCGATGTCGCTACCCTGACTGTTGTTTCAACGTGTTGGCATTCGTCAGCGTAGCAGCAGTGCAGACCCGACACCTAACGACAGAATTTGCAATAAGCCAACGAGAAAGTTAAAATTAACAAGCAGTCTATTCAAACTGCAAGATTCAGAGAAGAGCCTAATTTCTGTAATTAGTTATCTATGTAATGTACACTTGGTGTGCAGTTTATTAGGATCACCATTGTATTTTGTCGAGGTGCTATTGTTTCTATAACAGCAGTTTGTTTGGCACATTTCGGACAATATCTGCAGTCAAGAGACTTTATTTCTAAGTTTGTGCAAGGCTCAACTGTGAGATATCGCTTGGAAACATTTGATTTTATAAGTTACAGCTCTTCGAAACAGGTGTCGAACCCAGGGTCCTCCCTATTGCAAAACTCTAGACTCATCTAAAGACTTTCATAATATTGAAACAAAGCTCCTCTTTCTAGAATATTCTAGACTCATCTACCACATTCAGGAATCTTCTGCAATGCTCTACCACATTCAGAAGCTTTCCACACCTATCCGGACTATTCTCGAATATTCCAGAAATTCCTTACCTTTCATTTCATGTGAGTTATACAGAGCAAGATTTTCAATACATACTTATTTTAATATTATTTTTTCTAGGTCCTCATCTTCTCTGTTCTTTTTGCTGCCGCCAACGCAATTGGCGTTCTTCATCCGGGTTTCTATGGAGGAGGAGCCAGCGTCCAAACCCGTGCTCAAGATGTAAGTTTTCGTCTTCGGTGTTCAATGTTTGTACCATAATAGAAGTTACTGATGGCAGTTTGTAATTCTTATGTTTTTTTTCATCCAGATTGCTGGAAACTATGCTTTCGGATACGACGAAGGTCATGCTTCTGGTGGAACCTTCCGTCGGGAACATGGAGATGCTGTAGGCAACAAAGTAGGCTCCTATGGCCTTACCGTGGCTGATGGACGCAGAAGGGTCGTCAACTACGTAGCAGACGCTGCTGGCTTCCGTGCCAATGTACAGACCAACGAACCAGGAGTGGAACCCAAGCATCCTGCAGCTGTGGCCATCAACAAACCCGGTCTACTCCCCCATCCAGGTGTGTACGGATATGGCGTTGGACATCTTGGTGTCGCCCCTTACTACGGAGGACTATACCACGGAGGACTTTATTTCTAAGTTTACAATGGCCCCAAAAATTTCGATGTTTGTCAACTTTGGAGATTCCTTCCTACGATCTCATGTTTAGCCTTTGATTTATCGCAACCCTCCCCCTTCGGTCTTCGAAGTAATTTATGTACTACGTGAATTGTGCCCAAAAAATAAAAATCATTAGGACCATTTTGTTTTTATTTATTGGAGAAACAAACACCCCCAATTAAAAATTTTAAAGGTTCTTGAATAATTAAAAAAAAAAAAAAAGAAACCTGCGTGAATATTCTTGCTTCTTACAAAAACAATCTTAAATCTTTCTCTCACCGCGTCGAAATACATATGTTAGAAGTTTACATATTCGATCACCAGATGGCGTAATTGGGTGATCTGTCTAATGATACAGCAAATGCGCTGTTTGAACTAATAGACAATTTATAGCGTTTGGGGTATTCAGAGGTCGCATGCACGCAGACAACATTCTAAAGGAAATGCTTTGCTGAAGGTCACGGTGTCCTTGGCTAACAGAAATAATACAAGACTGCTCTTTGTTTTTACATCTCGGATGGAAGCTGAGTTCTACGCGCAGAATTTCTGATCGCTTAATGCTGTCAGCGAATGTCGATAAATTACTTCAGTCCGAGTGAACGTCTGAAGTTGTAAATCAAACCAATTTGATATTGCAGAAGTTACCATGGAAATCTCTTTCATAATAAAACGAAAGCAATTTTCAATTTTTTTTCAGTATATAAAACAGACGTCAGTGTAACTATGGCAACGGAAACCGGAAATAAAAAACATCAGTATCACTATGTCAACCGAAACTAGAAATAGGAAATGAAAATCGGTGTAACTATGGAAACTAGAAATAGGAAATGGACATCAGCGTAACTATGGCAACCGAAACTAGAAATAGGAATTGGACATCAGCGTAACTATGGCAACAGAGACTAGAAATATGAAATGGATATCAGCGTAACTATGGAAACCGAAATTAGAAATAGGAAATGGAGATCAGCGTAACCGAAACTAGAAATATGAAATGGACATCAGCGTAACTATGGCAACAGAGACTAGAAATATGAAATGGACATCAGCGTAACTATGGAAACCGAAATTATAAATATGAAATGGACATCAGCGTAACTATGGCAACAGAGACTAGAAACACGAAAGAGATAAAGTAGCCATAGCAACCGCGATAAAAATATGAAATGAACAAAAACCGTAACCATGGCACCGGCAGCCATGGTTACGTATTAAAATCAAGTCAGATTCGTGTTTTGGTCGCTAAGACCTTATTAATTGTATCCTGGGAACATCGGCGTAACTTTCATCCAGAAGAACAATGATTTAAACACACCCCATCGCACAATGAAGGCCATGAAAAACAAATGTTGTTTCCTCGTGGATCTTGATATTCCAGTCGGGAGATTTATGTAAACAACTGTCAATTGATGATCTCACTTTTAATCTTACTCTCGGCCGGCCGGCCGGCAACCGAGGGGCATCGCATAGGTGTGGGGAGAATCGCGTGACTTCCTACTTGAGGATCACAATATGAAAGCAGCAAAATGGCGGTTTTCCCCTCCCACAGATTCTTCCGTATCTTACGCCATATCGATTGACCCAATTAAAACAACACGTGCAATTGTGGAGGTCAGAACGAAAGGCGTCGACTCTAAATTGAACGTATCTTCGACGAATAACCTTGGCTTTGTAAGAATTCACCCGATCGACAGACAGTTATCTTTCTTTTGTTGCAAGATGGACAGTATTAAGATGGAAGGTGCTGACAGCATACAAATTCGTCCCCAGCCACGATTCTAGCTGGATATAAATAGTGGCTGCAAGAGAAGGCAACTCCAGCTTCTAGGAGAATCCATTGAAGAACTATCGCCATGAAGGTAAGGGTCTCCGACACAAGTCTGTTCTGTTGGCGACAAGTAGGTTAAGTCTTAGGATTAAATTTCTGAAATATAAAATAGACAGTAATTTTAACTCAATGCTTCTCTTTGTAGGTCCTCGTTATCTTTGCTTTTATTGCCGCTGCCAATGCAGTTTCCGTTCTGCATCACGGCTTGGCAGGTGGTGCCAGTACCGATTATCGCGGCCAAGATGTAAGTACCAACAGTATTCCATACCTATTACATTCTTTCTTTCTTTCTTTTAAATTAATCCGACTGTATAGAGAGAATCTTCTCTCACGATGCTAACATTCCAAGAATGTCTTCTAATTTTGTTCAAGATTTTACATTCTACTCTGTGCATTTTCGAATTAAACTTAAGACTCTTCTTAATCTTACCACCTTTAGACGATTATATAATTCGATAGACCCTAATTGTAGATGTGTACTTAGTGGATCATTTTAAATAATTACAAAAATATTATTAATGCCAAACTTGAATAGTTTCCATTTGAAAATGTATGTTGCTGGAGTAACTGTGGTCTTCTTTAATTATATTCGTGTCTACTTCTTCTAACGACTTTCTTTTTCCACAGATTGCTGGCAATTATGCCTTCGGTTACAATGAGGGTCATGCCACCGGTGGCACCTTCCGCAGAGAACATGGCGATATTGCGGGCAACAAGGTCGGCTCTTATGGTCTTACTGATGCCGATGGTCGTAGCAGATTGGTGAACTACGTAGCTGATGCCGCTGGCTTCCGCGCTGACATCAGCAGCAACGAACCCGGAGTCGCACCCAAGGATCCCGCTGACGCTACCATCAACAAGGGACACGCCCTTGGCTGGGCTGGTCACCATCTTGGATATGCCGGTCATCTTGGATATGGCGGTCATCTTGGATACGCTGGTCATCTTGGATACGCTGGTCATCCTTGGGGTTGGGCTGGCAACTGGGATGGTCGCTGGTGGTAAGATGCGAACGTCCTGCCATCCCTGTATATAATTCAGAAAATTGTCTCGATGGCCTGTGTTCAATGGAGTCTTGGTTCCGGTTGAGCTTATGTATCGAAGGAAAAGTGAAAAATTAAATATCTCATTTTGATTTTTGTGTCCTGATTGTCCACAATACAATGAAATATTAAATGCCGTTTCTGAACCCAGAAAATGAAAGTTCAGAGTAAAAGTATATAGGCCGAATATTACATACAAATGACTCATCTGTCTCCATGAACTTACTACACGCCCGTCTCTATAAGTGTGATTTGGAAATCAGTTAATTTTCAAGAAAATCCTTTTTGGAATATATTTTTTTAAATAATGATAAACCTCCAGTGATAAAAATTTCAAAATAAATACGAATACAAAATCCAAACATATACATACACCACGTTACAAAAAAACATTCCCAGCCTCAATAAAGTTAACTTAAACGACCACGAGTAGACTTGAAACAATTTAGAGTGAGAGAAAAACGCAACAGAAACAAAAACCTAAAGATAATTATTCGATAAATGAAAAGAAGAAAAATAAATTCCATACGAACTTGCGCAAATATTCTTAAATATGTCGGCCCTGAAATATAAATGTTTCCACGTTCATCCACCAGAGGACACCATTTAAAATGTCTAATGATGAAGCAGAAATTCTCTCGTTCGAACTAATGGACAATTTCGGAAATTCAAAGGTCGTATGCACGCAGACAACGTTCTAAGGGGAGGCATCTCTCAAGGATACCACGTCCTTGCCGGCAAAAATAATGCGGGCTGGTTTTTATTTTTGTATCTCAGATGGAAGTTGAGATATTCGAACAGAATTCCTGATGATATCAGGGAGAACGTTGTCTGCTTCGATCACATTGTGAGATTATAGAAGTTACCTAGAAGACATCAAACGTCTCGCTATCTTGTTGGCTGGACTACTTGTGAACACATCCAATCTTGTGCTACTCACTGAGATTTTATATTTCCATCCCTTTGTTCGTATCTCATCCAAGAGGGAGAACATTTTAATCAATTCCTTCAGTACCTCGTAAATCTCAATCAGATCTTCCGTTATATATTTGATCAGATCATCTGGTCACCCAGGAATCCCCCTAAGGATGTGAACCCTCTGCAAAGTGGCTAAAAAGGCGCTTCTGGAGAGGGTTTGGATCTTTGACAACTTTCCTTGGATACCCTCGTCAATGCCATTTATGAAAATTAGAAACAGGAGGGAACAATCCATAATGACAACCTTATATTTCCTATCTTTTAGCCAGCATATCATCCAGCGTAGGATTTTTCCAGCAACTCCAAATTCTTCCAGTTTATACATCAGCCTTACGTGAGAGACAGCTCACTTATTAATAAAAACTAGATACATGATTTCAAAATTACTACCTGCATCCACTCGTTAAATGTCTACATCACAGTAAATTACCATATTGGTCAGTCATGACCTCTTTTAAACGTGCCCATGATGGGTTCTATTCAAGGGACCATTCTTGTCGCGATGCTCCTGAATTCTGTTAATCCAGAAAACAGACTCCAAAAAAATCCTTGGGAGAGCTGAAGAACTTCATGATCTTTCCTGCTACAGAAATTAAACTAAATGGCCTATAGTTGTCAATCTCCTCCTCAGCTAAGAATCGTTCAGAAGAATCTGCTGGCCTCATCCCCCATTTCTCATGCGCTTTCAATCAATTAAGGGACCTGTACGATTTACTTTGTTCCTTTTTGTATTTTCATATTCGAACCCCTTATGCCAATTCCAAGCTCTGAGAAAACGCCTCTGTCCGCTGAATATATGAAGCATCTTTTATAATCTCCACGCACTCCAGATTAGCATTAGCAGAAACATATGATCAAAGAAATCAAGCTTATGCAGCAGCAGCCAAAAAAAAAAAAAAAAAAAACACACAAACAAAAAAAAAAACTCCCATTTAACTGGCTTATTCTGTCCAAACGTTTTTTCCAGTTTTCCCTGAATTTATTTAAACTATCAACTTGCATAACGACAGATGGAAGTTTGTTCAAGCAATCAACTACCTGCTGAATAAAGCTGAATTTGCGCACATCTATTCTACAACTGCCTTTCCTCAGTTTGAATCTATGTCCCCTCAGGTGCATAATCTCAGCATCAGACAGAATTTTATCGGCTTTGAGCCTGCTTAATCCATTCATGACCTAAATGTTAAACTTCAGTTGCACTTCTCAGCCCATCTGCCTAACTTTTCTAGATCATGTTGAAGTAGCACACGGCCATTACTGTTATTAACAACCCTGCCAACCTTCGTATCGTCTTCATATTTGGACATTAAGCCTGATGAATATCATTGATAATTATGGAAAACAACAATGAGCCCATCACGAGATCCTGGGAGACTCCACAAATAACATTAGTCCACGAAAAGCAGCACCCATTAATTAACACCCTCTGTCTTCTGCCACTCAACCATCCTTTTATCCATTGTAGCAACTTACCCTTAATACCATTCTGCTCCAATTTGTACAATAGTCTTCCATGCGCAACAGTGTCAAAAGCTTTCCTGAAATCCAAATATTATCAGGATTATTTTTTGCATCCAGTTCCTTTGTAACCACATCATAATATCCTATCAAATTTGTCAGACAAGACTTTCCCTTAACAAACCCATGCTGTGTCTGAATTTTCCTGGAACGGAAGTTAAACTAACTGGTCTGTAATTGCTCGTGTCACCCTTCGATCCCCCTTTGTGAATTGGGGTTACATTTGCACATCTCCAGTCCGTGGGAACCTCCCCTGAATCCAAGGAAGCTCTCATAATTATGGCTAAGGTTTGCTTACTTCCTTTGCCGCCTCCTTTAATATAACTGGATAGATCTCATCCACCCCAGATGCTTTTCTTATGTTTAACTTCAACAATTTCTCCTCCACTTTGCTCTCAGTTATTACAAAATCATTAAGAACCCTGCTACAATTTGATAAACTTCTGGCACTCCCCTCATTGAATAACTCTTCGTGTGTGAATGTGGATGCAAAATACCCAATCAGTTTGTTTGCTATCTGAGCAGGATCATCAACAGTCGAAAAAGATTTTTCATAATCAGCATTCGCTTTCCTAATCTCCTTTGTGACTTTATTCAGACTATTTTATATCTGCCTTAGGCTCCTGTGTCACCTGATGGATCCGTTGCATTTTTATTCTCTGTCACGAGTCTTATTAGTTCATCTGACCTCCATTTAGACCTAAACCTTGAAGAATATTTCTTAGTTGGTATGTAAAGCCTAGTAGTCTCCAAGATTAAGTCCCTGAATGCCTCCCACTTAGAATTCGCTGTTGGTACCATCATCAGTTGATCCCACTGTAAAGAATTTAAAAACTGTCTGAAACCACTGAAGGAAACCAAAAACCCTTTTCCCTTTACCCCTGATGGTAGTGACATCTTTAATTAAATCCGACATCAATACATTGTGATCACTGCCCCCCCTAGTGGTTCCTTTATTTTGATTTCACTGCAATCGAGGCATCGGAGATCAGCAACCGACCAGTTTGTTGTTTAATATTTTAGTAGAGTAGTACACGCATTGCTTATAAAAATGCAGCATGTACTGAAATGTTAATTGAGAAATCTGAGTGTACGATGGTTGTATACATTGCACCTGATTGAAAAGATTCTCTTTTAATAAAACGTTTTAATGAAATGTTTAATCCAGTTTACTCAAATGTTTAAAACCAGCTTACAAATTCATAAATATACATTCTGAAATTACCAGACATCGTAAAAGTATTTACCAAAAACAAGTGTTATCTTAGCAACAGTGCTAGTCACTTAGCAACATTTTATGACGTAAACACTGGCTTTAACAAAATCCCTCGCTAAACCAGTCAGAGTCCAAATACAATTTGAACTTCACCAAATGAAAAACTCGTTTAATTTTGATTCCAATTTACAAAAAGGCGAAATTCACTTTGGGACACAAACAGACTTAGCGCGCCTATCTCAACAATTCCTCAAATCGTTGTGTACTTACAATTATCGACATCTTAGAAACGCGCACCATCTGAGGACCTGGACAAATACTCGGGTTACTCCCTGTTTCTCAATGACATTGTCTCTGCGGCTACAAAAAGGTGATACACTTCTCCCCGCCTCACCCCGAGATTCTTCCCGAAGATAGATTAATTGACCCAATTAGATAGCCCCGTGACGTTCGAGGTCACAGGCGTTGGCCGTACAACAATGCTATCGTGGATGACCTTGGCTTTGAAAGAATGCTGATCGACGGATTAATTTATTTATATTTTATTCTGGAACTGGATTATTTTCTCCACGTGCTGATCAGAGATTGCTCCGAACGTCTCCGTCACATGACTCTTGAAAGGTATAAAACGTGGGTGTGGATGGCGTTCGAGCATCCATCTTCTTGAAGAATCCCTCAAGAAAGTGAAACCATGAAGGTAAGACGTTTGTAGTCTATTTTCTCTACTAGTGATATTCAGAATTAGGCTTATTTCTAATAGTATAGCTTATTGTTATGCTCACCTTGCTTAGACCTTATACTAAAGGATGTTGGATACCATTAAGTTATAAAGAAGGCGCCTTAACTGCTTAATATCTCTGCCCGCTTCCAGTCCACCTGGAAAAGTCGGTTCTGATTCCGTCCCCAAACTGTAGTAGTGTGTTCTGTCCATCGGTGAAGGGAAGGATTCAAAAGAGATATTTAGACACAAGCGAGTTGGGATGAACTATGTGCTCGCACATAGTCCATCCCCACTGAATCAAGGAAGAGTTCTTCAAATATTAATAGAACCGGTTTCTTTTTAAGGGCAAAACTTTAGTTGAATCGTGGAGAAAGAAAACAGATTCATTTCCAGACAAGTTTTCATTATTTCAATAGCTTTGCTCACCATCTCGCTACAGCCAGTAGATATAGTTGAGTTCTTTTAAATGGTCTTGAGGCAAATCCTTGGAAATGCAACTCAATCTCCGTTGCAGTTTCCAAGAAAAAAGAAGTGGCTACTGAACCCAAGACTACATTCCAAATCAGTAACTGTACATTAGAGATATCCAGGACTCCTTCTTTAAAATAACATTGGCACTCATGAACGAGTTCGATCTGGAAATGGCTCTGAACAAGAAACAGTTTCAAAGAATTATTTGGAGTAGGTTGGCTGGTTGGAGGATGAATTCAAGGTTTAAGATGTCCACATCAATTCTTGTGTGTGGGTGGGTAATGATGTTTCCTGCAGTTCCCTGCTCTCTGTGATTTTCCTCATGGCACCGGATTTATGATATCCTAAATACCTTTTTTATTTCCTTGATTTGGTCTTTTTCCCATTGGAATGAACGGTCATTGTACAATGTCTGTTATTCTTCTATTTATTTCTATGTTTTGTACAATCTTCACTGTTTTCTTTTCACTGCTTCGTTATACACTTTAACTGAACACATGTCTGCTGTGTATATTACATATTAAAATAAATAAATATTCGAGAATGGACGAGCAATGTGTGCGAATTAGATTTGTTTCTAATTAGAAAAAATAAAAGCAACTCGAAACTTTTGTTTTTAATAAATATTTTATTTTAAGTTACCATTTATTCCCTTTCCAGGTCCTCATCCTTTTCGCTTTTATTGCTGCCGCCAATGCATTGGCTATCTTGCACCATGGCACAGGAACCAGTACCCAGTATCGTGGCCAAGATGTAAGTATTTCTATCCTTCGCTTGTCTATAATGATACAACCATTTTAAAATTAATTTAAATACAGTTCAACTTAACCATTTATTGAATGATTATAAAATAACGTTTTTAAAATTCATGATAGATGGATAATTCTTTTTCTTGTTAATTTTATAAAATGACAGTTCAGAATGGTAGATATTTGGATGAAAGTGGTTTAGGAACACAAGAGAACCATCGGTAAAATTTTGTTTTAATGATGACCATCTTTTTTCCACAGATTGCTGGCAACTATGCCTTCGGATACAACGAAGGCCATGCCACCGGTGGCACCTTCCGCAGGGAACATGGCGATGCTGCAGGCAACAAAGTAGGCTCTTATGGTCTCAGTGACGCTGATGGTCGCCACCGTGTTGTCAACTACGTAGCTGATGGCGCTGGATACCGTGCCGATATCAGCAGCAACGAACCAGGAGTTGCTCCCAAGGATCCTGCCGCAGCTACCATCAACAAGGGACACGTTCTAGGCTGGGGTGGCCATCACCTTGGATACGCCGGACATCCATGGGGTGGTTGGGCTGGTGGCTGGGGAGGTCATTGGTGGTAAGATGGAATCATTCTCCAATCCGTCTCCTGTTCTCTCTAGGATTCTTAACTTCTGACAGCCTTCTTCTGTGTGTACATAGATCTGAACAGTTTCCAAGGCCCTTCCTACATGGAGGCCCATTCTGTCTACCTGCTGACTGCTATCGTTTGCGTCTACTTTGCTTCTTGCAATTCTTCCGGTTGAAAGAGAAGAAACAAACGAAATTATGTACTGAAAAACTTAAAAAAAATAAAATCTTTCCTTTAGAGATAATATTTTGTTTTGTTCTTGAGATCACCAACACGATGCAAAAGGAAACAAATTTAATCTGCAGTTATTGAGACAATTCAAACTACACAAACTATTAATACTCTATGATCTCATAAAGTATTCTACTATTGCTTTATCAATGTGGAAGTGAAGATTTTAAAGAAAAAGAGAAACATTTCTATTATTATTGAAGTCTGAAAGCGAAGACCACACATGATATCTATAATATAAATAAGAATCACTTCCCAAACATCAATAAGAAGCCAACTCAGACACATTTTGGTTAAGCTATAACATATTACAAGAAAACGTGTTAAGGAAGAACATGGATAGATGTAAACAAACTTAGCTAAATAATATTTAAGCCGTCTCAGAGAATATACTTTCAAATATAATTCAAGGAACAGAGAAAATTAATTCACCAAACAAATAAATAAATAAACTTGTCCCTTAAAAGAAATATGTTCTGTTGAATGAGTTGCCATCTCCCTGACGGCTGTTTCGTGGATCATTGCTGTCTCAGCGTTTATCGTGAAGAAAATGTATTTCTTATTACGATTAACAGTATTTTATTGCTGATTTCAGGATTATATGTGTCTTCGTAGTTGGTGTATGTTAACTTGAGTCCAACTATGGTCAGGTTTGAACGAGAGGGTCATCCACACTTTCTTAATGAGACGGTCATGACCTCTCTACTGATATCCCACCCATGCACACCTCCTATATTGAACAGGTTTGGATACTGTAGTCCGTGGGTTGTGTTGAATCTTCCAATAAATAACAGCAATAATCGATCTGTGTAGTTGACCTTCAACAGGAGCAGAAAAGGCGAAAAGATTCCATTTAATCACTTAAAATCCTTTTTAAATGGAACTTATTCTCATAAAAGTTATCGTATTTTATTTACTTCAAATAGTTCTTAAAAAATGAACTCATAAAAGATGAATATGGTTGCTATGGTTACAAGAGACACATAAAGGTTGCTATGGTTTCAATTGTCTATTGTAACCATAGCAATACTTTCCATAGTTACAACTGTCTATTGTTACCATAGCAATAGTTGCCATAGTTAAAATTGTCCATTGTTACCATAGCAATAGTTACTATAGTTACAATTGTCTATTGTAAACATAGCAACAGCAGATAAAAATGTGAAATTAACGACTATAACCATAGCAACGGAAGCTGAAAATGTGAAACCTACACTAATATACCCATAGCAACGGTATATCGAAATGAAACATAGATGGCGCAACTATCCACGCCCGTGTGTGGTATTTTATAATTAGGAGTCGCGAGTCTTTTAGTATCACAAGGATTTTGTTTTCTTTAAGATCCAGAGATATGTTTTTTTTATGCGCATGCGCAGTTTAGAGATTTCTTCGTCACGCATCCTCTTGTGTCTACGTGCATATTCTCCTCCACATAGCTGGAAGCATTAAAAATGCTTTGCACCTGGGAGGTTAATCATCTACACCCGAGAAGTGTTCGACCAAGGCCAGCCAATGACAAAACCATCAAAAGGTGTCTTCCATTTCAGCGAAGATAAAAATGACCCAATTAATGACACGTGCATGCGGAGGTCGAGGAAAAGGCGTTAAAGACGGTTATTACTCCGTGTTTGTGTCCTGGCCACCGTCCTTGATTGCAACCATCAGTACTGTGGGATGGGTGGGGTGATCGTGGAATTCAAGATTTATCCTCTATTGCCTATATTTGTAAAACCACGTGGTCTCCGAAGGATATAAAAATGGATTCTGTTGCTGAAGGCTATTGCCGATTTATTTAAAGTCGACGTTGTCGGAAGAGTCCCTGCTCGTCAACATGAAGGTAAGTTTGTGTGTTTTTGTGCTAGGGTCCTGGGGGAAATATCTGGCTGGTATGAAAGTGTTAATAATAATATCTTCTTAAAGATATGGTATTATATAGAGTGGTGCGCGATTTGATGGTAGATATGTTGAATTTCTTCGCATTAAATGGCCTTAAGATCATTAATTTCCATAACTACACCTTTAAATAAACATCACAGAGAGATTTACACACAACCTTCCGTTTGATCAATATAAGCATCAAAGTTCCTTGGCCACTTGCACAAATTTTAAGGATGGAGACTAGGTTTTGCAATGACAGCTATTAGTAGAGGATTAAGACACAGATTTAACTTTTAATCCTGTATTCTTTATGATTGTTTGATTCCAGAGGAGAAGCAAGGGATTAAATTCTTTCACGTTCTTAAAGATGCAATTCATTGCAATTATGAAAAGACAAGGAGCTGAAACTCACCATGGAATACAACTGTGGTCTCTTCAAAAGGGCCAATCTTGTTTTTCACTATTAAAACTTTTGTATATGTATTTTCGTATTAATCTTGATTGTATTAACTATCTTCTCTGGAATCCGATAACATTTGAGGACGTGGAATCTTTGATGTCTCTGTTGATCAGGTATTTGCATTCTTTGAAGTCAAAGGCTGTAGTAAAGCCAATCAAAATAAGAAAAAGGGTTGCTGCTTGTTATAAGATTCTTTAATTAACCATCGAATACAGATTTATATGGTACTCCTCCTTTGGAGAATTTTGTAGGCTTCTGTTCTTTTCAGCAACATCCGCTTATATGTTTTTAAAGGAATTGGAATTCGATGGATTCAGTTTACTTGTGTGTTGAGATAATACGGTCGTTTTTCCATTACTCTGGAAGCAAGGATGATACCCTGGACCAACTGCAGATTTTCAAAAACTGGATGGTGTGCCCAATTTTTGTCAATTTTTTTTTAATTTGCAATTGCATTTTATTTCGTTAAGCGTGAAGTCTTTGATAAAAAAACATCTTACCAACAGGATCTCTAACCCCAGTTTCCCTGAAGTTAAGCGCTTATTAAACCCTTTGTTCAATATTTCGTGAATTATTTATTAGTTATACAAACTTGAAATAATCTCGCTGATGCTCCTATTTTTTTCAGATCCTCATTGTTTTAGGACTGTTGGTAGCTGTCAATAGCACTTATATCCTGCCTTATGGTCACTTATGGTATGGAGGTGGAACCAGTCGCCAATATCGTGGTCAAGATGTAAGTTTATAAATCATAAAGAATGAATTTCTAGCTTTCCAATTTGTTGCGATTATTAAAATACTCTAACATTCATTTTCCAGATGATGTCTGTGGCATTTCTCTTAAATAATCCTCTAAATATTTATTTTTAAGTGATATTTATATCACACGACGTGCTCTTTATTCTAAATTACCCAGTGTCCTTTCATATAAACTAGTAATACAAATGCACGATAGATGGCGCTTCAATTCTCCTTTCATATAAACTAGTAATACAAATGCACGATAGATGGCGCTTTTTTCAGAGACATGATTTGAGAGTACCCAATTTCTTTTCCTTTAGATTGCAGGAAATTATGCCTTTGGCTACGATGAAGGTCATGGAACTGGTGGAACCTTCCGTAGGGAACATGGCGATGCAGCTGGAAACAAAGTAGGATCCTATGGCCTCCATGATGCTGATGGACGCATGCGTGTTGTTAACTACGTGGCTGATGCAGCTGGATATCGTGCTGATATTAAGACCAACGAACCCGGAGTTGAACCCAAAGATCCTGCAGCCGTTACCATCAACAAGGGACATGTAGTAGCTGCTGGTGTTCATCCATATGGTCTTTGGGGACACAGTTATTACGGCGCACCCTGGGGATACAGATATTATGGAGGACCCTGGTGGTAAAAATGTGAAGCTATTTATAAGCTGTGGCAAGTGAACTAGGCTCGACTCTAGATGGATTGGAATTTAAATAAAATATTACCACGAATATTTGTATATTGTGTTTTTCTAGCTGTATCGATAAGATAGATAAAAATTCTCTTAAATAAAATTTAAGAGATAAAATAAAATGTTTCTTAAAAAATAAACTGCACCAATCAGTTACTAAATGGAAGCATTAGCAAAATATTTAACATTTTATTCCAAAAAAATGATGTATCACAATTTATCTTTGGTCACAGTATTCATAAGGCCAGCAGGTGGCGCTAGGTTGAAACTTCACTAATAAATAAATGCATTTTTTTTTATAAAATTCATACAATTTGCAAATCAAATGTCACGCCCTCAGTGGCTATATAGTGGCTCTATCTAGTGGCAATTAATTACAACTAATTCTTAAATTCCACACAAAATTAATAATCGAATAAATCCAACGTTTTTCATGAAACACGAGGTTAGAATCTTTAAAAAAATTATTTAAAAAATTATGATTATTTATAATATGGATTAAATGCTAATTAATTAATTTACAGTTTTTAAAATTTTTATGGCATTAAGCTGACTGGGTAGCATTTGACGGCAACACCTTGTGACATTTGCCCCTGCGATGAGTACTTCTCTGTATACTTGAAGAGCTTTGCGGGGAAGATGGATTGAGTTACAAATGCCTTTTAGTATTAGTATTAGTAACGGCCGTATGGTGCAAGAAAGCCTATGGCTTATGCTGCACCAGCCAAAAAAAAAAAAAAAAAAAATCCGAACAAAACAATGATAAAAACAAAAATTAAATAAATAAAAATAATAAAATGAAATAAAAATAAATAAAAAGGAAATTAATCCTATCATCCTATGCGCTTCCCTTACCCGAAAGTACTATCCAGATGACCTTTGAATTTCCCCAAACTGTCGGCCTCTACCACCCATGAAGGCAACTTATTCCAGTAATTTATAACTCGCTGGCTAAAATAGAACTTCCTGCAGTCCAATCTAAACATTTCCCCCCGTAACTTGAATTTATGTCCTAGTTCTAGCATCATTTATAATCTTGAAAATTTTGTCCTCATTCATTTTACTGATGCCTCTCAGAGCCTTAAACACCTCAATCAAATCTCCTCTAAGGTGTCTAGTTTCCAAACTCTGCAACCCACATATTCGAAGTCTTTCTTCATAAGGACGCTCTTTTGCCGATCTCACCAGGCGAGTTACCCTTCTTTGGACCCTTTCAAGAAGCTCGATGTCTTTCTTTAGGTGCGGTCTCCATACTTGAACACAGTATTCCAAGTGTGGTCTAACATAAGCCTTATATAATGGGATTATCACGTCCCTATCTCTACTTGCAAAAGTTCGATAGATCATCGATAGGACACCATGGGCCTTCCTTGCAACCTGTTTACAATCCTCAGAGAATTTCATGTCTGACCGTATCGTAACACCCAAGTCCCTTTCCTCCAGTACTGGGTTTAGTTGAACTCCACCAAGTGAATAAGTTTTTTTGGGATTACTGTTTCCCAGGTGTAATACCTTACACTTTGTTGGATTAAAGAACAGCTGCCATTTTTCTGACCATTCTTGAAGTCTATCTAGGTCTCTCTGAAGAAGCTCAGCCTGACAGTGATCATTAACTACTCTACCAATTTTAACATCATCTGCAAATTTAGACATCACGCCCTCTATCCCTTCATCGATGTCGTTTATGAAAATTAAAAACAACAGTGGTCCTAATACTGATCCTTGGGGAACCCCACTTCTTACATCAACCCAATCTGAGGAATAGCCATTTATCACAACCCTCTGCCTCCTGCCCTGAAGCCATCCTTCTATCCATCTAAGGATTTTCCCAGTGATTCCAACCTGTTCCAGCTTATAAAGCAACCGCTCATGTGGGACTGAGTCAAAAGCTTTGCTGAAATCTAAATAAACAATGTCGAAATTATTCCCTAAATCCAGCTCGTGAGTGACCCTTTCGAAACAGCGAACCAGATTTGTTAAACATGATTTTCCCTTTACAAAACCATGCTGAGTATCCTTGAGAATTTCAATTCGATCCAAATGATCCTTTTTAATTTGTTTAATTAACTACTTCTCAAAAAGTAAGTATCTTAGAAGTTCAGAGAGACATCTACCATACTTGGACATCTGATCAATGATCAGATGTCCAAGGTGCCTAGTTTCTAAGCTCTACAGTCAATATATACGAAGGCCTTCTCATATGGATCCCCTTTCGCTGTTCTCAGCAGGCGTGTTGCCCATCTTTGGACACTTTCAACAAGCTCGATGTGTGGACAACTGTAATGTTTTACAGTTGCCTTATACCATGGGACTATGAAGACCCTATCCGAACCGAACGAGCAAAGGTTCGATCAATTGTCGATAGCATGCCATGACCCTTCCTTGCTGCCTGTCTACACTTGTCGGAGGACATCATGTCCGACTGTATCTTAACTCCCAAATCTTTCTTCTTCTCCTGTTTTTATTTCGACCTCACCAAGTGTATATGATATTTTGGGGTTGCTGTCCCCCAAGTGTAAGGACTTGCATTTTTGCCACTTCTTTGACCATCACTGCAGTCTATAAATGTTGTCTTGTAGAAGCGCTGCTTGATGATGATCATTACTACTGTATTCTCATAATCTGAACATCATCTGTAAATTTTAACACTGTTCCTATAGCTTTGCATTGACGTACCTTACGAAACTCAAAAACAATAGTGATCCCAGAATCGATCCTCTTCTTAACCTGTTCCAATCTTCCCTAATTTCAGTATGGACGATTTCAAGCTGCCCAGCACTACCCTCCCTCACAGTTTCTTCTCCTTATGGATGATATTTCTTCTTCGAATATCAACGTGAAATACCTGGTCATTTCATCCGCAACATTAGCTGGATTATGTAAGACTTCCAGTAACCATAATTCAAGCATCCGATCTGATTCGTCATTTCTTCTTTGATTTCATATTCCTGAAAAACTCCTTGTGCGTGTACTTTGATTTCTTCTTAGCCAGTGGCTTCTCACGCTCATCCTTTGCAAGTCTGTACCCTCTTTATCCATATTAAAAGCTGACATCTGCTGTTGCTTCTGGCAGACTCACTTGGTTCTTTTCAACTATCTTTATTGTAAAAATGTTACCCGTTTCATTGACAATGGAATCTCCCAATAAAACTAAATCCTCTTGAACCAGAGCACTTGATTTTTCTGTTCTGGAGACTGGATAGGAAGGGTGCATCACCTCATAGGTCAACATGAAAATCTCTACGGCACCCACCCAGTTTTTTAGATGCAGAAGAAGCAATATTTTTGGTGTGCTTGTGCCAAGAGAGTTTAGATGTCAAGGTAATCCTCAATGTGATGTCGTCCAGAAATCAGAGTATCGTTGAAGATAAGCATAGGAGCAGAATAATTATTTTTTGCGAAATATAAGACAGGGCTGAGTTTTAGATGGATTGAACTCAACTAAGTTATCTTTGCTTCACTAGAAAATCAACAGGAGATTAGCATTTAAGGAACTGTTAATGGATATTCCACAAGTTGAAGCTTATGCAGGAAAAGTTTTCTCAAACTGGAAGGTGGACTGAAATGTGTTATCATCAGCAAAACTATGGATAGAATATCCGGTCAATGGAAGAAGGTTATTAATACACAAGAGGACAAGAGTGGGAGAAAGAATTGAATCTTGAGGAACACTAGAATTAGTGGAGAAGTTAGAAGGCAGAGAGCCATCTACCATCACCCTCAGTGAGCGATCAGAGAGAAAACTGGATAACCAATTACTAAAAGCAGTTGGCAAACCATAAGATGGAAGCTTGTTTAGAAGACCTTTATGCCAAACACGATCAAAAGCCTTTTAAATGTCCAGAGCAACTGCTTGAGTTTTATCAAACTTTTCAATTGAATTTGTCCATAAATGGGTAACATAAGCCAGAATATCACCAGTGGATCGACACTAACAGAATCCATACTGGCGATCATTGATCAGGTGGAAGGCTTCGAGAAAGTTTACGTGATGGCGGGTAAATGATTTTTTCCATTACTTTAGAAAGAGTAAGTGCAACTGGACGATAATTGGATAGGAGGGATTTGTCAACAAACGTTTTCCCATAGAGATGGGCAAACGTTGCAACTAGTTTGGTTGGTTATTAGGAGTTTTATGGCGCATCAACATCTAAGGCTATTGTTCGCTCAATAGTTTGGAAAGAGACCAGAATGCTTGACTACCATTTGCACAAGAAGCAATTTTCTACTCTTAGCCTGTTCGAATCGAGTTTGGACTGGTTAATAACTGCTTTGCAATTGTTGTGAGCTTTGGTGTAGGCAGAAAATGAACCTGGAGATTTAGATACAAGCCACTTGCGATATGGTAACCAGAGAAAGGTGTCCAAATAATTTTAGCACTATAGTGTATAAGATAAATAATCAATTACATAATAAAAATAATTAATTACTAAAATTGCACACCACCCCAAAGAGTAACGCATTATCTATTAAAATTTAGCAATACTTTGAAATTTAATGAAACGGTGGATTTTGAAGAATGCGTAAAATACTATATGGTCTCGATTATCCGAACTTCTTTATGCGATGCGCGTTTGTTCTATTTATTTCGGATAATTGAGACTAATAATACCATATTTGTATTTCTTAGGAAAATATTTCTAATCCATTAGAATTATTTCGGCATAAGAGAGTATAAAACAATTTATTTATTTATAATATCAGATTCTTCCAACGATCTTGTGGCTTTAACTTTTTACAGCTTTCTAAAAGCGTCATAGTTTTCGAAATATACGGTAATTTAAGTAGGAGTCAGACGAAAAAACTTGAGGATTTCCAAACAAAGTCCTCTTAAAATAGTAGACAAATCGATATGCAGCACAGCGTTCATGCTTTTTTGTCCAACTCCTGTATTTACACTATAATGAACACAAAATAAGATAAAAGCCAGACCTTTCTTTGCTCCTAATCATTCCTTGTGAAGTCTTCATGTGTTCCCAAGAATTTAATGGAATCGCAATTGTGTGCACACTGACCAATCAAAGACAGATCATTCCTCCTCTCGGATAAACCATGCATCTTCTCTTTCCTAGGTAACATCTGCCTTTAACAACACCATAGCGTCTTATTTATAGTTCAGCAACCTAAGGGAGGAGATAATCAAGGTCTTCTTTCTTCCCAAAGGTAGGGTGGCCTCTCTTTCTGTCAGATACACTTCGACTGAAGTGTAGCAAACGCCTGCACAGAGATGCCCTTGACGAAGTCTGATGCTTCATGCCGAGTGAACGATTGTAGACATCAATAGTAATTTATGTGAGCACGGGCAGAAGACGATGGCAGCTCCACCCTTTTCAGATCATCGATAAGAGGGTGGAGCCTGTTTTTTTCTTTCAGATTATTGAACTACCTGTAGGTGTAATTGCTAAGCAGAAAAAAAATTAAAACGTCAAATTTTAAGTAATTGTAGAAAGTCACATTTTTAGCTGAGAGCAAGCGACACCTTCTGGAAGAAATTGTAAGCCTTCTTAGAAGGAAAGTCTTTAAGGCAGCTTATAAATCTTATTTACTACTGTTACACTTGCACCAATGTTGAAACTACTAGTGTATTTAACCACGTTTATCGATACTTTGCACTCCAGAATATCCAATGTCATTTTTGTTCAAAAAAGGGGGTGTTCAAAAAGTAGTGGCACTTTAGTACACGTTGCAGTGCTGCTACAGTGGTGGAAATAAGACATCTGTTAGCTCCATTCAGCGTATAAGTCCTGGTGACTTCCATTTAAGATGCAGTAACGAGGTCAGAACTTCCGAACAACCCATGATATAATGCGAGACTACATCTCTTCTTTAGCCACTCTTCGTCTAAATCAAGTTGCTGATGGTGTTAGATGTCTCCTGCATGTTTGGAATTGAGTTGTGCGGGTGGCTCGAAATCTAGATTCATATATTATTTACAATTTTATAGATAACAGTCAATATTGTAAGATTGTAAGAAAGGAAAGACAGAGTGAATTACTGCTTGAAAAAGAGATAGATAAAGACATAGATGATAGGTAGATGACAGGCAGGCTGATCAAGAGCGATGTATAATACGAGGAAAACTGAAGCATCGATATACAATATCTATAAATTGCAAGTGTATTTTCAAGTTGTCTATTTTGAGAGATGGAAAGCTCAAGTTTTTGGAAGCCAAAAAGCAAAAACAAACGTGCAACCCTTGTCAAAGACCAACTAACTCAGCAACTGTGGAAAAAAATCATTAATGGTTCTCTTTCTAATGGAAATATAGACATAAAGAAAATAGATAGACAAATGAAATGACAGAATTATACCTTAAAGATAGAAAGATAGATAAAATGACAGAATGATACACAATGGATAGAGAGAGAGAGAGAGAGAGAGAGAGAGAGAGAGAGAGAGAGAGAGAGAGAGAGAGAGAGAGAGAGATGGGTGTGGTCGATCAAACTTCCACGTTCTTGCTGAACTGATTCAAAGACCCGACACTACCGCTTTTGTCTGAGGTGATACACAAGATCAGGGATGAAAATGAAATCTCTCTCTCTCTCTCTCTCTCTCTCTCTCTCTCTCTCTTACTCTCAGTCTGAAATAGTCAACGACCTTCAGAAGTCAAAGATAAGATAGAAACTCCATCACGTGTCTACCTGGTGAGCTGTCCACAGCCCCTATATAAAGAGAGGGCTGCATCTGAATATTCACCCAAATATCTGACCACAAGGTGTTCAACAGAGTCCTTCTGTGCCAATCAACCAACAGAGACATGAAGGCAAGCGATTCCAAACTCTTCATAACATAACCATTATAATTTAGACTTAAAAATCTACAATCGATTTTTAATTTTATTAACTACAAAAGAAAATAGGAGTTCTCTCCGCTTCGTAGATGCTTAGTTTTATGTCGTTTCGGCCAATTATGAGCTCGTAATTCGACATTCGTTTCAATGGTAAGCGTATTTTCTATTTATAGGTCCTCATTGCATGCGCACTTCTAGCCGTAGCTCATGGGGCTGCCATTCTAAATCTAGGTGCCCCAATCATTTGTACAGGAACTAGCGTACAGTCTCGAACCCAGGACGTAAGTAAACAATATTTTACTTGCAATAATATAAAGCGTAATCTTGTTCTTATGCTGACAATTTCCAATTTTAAAGAAACTTGTGAGGGCTGTTGTAATTTCATAAAATATCTCTAACATAAACAGATTTAGGCCTATATGTAACAGTAATAGATATTTAGGCCTATATGTAATAGTAATAGATATTTAGGCTTACATTGAACACTAATTCATATTTAGGCCTATATTTAACATTGATGGCTACATTTAATATTTAGGCCTATATTTAATATTGATGTCTATATTTAATATTCAAGCCTATATTTAACATTGATGCCTACATTTAATATTTAAGCCTATATTTAATATTGATGGCTACATTTAATATTTAGGCCTATATTTAATATTGATGGCTACATGCCTATATTTAACATTGATGTCTACATTTAATATTTAGGCCTATATATAACATTGATAGCTACATTTAATATTTAGGCCTATATTTAACATTGATGCCTGCATTTAATATTTAGGCCTGTATTTAATATTTATGCCTATATTTAATATTTAGGCCTACATGTAATAATAGATATTTAGGCCTATACTGAACAGTAAGTCATATTTAGGCCTACATTTAATACATCTATAGGCCTAACTGATTAGGCCTACAGATGTTAAATTCTATAAAATACAAACAAACTATTTCACAAATCTTTTACAATAAAATGAAAAAAAAAATTCGAAATGTAGGCTTATATTTAATATTAATTATCATGACTGTTAGGCCTAATAATAACTGCGCCTATAATGACTCTTCCAGGTGCTCGGAAATTGTCTTTCGTTACGACGAAGGTCGCCAACCTCCAGTAGAGAGGTTGGCGACATCGCTGGCAACAAGGTCGGATCTTACAGCTTTGCCGTAGGTGATGGACGTAGGTGATTGCCAACTACGTAGCGGACGCTGCAGGTTTCCGTGCTAGTGTGGACACCAATGAACCAGGATTTGCTCCCAAGGATCCAACTGCCGTGGCCATCAACAAGGGCATCATCTCTCCCCTGGGTATTGCTGATTCCCTCGCTGTATCAACTCTTGGTCTAGCTGCTCTCCCTTGCAGTATCAATTCTTGATCTGGCTGCATCCCTTGGCCTTTCACACCTTGTCTGGCTGCGCCCCTTGGCCTTTCACACCTTGGTCTTGCTACCCCCCCCCTCGGTATAGCTAACCCTTTGGGTCTCGCAGCACCCCTTGCCACCGTAACGAATATCGCTGGAGTCCTTCTGGCCAGCAGTATTGCCGTCACTCACTAGAAAGTCCTCCTCAATGTCTTGTTTCGCTCGCTTTCTTCGGTCTATCATTCCTCTGCTTGTACGTAGCACAAATAAATTCTTTTTTGCTTTTTGATAAAATGTAGTTTGTTTTTCTTCATTAAAATCGTTAAAATGACAATATTATTATAAATACCCCAAAAGAAAACGCTGACAATTGGAATTCAATAAACCAAATTCAAAAAGTAACTTCTCCCAATTATTCACTGAATAAGCAACTTAGAACAAGACAAATGGTCAATTCAATGGGAAAGATAGTATAGTTAGTATGCACTCTCGCGCTGAGCACTGTTAGCCGAGTGGTCAAATTTAGAATGCAGAAGTACATGCTCTTTGAGTGGATCGTGGTTCAAGCCCGTGTCCGCTAAGCACAATTAACGATTGCATTCACGATTTATTGTAAATTCTTTTGACTCGGTAGTTGCTCCAGAACATGAACAAGCTTGTTAGTATTAGTAGTGGCAAATGATGCAAGAAAGCATGCTTATAGAGCATCAACCAAAAAAATTAAAATAAAAACCTTTCCATTTCATCCCTCCATCACCTTCACGAATTTGTCTCAACTTCCATCTGTTCCACAACAACAGATGGAAGTTTGTTCCAAAAATCAACAACCAGTTAGCTGAAGGCAAACTTGTGCACATCTATTCTACAACCACGCTTCCTTGGTTTCAATTAAGATCACTCATATGCATAGTGCGAGCAACAGGAAGATTACCACAAGCATTGAGTCTGCAATAGCCATTCAAGGCTTCAAACACATCAATCAGTCTCCTCGCAGATGCCCAGTCTCCTGACGCTACAATTTACAGAACTGAAGCCTTTCTTGGAAAGAGTACCCTTCACCAATTTTTTCACTCTTTCCAGTAGCTCTACATCCTTCCTAAATTGAGGCGTCCAGACCTGTACGCAATTCTCAAGATGCGGCCTAAAAATAGCACTGTAAAAAGGAATAATCATCTCTTTATACCTGCTAGCGAAATTCCTGTATGTCATTGACAAAACCCTATGCGCTGTCTTGGTAGCCTGTCTGCACTGTTCAAAGAAAGTCATATCTGACAGCACAATTACCCCTGGTCCTTTTGCTTCTCACCCTAAATGTATTACCACACAGTTGGTATATTGTCAATGTTAAACTTCAACTTCCATCTCGCAGCCCATCGGACTAATTTTCTAGATCTTGTTGAAGTAGCTTACTTTGATTGCTTTAATTTTCCACTTTGTCAACCTTCCCATCATCTGCAAACTTAGACACTACGCGTGATATACCTTCATCAGTACCATTAACATTTATAGAAGGCAACAATGGACCAGCATCGAACCCTGGGGGACTCCGCTAATAACATTAGTCCACGAAGACCAATTCCCATTGGTAACCGCCCTGCCTTCTCAATCAACCAACCCTTTGCTGCTATGTTGCTCCATAGCAGCAAAGGGTTGGTTGAGTGAGAAGTGTCTTATTACCAGAGAGAGGTTTGAAATAGTATTAGTATTGCTATTGCTGTTAAAAAGGCTAAAATGATGCATGGAAACGGATCCAGCATCTGTCAATAAGAAAAGAAACTCTCTCATTCAAATCTTCCCCTTGGCTAAAAAAAAAGTGCCTTAAAGTCTCCTCAATTATATTTGCATAGACCCTTGCACCACCTTAATTTTACTTAATACGCAATAAATATATAAAATAATTTTCCAATTATTTTAACTTCAGAAAATGGATTTTTAACGTTTCAAGAAATTGTAATGAATGTTTAAATGTAGGGGCGTTCTATACTTTGACCAGTAGAGCAGAGTTATGATCTTATCGTAGTTCAATAACGCATCTTGATTTGAGGATATTTTAATCAGACACTCTCTGCTCTGTTCTAAGGTCATCGTCTTCGGAGACCTTCAAGGAAGTTTCCTGAGAAAGTTCGTCTGTGGATTGCATCAGACCAGTGAGGCAGCTTTGGTGCAGTGCCTCGAGTGAAAAAGGGGAAGCGGCCTTGAAGAGTAATTTCAAAATGCTTCTTAAGTAGGAAGATGGCGAGTACATTCGCATGTTTTTAATTTTCTTTTATGAGCCCTTGACTTATGCCATACAATAAACATCAAAGTGGACACTCCAGCAGGGATAATCCACACCCACCAGACAGTGAACATCTAGACCCATTAACCTTGATCTACTTCCCTAAATAAGCCAAAGATCACTAATCGCTATACCGGACCAAAGCTTTTCGTGTTGATTGGTTTAAGGACAACCACGTTTAGGTGGCGAATAATTCTTCCAGTTAATTACACCAACCACACCCACATCACGAGATCAAACCTTCTGAGTCTCCCTAATTGTGTTCGTTGACTTTGGTGAAGTATATTGATGGAAATTGTCTCTGGAAGGATATACATTGGGTGGCCAATCTGTCCAATTTTTTTGGTAATGAGATTCCTGTCTTGTCATTTCTTTTTATGTTAAGCCAATATTTTCATTTTTCTCTTCTGGATTATGGACTAAATGGAAAATTCGAACTTTCTCAGTTCAACTGATATTTTAAAAGATATTTAGACAACTATTACCAATTACAAACTGTACGCATAGTGGCGTAGATTCCATTAGGTGTCTGATGGAATCTAGCTCAAGATTTAACCATTCGTGCATCAAGTTATTTGGTGGACGATACAGAAGGACGTAGTCATATGGCTCTATTCGACAAATCCCAGACATTCCCAAGTGGATTCAGATCTGGAGGATTAGACAGCCAGGATAAATGTTGGAAAACTTGGGAAAGTTCCTGGAACCATTCTGATTGTCTTCGACGTACCAATTTTTGCACGGTGGGCGTTGTCGTCTTGAAAAAATCCATCGCAGTCTTGGTAAAATTTAAGCATTGCAGGTTGAAGTTGATCCGATATCACAGGAAGGGATTCATCGGACTTCTTTATAGTCATAGAGCAGGAACTAATTATTATAAGGCTAACGATACATTCAATTAAAATTGAACATTCTCTCCTATTAAAGATAATATCCCTAACGATATTTATTTGATATTGGTAAGTTGTATTCAATGTGTTTTCATTTTATGATTTCAGTCTGTTTGGCAATTAAAGATTCGTTGTTATGAAGAAGACAAGTCAGACATCTTATTCTTGGGAAGATTCAATTTTATTTGCCTTAAATACAACCACAGTTGAAGCTATACAAATGAATACACGATACAGTCACTAAGCAAAATAATCACATGACAGTGGGTGAGGGACTTTCTAGTGAGCAATGGCGATGCTACTGGCCAATGGGACTCCATCGATGTTTGTTACTTTGGCGAGGGGTGCAGCAAGACCCAGATTTGCAGCAAGACCAAGATGAGATACACCGAGGGGTGCAGCGAGACCTAGATGGGATACACCGAGGGGTGCGGCGAGACCAAGATGAGATACACCAAGGGGTGCAGCGAGACCTAGATGGGATACACCGAGGGGTGCGGCAAGACCAAGATGGGCAGCACTCAGCCCTAGAGAAGAAACACCGAGGGGTGCAGCCAGACCGAGGGAGGACACAGCCAAGGGAGAGGCAACACCAAGAGTTGACACAGCAAGGGGATCAGCAACTCCCAGTGGGGCAACGATGCCCTTGTTGATGGCTACTGCTGCAGGATCCTTGGGTTCGACGCCTGGTTCGTTGGTGTTCACATTGGCACGGAAGCCTGCAGCGTCGGCAACGTAGTTCACCACACGTCTACGTCCATCACCTACGGCAAGACTGTAAGAGCCCACCTTGTTACCAGCGATGTCGCCAACCTCTCTGCGGGAGGTTCCTCCAGTGAGACCACCCTCATCGTAACCAAAGGCATAATTTCCGAGAATCTGTAAGAAAGGGAACCAACACATTACAACAATCCATTCTTAATGCAGTGACAAGAAAAGTCTAATTTTTAATTATGGTGTTGAAGTTCTACTTACATCCTGGCTTCGGGTCTGGACGCTGGTTCCCGTGGACACGATTGGAGCAATACCAGCGAGTAGACCGCTCCCTCGGGCCACAGCTATTAGAGCACATACAATGAGGACCTGGAAGGTAAAAAACAGGGTTAGGAGAATCCAAAGATATTCTTTCGCATGCATCTATTCGGTTCGTATCGAACCCTCAACAAAAAATTAGACAAAATTACTACAAAGATTATCCTACTTAATAAGATTATATTACCTTCATGTTTCTTGAGACGAAGTTCTCGGTCCAAGATCGATCTTGTTGAACGCCTTGTGGTTGTGGACTGGTGTAATATCTACCAGCAACTTTCTCCCTTTATATAGAGAGGTTGTAGACCCACGAGAAGATCACGTGGATTCTGGTGTTTTATCAAATTTACGAAGGTCGTTGACTATCCCGTGTACAATGGACATCCCCTCCTCATTAAGACCTTGAGAGCGACCTCCAGTCAAAGTGGAAAAGCGTGATCAGTAAGAGGTTCCCGGAAGCAGCGCACCAGACCACACCCATCTGCCTCCATTTACCTTGTTAAGTTCAGGGGGGAAAATCCACAATAGAATCTTTTGTTTTATTAATTTCATTTTTTGTATGAAATTTGTATAAATCCCTGGTCTTTTTAAAACCTCAGGTATAAAGTACACACATATATTTCTATAAATAGTAAAAAGAAGTGCGAATTTTGCTGGAGAGAACGTAGGATGCTGAACTTGATGGACCACTCTACTCCTCTACAAAACTCCCAAGGTTGCTTTCCACCCTCCTTGGAAACGCTGCACTGAAGCCACACAGTCAGTCTGATGCAATATACAAACGCGGTGTCGTTAGCTTCTCCTTGAAAGTGTCCAAGGCAATGTCCTCTAAAGAGAGCAAGAAAACCAGTGAAGAATATTTGATAGCTTGCCATTGTTGAAAAAATGGCTTCTCGCAAATCAGGTGTCAAATTATTGGTTACAAATATCGTCCATTTAAGAAGTCCATTACAATAAATGTTTAAGTTCATCTCCATGAATATCCAAACAGGCCTGAACACGTTTAATTTTATTTTCAAAAACTTTCTTCAGTTCTTTTGTGCGATGCCTTCCTCTGATGTAACAGTTAGAGCAATTTGGAGTTTCTGAAGTGATCGTGGGTTGTCTTCGTATTTATTTTTTTTTTGCTGGTCCCCACAGATAAAAATCAGGTGAATTCAAGTGTGGTGAACGAAGGAGCTACAGATTTTTTGAGATTATTCGATGAGCAAAAATATCGCTTAGGCGTTTCATCGATTGTGTAGCAGTCTTGATAATGGTGGAACCTTTCTGAAACTACCCATTCTTGATTTCATCCTCATTCAGTTCGCTGATGAATTGGTGGAGAATATTGGAACAGCAACCTGCAGAGATTATTGTTTCTTTGGAGAAGATAAGCCCAATGATTCTTCTTCTGGAGATGGTAATCAAACACAAATCTTCTGCTGATGGAGAGGTGTTTGATGTAGACTGTATGGATTTTCAGATGTCTACAATCGGGTATTTTGATCCTGTTACTTGGCGATTACCAAAAAGAAATAAACAAAACAAACCACGAGACAAATCCAATAAATGTGCTGTTGTTGTTGTTGTAGTAGGGATTTAGGAGCATCAGCGTCTGAGGACATATTGCTCCACATGCATTATCTTCAAAAATTTCGTGTCTTCTGAGGTCGAGTTTCTGTTTTCTGGATGAAAAACCGACTTTCCGTGAGATACTGTAAAACCATTCTGCCTGAGACTAATATTAACCCGACCACAACTCGATTTGGACAAGAAACAAGGATGAAAAAACTTGCTTCCTGTTCAGCTGGTAGTAGAGTTTCTGGTTCTTTGCCGAAGCTATTCTTTTCCTTTACTTTATTTGTCTTCTTAAGTCTTGCATTGATGATTGATTTTGATAAATCGCTTCTTACTAAACAGAAGCATTCGGTTCGAGTGCCCGTTTCTGTCTTCCCACCAAAAGACTTCAGAAGAATCCTGAACAATGTCGATGCCAAAAAATCTCCAGGTCCAGATGGAATTTCTCCATTTGTGCTTAAAATGTGGACTCCAGCTCTTACTCCTGTTTTATGTCATCTTTTCACACTCTCTTATTCCACTGGTAGATCCCCCTTCTGTCTGGAAGTTTGCTCATATCACTGACCAATGAACAGCCAGTTGTTAAAAAGGGTAACAAATCTCTTCCTTCCAATTATCGCCCCGTTCCATTGCACTTACTTCTACCCTTTCCAAAGTAATGAAGAAATCCATCAACCGCTAACTCTAAAAACTATCATTAAATCTTCCACCTATTTAATAATCCCAAATATGAATCTCCTCAACGTCCTTTGCGGATATCTTCCCTTATACTACTCATCTTTGAACGAATTCCATTGACAACTTCGAAAAAGTCCAAGGTCTTGATAGTTCAATTTATTGCTTTTTACAATCATTCCCTGTACCACATGCAAGCTAGAGGGATGGAAGAGGATAGTTACATATGGATTTTACAGTTGGTTCTTTATTGCCAGGTATCCTCTCAAGGGTTTAGGCATGACTCAAGCAAATGAGTATACTTTCCACCTCATGAAGCCATGCATCGGTTGCCTTAAAATCCATAATCTTTTATTATATGAAACAATGTTTAAGTTGATACATTTGAAAGCTGATTTTAGGTTAAAGAAGATTATATTTATTTGAGACCTGTTGCTGAGGGCATGTTGAATCCAAAATGATGCATCAAGGAGTTTTGTGGTAGATCTTTGCTACAGTGATGTATGGAGATGTGATGGTGTATTGCTGAAGATTTTCAGCAGAGATCAACCAATGGATATCGGACAGAAATTCGTTAGTAACTTTGGATGTTCGTTTTTTGGTATCGGTTTGACTTCTTCGAAGTCCTCCGAATAGCAGGAATAGTAATTTTGATTGTTTTATCCTGGAAATGATGAGTTGTTGGTGAGTATCATTATTTTGTAGGTTGGTTGGCTGATGCACTTGACTTCATCCAACTTCTGCATGATTTTTCTTTCTTGTGAAGGTCATCTTGAATTCTTGGTTGAGCCAGCTTCGGGTCTGATCAGATATTCTTACTTCTTTTGAAGCCCGAAATGTAGAAATAAATCTGAGCCTATTGAGAGAGACCCATGGTTTCTTCGTCAATATTCATATTTATTAGGCTGGTCCACTCGTAGGTAGTGAACCTATGAGTGGACTAGTGAAATGAACCTCTGAGTGGAACCTGAGTCTCCGCTCATGTTGTAGAGAAACTGTTCAGAAGCTACTTGGGTTGTTTGTTTGTTCTCTTTGGCATAGTGAGAATACACATGACTGGCAAGTGGTCAGAAGTAAAAGAACACTCAGAGAGTTGGGATTTTACATCTGATATGTTGCGAAAAATAAGGTGAAGAGCTTGTCCATCTCTTGTTGGTAGCTCTTCATATCTTGTAAGATCAACTGAATTTAATGTTACTAGATGATACTGAGCTGTATTATACCTTGGAATTGGCATATTAAAATCTCCACCCAGTAGTGTAGGGCCAGTTGGGGGGACGCGAGGTTGGTTATTGATCAGGATTAAAGTTCAAGCGGTTCAAGTTCGAGGTGGGTGGGAAGTAGAGTAAGCATTTTTGGCTGAGATCTTCTTGATGTTTAAAAGTGGAATATGGCTTTTTACTTCTTTTGAAGCCCGAACTGTAGAAATAAATCTAAGCCATCATGGGACATTGGCGAGGGTTTGAATACTATTTGCCTTAGTTCTTGGACTAAGCCTTGAAATAAATATCTTACACCTCCCTGGTTTGAACTGCTATAATTTAGTACACTTTTCAAGTCTTCTCACATGCGAACAATTGGGAGATGGGCCCTCCGTTGGTTGTCTTTGATGTCCCATGATTTAGCTAGTTATATGAGCAGTGGTGGCTACACGCCAAGAGACCAATACTGTATTGTGAGGAGGTTGGGTTACCCCTTGAATCGACCATGCTGGTGGGTTCTTTGGTCGGTTTTCCTGTTTCTGGAAGAAAAGCCCGAAAAGTTCCAACCATGCAATTCGTGCCGATATTGAATAACCTGTTCCACTCAGGTCAGTGACATGTATGTATGTATCAGTGACAAAATTGCACATCCTCTCTGGGCGCTCTCTGAGACTAGAAAAGTAATGCTGATGTGGTTGAGCATATGGAGACGTGGTGCCAATCGGAATCGAAATAAAGAATTTAAATTTGGTGACTACTGTGTGTTCAGAGAGATAGGGAAAGCAGGAGTATTGTTGGGAGATGTTTCTCATCAAAAACTGGCTGAAGGCGGTAAGGATCTTTCCTGAGTCAGATCAAGATAACGCAAATGTTTAGCAACTGGGGTGTAAAAAGACTTTCAGAAGTATGGCATAGATCTCTAACATCATAGATCTAGTTCTCACTCAGCAGCCTGGTTGTATCAAAAATTTGAGAGAAGGGGACCGGATGCGGGCAGTGGATACAGTACCATGATATGGACTGCATCTAACGAAATCTGTGTAGTCAAAGGTAAACAGAGAGATTCAATTTCAAGAGAGGAAGAGGAGTATAATGGAATGAGATGTTTTGGGCTAGATTACCTACTATGACTACTGTATGGTGTCGGATACAAGCAGTGGGAAAGGAAGACACTCCTTGCAAGAACTCTCTGAGTAACCACAAATTAACTAATTGTATTGGTTGACTCCTGTTATTAATTGGCAAATGCACACTACATCTCAAAAGGTGGGTAGTCCTTTAACAATGTTAAACATTTTGGTTCAAAGACTAACGTGCCTGTATTGCATGAGCCAATGGTATAGTTTTAAAGCTCATTGTGCGATATGGAAACAAGATGGAATGTATTCTGTGGTTGAATTGTGACAAGTGCAAGTAAGTTAGGATTAATACGGGGGAGGTGCTCCGAAAATCTCTCTAAAAATCTCCAAGTCTAGCACGACCATATTATTTACTCCACTTCCTCTCATACGGATGTTCAGAACAGTAGCTGTTCGGGTGGAGCCAGCTTGAACAACTTTGTATACACTGGATGTATTCAAAATAATCCGAATTCATAGGTCTAGATAGAATTTTCTATTTTCACTTTACTCAATTCATAAATTTATTTTAATACTGTATTTATTGACCGAACCTTCTGTTCATTGTTTTATGGAATGTACAGATTGACTGCATAACCACAGACGTGTGGCATTTCTTTAAATCCTTCTCCATTCTGCTTAGCTCATTGCAGTGTATTCTAATGAAAGAAGAAGACCAGGAGTTGGTTTTTGATGCATTTTATTTGTTACGAACAAGATTCAATGAAATAAAATCAGTCAAACAAGCAAAACAACATGAAGACGTCATGGGACATTGGTGAAGGACTGTCTAGTGAGCGATTGCGATGCTGCTGACTAATGGAACTCCAGCGATGTTTGTTACTGCTCCAAGGGGCGCAGAAAGACCCAGAGGTGAAGCTATACCGAGAGGTGCAGCAAGGCCAAGACCTGAGAGACCAAGTGGTGCAGCGAGACCGAGACCAAGGGGTCTAGCGACACCAAAGGGAGAGATTATGCCTTTGTTAATGGCCACAGCAGCTGGATCCTTGGGAGCGACTCCTGGTTCGTTGGTGTTCACACTAGCGCGGAAACCTGCAGCGTCGGCAACGTAATCCACAACTCTTCTGCGTCCATCAGCTACGGCAAGACTGTATGAACCCACCTTGTTGCCAGCAATGTCGCCAACCTCTCTACGAGAGGTTCCACCAGTAGCTCCAGCTTCATCGTATCCAAAGGCATAGTTTCCGAGCACCTAGAAGACATGGGACATATTAGATGATGCCATTTCAGCCTTAACCAACTTAAAATGTAATTTTTTTAACATGGATCAGGCATACTTACGTCCTGAGTTCGAGACTGGATGCTGGTTCCTGTGGACACAATCGGGGCTATTCCACCAAGCAGAACACTTCCGTGGGCAACAGCAAGAACAGCACAAGCAATAAGCACCTGGAATGTCAATTACTTTGTGATTAATACTTATTTTTGACGAAATATTCTTCATTTAAGAATCGGTATTTGAATTCAAGATTTTAAGTGTGCTACTCTAGCGTGGTAATTTTGAAATATGTTCATTAAATTAGATTGGTTTCTATAACAACAAAATCGGATCCCAAGGGTGGGGGGGGAGGTTCATTTTTATCAAAAACATAGTACAAAAACATTTTCCTTAAGTTTATAGCAATCTCACCTTCATCTTCTTTGGTTTCGCCGGCAGATTAAAGCTATAAATGAACACTTTCGGTTAAGGGATCTCGTTTGATTTCTGCAAGACATCTCTGTCCTTATATAGGCTACAGAATCCCGCGTGAAGAACACGTGCAATTCCGTGTCGAATCTCGTTTTCTTCTCCACGAAGGTCACTGACTATTCACGTGTGCGGTTGACATTAGCTCGTCATCCCCAACCTTGTAGATGACCTTCAGAGGATGTATGTAAATGAAGGCGAATAGAAGAATTTTTCCCTTATGAGTACTGACTGTTGGATCGTGGATTGTATTGCAGTTCAACTGAGAGTAAATTCCGAAGCCAATTTCCAAGGCCCCTTCGTTTCCTCCTTGGAGACGTTGTCCCGAAGCTGCTCCGTGAGACTGATGCAATCACCGGACGAACTGTCGTAGTGAACTCTTCGAAGGTCATCTCAGACGATGTCCTTAGAAGAGATGCAAGAGATGATGCAGTATTTTAACCACAAAGAATCTGATAAGATCGCAGCTCCACCCTTCAAACTGGGTCATTCTGGTTGCTTGTCAATTTATTGTTTATTAGAGACGGAAATCCTTATATGAAAGGTGAGAAATGTTAAACGAGATGGTTACCGTGGCAACCGAAAGTCTTGCGCCTTTTCTACCCATTTTATTCTCAAGACTCTCTTCTGTCAGTAATTTACGTATTCAGCCTTCAAGTATTAAATATCTTGACAAGATGCTTTAGCTCTAAAAATCGTATTCAGGCAAGATTTTCATACTTATTTTGAAGATGACACACAGAACCAAAACTAGGTTGATGAAGCTGCAGGTTTTTTAAGCTAGTGTGGAAACCAAAGAACCAAAGTTGTCCCCAAGGATCCAGCTGCTGTGGCTATCAACAATGGCATCATCACCATTTGGGTCTCGCTGTATCCCTCGGTGTAGTTTCACCCTTGGGTATTGCTGCACCCATCAGAACAGTAAGGAACATCGCTGGAGTCCAATTTGCAGCAGCATTCCTATTAATCACTACAGTGTATCCATCAATGTCCCGTTACGTCTTCATGTTGATCTGCTTTTGATTGTTTTATTTCCACCACTCTTGTAAATAACGCATATAAAATGTACCAACATCCAAATGATCGTCTCCTCTATTTTTTTCCTACACAAACAAGAGTGTGAGAGAATCATCGAACAGAATACAAAACCAATAAAATATCGAAACTCCCTGAGGAACAAAACTGAACCAGACGATACGAAACCCAGGCAACATTTAACAAACAGAAATCTCAAGCAGTTAAGCAGCATATGGATATAACCCTTATAGTGATAAATGTCCCCACGCTGAGCAGTTCAATGACTTTCCTCAACATCTTGAATCTGACCAGTGGCTTGATTTTTTATCTGAGTTAGCCTCAAAATTGGAACAAAATCTTGACTTTCACATAACAACAAGCGGACACCAGACCAGCCTGACACTGACTGCAGTTTCGATTTCCAGTGTACAGCTTATCGCTGACATTAATTGTACACCAGATTCTATTACTGTAGATGTAGATGGAATCCCCCAAATTATTATCAAATATCTCAGCCCCCATATTTTGGATCCCCTTCTGAATATTTTAATGCTATTCTTCCAAGACCTTTATTTCTCCAATAGTGGAATGGCTACATTGCGAAGCCAATACTCAATATTCAATCCTCTAGTCTCATTAAGCATTACCGACCAATCTCTAATGCCTCAAGTCTTCTGAAAATGCTTGAGAAGTCTAACTAAATTTCTTCCACATCAGCCTCCTCAAATTCATTAGTCCCTTCCTCATAGATCCACTGTGATTAACCTCCTACTCACCACCAGCTGTATACTCTTAGTGTTCGATGGCTGCAAGCTCAGCTTGCAGTCACCTGTATAGCCTATGCAGCCTAAACTGAAAGCAGCTTTTGACCCTATGAACATTCCAGAATGCAAAAGCTACTATCAGACTATTAACAGAACAGTTATCAAGGGAGGAAAATGCCAGAAGTTTGTTGAACTCTAACAGGGTGTTTAATGACTTTGTAATAACTGAGAGCAAAGTGGAGGAGAAATTGTTGAAGTTAAACATAAGAAAGACACCTGGGGTGGATGGGATCTATCCAGTTATATTAAAGGAGGCAGCAAAGGAAGTAAGCAAACCCTTAGCCATAATTATGAGAGCATCCTTGGACTCAGGGGAAGTCCTCACGGACTAGAAATGTGAAAATATATTCCGAATTAACAAAGGGAGATCGAAGGGTGACAAGAATTATTACAGACCAGTTAGTTTAACTTCTGTTCCGGGTAAAATAATGGAGTCACTGGTTAAAGATGCATTGCAGGATCATCTAGACACGACGAAAGATTCAGACACAGCATGGGTCTGTTAAAGGGAAGTCTTGTCTGAAAGAAAAATTTGATTGGATTCTATTATGTGGTCACAAAGGAACATTTAGAGAGGTTGCAAAACTGGTTGCAAAAACAATAATTTTGGCACTGTTGCACATGGAAGACTACTGTACAAATTGGAGAAGAATGGGGTTGGTTGTTTCAATGGATAAAAGGATGGTTGAGTGAGAGACGACAGAGAGTGGTAATCAATGGACGCTGCTGTTCATGGACTAATGTTATTACAGATATGAAGTTTTTTGAGCAGTATAAACAGGCTGCCAGGATAGGTCATAGAATATTGTCAATAGCATAAAGGAATTTTGCAAGCAAGGACAAGGAGGTGATTATCCCCTTGTATAAGGCAATGGTCAGGCCACACTTTGAGTGCTGTATATAGGGCTGGAGGCCTCATTTCGAGAAGGATGTAGAGATGCTGGAACGAGTACAGAGAAGGGCAACAAGATTAGTGAATGGAACAAAGGGGTGCTCTTACGAAGAAAGGCTTAAGTTTTGCAAATTACAGTGTCTGGAGACTATGCACTGGCGAGGTGAGCTGATTGAGGTGTATAAAGCCTTGAATGGTTTGAGACGCTGAATTCTGATGGATTCTTCCACTTGTTCAGATTACGAACCTAAGGGGGCATTAATTCAAATTAAGAAAGGGCAGATGTAGAATAGATGTGCGGAAATTTGCCTTTAGCCAGCAGGTGGTTAATTGCTGGAACAAACTTCCATCTGTCGTTGTGGAAGTTGATAGGCTAAATAAATTCAAGGAGGAATTGTACAAATATTTAGAGGGAATCGATGTGTGAAATGTTTTTTTTTTTTTTTGGCTGATGTTACATAAGCTCATACGCTTGCTTTCTTGCATCATGTGTCTCTATTACTATTACTATCCTGATGGTTTTGGCCCTTGTGGGTAGCACAGTTGGCAGTATTGCCCTCCATACCTGGTCGAAATACCTGAGTTCGAGTCCCGTCAATAATGGGAGGGATTTTTTGAGTCTTTATTCACAACGTGGCTGAGTTAATCGATCTCAGGCGATGGTAGCATGGTTTTTTTTTCTCGCGGAAACTCGGGTTTTTCGTTTAGCAAACAAAATCGACCACAGAACACACGCAATTAAATACAACATACACGGAGCAACATGGCCCTAGTCGCTGATGCTCCTAAAACCCAACAACAACGGTGAGGATTACAAAATCTCCTCAGATACACAAACAAGTTTAAACAGCTCACCAAGAACTGAAACAATTCTGGTATCAAAATCGGATACAAGAATATAACAACCCTGTTACAATAACTTTTTTCAACAAAAGAAAATGAGATCAATTCCTAAACCAACCGTATCTGAAATGTATTTTAATTAATTAACAAAAGGTTAATTAGTAAAACCGAAACTATTGAACCCTGCTTAGCAAGTTAAAACAAGTATGTGCAATAGGTTTTATCAGGTTTATTATTAGTAATTGTACCTGTTTATTGCCTTTCAATGAGCCGTCCCTTATGCAGTAAGTTAGGCGTAGTGATATTGCAGATCGTTTTTGTTTTAGTGTTCAGGAGATGATCCTGGACAATTAGTCCCTCATTTCATTTAACACCGCATCTTTATGTGTTCTGACATTTTTTTATCCTTTAATGTTGATGGTAATGTCATTGCACGCTTTCTTCCACGAGCATTTCAGCTGTTTTTCTTAGATTATCTTGAAGCCAGAGTATTGTGAAAGATGGATTTTTGTCTCCAGAATAGTGTTCAGAACCTGAATTTGGTTAGATAAGATGCCGTACGTAAAGTTTGAAGTCACCATGAGTCAGTTTAGGATAATAGGAAGGGCTCTGGAGCTGGGTGAACAGAGTTGAAGACAGAACTCCACCTTGCGGTACACCCCTATTAGCAGTGCATGTTCTAAGATAGCGGTGATGTGAAATGATGAGATGGCTGGGCTTCAGGAGTAACTTTTTGAAGTAATTCTTGAGAATGGAGAATAGGATCTTTTTGTGCATTCTGTCATAGTGTGCGTTTATATCAAATAAAATTATATTAAGTTGAATCCTGTCGTTGAGAGCTTTCTGGGTTCTTATAAGGGTGCCCTGGACTACGTCCAGCTCATGAGTCTGTTAAAAAAGTTGACCATGTTAGTCAAATTTGATTTTTTTCTTAACAAGATCATGTTCTTTGTCCTTCAGAATGTTATTCTCTCTAAATGTTCCTGGATTGTACTCTTAATTACTGCTTCAAAGATTTTCCTTACCGCCGAAGTCAGACTAACCGATCTATAGTTATTGTCTTCTCTCTTTAGAACCACCTTTGTTTATTGGAGATACGTTGGCACGCCTCAAATCCTAAGAAAACTTCCTTGTACCGTTTTATTTAAATTTAAAAATGTAATGCTCCATATACGAGTATACATTATTATTGGAGATTCTGTCCACTTATAGGAAAAACCACAGGAGGCAATAATTGGGTTTTTTGCCATATTTTATTTCAGTTAAATACAAGCATGTCAGAAGCAAATGACTCAAAATAGCAAATCAATATGAAGATATCTCGCTACACCAAGAAGTGTAGCGAGACCAAAGGGAGCAACGATGCCTTTGTTGATGACCACAGCAGCTGGATCCTTGGGGGGCGACTACTGGTTCGTTGGTGTTCGCACTAGCGCAGAAACCTGCAGCTTCGGCAAGGTAGCCCACAACTCTTCTGCGTCCATCAGCTACGCAAGATCACCTTAGCCTCAAGCTCCATTGCTCAGCACCTTGCTTCCTGGACAGTCCGTGAGGACTGGACCACCTCTGACCACAGGGTACTAACCTTCCAACTACACCGTTCACTAGTCACTCAACCAACCAACCGAACTCAACAAAGAAGATATGCCCTGAATAAGGCTGACTGGAACCTTTTTAAGGAGGAATTGACCAGTGCAGCCAGCCGCTTCAATCCTAGCGGCCTCAGCCCAGACCAGCATCAATGCGCAATTACACAGCTCGTCAGTAATGCTGCAAACAAGGCTATCAAAAAGAAGAGATTCAGACCTGGTGCTGTCCCCTGGTGGTCACCTGAACTCCAGACTCTTAGACGCGAAGTCATTTACCGACGAAAACGCTATCAACGTGCAAGAAGAACATGGCCTCCAGAAGAAACAGAGGCTTTACTGCAGCAATATCGAGTGGCCAGGAACCAGTATACCACAACAATAAAACGGCGCAAAAGGCGCTCATGGGAAGCCCTGGTAAGCACTGAAGGGAACGCCGATCCCTGGGGGATTGTGTACAAAGTGACCACTAACAAGCTCCCCAGAGGTGAGGTCGTATCAACCACAAAATTACCGAACGGACTGTACACCAGATCGTGGCAAGATACTATCAATAATATTCTAGACGCTACATTCCAGCAGCCTGCTGACCCACACACACCGGAACAGCTACAGCTCTGCACGGAAAATGAAACATATCACACAACTGCAATTGAAGAACCCTTCACCACAACCGAGCTCAACTTAGCTGCATCTAGAATCAGAAACAAGAAGGCTCCGGGCAGAGACATGCTCGATCCAGAAATCGTCCAGAAGGCCATTGAACTTATTCCCACTACAATAGTCAACCTGTTAAACCACTGTCTCCACCAAGGATTCTTCCCCACACAATGGAGGACTGCAATCCTTAGACTTATATTGAAGAATGCAACCAAACCACATGATCTGCCACAATCTTACCGGCCCATTGCACTGCTGCCAGTCTTCAGCAAACTTCTCGAACGGATGATCTCCCATAGAATAGAAGCCCACTACAATGACGCTGGTCTCTCCTCACCTAAGCAGTACGGTTTCCGGAAAGGACGCTCCACGATTGATGCACTGGAAACAATCATTGAAGCTGCTACCAACTGCAACTCCAAATACTTTCTACTAATCTCCTTTGACTTTGCTGGTGCCTTCGATTCCCTCTGGTGGCCCAGCGTCCTGGGCAGGCTCCGAAGAGCGCATGTCCCAGAAAACTTATATAGATGCATCAAGACCTATCTCCAGGACCGGCGAGTTGTCGTGTCTGCTCCCCACTGCTGTGTCTCCAGACCAGTCTTCAGGGGATGCCCTCAGGGATCTGTCCTGGGGCCTCTCCTCTGGAATCTGGTGCTGGATGATTTCCTGAACACCACACTCAACAATGTACAAACCCAGGCCTATGCAGATGACCTGGTCATGCTCTTTTCTGCCAATAACAGAACCCAACTAGAAGCAACTGCCAACCAGGCCATCTCCACCCTTCAAGCTTGGGCAGAGCATAACAACCTAAAGATCTCCCCAGAGAAAACCAATTCGATCCTACTAAAAGGCACCCTTGATTTGAGAAGACCACCCCAAATCAAGGTCAATGGTGTTACAGTAAAACTAAAAACAGAGCTTAAATATCTAGGTTTGATCTTAGACAAAAACCTTTCCTTCACTCCTCATCTAGACCAACTCAGGATTAAGATCAGGAAGTATGCTGCCCAAGTCTCAAGAGTTGCCCGGAAGGACTGGGGCTTAAAGAAGAGAACGCTGTCACTCTTCTATAAGGCAGTTTTCATCCCGGTTATCACCTATGCTTCTGGAGTCTGGTACAAGAAGGCCAATACCGTAGTAAACAGATCGCGCCTAGGAACTATCCAGCGCTCTCTTCTCCTTCTGTCCTCGCGTGCCTGTCGCACTGTCAGCACCCATGCGCTCCAGTTCCTCACTGGATCTCTTCCACTGGACCTGGAGATTGTTCGTCATGGGTTGCTCTACCAAATAGCCAAAGGAAGAGCAGTTACTTGTGCAGGTTTCACCACTGACCCAGCAAATAATAGAAACGCTGAAAAGAAGAGACTTAATGAACATCTAACAGACACCTGGCAAGAAAGATGGCAGGCATCAACTAAAGGCGCTGTCACCAAAAGATTCCTCCCTGATGTCAGGGCCTCCTACCCCCTCACACCTGTCTGGTTTTCACCAGGACTCTATGCTACCTACCTCCTCACTGGACATGGCTCCTTCCAGAAAAAACTACATGACTTCAGAATTTCAGACTCACCCCGCTGCCACTGTGGAGAGGATCAGACGTGGGAGCACCTTGCCCACAGCTGTGAAATCTACGAGGACTTCAGGAGGATCCTAATAACAAAACTACGCTTCAACTACCAAAATCAAGAACACCTCACCCTACAGAATGAAGAAACTTACCGAGCTCTGACTCAATTTGCAATGGACTTATTTACCAGGCAGAAAGCGCTACCACCACCTTAGTATCCGAATCAATAGGTCATAACAACCATGACTGCCAATTGTTGCTACGCATCATTGAGCCATGGATGCTAACGCCTTGGACCAACTTGCACAAGACTTGACCAGCAGTGCAATAAAAGACAGGGTCCGCACATACCTTGACAAATTCCTCATCATTGATTTCTGGACAAACTTCTCTCGCCCAGATGTGACACATTTCATCAAGAAGAGGCCTAGCATCGATCCCTGGACTTGACCATCAATCTTGGACTCCAGGTTTTGACCACTCCCCACTGTTCGTTCTGATGGACTACTGGACCAGCCTTCAGTCTGGATGCGACACAGACTCACCAAATGGAGCCCCAATGACGGCACCTGAACTAGACCTTACTGAACATGACCCATCCACCATAGCAGCACTCACACTGCTGGATTTCCAGCAAGTTGTCGGCTCCAACTGACTGGCCGTGCTAGCTGTACCTACCCTGAACTTGTGGGGTATATCTCTCTCTCATTTTTTTTTTTTTTTTTTTTTTTCGGCTTCTTTCTTCTGTTTCCTGCCATCCGTTCTTTTACCCCCCCTCCCTATTTTTCTCTTACAGAATGATTTTTTTTTTTTTTTTTTTTTTTATTTATTTTTTTTTTTGTGGGGTGGTGGTTTTCGTCCACCCGCCACCCCACTCCTCTCTCTGGTGAGGCACTGAGCATGCCACACTGTCATCAGGGGCCATCTTCCCTATTGGCCCCTTTCTTCTGTTTCCTACCCTCCAGTCTTCTGCCTTCCTCCCTTACTTTTCTCTTGCACAACGTTTTTTTTTTTTTTTATTTATTTAGTTTATATATATATATATATGTGTGCGTGTGTGTGTATATACATATATTTATATATACACATACACGCATTCCCCACAGGTCTAAATCTAAAAACATCAAAATTACTGCCCGACCTATTTGGCCCTAGAACAAGTTATCAGCGAACAACCATACGCTCTGTTAAAATTACAACCGTTGCTCAAGAAACAGCGATCATCTCATTCTCAAATCTGGTCCTAGCCACTGAAATCCCAGGAAAGTAGGTGGCAGGACCCGCCAGAGTACTCTAGCTACAGTGGTACACCCGGTCAGCCTCCCCGTGGCATGGTGTGGTAACGTCGGGTCCCACTAGGGGCTCGGCGGCTAATAGACCGGAGGAACAAAGGGCACAACACAATACACAGCACATGACCCCCCACACACTTCAAATCTCTGGCCCAGATACAATGTACACCCGCGGAGATGGGAGAAATCCCAGGAGCCGTTAGACACTAACATACCTTATACCTTATACGCAAGACTGTATGAACCCACCTTGTTGCCAGCAATGTTGCCAACTTCTCTACGAGAGATACCGCCAGTAGCTCCAGCGTCATTGTATCCAAAGGCATTGTTTCCGAACACCTGGAAGACACGTAACATCTTAGATGACCCCATCTCAGCCTTAACAAACTTAAAATGTAATTTTTTAATATGGGTCAAGCATACTTACGTCCTGGGTTCGAGACTGGATGCCTTTTCCTGTGGACACAATCAGGGCTATTCCATCGAGCAGAACACTTCCGTGAGCAACAGCAAGAAGAGCACAAGCAATAAGCACCTGGAAGATAAAAACATTTCGAGACACTCCACCTTTAAGGTCAATCTGAAACTTTCTTAAAATATTCGCGAGATCTTTTTATTAAAAGTAGAAACGTCTTCTACTCAAGGTCTTTAACTGATTAATTTTTATAATCTAAAAATTATTTAGTTGCCATATAAACCGCGGTACATCCTCAGACCCATCATCATGTATTTGTGCATGGTCGCATAAAGAAAAGTATTGATCAGACAAGAAGTTTTTACCGATGTCTTACCTTCATTTTCTTCTGTGGATTCGCTGACGAAGTAGAACTTAAAATGAACACCTTGCAATCAGGAGCCTTCTTCGATTTCTTCGGCGTACATCTGCCCTTAAATATAGTGTTTGGATGCCCATAAGGTTGGAATCTGAAATTCCGTTTTTCTATTCCATGAAGGTCGCCGACTATTCCTCTCTGTACTGGACATCTCATCGTCATCCCCAGTCTTGTGAATGACCTTTAGCTAACATTGAAGAACCAAGGCAGACCACGCCTGTCCTCTCTCCCTCTATACTCTAATTTTGATTTGTAACAAAGTCGTCTTGGTTTATTTTGTTCCATAATTTAATTCTAATTCAATAATTATTGGTGTACAAAAAGAATTAAAAAAACATTGAATTATTCAATCTGATTAGTTTGTTGTCCAACCTATCGAAGATGACACTACCCGATGAAGTTGTTAAAAGAACAGGAGTTTAATAATGTTTCCAACATCCAATTTTTGGACTGTAAAAGGTACCTGTGTTATCGGTAGTCTGAGATTCAAAACAACACCATGTTTTGAATCTCAAAAGACAACGCCATGTTTTCTCCATGTCAACACTATGATATCTGTCTTTTGAGATTCAAAAGGGATAATAATAATGCTGGATTATCTTCCAAAAGGATAAACTATGCTAACTCAGTAACTAAATTTTGAGATGTGATCGAGTCAATGATCGATGTTTTGTTTCACCAGGACAATACACCTGCTGACACATCCACTATTGTCATGGCTGTAGTTCATTAGGCTGGTTGTGAATTTTTTTTCTCCCACAATTCCATCGAATTGCCATCTATTCTGGAAGCAAAAATCAATTTCCGATAGAGGCCAAACAATCCTTTCTTTCAAGGTCTTCAAGAATGCGTTACAAAACTGGGATCACGAACGTGGAGTATCGCTGGACAAAGTGCCTTGAGTTAAGGAGACTACATCGAGAAATATGAAAAGTCAACATCAGATTACAACTCTTATGCTGGATTAGAAACTTATCAAACCACTCCCGAATCTTTAATGCTGTACAAAAGGGTAAGGATGGACTCTAACTTTTTATATAGAAAGATTCAAAATGAATTGCTTCATTCATTCAATAAATTTCGTTTTGATTATTTTATTAATATAAAATTAATTACCATCTACAGTCAATTTTTAGAGTTGGTAAATTGCGATGTGGAATGTTTCGTGTGGACATTACCAAAGTTGCTTCCCTTCCACCTCGGAGACGTTTCGCTGAAGCTGCCCCCTTCGAGTCTGACGCAATCCCAAGACGAACTGTCGTAGTGAACTCTTCGAAGGTCATCTGAGATGATGACCTTCGAACAGATGCAAGGGATGTGGCAGTATTCAACGAGAATGCCATCAACAACAACAACAACAAAACAAAACTTCTGTCCAACTACAATGTCCGAGATACGATCACAACTCCACCCTTCAAACTAGATTAGGCCACTTCCACTCGGTAAAAGCAACTTATTATGTATTCGAAGACATGGGAATTTGCTTTCTGAAAGGAAAATTATTCATTCATAATCAGATTGTTGCCATGGCAACCGGAAGTTCTATTGGACTCATTCGCTTTTCCACAATACGTTGGCACTTACGAAGATAAAATGCGCCCATCCCATTTTAGAGCGCGTCACCAGCAAGTTCCATTTTGGAGAGAAAGTTGGCATGGCAACCGCATAACCGTAGCCATGACAACCACATAATCGTAGCCATGGCAACCAGATAACTGTCACCATAACAAACCTTAACTATTCGTATAAAAATAAAAAGCGTCAATTTCGTTTTGATGCCATGTGACAAATCTTAAACGCAATGTCGTTTGTTGAAACAGTGGCCATGGCAACCAGAAAGCGTAGCCATGACAACTGTAGCCAATTCTTACGTGTCCGTTTCATTTTCGCGCCACGTATTTTTCAGATAGTTTCCATGGCAACCAGATAACCGTAACCATAGCAACTTTAACGTAATCTTAGTTACGAAAATAATAATTTTTATAATCCCCGGTAAATCTTAAGCACAGGTCCGTGGTTAAAATGGATGCCAATGCAACTAAAATTATTCCATTGTCATTTTTATGTAACGTGATGTGAAAAATATTGGAGGGTGCGCACATTACTGAAGACCTTACCAAGATGACTGTTTGGGCTTTTTCCTGGTACGTGTAGTCCAACAGCAACATTCCGGGATTAAATTAAAATATAATTCACGCGATCGACGCATGGGTGGGTCATCAAGTAATTCTTCTTCTTGTCCTTTGCAGTAGCTCATTTCTTCTACGATCAATCTTATCGACCGTGTTTGGCACGAGGTCAAAGCACGTATAGTCGCTCTAAAATAGCCAATGACCTTCGCGCAAACAGAAATGTGAGAACTGGTGAAAAAGTATGCGACATGGAAGAACCGGATGTGTATAAAAAGGGGACCAACGGTGGAAGCATTTACTCCGGTAGCAGACCCCCCCAACTCCCACTTGAAATCACGGTTGAGCAAACCACTAGAGGAACAATGAAGGTAAGAAATCGATTAAATTTCACGAGAAACCACGTGAATAGGATGACGTATACTGATGTTTGTTGATCAGTATTTAAATTTAAATTTCTAAATTTAGCGAATCTAACCTTCCTTTTCCCAAAGACTATGGATAACAGATTGCCCACAGCTTCCAGGACGTAATCCCAGCAATCAAATGCAGTCATGTTGTACATTTAAACTCTGTCTTTGTCCAATACGTATACACTAAGTGTCCAAAAAAGTTAGAACCTGTTTGCGGACGTCAGCATATAATTAAAGGTACGGAATGCAAATGTAAGTTGTCACATGGTATGGCCACGAGTTCCTTGGTAAATAAGATAAATACTGTGCGCTTTCCAGGGGTTTGTTAGTCGATCCTCTTAGTGGATGGTTGCGTTGTTTTTCAAAAACACAACGCAACTATCCATCTCTAAGATTTCCAAAGTCTAAAGGCAGAAGAACATTGCTGGATATTGAATAAGGGTCTCTAATTGTTTGGTCAGTGAGCGTAAAAATATATTATTTTTATAGTTCTTTAAGAAGACAACAAATATTCTTTAATAGCGTGTCAAAAGAAACACTTCTATTTATCTCAGGTGGCCTTAATTGCTGTTGCCCAGGGCAGCGTTCTTCTTGGAGGTATTGCCCCCTTGATTTCAACTGGAGCAAGTGTACGATAAGGAGATCAAGACGTAAGTGCTAATTATTGAACTGTAACAATTATCTGTAGATTGATTATTTCTAGTCTAACAATTGAACTGTAGCAATTATCGATAATTAATCTCCATTTCTAACTTCTCTTGGACTCGCTGCACCCCTTGGAATAGCCCCTCCGCTTGCAGCAGGTCTGCCCTTTGGCCTGGGCGGTGAACTGATTGTCCATTAGAGATGCACTCTTTGTACATTACTTGCTGAATTAAAATCAGTGGACAGTAAACTGTTTTAGTATTTATTTACAATCATTTAAATGAAAAAAAAATAATAATTATTTCTGTTTCAATACAGAAAAACCATACGTTTGTAATACTCGCAGTATATTTTATATGGTGCTGCCATCTGGTGACAGCATTCAGAAACATTATTTGAAAACTTTTCTTTGGCTTAATTATTACAATAACTATTGAAAATCAAGATAGGAACCGTTAGATAATTAGCATAATAACCCCTAAAACACAAGATAATAACTATTATAACCTTTGTAGTCAGATAATGGTTAGAAACCATTCTATTGATGCAAACAGTTAATTAACAAATTAAGAATGGAATCACCATTTCGTGTTTGCATTAAAAAAATACTTTCTTTCATCCCTTAAATAACTAACATGCACTTTAAAATTTATTTAATTTATTTCAAATTCATTCAAAATTTGTTTTCATTCCAAACACTTCCACTTTGAACGTCTAACAATAGAAAACAATCAGTAGATCGAATAACAATGTGTAATTCCATAAATGGCCACTAGATGGCAACACAATATAGAGTTCCAGACCAGCCCATTTTGCATTCCTGGTTACTGTAAATCTATGATTACAAAACACAGAATGAAGCAGTTAGTAATAAATGTTATAATTAACTAGTCTAACTAGTTCACAGTCTCAAATTTTAATCAGAAATATTAATTTTAATTAACATAACCATATATGTAGTTTTGGAGATGATTGCTAATTTATTCGAATTAAATATTTCTCTCCGAGAGAAGAATGTGACCCCCGGTCTGATGAAATCATCCTATTTAAAACTATTGAACAACTAGAAATAAAACAGCATATACACTGAATGTCCAAAAGTTAAATAACAAACAAAAATCATAAATCAGTAATTACTGCATTATGCATCTCCTCCTATGGCGAAGTTACCTTAGGATGGCATCGTGCAGAAACTTTTTTTTTTCGCAATCTGTTTATGAAACAGCAGTTGGCAATCAGCCATCTTGGCATCTCTGGATTTGGCCAGTTTCCATCACACCTTCCCCTCGGGGACTGGTTAAATGGTGTTGCCTTGAAATTTTCAAATATATTTGTGAGACTATTGCTAACTACCACTCCAGATGTGTGTGCGCGTGTGTGGAGAGAGAGAGAGAGAAGGTCAAATTTAAATATATTTTATAACGGTTGTGTTTTTTCATATTTCGAAAGAGCGTTATGTAATTCAACTTAATAAAAATAATTAGAATTTTTTTCTACAGTACTGCGAGTTAAGAACAAAGTGAATTTTCATGATCTGTTATTATACGTGATTCCTTAATGTATACACTGAGAGGCCACTTTATTAGGTACACCTAACTAACAGCGAATGGGTCACCCCACCTAATAGCCCTCGAACAGCGTTATAACGGCGCGTATGTCATCAGCTATCATGGCATTTTCAAAGTCCATTAAATCTTTAATTTAATTTTTTTTTGGCACTGAATTGCATACATACTACATCCATACGTGCTTTATATCGCATGGTAGGAACACATCATTCAGTTACTGAAAGAGTGCTTAACTGAATGAAAAGGGTAGGTGTGCCTAATATAGTGGTCCTCAGTGTATATAAATAAATAGCCATTACCACACACTCTTATCTGTGCATGCATCAACATTTACTTTTAATTTCTGCGATATAAAGTAGTCAGATTTGACTCTGAGATTCACTTTTTCAAAACGATTGCTAAAATAAGTGAAATTCTAAAATCGGTCTGGTTGCAGTTCAGCATCCTGATGAACGTACTCCACATAGTCAAATGAACACGTTGATTTGAAATTTCAAGCACCATTCAAGAAAATTCATCGAAAAATTGAAATTTAAGACCTTTCAACATTCATCCCACAATCCTGATCTTGCTCTTCTAATTTTTACGTTTTGGTCACTGAAAGGCGCACCACAGCCTTTGATTGTACAATAATACATTATTAATTGTCATCATTTTTTTTCCTGGCATAGCACACATCTGGGTTTCATTATCGAAGTTACCTTCCCCAAGTCACCTTCACAAACTAAGAAGATAAACTACCAGTTCTGAGAACAGAATCCAATGTAGCTTGCCAAGTGAAGCAGACAGCATTATGGGTACAAATCGGCCCTCAACATCCCCTTGGATATAAAAATCTACATTTTCAAGCTGAGGATTAAGATAAAGCTAAGATGCGTGCTGCAATAGAACCAACAACTTATCACATACATCAAGAGATATATGGGGACATAATAGGGTCGGGTCCTGGCGTCCTCCCCAAATTTACTCAGCGTTTATCCAAAAAGCGAGAGGTTCGTTAGCCTTTTAGATTTTCATGGAGGCCATCTCTCAAAGACTTATCCCTTCTGTAGACGCCACAATCACTTTCTTCTTTTCAAAGAGCTAAAGGCGTGGCCCCCTTAGATCCTTGTTTGTCTGTGATGACCTACATTCTCTCTTCCGTGTCCAAGGTCGGATCATGTAGGAGATTCCTAGGACGTTAACTTAATCTACCTTCTTCCTATATTTGACCTTCGGCCCTAACGGTTTCCAGCTTTTCAGCTGAATCCCATTAACGGGTATTGATGTGATGCAACCAAAGTGGAAACATTCGTCAAGAAAAATCCCACGTGATCAAGCCCGGATGTGAATAGACGTATATAATCAAGTTCTCTTAACTATAACTGATCTCCCTATTGAAGTTCGACTATTGGAGATACCAGATCGAAACCATGAAGGTAAGAATTTGATTTATAGATTTGAGAATTAATAGATCCGTCTTAATTTTTTAAATTGGTTTTGCTGGTTGTCATTTTGCTTTTTTAAGACTCTAATAAAAATGGTGACCTTCCACCCCCCATTGGTGATGAGGCCTTGGTGGAATGTTTTAAGGGAGGCTATTTTAAAATCAAAAAGGGGAAGGGAGTGCTTTTTCCCATGTCCCTTAATATTTTAATGCATTTTGCTCGATTTAAATTTTGGTTTTTCTTTCAATAGGTCCTTCTAATCTGCGCGTTTATCGCAGCAGCCAGAGCTACTGGCGTCCTACAAGCAATTGTTCCACAAGTAGTTGCCCCTGCGGTTGTACCGGCCCTTGCCGAGACAGGAGTCAGCGCTCAATTTCGAAGCGAAGATGTAAGTAAATAATTTCAACTTAAAATTTCTTTAGAATTTTAACGTCGAGAAATAAAAACCAGCCTTGAAACACAGTTCCGAATTAAAATGGAACATGAGAATGTATTAGTATAATATATAATATTATATTTGGATATTACATTTAATTAAATATAGTGTCTTAATCCGAAATAGTGAAAATTCCCAAAAAAGGTCCGGGCCTGGTAAACGTAAACCCGTGACCATTTAAAAAAAAGGCAGATTATTTGATGAAGCCAATACAGATTTTTATATTTCATTTTAACAAATAAAATATTTATTAAAATATTTTTAAATTAAAAAAGTTTGTAAAATAACATTTTTATGTTTTTAATAAAAAAAGGGGGGGAGGGAATGTTTATTTTTGTTAACGTGTTTATGTTTATTTATATTTATTATTTACCTTAAAAATAAATGAGGAAATTGAGACGAATTTATTTCTATTGCAGAACGTTGGAAATTTTGCGTTTGGGTACAATGAAGACCACACCAGTGGAGGAAGTTTCAGAAGAGAACAGGGAGACGCAGCTGGTACAGTTGTTGGTTCTTATGGCCTAAGAGGAGCCGATGGTCGAATAAGGGTGGTCAATTATGTAGCAGACGACAGCGGATTTCACGCCGATATCAAGACCAACGAGCCAGGCGTCGAACCCAAGGATCCTGCTGACGTTACAATTAATAAGGACAGTGCCGTTGTGGTTGCCCAACCAGTAGTAGCCCAGCCCATAGCTGTTGCTGTACCAGCATCGGCCCCACTGGTTGCAACGTTCCCTCAACCCGCTCTTGGTGTAGCTAAGAGTCACGTTGCTCTGGCTTCTCCTCTTGCACCTGTGGCTGTTTCCAAGACCAGCGTGGAAGTAGCCCAGCCCGCTGCCATTACCAAGTCGGAGGTCATCTACTCTCAGGGTAGCCCTGCAGTGTTCCCTCAACCAGTGGCCGTTGCGAAGTCCCATCTCGGTGTCCCGGCTGCAGTAGCTTCTCCATTGGTTGCCCCTGCAGCAGCAGCAGTAGTGGCCCCTGCAGCTTTTCCTGAATCAGTCACGGTGACCAAATCGCAGGTGGCCACACCCGGTTTACTCGGTGCTGCTCCTGTAAGTCAAGTCACCAAGAGTGTAACCCATACTTCTCCAGCCCACTTGGGGGTGGCTGCCCCTGGACACTTTGTGTCATCAGGTCTGGTTGGTCCCGCACATCTGGATGCTTCCACAAGGCTCCTGGCAGCCTCCCAGTTGGGTGGTCCCGCTCATCTGGCAGCCTCGCAGTTGGGTGGTCCCGCTCATCTAGATGCTTCCACTAGGCTCCTGGCAGCTTCGCAGTTGGGTGGTCCCCTGGCTACCAAATCCCACTTATTGACATCCAACCATTTAGGGGCCCCACATTTGTCTCTGGCCCATGCTGGGGGTATCGGTTACGGAGCAGCCCACCATGTGGGTTTCCCTTATGGAGGAGGTCACCATGGCTATGGCGCATACGGGTATTACCCCCGTATTACTTATGCTCCCTACAATCTTGCTCACATGTACAACCTCGTGCACAATAACTACTTTGACTACGTCACTTCCCCAGCCACCTTCACCGGCCCTATAAGTTACTACCATCGCTATGCCCCCAGTGGCAAAAGCATTATGTAGGAAAAAAAATCCAACCCGTAGTGTTTTCAGTTTTTTTTTTAATTTAACTGTACACAATACTAGCTCGAATCTACACCCCCTGCTCTAGGCACAGAAAGGTTCTAAAAAGACGATATAGAGGGCGCCACTAACAAGATTTTTTTCTTTTTTTTTTTTTTTTTTTTTTGGTTATGATCATCAGCAATTTGGGATGTCAAGGTTGGGATTTGGTAGATCGGAGTTCTTTTTGTGTATGTGAAATTCGTACAATCTTCCTCTGTGTACATATATTTCGAAAACAATAAAATGTTTTTTTAAAAATATATAAAAGTACTGTATTTTTTTCATTGATACAAACTCCAACACGAGGGCAGAGGTCAAATTGAACCAAATCTATTTACTGATTCAATAAATTACAGATAAAACACTCTTTTAAGTATGTTAATTAAAACCTCTTGATCAACCCTAATTTTTGCTGAGGTCTTGTGTATTAGTGGTTTCAAATAAAATAAATTGAGTTATTAATGTGAGGTACGTGAAAATTGATTAGTTATGAGGAGAAAGATTCATTGGATAATGTTAAGGCTTCCACTAAAAATTCAAAGTCATAATGCATATATCAAAATCCGTCAGTGTCTAGCCATCCAGCAATGTTTATCTTTTGGTGGAGGGAGGTATGCTACATATATCATTTGCTTGTTTGTTTTCGCGTTTTTTTTTTCGATCAGTTTAACAGAACACGTTGAATAGAGGGTTGCGCAGCACCTCTATTCAACATATTTAGGATGGCTCACATCATTACAATACACCAGAAGAATTATGAGCAGTTATATGCTGCATTCAAGGAAACTCTTTCTTCCCAATAAGTGGCTGGTGCCCGAATTCTCAGCCACTCGCCGTTGTACGCATGATGGGACGGGACACTGGTCCAAATGGTCTCATGGTGGAATTTTTTAAAAAGTTCTGAAAGATGATTGGTGACTTTGTGACACGCAAAGTTCCAGTAGAATTTACGAAGGCCCAAACTAACTGGTACCGTTCCAGAATGATAAAACTGGAGTGAGGGGTCAACCAGATGCCCTTCAAGCCCTGCACTCTTTTCTTAGGCTTTGGAACCTGCGCTTAGGTTGCTGTTCGCCTCTACTAACACCAGAGGAATTCACCATCCTGGACCGCATCCAGTAAGAAAAAATATAGCACTTCCTGATTTATCATTAATCACTAACTTACCATTTACCATACACAAACAGTGCTTCTTAATGGTAGTACTCAACTGAAAATAAGTAACAGTAGTCTTCTCTAATGGGGAAGCGTTACTCATCTGAAGTATAAGGAGGGCAACAATGATACAAATGTACTAATATCATACATAATTTAAATTAAATAGAGGTAATTCAACTCTTCTTTCAAAAGATACTATTCGAAGGTCATCAGGGTCCACCTAAACGGTTGTGCCACCTGGTGGTAATTTCGTTTCACCGTGTCCGCCTTCTCTGTACTTTATATACAGTTTCTGAGACACTATTGGACAGACGTTTTTATAACAGTTCTCCAATAAATTTGCAGAATCATGCATTATTTACTCCAAGCCACAATGACTTGTGTACACGATGACCGAGGTACTCCAGATTGAAGGTGAACTAGTAGATCAATTGTTTTGAACCCATTAAAAATATTAATATTTATGTTAAAAACCATTGAAATTCGATCTAATTTGAATCCTCGGTAGGCAGCTACAAACAAACCTAGTGGAAGATTGTTGTCAGATTTTAGGATCACCAACTTAGCTATTCTGTGCCATATATATGTTGTTTATAAATTACGTGTTGTGTGGTCGATTTGCTGTTTGCTAGACGAAAAACCCAAATTTCAAGAGACAAAACCATGGTACACTTGCTTGAGACCGACTAACTTGGCCACGTTGTGAAAACCCCTGGTTTATAGCCATGAAGGGTTTTGTGTACGACTTGTCGTATGCAATAAATAATTCTTTTTCTTCTTAAAAATACCCATAAACATTCCTCGGGTTATATTGACGGGATTCGAACTCAGGTCTTTTCCACCTAGTGTGGAAAAGACGGTGATTATACCAATGTGCTACCCACATGGCCAAGTGACAAGAAGTACACTTGTTAATGTCGATTAGCAAATACAGTAAAAGCAATTGTTTATTCTGAGTGTCCAATTAAACCATTGCCTTAATTATATTAGAGACCATCTGCTATCTAATGAGAAACCAGTTAACCTTGAAACGGATTGTCATATCAGTGTCATTGTTTAAACAAATGGAGAGCTAACTTTTTGGAGAGGTTATCTATTTGAAATTGGTGCAATACCAGGGTAACTCTGCAGAGGCAAGTTTTTTTTTGCTGTGAGAATTACGATCATTGCATTATCTATGCATTTTAAATCCTGCTGTCTTCAAGAGCACAGAAGTACAAGCTTAATTGTTAAGCATCTTATAAAGAAAGAAATGTTACTGTTTCTTGGATGGATTCTTAAAAACAAATGATATCATCGATAGAATAAGAACTGGGCTGTTTTCTTAATATTTTCAGATTGTAAGATGTTGATGACCTTTGCAATGTGTTGGATTTTAAAGAATATTAGGGTCTAAAGCCTTCGATTTTATTATTTACTGTATATTAAAAATATACAGTAAACAATCACTTTTCCATCTCTGAAGTTATCATACCTCAACGATTTTCTTTCCAGTACCTTAACCAGTGTCCTATTTCTTTAACTATTCCAGACTTTCCACCAGATTTATTCATCTCTTAGTAAAGTCAAGGAAATTTGAAGACTTCTTCAAAGGTATTGGTGTTTTTAAAGATTAAACTTTATAGAGTTATTCTTGAGCCAACTCCTTCAGTAACAGTCAAAGAAGATGAATTGCATAAGAGGAAGAAAGTGTAGCCTAAATTCTAATATGGTCTTAGTCGCTAATGCTCCTAAAAAAACCCTGCTACTACAAGAAGTGATTATAACCACTCCTCTTACTGTTCATATACTTCGTTATACAGTGTAAAAATTTAAAAGAAAACTTTGAAATCTTTACAAGACATTTATTGAGCTAAATCATAAAATGTTACAAAAGTATCTCATTTTTGTCTGGCACTTTGATCAGAAAGACCACCATAGCTGCTTCATCAATAATCTGTAGTAGAAGGAACTTATAAACCTTTCGTTGCTTTTGGTGTCAAATGCGTGGCTTAACATAACCTGATGAATTATTACTCCAGTTGTCGAATCTGCTGTCTTTTCTCCTTTAGAATTTTGTTTTCTAACAACACAAACAAAACATTTTGTCTGCCAGACTCGCTATAAAAATTTCCATTTTTGTTTTACTTTTTGACAAGATTTCAGTTATTGAATTTGAGAGACAGTTTTTTGGATGTCCATTACGTTCATTGTGCTCCTAAAATTAGAAGTAGTATACATATCCGGGAGTCCTTGGAAAAGGGGCGTAGGCATAAGGAACTGGAAGTGGTACGTATCCAAAGTTAACGGGAACTTGGGGGCTAACGACAGGTAACTGAGTTTTTGGCGGAGGTGGTGGTGGTGCTGGTGTAGACGGAGTTGCCGAACTAGTCTGACTGGAGTCTCCTTCTTCTGAAACATCGGGAACATCTTTGGAGATTACGATAGAGGCTGGATTTGGGAGTTCTACACCCTGTTCATTGCTGGTAATTTCAGCCCTAAATCCATTTTCATCAGCGACATAATTTACAATCCGAATTCTTCCATCATTGTTGGTTAGCCCGTACGATCCGACAATTTTCCCTTCTGGATCACCTTTTTCTCTCCTAAAAGAGCCTCCTCCAGGAGAACCTTCATTGTAGCCAAAATCGTAATTTCCATCATTCTGTAATATAAAAACACGCATTTAATTTGATCATATTATTAATGAAAATGTAAAAGCTGTAGTGGAGTAATATAACCAGATGAATTCTAATAAAGACAACAGGTTGTTGAACCTGCTGCCTGACACCTTAAAAGTTTGTTTCCCAATTTTACAAAATCTTGAGGAAAAATTTTAAATTAGTCAATATTTTTCAAATATACTTTGCAATCATTACTACGTTAGGTATTCAATAAAGGGGAATATTATGCTTCCTCGTAAGATCAACACCAAGTATTTGGAGTCTCATGTCCAACTTAGAGACAAACACCGTTATCTACTGTTCTGCCTAAGTTACATCTTTTTTTTAAGTTGAAGAGCATCACCTTCAAACTGATTCGAAGCCAATGAAGTTTGAAACAGCAATCCTGGAAGTGTCTCAGATTTTTAAATGTATAGCAGATTCACCTGTTGGCTATATAATTTAAAAAATATACTTTCAACTTAGGTGGAACCATAGATAAAGGGGTTTTTCTCTAAGTTGAACATTAGACCATCGAATACTTGGTGTCAGTCTTCTGAATGCTTCCCGATAGCGAATACCCAACACAATAATGCGTTCCAAATTTATTTGTTTTCAACTTCTGCATGGGTTCATCCCACTACTGTCCAGAAATAATTTTCAAACTCTTTCAACATAAATAAAAATTCTTTTATTTATAATAAAAGCTCATCGTATACATAGTTTTCTCTATTTTAAATGTATTGAACTACTCCAAATGTTAAAAGAATATTTTAAACATTTTTAAATTTATGCGACTTAATCATTCCGCTAGACGTCGCATGTTGAAATTTATAATAATTTCAGATTTTCGATTATCGCGTACTTATTTTGCCACTAGAGGGCGAGAATACAATTTAAATACGCACTTAAAGTTCCTTAGTCATTAATTAGCATATTTTGTGTTTAATATAAAATGAAAATGAAGCATAAAATATTAATAAATGATAACTATAAACAAAAATTTTATATTCTACTTAATTATTTTTAATTATTTAAATGTATTTAACTACTTAAAATATTAAATGAATATTTTAAACAATTTCAAATTTATGTGTGATTTAATTAATCCGCTAGATGTCGCATGATGAAATTTATAATAATTTCTGATTTTCGTTTATCACTTTTTTTTAGCCACTAGAGGGCGAAAATACAATTCACATTTCTTCTTCATTAATTAGCATATTTGGTGTTTAATACAAGATGAAAATGAAGCATAAATCGTTAATAAATGATAAATCTAAATAATAAATGATAAATCTAAATAATAAATGATAAATATAATGATTTTTAAAAGAAATTATTATTTTCTTGTAAAATAATTTAAAACCAAAGGCCTTATAAGTAAAACTACCACCAAATAATTTATTTTATTATATCTAGATGCAAATATAGCCTTAAAAAGTTAAGGCTATATTTGCATGAGGATATTTACTTACGTCTCGTTTGCTAAACTGTGCTAAGGCTCCTTGTCCTTGAACAAAGTCAAGATCAGTGTTCACAGGGTCCAATTGGGAATTGCCACGATGAGGGATAGCTACGATGAGGGCACTCAACAGAAGGATCTACACAAACATTTATTTACATGATTTATTTACTATAAATATAAAATTATTTATTTTATATTTATTGTAAACTATATTAAATTATACCACATTAAATTCTGTAATTTGAAAAGTTTATTTTTAAGAAATTTATAATTAAATAAAAATGCAGATAAATATTTGGAAAACGATTATTACTCCATCTGGTGATGGGTTATGGAACTAAGCACAGTGTACGTCTAATTAAAAATAATTTAATTTGCATATTAATACCGAAATATTTCCTATTAATGCCAATTTGTCTTCACCATTAAGAAAGACCACAATTTGGAGTTTGCAAACCTACCTTCATGGTGTACTTTGCACACAAAATTCGTGACATGGAAGGGACGGAACACCTTTTATAGGGTATTTTGGACCAGACAGCAGACACTAGTTAGGGGTGGTGTCCTTTCTGTTAAGATTAATCCTTATTTACGGTCTTTCCCACCATCTTGGTAATCCAGTTCTGTACAGATTAACGGTTCTCAGTTCCACCTTGGTAAGGGGATTAATATTTGCCCTTCTTTCTTGCGAAATTTTTTTGCCCCTTTCTTATTTCATGGTCATCTAAATTTCTGCCCACTCACTTCCTCAATGTCAGATTTAAGCAACTTTTCTAAACATTGTGGGCTTTTTTGTTTCCATGACAACGGCACTGTCGCTTAGGAAGAAGATTTTCAAAGTATGAAGAAGGTTGTAGAGGCTCGTGAGGCGTCAATTTAACAGGTTTTTTTTTTTGTTTTTGCGGGATGAAAATCCCAAGGCTGGTTGAGCTCTTGCCCGAGACTGGTTGACGTGGCTATGACGTCATAAATGTTTATAAAGGTTACTGTCGAAAATCCATGCCTTTTTTTTTTATTTTTTTTTTTTTTGTAAATTCGGGAAGGAGCTTTCTACGCGAGATTTGAAGAGTTTGGTGCCACATGAGACCGGCACGATAAAAATCTTCGCCCAGGACGAACGAGCAATTGCAATTAGGTCAGCGCGCTTGGTACACCCCATAAATTATGTACTTTAAGGATCAGTACTCCACGCACGCCACCTGGGAGCTTTCTCGTGTTCGTTTCGGGTCTTTTCTTGATGGGGATTAGCGAGGCGTTGAGAATGCACGATTCCAAGAAAGTGGAATTACGTCAATGGGAAAGGAATGAAATACACGAGTGGAAAGAGCGACAGAATGATAAAGTGGGACAGAAAGAGAGAAAGTAGAAGAGAGTTAGTGGAATAGAAGAAAAAGAAAAAAGTGAAAAGACCATAGAGAAGCTGAACCTCATGGTAGTGCACTCATGGCTCTCCTCTCCTCTTTCGTTCTTCTTTCTCTCTCTTTCTCCCTCTCTATCTTTCCATGTTTATCTCTCCCTTTCTTTCTTTCTTTCTTACTATCTCCCTTTCTACTTTATCTCTGTATCTTTCTTTCTGTTCTACTCTACATTTCTCTCTTGAGATCTCTCTTTTATCTTCCTTCTCTCTTTGCTTTCTTCTTCCTCTTTCGCCCTCCCTCTCTCTCTCTCTTTCTTTTTCCTCTTTCGCTCTCGCTCTCTTTCTTTTTTCCCTTTCTCTCTTTCTGTCGCTCTCAATTTCTCTCTCGCTCTCTCACTTTTTTACTTGCTCTCTTTTATCTTCTTTCTCTCTCACTTTTCTTTCCTCTTTTTTATCTTCTTTCTCTCTCATTCTTTTTTCCTCCTCTCTCTATGTGTTTCTTACTGTTGCTATCGCTTTGTTTCTTTCCCATCTCTCTCTTTTTGTCTCTCTTTCTTTTTTTTCCTCCTGTCTATATGCCTTTCTTTCTTTCTTCTTCCTCTTTCTGTTCTATATGTGTTTCTACTTTCTGTTTCTTTCTTTCTATCTCTTTGTTTTTCTTTCTTCTTTCTCCTTCTCCTTTCTTCTTCTCCTTCTTTCTCTTTCTCCTTGAAGAAACAAACATATACCTTTGTTTCTTCTTTCTCTTTTTGTTCTTTATGTCTTTCTTTTTTCTGTTCTATATATCTTTCTTTCTCTTTCTCTATGCATTCTTTCTCTCTCTCTCTCTCTCTCTCTCTCTCTCTTTCTGTCTCTGTCGCTCTTTCTGCTCTCTCTCACTAATGCGCTAATTCCCCCCCCCTCACAATTTATAAAATAAAATTTCATAAAATAAAACTATTTATAAAATATAAACCACATTTTACCATATTCAAATACGCGATAGTACATTGAAATGTGATTAGTTGTTTTAAATATATACACTACACACAAACAATATTGGATGCCCAGGTAGTTTACATAAGAGCTGTTCACAAGTACTCCAGCTGAACATCATTACACGCATACCCTAACTTTTGAATTTATACCCTTAAATAGTTACTGCGCGTTGTAAATTTTAGACCAAAATTGTTATTTGATCCCTTGGGACTTGCCTCGTGCGTTGCACAATTGGTAGGGTCGCTGTCCTCCCAACACCGGATAAAAAAGACCTGAGTTCGAGTCCTCTGGAGAGAGGAGCAATTTTTATGGGTCTTTTTCACAACGTGGTTGAGTTAGTCGGTCTCAAGCGAGGATAGCGTGGTTTTTTCTCCAGGAAACTCCGGGTTTTTCATCCAGCAAACAGAAAATCGACCGCAGAAGAACGCAATTTATGAACAATAACCACGGCCTTGGTCGTTGATGCTCCTCAAATCCTCCTACAGTAACTCTTGTGGCCTCTATAGAGAATGTTTTTATTTCACTGTCTTAATGAAACGTTCTTGTACAGCTTCCTCTGGGTTGCATTCCTCTGACGAAATCAACTTTACCATGATTGACAACCATTTCGATAAAAGCGAATAAATCCTCAAAGAAGGAAACTCTTAAATCTGGATTAACGCTGTGGTCATATCACTACCTGTCATCGACTTTGCATAAATTATTTCGACACGAATTCCCTCGCTTATAAAAGTGGGATGGAGAGAATATTTGTCAATCTGTAAGCACGCTCTAAGTGACTATTAGATCGTTGTGTTCTTGAGATACTCCACAGTGCAAATATGAAGGTGAGTTCGGTTTTCTTTGACTTCCTTTATCTTAAGAAATATATTTGTTCCTTAGACTCAAAATTATAGACTTCTTTGGTTTTACTTTAGTTTTTCACACTTTCGACAAAGTAATTTAGGATTTTTGGTGTTTATGGTTGGTGGACTAGTGATTCTTTGTCAGCTTTAGAAAGTTAACTAATAATAATTGTTTATTGACTGTTGTTGCTTAACCTTTTCGCCAATTTCCTTCTTTTAATACTGAATTAGAGTTTAAAAGGAATCAATGGCTATCGGAGATTGATCAACTTTAAACTATACTTCGTCCATGTTCTTCTGAAGATGAACAGTCCAGTTTTTGATGCCGTTGCTAAAAAGCTAGTATTTATATGGCTCTCGCTAACATAAATTTCCCAAAACTGTTTAAGTGGACCATGGTCCTCATGGTTTCGGACACTACCACTTATGAACCAAATCTGAACAGCTCAAACACCATCATACCATCAGACCACCTTCGCAGAAAGTTCAGAAATACACGAACTATCCTCTTTATAGTTTTCGAATACTGTGCACGAGTTTCTGCAGCCATCCAACTAAGGTATGCCTACTTTGCTCCATCTTTGAATACCATCAACCGTAAGATACTGGTTCAGATAAGTCCCAGTTGCATTCGCAAGCTTTGTGATGCAACATCCAATTACCATCCTACGCTGCAAATCTGAACCGATACTGATACATAGGGGAACTTCTGGAACAGAACGCAATACTCGTAGTTCGGTGTCAAAATTCTTTTGGCTCTTGTGAGTAGCACAGTTGGTAGAATCGTGGTCCTTCCCACACCTGATGGCAAAGACCCGAGTTCGAAACCCGTCGAAAACGTGAAGAACTTTTAAGGGCCTTTTTCATAATGTGGCCGAGTTAATCGGTCTCAGGCGAGTCAAACAGGAATATTATAATTTTATTTGAATTAATTGAAGTTAAGGTTTTTATATTTTTTTTCCCTTTATGTTATTTGTATTTTGTTAATAAATATTAATTCTTCTTTGCAGGTTGTTTTGATCCTCCTGGTTTTGATCGTCGCCTCCCAAGCAAACCCCCAACTAAGAAGATTACGTGCCAAAGCAGCTGGTATTGTAGAAAACAATAGTCCTGGTGCCTCATCAGCTGCAGCCTCACCAGGCGCATCTCAGGGAGCATCAGGAGAGCGTCCTCCATTTGGGTTCGGATTCGGTTCCTCTGGTTAAACGCAAAGTGATAGAAAGTGATCCAACAGTCACTTAACTTGACATATTGAAATTATGGATGCCATCTTATATTCTGTATACAAGAATTTTTAATAAATGCTTCCTTTTATTTTATCAGTGGCTTTTTCCCTTTTATTTCTACTTTTTAAAGTTTTTAAAAGATACTTTACTAGATGGTGTAGTGATGCTCTTGTAGATGTGAACAAATTACCAATGGATACTTTATTTTTACTCCAAGTATTTTAAGGGAAATTTTTAAATTAACAATTTAAGATAATTATAAATTAAAATTAGAACAAATATACATAGAAATGGTGGAATAAGAAATGGTGTAACTATTATCAACATGATTGGACTTATTTTAATATATCCACGTGCGTTAATCTTCTGTGGTAGACAATGATGAACATGAGAATCGAACTGGGTCAAGGTCGAAATAAAAATCACCTTACACGAGTAATAAAAAGTCTATAAAAAAGAATAAGAAACAGCTGCAGGCAAAGGTGGAGTTCTTCCTCGTTTAAGAAATCACTTTTGGTGTCCTTTCTTAGTGGGAACCTTGTAGAACACATCTTGGAAGAACGACTAATACAAATCCCCATATAACGTTCTACTAACCTACATTTAATACTCTTTCGTCTTATATTTACCGTATGGTTTATGATGGCTTTGAAAATTTATCCAGTATCCGTGATCATGATTCTCAACTCAAGAATAAACATGCGTGATTAATACATTCATGAATACTGAGATTATAAAACGAAATTTATAAATGATTGAGATGATTATCAATTATCGAAAGTGTTTAGCTATTTCACAGAAGCAACCAGGGCTTTGAGGGTTGCTATTGGCTATTTTTAGCCAATCAACAGGCCCTCGTGGGTAGCCCAGTTAGTAGGGTTGCTGTCTTCACCACACAGGTTGGAAAAGACCTGAGGCCCTAGACAAAATAAACGTACACAGTCGCTAAACCCGTATGAAGCTGTTTGTTCAAGGTCCTGTGCCATCTTTAATTAATTACTAGTTAATGAGGGTTGACTAAAACGTTATTTACTGGTAGTGCAGCATAAAGAAACTCATAGAGGTTCCTCACAATTTGAGAAATCAGTATCTTTTGAATAAACCGTGTCTTTTTTTCATCCTGTTGAGGAAATGTAATGGTTTATGGCTCTTTGTCTTGATGGTTTATGCCCCTTTCATGCTCCAAGATGAGAAGGATCAGTTCGCATGGATAACACATTTCATTGAAGATTAATAACTCTTGGTGTAACTAAACTGTATGACTTTCTTACGAGGATCTTTGTAAGACAACACTTTGCATTGCCGATATTTATTCGTAATTATTGAATTTGGTCCAATGATTCATCAGCATATAATAAAATATTTACACCATCTATCGAGCTAAATTGCCTTATAGTAATTTGGTGACCACTTTTACCAAATTGGTGACCACGGATCCTCCTGGACGACCAAAGCCACGTTGATCTTGAGTCAATATTGGATTGAAGAAAGCAAGAAATTAATTTTGAACAATTGAATCTAGTATTTTGGGACGATAACACTAGCTTACAAATTTAAGTTTATTCACTGGGGTTTGAATTTCAATAGGTCCTACTGCCGAAATATGTTGCTGTGATTTCAAATATGACTTAAGAAATATAACTTTATTGTATGTAGTAATGACAAATTGATAGGATTCCTCTGGTTAAACACCAGCAGTAGTCGGCCATCATGCTTGTATTCCACCTTCCCTGGTACCTCTACTCCATTTCCTTTATGTCCTGATGGAGCTCTTAAGGCACTTATTAAACCAGCGATATCACTGCAATATACGAGAGGACCTTCTTGTGAAAAATACTGTATAAACTCCCTGTATTAAATCTTCCATAAAGTATTTGATCTCAGCCATATAAGGGTAAGAAGTGTCAGTGCCATGGAATCCAGTACTGCATCCAGTTCTTGAAGTAATTGCTTGTTTAGAAGAGAAGGATTTCATCTCGTCTTTCCTTAACGCATTGGAAAGTGGAGTTATTAATTCACAGTCATACACAAATGGATTTAAGCAGGTTTGGTAAGTAACGGAATATCAATTCCTTCTAAATACAAGAAATCCTGGACTCAGTTGAAGGAGCGAAATTGTTGGTTGTTGTTGGAGTAGATTTTTAGGAGCATCAGTGACTAAGGCCATATTGCTCCGTGTATGTTGTCTGTAAATTGTGTGGTCGATTTACTGTTTGCTGGATGAAAAATCCGAAAGTCCGGGAGAAAAAGCCATGAACAGCGCGATATTTCATTATGAGAATTTGGTTGTCAGAGGTAACATACTCCCTGTTAAGAGTAAATAATCTAGAAGACTGGCCCATCAGTTTTCAGAAGTCACTCTGATTATGAATCTCTAAAATATTGACAGTAACAGAGGCGTCTTTCTTTTCTATCTCAATATATCAGGATTTCTAGAAATGTTTTCCAAACAAAGTATTCAGTCCCCGAAAAGCTGCAAGATGCTCATGAGGGGACACTCCTCTTGGATATTTATTATCTGACACTTTGAATCCCTTACACACAGTAGTACAAGAATAAATAAGTCTCGGGAGAGTTCCAGAGAGTTCCATTTAGAATCAACCAAAATGGTTGATTCTAAATTCTTAACAAATACAAAGCAATCATTGGCTAAGAAACCAAAGAACAGGAGCGAGAAATTTTAAAGGGATATCAACATAACGAAGAAAAGATCAGTTCAGATCGAATCCTTACGCATTGGATTTCAAGAAGTCTTGCTAGCAAAGCCGAGCATTGGAAAGTTAAGTGTGTATTAAGCTCCAACGTACTCAGGCCACGAGGCATCAGTACCTTGTTTCTGCTATTCGCTCGTATTCTTCGGTGGTTTTGATGGTTCCTGCTCCAGAAATAGGAGTTTTTGGGAGAATGAATCATTCAGCTCTCTTCTGAGACCGACTAACTCAGCCATGTTGGAAAAAGCCCATAGAATTATTGTAGAGATCATAATCCCACTGCATAAGGCAATTACAAGACCGTAAAAGGAATACTGTGTCCAAGTATGGAGACCAATATTCATTAGCATTAGCATTAGCAGAGGCACATGATGCAAGAATACAAGCTTATGCAGCATCAGCCAAAAAAAAAAAAAAACTCCCATTTCACTGATTCATTCATTCCAAATGTTTATCCAGCTCAGCCTTGAATTTATTTAAGATATCACCTTCCACAACAACAGATGAAAGTTTGTTCCATCAATCAACTACCCGCTGGCTAAAGGAAAACTTTCGCACATCTATCCTACAACCGTCTTTCCTCAATTTGAATTTATCCCCCACAGGTTTGCAACCTCAGAAGGAGGAAGAATCCTATCAGCATTGCTCCTGCTCAATCCATTCAAGGCCTTATAAACCTCAATCAGATCACCTCGCAGGTGCCTAGTCACCACAGCCACTGCAATTTGTAGAACGTAAGCCTCTCTTGGTAAGAGTATCCCTTCATTTCATTCCCCCTCATCAATCTTGTTGCCCTTCTCTGTAATCGTTTCCAACAGCTCTACATCCTTCTTAAAATGTGGCCCCCAGACTTGTATGCAGTAGTCAAGGCGTGGCCAGACCATTGACTTATACAAAGGAATAATCACCTCCTTATCGCTGCTCGCAGAATTCCTGAATATCACTGACAAGATGTCAAGAGCTGCTCTAACAGCCTGCCTGTCTACAATGTCAGAAACTTCATAAGTGACTGCACAATTACACAAAGGTCCTTTTCGTTCTCTACCATTGTCAGTGTAGTACCACAGAGTTGATATGTTGCTCTGGGGTTGCTGTTTCCCATGTGTAGTACTTCACATTTGTCAATGTTAAACTTCAGTTTCCACTTCTTAGCCCATCTGCCCAAATTATCTAGATCCTGTTGCAGTAGCACACTGCCATTGCTGTCATTAACAACCCTGACAACCGTTGTATCATCTGCAAACTTCGACACTAAGCCTGATATACCTTCATCAATATCATTGATAAATATAAAAAACAACAGTGGACCTAACACCGAACCCTGTGGGACTCCACTAATAACATTAGTCCAAGAAGAGCAGCACCCATTGATTACCACCCTGTGTCTTCTCCCAATTAACCATCTTTTTATCCATTGTAGCAACTTACCCTTAATACCATTCTGCTCCAATTTGTACAATAGTCTTCCATGCGCAACAGTGTCAAAAGCTTTCTTGAAATCCAAATATATGATATCAAAATTATTTTTTGCATCCAGTTCCTTTGTGACCACATCATAATAACCAATCAAATTTGTCAGACAAGACTTTCCCTTAACAAACCCATGCTGTGTCTGAATTATTGCTGCAGTCTTGTCTAGATGATCCTGCAATGCATCTTTAACCAGTGACTCCATTATTTTACCCGGAACAGAAGTTAAACTAACTGGTCTGTAATTACTCGTGTCACCCTTCGATCCCCCTTTGTGAATTGGGGATACACTCACACTTCTTCAGTCCGTGGGAACCTCCCCTGAGTCCAAGGATGCTCTCATAATTATGGCTAAGGGTTTGCTTAGTTGCTTTGCCGCCTCCTTTAATATAACTGGAGAGATCCCATCCACCCCAGGTGCCTTTCTTATGTTTAACTTCAATAATTTCTCCTCCACTTTGCTCTCAGTTATTACAAAATCACTTAGCTCCCGGTTAGAGTTTGATAAACATCTGACCCTCTCCTACTAGAATAACTCCTCATGGGTGAATGTAGATGCAAAATACTCATTCAGTTTATCAGCTACCTGAGCATGATCATCAATAGTCAACCCATCTATCTTCAGTGATAACTCTTTGATGTTTTTCTTAGCATCTTTTGCCAAAGATTTCTCGTAATCTGCCTTTTCCTGCCTAACCTCCTTTGTGACTTGATTGCAGACTAGCATAGCTTATATCTTCTGTGTCACCTGATAATTTATATGCATCCCATGCATTTTTCTTCTCTGCCACTAATCGCATTAATTCGTCAGACATCCATTTAAGCAGTATTTCTTAGTTGGAATGAAAAGCCTAGTAGCTTCCAAAATTGTCTCCTTGAATGCTTCCCACTTAATAGAAGCAGTACAAGAATCATTTTCACCTCTGCTAGTGGCTACTGTTAATCTATTAGTCTTTATATCCCCCCCCCCAAGCTATCAGTTTTCCGACCCTCTTAACACTGCCTCGATAGCATCAGCAAACATTCTTGCACCCTTCTTATTTAAGTGTATCCCGTCCCTGTCAACAAGCACAGACCACACTGAGAAAAATTCCACCCCATCCTAATATTCTTCTGATTTCTTCTTCTTTCCTAAAGCAAAGCGTATCCTAAAAGACAGAAGAGTTGAAATCAGAGTGGACTTGGTGAAACCACGAAGAGAATATCGCTTTTAACGGAAAACAGATTCGCCTAACGGATGATGTAAGTTATGCTGTCACCAACAATCTCAGAACTCTTTGATATGCTCATAAAACTGAGGACTTAATATTGAAGAATTCTGCCAATGCGTATTTTTATTAAAACATCTCAGACATCATGGTTCCAACTTAAATTTTGGATGAGTACTTCCTGGGTAAAATTAATAGTTGCACGCTATATTGTTGTTGTACGATGGTTGTTAAATATTCATATCCATGTTTCTATTGCAAGTATATTCATCATGTTCGCTCTTTGTTTCTCCTGAAGGAGGCAACTCCAAATGCGGTTACCTTGTTTGAAATCTGTTGCTTTTAATATTTCTCAGATAATACTGCAACCCGGATTAGGAACTATAAACTCAATAAAACCAAAATTATCTCTTTAAATCAGCTCGTTATGCGCCTTTGGTTTCACAAGAAAGACATTGCAATACTCGGAACACGAAATGAGAAAACCGGCATTGAAACAGCACGTAGAGTAATAAATATCAGGATTAGGACAAGTAATCCCAAGTTAATCACCCAGCTTTTAATCCCTCGGTTTCAGAATTTCTTATAAGGAAAAAAAAAAAGAAAAAACAAGAAGGGCGAGAAAGAGAAAAGACCCACTTTCTGACTTCGCAACATATATATAAGTTTCTTAACAATTTTCTTAGATTACTGTTCAAATTCTGAGGAGTGTGGTTAATGATGAAGGTACGTGTTTGCCACCCTTTCTGGTGCGCCATCTAGGAGGGAGGGAATTATGGGACATGTTTAAGTTTTTCAGTTGAATTTTTCTCGATTTCGATGTTGGTGTTAAGATATTAATTATGTTAATTGTTATTTGTTAATTAATACGTTTTATACTTTAACAGCAGTGTATAGTCTTGGGCATCCTATTAATGGTGGTAAAAGCGGACATCTTGCAGCATAGGACCATACGAAAATTGGCCTCAGGGCTGGAAGCAAGTGGACCAGTGGCGCAGTTCTTTCAACACGATGTAAGTAAATCTGCAAATCTTAAGACAATAAAGGAACCCATTAAAATTACTCTCTGAAGTAACCATAAAGTTGTTTGATGTCCCTTAGGGTAAAGGAAATTACGACTTTGGCTACAACGAAGAAAATGAAAATGGTGGATCTTACCATCGCGAAAGAGGTGATGCCCTTGGAGATAAAATGGGGTCTTATGGAGTAACCGATAAAGATGGTCGTGTAAGGATTGTCAACTACATCGCGGATCTCTATGGATTCACCGCGGATATCAAAAGTAACGAACCTGATCTTGGTAGCTCCAATCCAGCGTTTGTTCTAATCGAAAAGAGGATTCCAAGCGTCAACGAAGGTGGTGGGCGTCCATCTAGCCACGCTGAAAATCCAGAATCCCCACCTCTTCCTTATGGGTATCGCCTAGGACTTCGATCACTAAATAATCCTTTTCCAGAGTAGCTGATGTACAGAGAAGAGTTTGGAAATAAAATACTTAAACCTCTCCTTGTTCTGTATATTACTAAGAAATCCTTTCTCAATTAAAAATTGCTCAATAATTAACTATTTTAATTCACAATTTTTTTATTATGCTGATATTCGAAACTGGTGTCAAAATTAGGAACTAAAACTTGAAGCGTTTGGACATAATTTTATGTCCATGTTCCTTGTTAGTCACTTTTATTTATTTTTTATATATAATCTTAGATGTACTCAGTCAAAACCAGTTACAATCCTTTGGCCTTGGTACAACAAGTGGACAACAATTTCATCAACCTTGAAAACACACGTTGCATCCATTGATTTATACAAAGTCTTGGGCGTGGAATATTCTTCATATTTTTGGTATTAGAAAACATAAATAAAACTATCTTTTACAATGCTTCTTTCTACCCGAGTGATTATGGGGCCCCCTATTTTTTCTGGTCCCACATCATTACTTAATTAGGTTAATTCAAAGTTAGAACCTCATTGACCAATTCATTGCCAACTACCAGTACACAAACGAACACCTGGGGCTCCTATATTGAGCCGTAATAATTTATTAACCCTACCACCAAGTTGGGAATTGTTAGTCCCACCTTGTGGGATGTTGATAGAAGTAGGGCCTACCCACTGATATTGAACTCTTAGAGAATCGTGTCCAAAGATTCTCTCTAATTTTTAATAACCAACCACCCATCTGTAAACTTGAACATTTTAGTTTCCATCCATGATAAAAGTTCCAACTGACTCCTCCATTACTGGATAGATACTTCAAGGTGTATAAGTCCATCTCTTGAAAAGCTTACCTGGACCGAGGTTGCAGATTCTGCAGCCACATCTTCACGCATCAAAAGAATTGGCTCATTGCAGGCAACATATCATTATACGGCTGCCCATTGATTAATGTCAGCTTTATTATATTCATACCATCGTTAGAATTACAGATAAATTTCTCCATCCCTGGTTTGGGGTCAATGGCAAGTTGTAAAAAGCAGGGATTCAAAGGGAAATATTACACTGGAAAGTCCAGCCATCTCCAATATGCGAATATTTTCAATTTTGTTTACATTTCGGGGTTGTATTGCATTTTTATTAAATCTGCTAATTATAGCCTAGAGGACTTTAAGAATTCCTCCAGTTGTCAACGAGATTTGAACCTGGGAAGAGTGAGAAAATGCATGAAACGTAGTAATTATATGAACCGTTTTGAACGTTACAGTGTCCCCTTAATTATTTTGAATAGTGTATCTTGTTGAACAACATTTTTCACACGAACAAGGATTATTTATGTCATATAACGGATCATGAGAGAACTGTCTTCTTTGGCTTGATTCCACCTTCCCTTCTAGTACCGCCTCTGCCTAAAGTTGCTGAGACTTCTTTAATGAAGGTCATCGAACAAGGTCACAGCAGCTAACGACAGAGGAAGCTTATCCCTCTCCAAAATCAAGAAATTCTGTCGCTTGTCGGTAAGCACTACAGCACCATCTGGTGGATGGATTATGTAACTCATCGATTGAGAACCACTCCTTAACCCTTACTGTAATACGAATATAAAATTTTACAGTCACATTGTTATGTACTCCCATAAGTTATTTTTTTATCTCTTCAGAAACAGTCACCATAGAGAACGTAAAAATTTTTAGTTGGCTTCTCCTGATGATGTTTTTTATTTAATGAATTTAACTATGATGTATTCGTGTCAGACTTACTATACAGATGGCCCCTTATATATACATTTTCGTAACTTGCGCCTGGAAAGTTTTAATATTACCACCCCCTAAAAATCGGCAGAGTACCAGGTTGGTGTCAAGGACAGAATTTTTGGTTTTCATTTTTATAAAATGGGTGTTCTGTGTCTCAACAGTTGTCTGAATTATTTATAAAATCCTGGTTGCATAACCGAACACCCCACTAATTCGATTTCTTTATGAGTCACCTTGAAAGAGAATCAAGAACTACATCCTGTTGTGCCTCCAACTAATTAGCCTTACAAGACGATACATGCTGCTGCCCACCGTAATTAAACTGGTGGGTGTGACCCACCCTAATAACACCAATTCCTTGTTTTCATTTACATAGGAGAAACAGGAACTGATGCGTATGTGACATCAAGAAAAATATATTAAATCATATGTGGGGGTGCTAAGAAACATGGTGCGAAGAATATCTTCCCTTACAAAAAATAATTCTACACAATCACCAGATAATCCACAAAACAACAGGATGTATTTCGATTTAAGGACTGTTTCCAAGCTCCTAAGACAATAAACCTCCCACTTCTTGTCCCACTGAAATGCCCAACCATGAAACCAAAATAATCTTTAATGGAGTCCCTCAGGGATCACTTCTGTTTCTTATTTTCCTTAACGAAACTGCTGATGGAGTGCAGGGGAAGTTTTCAAAAGTTTTCTGATGATTTAAAGGTAAGAATGGTGGTTAATGACCACAGCCAGACTATTTTTCTCCAAAACGACTTATTTGAAATCCAAGACGCTGTACCATGGAAAGCTTCTGCCTCTGAATGTACCGATAAAGTCTTCTCTGCCTTCCTTGGTACATTTATTCAAAGATCCCGAAGAAAATATGTTTATTACAACGTTTGTAGAATGTTAATACTGCTGAGAGTCTTGTCAGATTACTGGGAAGTTATGATGGAAAGAGTATTGTCAGCCAGCCAATCATCTACCTCCACATACTCGCTGTTCCAGACTTCCTTGTGCATGTGTCCATTATGTATTCCAATGAAGACGAGCACGGCTGTAGCATCCTAAGGTCACACCTTTCACTGAAGGATATAAAAACACCACGCCTTTTCCCCAACACCCCACCTTCAAGGAACAGCACCAAGACATCGTCAAAATGAAGGTAAGAACATTCCTTATGTCTTTTAAAATCTCTAATAGACGATAAACATATAACCGGACCCTGAGGGGGCTATTTTCTTGAAAATTCACCTTAAATACCTACAGGAAAAGTAGGTATTTAAGGCATTATAGCTCTAATACCACTCAATAATATTCATTAAAATATAAATCTATTTCCTTCCAGTTGCTGATTCTGTGCGCCCTCGTGGTAGTAAGCCAGGCCCAGTTTTTCTTTCCAGGATACTTTGGCCACCCCTCCACTGGCATCCAGTTCCGCAGTCAAGATGTAAGTCTTCAACGTTTCGATATTTGTAAAGAATTCTCATCAGAGAAGCTTAATATCCTAACTGAGATGATATTCTTATAAAGATACTAACTGAATACTGAACTTTGTTAGCAGAAATCAGCATATTTTTAATGCGCATGCGCTTCGGCTGTGACGTTTGTTACGAAGAAATGGACAACCAACTGACGTAACAATCATCACCTGCCAAAAGATGCTCACCATATCTTTTGCTGTCGATTTCCTGTCCATTGTTAACTGTCTGTTAATTGTTAACTGTGACGTTTGTTACCAAGAAATGGACAAGCGAGTGACGTAATAATCATCACCTGCCAAAAGATGCTCACCATATCTTTTGCTGTCGATTTCCTGTTCATTGTTAACTGTCTGTTTATATTTTGAACTTTTTATCTTCTGCTGCTTGTTTACAGTTTAATTTTTACTATTTCCAGCCTATAGGAAACTACGCTTTTGGTTACAACGAGGGCCATGGCCCTGGTGCTTCTTTCCGCAGAGAACATGGCGACGCTTCTGGAAAGAAAGCCGGATCTTATGGTCTGAAGGATACCGATGGACGCATGCGTATTGTTAACTACGTTGCAGACGAAGGTGGCTTCCGAGCTGACATCAAGACCAACGAGGAAGGTGTTGCGGAGAAAGATCCTGCTAATGTGGTCATCAAGAAGGGGACCGTGGCTGAAGTGGGGGCCCATTATGCTGGTTATCCCTTTGCTCCATTCTACACATTTTGAAATTTTAGTAAACAGGAAATGCTGTAAGAAAAGTCAAGAAATGGGGCTTGAGAGCCCGAACCTGTAGAATTGATAAAATGGAAATAAAATGACAAACATGCTAAGGGTGTCGTTGTTTTAAAAACCCATCACTTAAACAGACGAGAAGTTTGGAAAGATGACGTCATCGATTACGTCATCTTTCCAAACATTTAAATAAACATTAAAAATTATTTAAAAATGCCAGAGAGTAGAAATTTAGCTAAAATCATAAACACATCGTGAACATAATTTAACTCTTTTATCATACCCAAAGGGCATCCTACTACAACAGCGCCACCACAAGTTGTAGGACACCTGGTGGCACATTCTGGAACTAATTTTTCCTTTCGAATTAAGGTCTGCTCAACGGTGAACGTTGGCTCTCCAGAATAAACTAGTGGACCCGCAATAGAGATCTGTTAGGTGGACACTACGTATCAGCGTGTAATGTAACCCGCCAGGTGGCGCTTCTATTTTTAAGAGAAGAAAGCTGCGTAAATTTATAATCGACTAATAATAAATGAAGATTCATAATCAGTCGATTATAATCGATTTGTCTTCACTATGTGAAAGAAATGGTGACTTTTCTTTTGTGTTTTACCTGAAGAAAGCTCTGTTAACTGGGTCGAAACGTCAGTGTCTGTTTATCACACTTAGGTGAACAAGAAAAACGACAATTTACACCGGGATTTAATTCTGATCCTTGGATCAAGGTCACGTGACATTAGAGACTTTTAATCTGTTTACTAGATGTCCTTATGAGACAGCTAGAGACAGTTTCGAAGAAGAAACGATGCCAAGGCCTCGCCCACCCCACCCAGTTAAACTCTCTGCCACAACCGATCAGTTTTCTACAGCCTCCCTACCATCGAATAGAGCAACGGTTGGAGGGGGAGGGGGAGGGAAAGATTCTTAAAAACCGGTCTTGTGAAGTCTTCGATAGTTAAGGATAAAATACCATTCGAGTTGTATAAATCAGCTACATAAAATGCACTACAATTTGTTTTCTGAACTTCCCGTGTACATGAAAGCATTATATGTTCCTACCCCTTCTTCTAGGGGCATTTTAAACAAGATAAGGCTAAGAGGTAGCAGTATATCTTATCTGTACATTTGATATATTCTATGAGCGAATTTCCTGTTTGCGGGATGAAAATCGAATGAAAATGAGATAAAATATGAGAAAACATTAATGGATAACTTTTAAACAAATTAGGATATATCTGTTAAAAAATAGACTAGTTTTGCAACTTAAGATCTCTATCTGAGAGCGATTGATTACCGACTGAACCCCATCTCTAAATCCAGAAAATCTGGCTGATAGTCAAAACGCTTGAATAATTATTGAGCAATAATGCGCAGCAGGTAAAAAAATCAGCTTCTGTACGTTTCTCTCTCTATTAGCAACCAAATATCTCATTCCTTCTGAAGATTTCTTGCTAAATGCAAAAACTATTCTTCCTTTCTCGTCTTCAACCTCTGTAAACCCTGGCCTACTTATCTTGAAGGCCATTTGTGGCCAAATTTAGAAAACTGGCTGATTCAGGAAAGAACTGATTAAGCCACGCCCATTCAACAGTCAGAAACTTTTTTTTTATTTATTTTCAACTGAGAAGCAGGATTCACACAAGCCAGATGCTTCTGCTCTTAGACAAGACAAAATTCTTCTTAAAAATTAAAAAAAGAAACAAATCACCCATTAAACTATGTACATTAGTAGATGCACTACCTGGGGGATGTTAGGGTACGGTTACACAGCTGCATGCCATGTATCCAGTGGCCTTTACAAACAGTTTAAGTTACTCTGCATTTCTACAAATTCTCTACTTGACTGCTTATCTATTTTGATGGGCAAGAACTAGTGATATCCAATAAACAAACCTCTAAACCGCTAGAGAACTCCTATATAAATATGAGGGGTTTTCTACCTCTTTCACATCCCTAAGAACACTGCCTACATTTAACATGAAGGTAAGTCTATTTACGATTAACCAGAGTCTACAAATCTACTTCTTGTGACAGTTCTTGTGAAGATTCATATTTTTGTACCATTTCTGTATTTCTTTTCCAGTGGGTGGTTCTGATGTGGTTCGTTACCTGCAGCCAAGCGGCTATAGGTTTTAACAGCCAAATATCTCGCTCAGAAGTCAACCCAGATCAAAGACCTGAAGAGGTAAAAAAACTATAATATTTTAAGCCAATTTTGAGTTATTGCATAGGAAACTCAGATATCTGTCCATTGTTACATGTATAGATTAGCAGCTAGCGCCATCTATCGAATTTTAACTGAATTATATTCAGATACAACAGTTAGCGCCATCTTTGAATTTTGAACTATTCTAATTTTGTTTTGTAGGAACGAGGAGCCCTTGATTTTAAACCAGTTACTATCTCATTCGAAAATGATGATCCCCTGCAGGAAGTTGACCATCTTCGTTCTGAATTCACTGGTCCCATCGTCACCGACAGTTTCCGTATCCAAAATAATCGTTATAGTTTCCCACAACCTATGGTAGATGGCAGCACTTTCCAGTCCGAAATGCCTTCTCCATTAATCAGAGAAGTACTCCCTTTCCGAGATGAATTCCCCAGAGGAAATGTGGATAATACACAGAAGAATGTAAGGATCAACGGTCAACCCCTTAAGGGTCCATTACCCCGACCAGGACCTTATGGACTCATCGAATACGGTGGCCACCATACTAAGGTAGTTGGATTCAACAATGAACGTCTATTGACCCACCCACACCCTTCTGCTGCACATCCAATGAATTTTGGCATTCCCTTGGCAACACCTGAAAGATTTTTACCTCCTATGATTAGTCCACATTTAGGATATAGCTATGTGTTATGAAATATTAATAATTTTGAAATTATTGCTAGTAGATGGCGCCACTGGATAAGCGCGTGAAGATTCGATTATGCAATTCTTGCTAATTATTGTGTTGTCTTGACTACGAATATTTTTTTATTTGCAATTGTGGTTAATGTAATTGTGATAATTAATGTTGCTTTTGTTATTATTATCGAATATTGTATAAAAAGTTATATCTTCATACCTTGCTTTTCAAATAAAGCGCATTTTATGTTATGGTTGACTCTCTTATGTATTATTAAAAACACACAAATTATTATTATTATTTAATTATTATATATTATTATTTTAATAATAATAATAATTATTATTATTATTATTATTACCTTTATATACTATTGGGAATTATAATACTATTTTTAAATTTTATTTGTAAATTATATGGCATTAAATTTGCTTATTTTAAATTAATAATTATTATTGCTGCTGATAGATGGCGTACTGCAAGATTTTTCAACAACAAAAATCATGACAACAGATGGCGTTGTCATCTAACTCTGAATTATAATCTCCTCCTAGTGTTCTCATGACGTCACTGTCGTGTGATCACGAATCAGTAGATTTCGTTTCTAGCTTATTGACATTTAGTAAACAAAAAACAGGTGTCTAACTAAATTTGAATTTACTAACTATTAAATTTTAAAACATAGAAAACTATCTCAACATGAAAATTTAAATTTAATTTTACAAATTGTTTTATAAAAGTTTTTTTTTTTATTTTTAAAATTTTTGCGAATGACAGACAAGTATTTGAGTAAACATCACAGTAATGACGTCAAAGAGTTATATGAATACTCTCGGGCGCAGAGTGTAGTAGGCGAAAAAACCCATAAAATAAGATTGTAGTTAAGTGTAATATAATGATAATATTGCATAAAAATGTCCCGGGAAAAGTAATTTGTTTTTCACTTGAATAATACTTAAACTGCAAAAAAAAAAAGGTATAATTTTGTATTTTTTTTTTTTTTTTTCTGTAGCCAAGCGATGAGAGCGACCTCATGCAAGGTGACCTACTTAGAATTTATGAGCTAATTAACGTATAGTGTGCTATCAGACTCCAATGATAGAGCTTCTCTCATAACCTGAGAAAAAGAACGCCTATTTTGAAGCCTTTTATCATTAACCTTTTGAGGTTAATATTATGACTAGAACTGAGTCAATTCCAGATTTATGATGGTTAATGAGTGACTTATACTAGCAGTCTAAAATTATTAGATGGCATTATTATTTTAAGGGATGAAGAACGAAATTTCTAGGGGGAAATTCTCTGCTCCAAACGTCCTACTCATTTTGGGATTAAATTCAAATACAGTGTCTAGTGGACAATGCAAATCTCCCGCTGTGTGATTGAATATAAGAAACGGTGGGAAAGAGGTCAGTTAAAAATGCGGAGTCGTACTTTCCCTGATATTTGACCTGCAGATGAGAGTTTCGTGTCTCTTGTGACCTTACCCTAGTTCCGCAGGGTGTAGTCGTTTTGTTGTTTTGCTAAGAACACACCCGAGTGACGAATAACTGCCTTAGTTCTACGAAAAGGGTCGATGAAGTCCAAGACTTTTAAATACATTTATATGATTCATACACCTCTGGGGAAATTCCTTATCTCATAATTTGTAAGGTAAGACAGACTATGGAAAATATTCAACGAAAGCTAAGCGTTTATTTTATTCCAAAGGAAGCGCTGCCCTCGGTATGTGCAATTTGATTTTATTGGATGTTCCACTACACCGATGAAGTTTAAATGCCAATCATTTACGTCCATATATGTCACCGTTATTATAATGAACGGTATTAATAAAGTAAAAAAAAGGTGTCTGAATAAATATTAGTTTAATATTCATTGATGTTAAAATAATAAATTTAGATTTAATTATACAACTGTATTAACAAGAACTTTTCGTTGCGCGTTATTTTAATGAGGGGTTTATAAGAATTGAACACGTGCATGGAAAACACACCATTGGAAGAACGTCACGCAGTCACAAACAGGGGAGGAACAACAATTGGGCTTTTTTGTGTTGATTTTGGGCCAAGGTCCAACACCTCGCATATCTCAGCTCCCCCTACAGAAATCTCTGTGCTACTTTCCTTGATGGATAGGATCTGATGTGCAAACACGTGATCCTATCAGGGCACGATGAGTCATAAGTTATGAAAATATATCACTTGGGACAGCAGAAGGTCCACAGCTCGCGAAACGACCACAGACTGTTTGTAAAAACGTTCTAAAGAACTTTAATGTGGTACTAGACCCAGCAATATATTGATACCTCACTGCATTAGTATCCTTTGTGAATAGTACAATCAACCGACCAATTAAAATGAAAATATTACAACTAACGTTTCAAGAATAGCTACACATTCTCATCATCAGAGAATTTCTATTTAAGAATTTTAGTATTACCTGCCTCTGTGGTAATGGCATTTAGAGTAGTCAGCCACGTTGTGGAAAAGGTCCATAAAAATTGGCCACGTCATCGACGGGACTCAAACTGGGTCTTTTACACACGGTGTGCCGAGGATGGCGATTTTACCAACTGTGCTGCACACGAGGGCTCATACCCACTAAGAAACTTTGATCAAGGTTAGGCTTAACTGAATGTCAGATGAACTAATGAGACTCGTGGCAGAGAAGAAAAATGCATGGGATACATACAAATTAACACGTGACACGGATGCCTATGATAGATACAAGTTGATCTGTAACCAAGTTACAAAGGAGGTTAGGCAGGCGAAGGCAGATTACGAGAAATCCTTGGAAAGGGATGCAAAGAAAAACAGCAAAGAGTTCTTTACTTATGTAAACTCTAGAAGGAAGGGGATGAATCACATTGGTCCACTTGATATTGATGGGTCAACTGTTGATGATCCTGCTCAGGTAGCTAACAAACTAAATGAATATTTTGCATCGACATTCACACATGAGGAGTTATTCAGCGAGGGGAATGCCAGAGGTGTATTCAACTCTAGCAGTAAGCTACAGAATCTTGAAATAACTGGGAGTAAAGTGGAGGAGAAACTGTTGAAGATAAACACAAGAAAGGCACCCGGGGTGGATGGGATCTATCCAGTTATATTAAAGGAGGCAGCAAAGGAAGTAAGCAAACCCTTAGCCATAATTATGAGAGCTTCCTTGGACTCAGGAGAGGTTCCCACGGACTGGAGATGTGCAAATGTATCCCCATTCACAAAGGGGGATCGAAGGCTGACACAAGTAATTACAGACCAGTTAATAATGGATAATAATGGAGTCACTGGTTAAAGATGCATTGGAGGATCATCTAGACAAGACTTCAGTTATAGCTCGGACACAGCATGGTTTTGTTGGGTTCGAGCTATAACTGAAGTCTTGTCTAGATCAAATTGGTCTTGCCTGACCAATTTGATTGGATACTATGGTGCAGTCACAAAAGAACTGGATGCAGGGAATAACTTTGATATTATATACTTGGATCTTATAAAGGCTTTTGATACTGTTGCACATGGAAGACTGCTACACAAATTGGAGCAGTGTGACATTGGAGGCAAATTGCTGCTATGGATAAGGGGGTGGTTGAGGGGGAGAAGACAGAGAGTGGTAATCAATGGACACTGCTCATTGTGAACTAATGTTATTAGTGGAGTCCCTCAGGGCTCAGTGTTGGGTCCATTATTGTTTTCTGTATTTATAAATGATATTGATGATGGTATATCAAGCTTAATGTCCAAGTTTGCAGACGATACGAAGGTTGGCAGGTTTGTCAAAGACACTACTGACACTATGCTGCTGCAACAGGATCTGGAAAGGTTGAGCAGATGGGCTGAGAGGTGACAAATGAAGTTTAACATTGACAAATGTAAAGTACTACATATGGGAAACAGCAACCCCAGAGCAACGTATCAACTCTGTGGTACTACACTGACAGTGGTAGAGAATGAAAGGGACTTGGGGGTGGTTGTGCAGGCAGATATGAAGTTCTCTGAGCAGTGCAGACGGGCTGCAAGAGTAGCTCATGGAGTATTGTCAATGATATACAGGAATTTTTCCAGCAGGGATAAGGAGGTGATTATTCCATTGTATAAAGCGATGGTCAGGCCACACCTAGAGTACTGTATACAGGTCTGGAGGCCTCATTTCAAGAAGGATGTAGAGCTGCTGGAACGAGTACAGAGAAGGGCAACAAGATTAGTGAATGGAACAAAGGGGTGCTCTTACGAAGAAAGGCTTAAGTTTTGCAAATTACAGTGTCTGGAGACTAGGCACCAGCGAGGTGATCTGATAGAGGTGTATAAAGCCTTGAATGGTTTGAGCATGCTCAATGCTGATGGGATTCTTCCTCTTGCTTAGAAGAATAATCACCTGAGAGGGCATAAATTCAAATTGAGGAAAGACAGATGTAGGATAGATGTCCGGAAATTTGCCTTTAGCCAGTGGGTGGTTGATTGTTGGAATAGGTAACAAAAGTTCTTTCCTAATGGAGAAGAGTTGCCTATTCGGGGGATTTATGAGTGGTTTAGTTCAGTGGGTGAGTGAGTGTGAGGAGTAACTGTGCCTTTCCTCTTTCGACGGCATTTCTTCTTCTTCTCCCCCTCCTACTATCACTTTCCTACACCTTTTTTGCCTTCCAAAGTCCAATAGGGACACATATGTAGATAACACAGGGCTTTAACTGGGGTGGTGGTATCAGCCGAGAATAAGCAACAGTAGTCTTCTCCACTAGTAAAACGTTACTATTCAAAGTAGTACAGTACCATGACAACTCGTTGTGAAGGTATTCATAATACGAGATGTAATTAAAACGATGCTAATTTAACGACTTTGGTAGACGAATTAAACAGATGCCATTGCAACCTATATCGAAGTTGAGAGTTTAAATAAACTCAAGAGGAACTGGACAAACTTGTGGAGCGCCTGGATAAGCGAAATGGGATTTCTTTTCTTTTTTTGTAAGTTAATTTCGTAACTTAACTCTCTTCAAATTACAACTATGTGGCTGGTCATACAGCGCTTGTGTGAGCTGGTGAGTAGTTTGACACCACTTTAAGATAGATAAGAGCAAAGAGAGATTGAAAAAATGCTCAATGTGAGTACAGCCGTGAAAATATATACTTCATGAAATCTACGAAGGCTTAGTGAGTGACATTGAACCGCCTGCCATTTTTCTCTCTACTATAGTCATAATTGTTGGAAAAACGAAATTTGACAATCTTTGTTGATAAAGATTGCGTTGCATATTATTCCTTAATAAAAACAGCTTAATATTTAAAAATTATTCTCCAATGGAGAAGTTTTTTTAAAGATTATTAATCGAGTTCTGCTATGGAACTTTTTCCCCAGCAGATACATTTAATAGATTTCTAAGACGAGGGCCCTCCTCGCGCAAATATCCATCATTTGCAGCACCCACTCCATTTTAATAACGGTATTTTAAAGAAGCGTTCAAAATATTACGCCGCGGCGCTCCTTATCAGATTAAGAAGATCCGATAAGAGGGAAAATATTGTACATTTCGTGCATGCTTTCATGCTTTTATCTCTTCATAATGACGCATGCTCGTAATAGTGGTCTATTACAATAATGACGCAAATCATCTCCCTTTGTTTCGCAATAATTATTCCCCTATGAAATGTACATTTTTTAAACCCAAGTTCCATTGTTGCGCTGGCACGCACACATCACGCGCTACATTGTTGAAATCGACTTTTTTCTTTTTCGTTTGGTAATGACAGTTGTGTTTTGAAAACAGTCGGCTGCTTACCGTTGGATTTTCAGTTAAAGTGAACTTTCCCTCCCCTCCCCCTTAAAAAACGCTTTTCTTAAGGAGAATCATATTTTTCTCACGTTTAGGGATGAAAGAGAACTCACGTCTGCGATAACATCGAGGCTATTTTCTTTATTCGAACGCATTCAACGCCCTAAAAGGGAAAAGTAATAACAGGGGGTCGTGGAAGAACTGTGGGTGGGCTTTTTTGAATGGTCGTGCATTAGGTGGAGTGCGATGCGCTCATTCCCACATTTTTTTGGAGGGTTTCATCAGACGCGGTTATAATTCATATTTGCTATTAGCTCGAGGGATTAAAAAATCGAGGGATACATTGTCCTTAAAAACCTAAAATATGTTCACTCGTGTTTTATAAACCACCCAGCTTTTGCGCATGTCAAAATCTTCTCTACATACGTTTATTGTTTTTATGTATCCAACCAGACGAATAATTATTCTAGTTAAAATACGTGAGTGATATGCCTTTATTTACCATTAGATGGCGTTTGTGTGAGTCGAAATAAAATTCCCCTCAAAGTTTGTTTCACCCATCAACCACCCTCTGGCTGAAGGCTAACTTCCACACATCTATCCTGCAACTCTCCTACCTCGAGTTCAATTTATAACCCCCGATGTGTGGTCTGAACAAGAGGAAGAATTTTATCAGTATTGAGTTGCTCAATCTGTTCAAATCTATCCATCCAACACTGCCCCGATACCATCAGGAAATATTCCTGCACCACTTCTACTTAAGTCTATCCCATCCCTGTGGAAATACTCTCTTGTAAACAAGCACAGACCATGCCGAGAAAAATTCTACCTCATTAGCCTTGCACAATCTCTCCAGGGTCGAACTGATTGACAACGTTCTCATTATCCCTCCTTCATGGACACGAAGGTGGGATAATGAAGATAATTTTATCTAAACAAAATTTCAGACATTTTCAAATTCTGGACTTTTTCTCAACATCGCCTCCTATTTGTTTTAAGTAAAACCTCAGATTGCCTATACTTAGCATTATTATTATTAAAACCACACACAACAACAACACCTTTTGTACCCCTTAAGAGATGTCAGATTCTCTACAACGTTTGCCCATGGCAGATATACCCTGGTCCTATTCCTCCATCCTCCATTTCCCTGACAACAGACTCCAAGAACTGCTTTGCTGCTCTAATCTAAGGCATAATCTCAGCTTAAAAAAGTCCTGTAGTTCTGAACTTGAATACTGCTCTATTCATAGACAGTAACGCCACCTGGTGGTTTCATTGCAATACACTTTTCTACACTGTTCTCTAGTGTTATAGCAAATATACGCATTACTTAAAATTGGTAAAACACGACAATATTAATTACACGCCCACAGGACCCCGCAGAAGAAAATATCCTCCAGATGGCGCTACAATACGCATTTTCTTTGCATAAAGCAAAACCCTGTCTGTTGTTTATTAGAATAATCTGAAGCTTATTCAGTACTCTTGCCTGCCCCCATACGACTGACCATCCCATCTAGTATACCAGGATGCCACCTGGTGGTTCCTATTGCAAGTTGCATAAATAATGAACTTTGTGTAGAGCAACAAAGCTAAGTAAATCGCCCCCGATGTCAATTCCGTCCCTTTTACCATTGTTATGAAAGCAGTTCTCCACCTCAACCTACTGACCCCGTGTGGGTGGTCATATAACAAAGGCAGCCCTATGAGTTTATCGGTTCATCTCGCCAGAGGTCAGCACTGAAAACACTTGGCATTTTGGTCAGATAATATACACTCGAGATTCGAATCTACGCTTAAATCTATGAAATTTATCAACACTAAATCTAATTTAGTGTTGATAATTAACGGTAGATGGCAGCAATAACAAAACACGTAGTTGGTTACCTTGTTCTGATATTAACGAACATTAGCAAAAATTACCCTACAATTGATATAAAAGATAAAAAATTAAAATAATAAAATTTTTAAGTATATTTTAATACTTTTTAAAAGCAATTTGCATTATTTAGACAGAAAGTTGAATGAAATATAATTATTTGCTTCTAAAGGAGTCCGATCACGTTTTAAAGTACAGTATGTCACAAAAAAAAAAGGCCTGCACCTTTTTAATTTAAATAAACAAGCGAATATGAGAAAAGCACGTAATGGTTTAGTTTCGAAACCCCATGCAGTCAAGAACTCGTCTGGAATCAAACAAAAAGGGTGGATCCGAAGCTGGAGGCCATATCCGCATCTAATGATCCCATTCCGTATTTGGTATCCTTCGCTGATCGTCCAAGGATGGGTTAATATGTCAAACACGATGGCTTCGGGGCTTGTCTGAAAAGGTGACCATGGGTTGAGAAGAAGAAGAAAAAAAAATCGTTTAATTTTTTCATAATGAACTTTGAGGATGGTACGATTATTGGTGATCGGATTTTATAGAACTCGGCCTATTAAGAATTTATGCGTTATTTATGAGAGAAAACAAAAGGCAAATGTATGAGAAAGCTCCCAGACAAAACCCTCATTCTTTTATCTCACCGCATTAAAAAATAATAATAATAAGTGCACGTGATGGTACATAACACGCGTAGGTGTATTATTACATTATAACGCTGACAAAAGTACCCCATTATGGTTGTTGGTCATCTCAACTACTCTGGACAATGTATAATTGAGCGGGTCTTTGGTATTTATAAAAAATAAACCCGCCTACTCCAAATACCGCGAAAAAGATCATTATTATCTGTTCCCTTGGCAACCGCAGAAAAAAGGATGGTTATTATCTGTTGCCCTGGTAACCACACGGCTAATTCTCCTCCCTTTGATAACGCTCGTGTCATTATATAAGTAGGGTGGGCGACTTACCCAATTAGGCGAATCAGACGCCCAGTAAATGACAGTGTAGGACGATTGAGCACAACGCCCCCTTGTGGATAACAAAGAAATGTCTGACAAATACACAAAACACTTCGCGGGAGGCTAAACAAATCGCTGTAATGCGACGACTGATGCATTATCTAACAAGCGCAGATGTCTGGGATTCAGGTGGGATTTTATAGGGGTGTAGCCCCTTTCATTCTCATCACCACAATTGTATAAACCCTCTCTTATCTGGGCCCATTAGCCCTGTTCGTCACCTCATCCGAAAATGCGCAGAATAAAACGATAAAGGAGAAAAACTTTACGCTCTCCTGAGTGTTTATGGCTTATCACCATAGAGGGACAGCCTGCCCCACTTGACCCACTATATACCCCCCCTTAGTTCGAATATAAAAATACCATTTGTATCTCTGCAGAGGCCACGAAGCTAAACGTCCCTTTATAACCTATGAACTTTAGGCTTAACGAAGGCTAGATTTCATCAAGGGGTGATCTGATCTACATTCGCACAATGGCCAAGTACCGGCCCCCACGGGGGCCATCTCGTAATGAATTGAAAGCCCAATCACGTTTGTCACGGTAGCTTCACGTTGCACGCATTTTTCTGTCATATACAAACGATGAGAGTTGTTTGTAAGAATGATCTCAAAACCCAGTTCCTTAGGTGAGACAATTAGCTTTTCTTTACTTTCTTATTCCTAAGGAACTGAATGCGTGCCATCAACCTCTGAAATCCCTGTCATCTTTGATAAATGAAAACGTGGAGGGAGGGCTTAAAGGGCTTGTTCCATCACAGCTAACCCTAATGCGTGCTGGTGGTCTACACGAATCATTAATCAATACCAGTTATTAAACGGTTGTAAGAACATGGAATAATTAATTAAAATATTATAATTAACATCCTAATTAACTTTTCATTGTGATTCGAAGCATTTGAAACATAAATAAATGCGCAAAAATTATTTTATCTCTAAAATATCTACTTAATTGACATTTCATACCGACCAACCTAACTTAACTACAACACTGCTTAGAGCTAGAAACAGTGAGTCATTTAGTTTCGATTTAAGAAGACGCCATTTTGGAAACCGTGCTCTCCTCTACAAAGAAAGAGAATATTTATCGATTTCTTATAATCGTTGCAAGAAAAATGAATGGGTAAGGGCTAGTCAAAGAGTATTGATACTGAATGCACAATAACGATAAGTCTCACCGTGAGGGGGCGCTCCTTTAGCATCCCCAGATTATAGTTTATGCTATTGCTTCATTCGTCCCTGCTCAGCTTTCAATTCAAAAGGAAATGATAGAAGATGACTTTTCGTGTAACGGTTGAGGAGGTGAGCATTTCTTATGACATAAATCATTAATTAATTGCTTTTCGGTCTGTTTGTGGGTCCCTGTCTTCTTGTCTCACCTCTGACAACGTATGGTGTGTCCCCGATTGTCTCAGAATGTTTAAAAATGTGGTGAAATGCAGATGTAAATGTGAACGCTGAAAGCAATTGAAGGGTGGGGGTAGGGGCTCGTAAACTGGCGATCTCACGTACCATACGTGACATCCGTAGCGAAAAAATCCTACTTTTCGAAGACCCCCTTCGGCTGCCATAGCTTTCGAAGACTTTAAGGAAGTAAAGCTTTTAATTATCTGTCATTAAGTGCAATTTTCAGAATTAGCATTTTCTTATGGTGGAAGATGGTTAAACTTTCATAAATGGGTATTTTGCATGCCACTTCGTCATCCGAGTTAACCCGGGGGGCGCCTTACTACAACGGAGCATATAAATTCCACGTGGAACCTCACCTACACCTAAAAACCCCTGCACGTCACAACCTAGACTCACCTTTGGTCCAAGTCACAGCAGACGATAACCCACATCACGGACAGCACAAACTGAAAGAGAATGACATTGGGGTTAAAGGGCACCAACCCACCCACACAGGATATATGGCTATTCCCTGCACGTCTCTTTTAGAAAACAGATCTGCTAAAGTCCCATGATGCACCACCTAACGAATTACACACACTGGCCAAAATATGGACGACGCAAAGATTGGTAGAGTCGATAATGATCAGTGCTAAGGAGCTCTACTTCAGGATGACTTGAATAGACTTCAAAGATGGTCAGAGAAGTGGCAGATATGTTTTAATGCTGCTAAATTGAGGGATGGGTCATAATCCCACTGTATAAGGAAATTATAAGACCAAAGTTGGAATACTGTGTTCAAGTATGGAGACCTTATCTGAAAAAAATGGCGCTTCTTGAAAGGGTCAAAAGACGGGCAACTCGCGCATGGTGGGATCGGCAAAAGGGCAACCATTCCAGGAAAGACTGATTATGTGGGCTACAGAGCTTGGCAAGCAGACACCTCTGAGGTAACCTGATTGAGGTTTAGAAAGCTCTGAGAGGGATTAGTAAAATGAACGAAGGTGGAATTCTCACTGTCATAAAGAATTCCAGAACTAGGACCCCATAAAGTCCAAGAGCCATCCACCATCGAATTTCTCCATTCTTTTAATGCCAAATTCTTGTAATACCAGGTTGAGGATATCAGGCCTCCATTGGAGAAGGGACCATCAAGAAGTTGCAAGAAGACCACAAAACTGACCGCGCATTTTGAAAGGCTTTTGGTGAAGAAACGATCAAGAGTGTTGTGTGCGTGTGTGGTTGGTATTGTCTAGTATTCTTCTTGGTCAATGAACAACTTGAGTGAAATCTTTAACAATTGCAGAAGCCTCAGCACCACTTCCACTTGGTTCCGTGCGACCAGAAAACTGATGCCAACAGGAGTTGCGAACATCTCTTATTTAATGTAATGTTGCTAAAAAGAATTATTTTATTTATTACTTTTTTTTAAAAAATTCGTAATTAAAATCATTCTTTAAGTTATATAATTAAACGTTTTTAACAATTTTCACTCTCATTGCTTATTCTATCCTAAAAGATTTTAATTGATAATTAATAATTAATTAATCGTGATTAAGCCTGTTGGACTAATTGTTTAAGTTTTAAATGCGTTTTTAGTCAATTTCAACATTTTTTATTGGATAATATCGCACGAGGATGAAACTGACATCCTCGTGCGATTTTTTATTGAAGTGACGTAACGGATGAAAGTGACAACTAAGGTAACGTAACAATAGTGTGACATTTTTATTGGTTAATAACGCACGAGGATGAAACTGACAATTGAAGTGACGTAACAATCGTGTGACTCTTTTTATTGGATAAGATCGCACGAGGATGAAACTGATAATAGAAGTGACATAAAAATCGTTTGACTTTTTTATTGGATAAGATTGCACGAGGATGAAACTGACAATTGAAATGACGTAACAATCGTGTGACTTTTTTATTGGATAAAATCGCACGAGGATGAAACTGACAATTGAAGTGACGTAACAATTGTGTGACAACATTTTTAATTCGATAAGATCGCACGAGGATGAAACTGAGAATACAAGTGCCTTAACAATCGTGTGACTTTTTTAATTGGATAATAACGCACGAGGATGAAACTGACAATTGAACTGACGTAACAATCGTGTGAGTTTTTTATTGGATAAGATCACAGGAGGATGAAAGTGACAATTGAAGTGACGTAACAATCGTGACTTTTTTATTGGATAAGATCGCACGAGGATGAAACTGACAATTGAAGTGACAAATGTTGTGTGACAACATTTTTCATTCGATAAGATCGCACGAGGATGAAACCGAGAATACAAGTGACGTAACAATTGTGTGACTCTTTTTATTGGATAAGATCGCACGAGGATGAAACTGATAATAGAAGTGACATAAAAATCGTTTGACTTTTTCATTGGATAAGATTGCACGAGGATGAAACTGACAATTGAAATGACGTAACAATCGTGTGACTTTTTTATTGGATAAGATCACACGAGGATGAAACTGACAATTGAAGTGACGTAACAATCGTGATTTTTTATTGGATGAAATCGCACGAGGATAAAACTGACAATTGAAGTGACATAACAATTGTGTGACAACAGTTTTAATTCGATAAGATCGTACGAGGATGAAACTGAGAATACAAGTGACGTAACAATCGTGTGACTTTTTTTAATTGGATAATAACGCACGAGAATGAAACTGACAATTGAACTGACGTAACAATCGTGTGACTCTTTTATTGGATAAGATCACAGGAGGATGAAAGTGACAATTGAAGTGACGTACCAATCGTGACTTTTTATTGGATAAGATCGCACGAGGATGAAACTGACAATTGAAGTGACGTAACAATTGTGTGACAACATTTTTCATTCGATATGATCTCAAGGATGAAACTGAGAATACAAAGTGACGTAACAATTCGGTGAATTTTTATTGGATAAGATCGCACGAGAATGAAACTGATAATTGAAGTGACATCACAATTTTGTGAGCTAGCAGACGTAATAATTGTATGAACTATCAGACGAATTATGAAGCAACAATTGAAATCTACAAAAGTGGCGATTATTAAATTCCTTTCAAACGTTCGTTCTTCCATCATTATAATATTTTAAAAAATGTTTAAATAAAGCTGAAATGTAGTCCATTGACCGTTGACTTGACCCCCGGTCCTCTTTTCTACCCTCTCCATAGACTAATCACCTTAAAAACCCCACGCGCTTCCTGTTTGACAACAGAGCGCGTTGAGAATCAAACTCCTTATGAATTTGCATCTTCAACCTCAGTAACGCACACAAAAAAACAAACAAACACGTGATGGGTTAGCTGAACAGCCCCCGAACTTTTTTCCCATACATTAGCAGTGATGGCTCATATATCTTATGTAGGTTACCAACGAGCTGTTCGCTGTCACTTAATAGGGCCGGAAGTCAGAGAAAGGGAAGTAGGGGACATTCTAAAGAATCAGTTGAAAAGAAAACCCGATTTAGCAAATCCCTAGGTGTGTGAAATATTATGCACATTATAGCTCCAATGAAACTGAAAGTTTCTTTCTGTGATACTGGAGGGCGCTTTATTAATTGTTACGTAACTGTCCCTAAGACAAGCAACGATCGTTTGGTCCACTTATTACAGTGTTTTTTCCTAAATAAACACCTGGTAAGTAGTTGGGATTGATAGAAAGAAAAAATTAACAGCGTTTTCTACCTCTACGGGCGTTTTAACAAATAAATAGCGTCTTCGTGTATTCCCCGTATGCAGTCCGATGCTGTGACCTCAACCATCGTAGCAGTTCATGACCCTAATTAAAATCGGCCGTAAATCAGCTTTTACAGAGCAGAGGCTGTTCGTATTAGATTGTATCGAAACCAAGGAAGGGTGTGAATTAAAAACGTGACGCGATTATATGAAAGGCTCCCCCCCTAACACAGCGTAAAGGAATGAAGGGGGGAAGGGTGAAAGGGAAAGAGGTTATGCTTGAAGACCGTGCAAAGTGTTTACTGAACGAGTTTTAAGGATTCAAATGGCGATGCTATTCAGTTAATGTTTTTAAATCCAGATGAAAAAAAGAAAAGAAAAGTGTGCTTCTGCGCAAGCGCAGTTTGATATTTCACTTCCGTACATTTCTTATTGTAAATCACCCCCTCGTGACTCGATTGTGTAATCTACATATTGAATATTTTTTAACAGACGCGTTGGCAGACATATTTTCATCCCGCCTGCTGGTATGTGACGCGTTTCCATTGTTGGAAATCGACATCGATGACTGCTCTTAGTACGGATGCCGTAATTGGCCATTATGGCATCCACTTTCGCGTGCTGCTGCTTTGCTTTTATTTCATTGTTTATACAAAGCTCGTCAGCGCAGCATCTCTGACAATCGGCGAATTTAAGACGGGCGCATCCAAGGGTGAACTTAATTCTATCCGAACCTAATTTTGTGGTCGCTCCAATCTGTATTTTTGCTCTTCAACAACCCGTAACAGATGCCAATTGTCATTGTAGGCTTTGCCAACATCAATTGCTACTGGATTGTTATCCAACCAGAGTAACTCGCCGAGTAAGCTGCGCGTGGGCATTAAAACCGTCCCTGGCACATCTAATTATAGACACTGTTGGGCGTAGGCGCCCTCTACGCAGTCGATTTTATTCCTTCGTCTAGCTGATCTCGACCTATTTTTCAACGGGTTCCGGTGATTTCAAATAATACAAGAACCCCGAAGAGGATTTCTACAGGAAGAATCAAACCCCCTAACACCCCTTTTGACTAAATCGCCACATCCACAACAAAATCATCAATGTCTAGTACCTATTTCCACATCATATGGCATTCTAAATGTTAAAAAGCATTGGTGTCCTGATACTTTTTTAACGTGGTGTATATATACGCTATTTTCCGTGTGCTCTTTGTATATACTTATACAATATGTACAGGGTGATCGCAAATAATGTTCACGATTTTAAAAAGTACATTACAAAGATATGGTGAAAGAGCAGTTGTACGCAGGCGCACTGGCAAGACAGATTTCATACTGTCACAGCCACAGGGTCAAAAGTCTTGTAGGATTTTGACTCGTGACATTAAAATATTGATGCGTTTTGTACAGAAAAACTTATATCTTGATGTACACTGCTAGTTTTTCATCCAGCACCACCTTTTAACCCCAAGCTACCACTGCCAACATTAAAAACAGGCATTTGTCAGTGCACATATGCTTAAAGATGACAGAGTGTGGTAGGGGCAGCTTAGGCCCGATCTCAGCACCAATTAAACCCTCATCTATGCAGGTGATGTCTAAATATAAGGCTTCACTCTGACGACGAAGTATAGTGCCCGTTTCCAGTTTTCAACCCGGTTTCCATGACAACAGCGCCTGTTTGTTATCATTAAAGAATTTATCAGTTTTCTCACAGTTACCACGGGGACCCCGTTTGAAATTAAGTACACCTTTTGATTGAAGAAATATAGAACACAAAAAATTGTCACAAATAACAAAATGGACTCGTTTTTCGGGTGGGAACAGGAGGGTGGAGTACCCTATATATTCGCAGACGATTTCCTGATTCGCAAAATATTTATTTTTTCTTTAATTCTTTAAAAATATTCCAAACAATGATTTCTATTCATGGGAACGAGGTTACTTGATTGTTGGTAATAGACGCGTCTGCGACAAATAAACACGAGCCTCGTATCACGCACGCGCGCTGATAATGTATTTTATGTCACTTTCATTGTTCAAAATGCATTCTACGGAAGCCTTCAATAGAAACTGCAAAGAGACTTTAAAAGAATCTTTTGTAGAGATTTATTACATGGCGTCACACCGCGTCTATTGAAAATGTTTTATGGACGACTATAAAACCCCACACGGGGGGGCGCAAAAACGTGTCTTTCACGCCATGATACAAGCTAGTGTTGTGAGCTTGTCGGATGAATAGCTGGTCTCGTGATGGATTATGTGTAGCGTTCGCCTTAAGAACAATTATCCGACTGTGTGGGCCATCTTTTCGCAGCGGGGGGGATGTTTCCACTTGTAAAAAAACAGGGGTGTTCAATGGCACAGCAAATCCCCCTGTCAAATTAAGGAAACTTGTGGTCTCTTTGAAATCATTAGTTCTCTAGGAAGCGTCTGCTGCCTTTGGCCTCAATCCTGATGTGCCTGTCTGCACGTCTGTAACAGAAAATAAGTTTTACCGCGAAATAAGAATTATTTTAAAAATTATAAATGAATTTTATGATTATAACTGGTAGCGACGCCTATTAAGAAATTTTGGAACTAAATCCCTATCTATTAAAAATCGAAAGAAAAATTGACAAAAAAAAAAACTATAATTATCGTAGTTCTCGCTGCCACCTAGTGATAAATTCAGGGACTAAGTTATTAATAATCGTTATAAATATGCATTTAATGATTGAAAATAAATATTCTAACCGCCTACACCGCCACCTAGCGATAAATCTAGGAACTAATTTCACATTCCGAATTTTTTTTTTTTAAATATTTGCAGGTGTTTAAAGATAATTTGAAGGAATCAGAATCAGGATGAGAATTTTCCTAGTTCGCAGCGCCACCTATAGTTTAATTCAGAAACCAAAGATATTAATCGATAATTAAGTTATGAAAGTAATCATTAAGTTAAAAGTTGGAAGTCCACTTAGTTTAAATATCAGCTCCGCCTAGCGATAATTTCTGTTACTAAATTTAAAACTTGGCTTACTATTTAACGTTTAAAGAAGTTGAAAACATTCTATACATCGCAGTGCCATCTGGTGGCAAAAGAAGAGACATTAATATTTGTTTCTATTCGTCAGTTAAGTCGGAAATGCACTTTATCGTTAGGTGGAGCAGCTATCAATAACTAAGTGCGCCACCTAGCGATAAATTCTGGAACTAATTTTATACCGCGATTTTTTTTAAAATAATGAAATTAAATGTGGAATTTGTGTATTCTATTTTTTTTCTATTTTCTTCTTTTTTTTAATATGCGGAAGGATTTGTTAAAGGGACATAATATAATTATTTTTTTTTTAGAAATTTCTACTGGATAAAAACTGAGCCTACAGGATATTATATCTTATCCGGTTGACCTCTTAGCAGTGTAGTGCTGGTATTTGAAAGTACACTTCCCCCTCCAGACAGGTCCCCAAGCCATTATCGGTTTCAATCAATACCTAATTCTTTCCAGTTAAAGATAACATTATGCATCTAGGCTAAGTCGATGTCGTGAAAGAAACCCCACGTTTTGTTTGTATTTACACCCCAAAAGGTTAAAAGCGAGTTTAAAAAAAAAAAACTGGTCTCGAAGTGAACGCTAAAACATTCCGATCTAATTGAGAACTCGGAAATTAGGGTGGTCATTCACCCACGGTTAATAGCTGCAGGGTTAATCGGTAATCTGTAAGCCACTAAGGAATTCAAGTTGTGCTTTAAGTAATTCATCACAACTGACAACACCGGGTTAGAAAAATTGATGTGGATCATGTAATGCGGTACAAATTCATTTTCTGATCATAAATTATCTCGCTGACTCTTAATGGTCTCGGTAGAAGAGCACGCGGACGCTGTTTGACCTCTCCAATTGAACCTGTAACCCAGGCGATGTTGGGGAAGAAAAATATTAGTGTTATCGCTTTAGAAAAATTACAGTTAAAACTCTAAAATATCACACTAACAGCTTTCACCAAGGAAACTTATAGTAGTCCTTTTTGTAGTCAAAGTTGTGTCAGGTACATGCCATAAATGACCCGATTCTTATCTTCTAAAATGAAAAATGGTCGGATTTTATTATCCCTGTGCCTCTATAACTTTTGTTAATGACTGTATAAGTTTAAGATCTATTTTAGCTTATATTAATGGCCACTGTTGAAAATAAAGGTCAAAATTTTTCTTATCGAAAGAAAAATAAAATTTATTCATTAATTTGTGCTCGTGGGAACGAGGCTACTAAGTTATCTTAGTTGAATTCATTATTTAAAATCCATTGTTTAAAGCACGAGGTCGATTTCAACAGATGTTTATTTCCATTGTTGACAGCACGTTTTCAAATAATGAAAAACGCCGTGCATAAACGGGAAACTGAAATGTAAATAGAAACTCTCTTACCGTGGATGAGTTGAGGGTTGAGAAGTTTGATATTTGTTGATATTTGTAAATGAGAAAGAAGAAAAGTTACGTAAAATTGGAAAGAAAGCATTCATCGCCCTTTATTATTCGTGATTACATAACCCTCCTACGAACAACCCCTTGATTGTCCTTTCCCTCCATCAAGGCCGGGTTCTTAATTATACTGTTCGTTCTATCGGGTGTCAACCTTATAAATATATTTGTTAAGTCTGGCCTAGAACATAATCGGGTAGGCGTTGGCTTCAAGTTGTCATTGGGCACAACAGGGGTGGTGTCAGAACCAAAAGCAGCCGATAGGAAAAGAATGAGCAAACATTCGCGTGACTTCCTACCTGTTAGGACAGGATTAATAGTCGAGGGTGATAATAATAGATAATACCGTAATAGGGCGCAGATTTTTTATCAATAGAAAATAAATAGTTTCTTCAGTGGCCATGAATTATCCAAAAACAATCACCTTTTGGATAGAATGAAGAAAATAGCACCGCGATAGATGAACAGACAGATTAGATTAGATAGATAGACAGATGACGCGCATGAAATTCCAAACCTCAATCTCATTCACGATTTATGAAAAATATGTGATATCTGAGCATGCGCGAAGTTGTTTGATCGCAAGAACAGCTTAACTAACTCAGGGCATCGACCGTGTTGGCCCTTAAGAAATAAACCCTTCCTTTTGCACCTTTTGACATCCCCCCCCCTCACCAACTTCGCACAGCAGCGAACATAATAACAGGCTGTACTGAAACATGCGCATTATTGTTTCCGCTGTTGCCAAGGGAACGTGCGCCTGTTTGTTGAAGTGTCCTCACGTTCTTAGGCGAAGAGCAGACGAAGATGATGTATGAGGAGGACAAAGGTTGCTGCGCGTTGTGATGATTCCAAGATGACCTATTAATGAAAGCTCATTTTATAGAAGAATGCCCGAGGGGATTGAAATTCGCCCATTTCCGTGGAAAAATATCAAAACTTACTTTGAAAGTTTATATTTATTTTTTTAATTTGTAATTATTTCTCCAAAAGTTTAATTTATTTTAATTAAACCAGATAATTTTTAGTTTCATTTGGAATTTTCAAAAAATACCTTCTCAAAGTAGTCGTAATGTTTTTATAAAATGGCAACAAATTTTTGTTTTATTGTTAAAGTAGAAAGAAAATTGATATTTTTATATCACTGATTTTCCATGATGTAAATTTCAAATTTTTTAACAATACAAAATGGATTAAAACGTGTACATTTCAACAATACAAAATGGATCAAAACGTGTACATTTCAACAATACAAAATGGATTAAAACAATATAAAATACGACTTCCGTTTCTAAAATACAGAAAAAATACTTCCAATAATCGAAAAATCAAAATATGTATATTTCAACAATGCAAAAGATGTTTTTGGTGTTTGTTTCATCAATATGAAAGAAAAAGGCCTATTTGAACAAAAAAAAATTCATCAGAATCAAAGCATATTTCAACAATATAGCAAAAGACTTTTCTAATTATTTTTCATTAATATGAAAGAAAAATGTCTATTTCAACAATAGAAAAACCAACAGAATCAAAACATGTATATTTCAAAGGCAAATTACGTTTTTGGTGTATGTTTCATTAATATAAAATAAAAAGGTCTATTTTAACAACAGAAAAAATCAATAGAAGCAAACCGTATTTCAAGAATATAGCAAGAGTTGTTTTTGAATTATTTTTCATCAATATGAAATAAAAAGGTCCATTTCAACAATATAAAAATCAAAACATCTACATTTCAACAATAGAAAATATTGACTTCTGTTAATTTTTTGCCTGTAATAATATCAAAAGTCTGTTTGAACAATGTAAAACATGATGTGTGTTGCAACTATAACGTCAGTGGTTACCAGTCGTATTATGTCGTCATTATTGAACAATGGAGATCTACAACAATGAAATAAAGAGGTCTGTTTCAACAATAGAAAAATTCAACAGAATCAAACCGTGTTTCAACAATATAGCAGAGATGTTTTGAATTATTTTTCGTCAATATGAAAGAGAAATGTTTTTTTTTTTTTGCTGAAATAGATTGAGCAATAGAAAAATAAGACTTCCGTTTCTAAAATATAGAAAAAACTTTTTTGGTTTAATTTTTGATCAACATGAGAGAAAACGTTGTTTCGACAACAAAAAATCAACAGAATCAAACCATATTTGAACAATATAGCAGGAGACGTTTTTGAATTATTTTTTCATCGATATGAAAGCCCTATTTGAACAACAGAAAAATCAAGAGGATCAAAACGTGCATTACAACAAGGCAAAAGACGTTTGCGGTGTATGTTTCATCAATATAAAAGATTTATTATTGCAACAATAGAAAAAATCAATCAAACTATGTGTTTCAACAAAATAGCAAGAGTCTTTTTGAATTATTTTTGATAAATATGAAAGAAAAAAGTCTATTTCAACAATAGAAAATCAACAGGACCAAAACATTTCAAGAACGCAAAAGATGTTTTTCGTGTGTTTCGTCAATAGAAAAGAAAAAGGTCCTTGCAACACTAGAAAATCAACACAATCAAACCGTGTTTCAACAAAATAGCAGGAAACGTTTTTGAATTAGTTTTTCATCGATATGAAAGAAAAAGGTCCATTTCAACAATAGAAAAATCAACACGATCAAAATGTACGTTTCAACAATGCAAAGTATGACTTCTGCTACTTTTTCGCCTCTAATAATATCAAAAAAGTCTGTTTCAACAATGTAAAGCATGATGTGCGTTGCAACTATAACGTCAGTGGTCACCAGCTGTATTATGTCGTCATCATCAACAATGAAGACCTAACAGTATTAGAAGCCATCTGTTTTTTTTTAATAATTCAAAATAGAGAGTCGATTTTTTTAACAATAAGCAAACAACGCGGATTTCAGAGCAAGGAATAGGTCCATTTTCGTTCGCTCATTCTGCGAAGCCATGAAAATATCATTTATTATTTTAAGTGCGCAATTGTGAGAGGCGTTTTTGCATCGAGCAGGCAGGAAAGAAAGTTTGGAGAAACCGGTATAACCACACATCTCTTGCAAAGAATCGTACTTATGCCTTATTTGGTATACATCGGAGCAATAAGCGTGGAAAAACAGACGCCTGCTCTACTTCTTCTAATTAGAAATGGGTGACCCTTTTATTCAAAGGGTACTGCTTCGAAAAATCGCCATCACGATCTGGTGTCACTCTTCCAGCTACCCCGTCATTATCGTTCTGGCTCCGTCCCCTCGATACGAAGACCCACCGAAACATATCATCTCACAGCGCGCCTTCATTGCCCACTTCAATCTTTCAATTTCCGCTTTGGACGCAAATATTTCGAGTTATAAACGAAAGTGGGTTCCGATTGACGGGTCACGAGATAATTCAGGCGATTGTCACGTGGTCCGAGTGAAATGTGACATTTGATGGACGACGAACTTGGAGACGTAACAGTATCTGGCATTATTGGCCAAGCAATTATTGCGTAACAACTCACACAGGACAATTCAGATTTTTTTATCTTCTGATTCAGATAAATCAGAAGATAAAAAAAGGTCTATTTCAACAATGTAAAACTTTAACAATGCTAAAATTCGGCATAAAATTAAAAATGACCAATCCGCGCTCTTTTATCTTTATCGTTTTCGACTGTTTCAATAATTTCTGTAAATTGGCATTTAGATGGCCAGCGCCATCTGTCGGCGGAATTTATAATGTAGGTTAGGATAGCGTGTCACCGTACCAGACAGAGAGCAGTGTTTACAACCGCTTTATCTACGAGACCTATCAGACCAAGTGCATGCAATTTCAAACGTTTTAAAATTGAATTAGTTTGGGGCCTGTGAACGCCGACTGAGCTTTTGTCGGACGCACTTGAATGTCCCGTCTACGAGGGTAGTGGCACACACGACACGTTAGAATAAAACAAATATCACAGCTGTGGCTGATGATTCTCATAATACGACGCAAAAAAATAACAGATTTTTAATAATAGAAAACAGAACGTCTCGTTCAACAATCCAAGTTGAATAGTATTGCAGATTTCAACAATACAAGCTGAGCACTATTGTTAATTTCAACAAGACAATTTGAATATTATTGCAGGTTTCAATACATATTTTATTGATACCAATGATTTCAACAATACAAGTTGAACGGTATTGTTGATTTCAACAATGCAAGTTGAATATTATAGCAGGTTCAACAATACTAGTTGAACAATACTGTCCATTTCTACAATGCAAGTTGAACGATATTGTCTATTTCAACAATGCAGTTTGAATATTATTGCACATTTGAACAATACAAATTAAACGATACTGTCGATTTCAATAATACATCTGAACAGTATTGTTAATTTCAACAATGCAAGTTTAATAGTTTTGAAGATTTCAACAATGCAAGTTTAATAGTTTTGAAGATTTCAACAATGCAAGTTTAATAGTTTTGAAGATTTCAACAACACAAGGTGAACAGTATTGTTGATTTCAACAATGCATTTGAATATCGTTGCAAGTTTCAAGAATACTAGTTGAACAATACTGTTGATTTCAACAATACGAGTTGAACGATATTGTCTATTTCAACAATACGAGCTGAACAATATTGTTAATTTCAGCAATGCATTTGAATAGTATTGCAGATTTGAACAAGAGAAGTTGAACGATACTGTCGATTTCAACAATACAGACTGAGCAGTATTGTTAATTTCAACAATACGAATTGGGACAGTATTGTCGGTTTCAAAAATTAAACTTGGACAGTATTGATGATTTTAGCAATTAACGTTGAACAGTATTGTTGTTTTCAACAATGCAGATCAAACTGTCGATTTTAACATTGCATTTATGGTCAGATGACAGCAATCTAAAAAGATAGTTGATAGTCAACAATGGCATATAGTGAGAAATTCTTTCTTTGGACATTTTTCAAAGGAAAATAAGGAAATGTTCCAAAATCTCTTCCGTTTCATTTTTTCTTCTTCATTTAGGTCACTCACTCTTCTTCCGAAGCCCACACAGGTCAAAATAAAAAGAAGAAAAGAAAAAGAAAGCTCTCTCCGAACAAAACGCAAAGGAATTTCACCCAAAAGTAATAACATGTGCGTTATCATCAAAGTGACAGCTTTATCAGATAAACTACTGTAGTATTTTGTCTTGTAAGGAAGTAGGGTACTGCGTGTTTCTCTTTCTCTCTTTCTTTCTTTTTTCTATTCGACAGATTATATTTTAAAAACTGACAGCTTAAACTATATTATGCAAAGGAGGTTTCTTGCAGTATTTTCAAATAATAGATGAAGTAATTAAAGAAGTTAGTAATTTACATAAAAATTAACACGCTTTTCCATCAAATTATAACAGCATGGGCAAACACGACACACCATTTATCCCCCTCCGTCTCCTTACAATTCCCACAATTCCCGAAGTCCACTAGCAGAATAAACGCCCCCACAACTAATAATAGAAGCACCCAACAAACAAACAGGGTCATCTGCTTCTGAATATAGAACTGTTATACGAAGACGTCTTTGAGAGCTTCCAGATCGCATTATTGAGAGGGGCAGAGGAGGGGGTGGGGGATGGGGTATTCATGTGCACCCGAGACAATTGAAAGGAGGCTGAAGTATGACCCTCTTGAGGAAGAGAGAGAGAGAGATCACAGAATTATAACAACCCTAATTGTAACGGAACCACTTGGCGTTACCATGACAACCGAATATGTATTGTTGGGCATTATTTATACACTACCAAAAGACGAGAACAGGGGGCAATCTTTTGTTTTATTTTATTTTATTATTTTTTTTTTATTTCCATATTTTTGTTGTTTAATCTTCTTAGCTTCAACAGACCGAATCCGGTCCAGATTTAAAATTAATAATCTAAAATTACTTAAATATAAATTTTCGAACTTCGAACTATTTATAGCCAGAAATATTCTACACAACCGTCGTCTGCTATTTTTTGTTTCCGCATTCTTAATCAGAACTGGTTGTTTTATCATTCATTATTACGTCATTGTCAAACACGCGAAGCGTGCACAGCATAGCAGACGATTTATTGTTTCACTCAGATTGGCGTTTATTGTCCATTTCATTTTGTTTTCGTGCTGAGCACTCGCGCACTCTTTCACGTGCGCCAATCGTTTGGCACATTACGTTGTTTTCACCTTCGTTGACCTCTAAGTGATGTTCATTTCTTTCGAACGCTTTTCAATCTACAATTTCGAAACAATGAAAATCGTGCACGCATGCGCAGTACATTTCAAGAAAGTGCATAAAGTGCTCCAAGTCCGTTTCTCATTAATTAAATCTCTAAATATAAAAACAACATTCTAGTTTTCTGTGTCATTATATTTTTTCTTTCTTTCTTTCTATTTTAACTGCTTATCACGATTAAAAAATAAATTATTGCGCCTATAAATATTATATTTTATCAACTGTCGCGAATTAATGTACTTTGGTTGTCTGTATAAACCTGTTATTTATTTATTTATTTAATTTAACTACTTAAGGGTAGAGACAGTCTCTTAATGGGGGATGTGGAAAGAACATTCATTGAGGTCTAACCCTTGTTGATTATAACTTTCGGTTCTAAATCAAATCTATAAAAAGACAGTAATTTAAGTGATGGAAGACAGAATGATACTTTATGGGGGCATAAGAACCGGGGCTGTATATTACCCTCACTTATAACAACCCTACCTCAAAGGCACGAAATTCCTGACTAAGACCGGCCATAAATTGCAAATACAAAATGTTGCTCAGCAAGTCCATAAAGTTATCCTATGGCCATGTTTGTATTTTTCAAATAATTATAGATAAAGGTGGACAGGTATTGCTCAACCATGTTTTAATATTTGTTCTTTGCCCCTGCAGCGTTACTGCAGGGGCTGTTTCGAAGCAATTTGTTTTGTTTTAATGAAGTTATAGATATCTTTTTAATGAGAGTTGAGTTGTTGGCTGGAAGCAACGCGATCTCGTTATAATGAACTAATTATCAGCCTTGTTTATTACAGTCGTGAACAAATGGGTGAAACTCAAGGTCAAGCGAAGGACTTCCTTAAATTAGGGGTTTTTTGGCCGGAAATACGGTTCACTTGTAGGAAAAAACCTTCGTCTGCCTATAATTATGCGTAATAACAGTACAGTTCTTAATTCTGCACGCTCTCCAGCTTCTCTGACTTTAAAAAGTTAGATGCGCTCTAAATTTTTTTGATTCTGTGTAGTGGAGGATAATTAAGACGTTTGAGTCATGTCCAGGTGTTGGTGAATGAAGGAAACCAGCTATTAAATGATAAGGTGTGTAATCAGTCTCTCTGATGCCACACCGATGACTAAGAGTCATGTGATGTCACGTCCCGCGTTATATATTAAATAAAATTTTGTAATCGTTAACAATAGACATAATTACATTTTTTTCAGTAGCCACAATTTGGGTTAATGTGGCAGAAAGCAATTAATTTATATCGCCACGATCTAAGCTTCCTGCAACTTTTTTTTGTCCACTGCTGTACATTTTCTCTAATAATTTCCCACCGTGTTCCAAATGAATTTCAAAGCCAGTGTTTATTTAGCAGACGACTACCAACACGCATCTTTTTATCGTCTGTTCCACTTTCCCGCCAGATAAAGCGATTTCTGCGTTCAGATAATGCCCCTGTGCATGTGCTCCTGCGTCTGTTTGAGGTGTGGGAGTCCAGATAACCTCCTTCTTCGTATCCTTGCGCTTTTCGGAGAAGATGGATCACATCATTGTGCTGATAGCGAGATCTCAAGGTACTTGCTTCGGGTCTGAACCCGCTTCAACGTGGCTCTCTTTTTTTTATCTTTCGCAATTACCGCACGAATGTCGATAAGTATTTTCGGTAAACCAAACATTTAAGCGGCCAATTATTCGCTATCGTCTGCCACCTTCTCGGGGCAGACGATAGCTGTTTCCATGGTTTCCTGAGGTGGTTTTCTCGAGATGAAACTTTTGGACATGTTTGTTATCGCTTAGAGGACAGGACCCGCGGAATTCGTTTTAGTAGGTCGCTGGGAGGTTGCCGACGACTTTTGTTATCTAGACGAGTCGCACCTTAAGGAGAGAACAACAGCGATCTTGCAGACGCGATAAAGAACAGAAAGAGTAAACGAAAGGTCCCAGAACATGCTTCTAATGTCAACCCGAAATTTTGAAAATAAAAATAATCTCACCAGTTGACAGATTTGTTTTCAAAAACAAATCTGTCAACACACACACAGGCTGTTTCTCCTTACTGCGCATGCGCAAGCACTTTCCACCCAGAAGTTGCCCAAATCACACCTCCGCTGAGTCTTCTAAATGGCATCTACCGCTCCCTTTACCCTTCCCTCCCACCGAATGCATATCCCGTCAACTTCCCTATTAACCCTCTGAGGTCACCCGCACTCCACACCTGAACTCTGCCACATACCTTTCGTCAACCCAACTTCCTACTTTGGTTAACGGCGCTTGTAAGATGACGTCATCGAGTAGCTGGATACGTCACTAACCAGATCGATACAACTGCCCACCCACCCTAATCCTAGTCAGAGTACAGTTATGGGACCTGCTACACCAGCCTTGTTTCTCTTAAATCTTGGACCCTTACAAGGAAACATTGAACAAGGAACTTATCCACACTCATGCTATACGGATTCTCTTAGATGCAATAATTCGTCTCATTTTTGGGATATAAAGTAGTAAATATATGCTGAAGTTCCATATATTTTTTTTACTAATAGGTAGCAAACATTTCTTGGAAGACAATTATTTTGTTTTAATGAAGTCATCCATCTTTACTCACGTGAGTGTCCTGTTGATCATCAACGGATCAGTCAGCTAGGTGGTAAATGACTCTCATCAACAGATTCAATACCATCACTTGCTTATTGGAGGTTTGAAGCGGTGAAACCTATGTTTATTCTTCAGAGCAAAGCTCTCGTACCTCCCATCTCTTCCATCATGCAGTGTGATTGATGAGGTTATGATGAACGAACGTCATGGTAACATCTAATCTTCCTTACATTTCGAGGGTAGCTCTAAAACGGTGTTCGCAGGTCGTCTGCTAGAGAGGCCATCAGTAACTCTTTAGGAGGCTTCCGGATTAGCTAGTGTATAATCTCTCTGCTTCTGCTCTGCCAGATAGTGGCTGGATGGTGCCTAAGTAGTGCGTTTGCTGGAAGCATTGTTGTCCGAATTATTCATTGTGCGATTCCTTTTGCTTCAAAGGTGGAACTTATGCATATTAATAAATCCATCTATGGTTCTTACAACTACGCTAATCTCTTGGAACTCTTTGCAATTTAACTTTCTCCAGTCCAACTTTCTTAACAGTGAGGTAATTTTCCTTGGTGATTTTAATGTTCACAATTCCAGCTGGCTCCCGTTTTCTAGAAACAAGGACCCAGCTGGTTGAGATGTCCAGGGTTTTGAAATTACTAATGACCTCGCACAGATTGTTCATTTACCTACAAGAATACTGGACAATTCTAACCACACAACCAATGCGCTTGATCTTTTTCTCACAAACAACCTCTCTGTCTTCTAACTTCTCCACTAATGCTGGTGTCCCCCAAGGTTCAGTTCTTTCCCCCACTCTTTTCCTCTTGTATATTAATGACCTTCTTGCCTTGACTGGAAATCCTGTCCATAGTTTTGCCGATGATAGCACATTGCATTCCACCTTCCAGTTTGTTGCCCTTCACAAACAGCTTCAAGTTTTCAAATATCCACTACCAATTCCGTAAACTGATCTCCAAGTAATTCTCCAGTGGGCAAAGACAACCTAGTTGATTTCGATCCTTCTAAAACCCTTATATCTTGCAAAAAGGATTCTTCTGATTTTGTCCACTTTTCTGTCAATTGAAATTCTGATTTGATACAGATTACAGGAAGTTTATTGATGACAAAACCTACAGGCGTGCAATCAGTGAACGGTTCTCTTTATGACGCCTACAGGCAACAACAGATATGCAAAGGAAAAGCTGATAAGGTTAAGGGTGTCAGCGAAGTCAAAGGTGACTCAAAGGTCAAGGGAAATAATGTCGCGATGCATTTTCTCCACAATGACTTTTAAACGTTAATTACAAAGCAGAAAGACCACGGGTGGTCGACAACTGGGAGATCCTTTATTGAATGCGGGAAAGGGAGTGGCTGAAGGCTTTGTAGGTCAGAGCAGACGAAATACAATTTTGAAGAGGAGAGGAGGAGGGACATAAGACGCCAATCTTCTTTTCTTTGAGAGTTACTTGTTTTGGAAGAGAAAGCACTTTATATTTGGTCCAAGGGTAAGGGCTTCAAGAGACTTGAAATTCCTTGAAAGGATTTTACTAACTATTGATCTTCCCATAGTAGTATCGCAGTTTTATTAATTAAAATTGTCTTTCTTCGTCCCCTCTGTGTCTGCTTCTCTATGTGGAATTTGAGCAGTTAATGACTTAAATCAAGGTCTGACTGTCCTTTGTGGACAAAGGATGGTCCTAATATAGAAAAGCGGATATCCGGGCATTTTTTCTCATTTATAAGGAAATTATTTATTATTTCTTTGAAATAATTTCGAAAAAGAACGTAATCTGATGACTGGGAGGATTATTTTAAGTTTTCTTTGTGTGCTAATGAGCCAAGAACAAACAGGACCGGATATTTCTCAGAAGCAATCACTGTGGTCAGTGAAGAGTAAAATGACACCATTCTCACTCAGAAACTACATTAATTTAAGAGGTTTATTCTCCATCTTTGAGTTAGCATCTTAAATATCGTGCAATTTTAAATACAGTCAATTAACATCCTTCAAAAAAAGCGCTGTATTTATTTGTATATACAGTAGTGTGAAAAAAAAAGGAGCATCCAATACCTATTAGCTTGTAGAAAAATATGGCGCTCCATATTTTTACAAACGTTCTTGTCTAACAAATGTATTTACATTCTTTGAGACCATGTGGGTGGATGAAAGGGTGTGTAGATTCCCCTTTTCCTAAGACATATTGCTAACATCAAATCCACGATGTCCTTGGTTGTACTGTCTTAGATACAATCTTCAAGTCCTCTGAAATCATCCTTAAAGGGGACTACACCACCGAAATTTCTCCTACCCCTTATAAAACATTAAGAGTGCAGACAGGATACGAATGGTAAGTGCTGTCCAAACCGGTTTCCTCTTGCGAAACCCTCCTGTGCAGAACGCCAACTAATCTTTCGTAGAAGGGAGAAATCCACTGAGGGTGTATTTATGTCGCACGTGGTTTCACGGTTAGATTTCTGGAGCTAATGCGGATGTCTGTCACCCACAAAATACGAATGAAATAAATTTTGGCCTTAATGGTGAGGCGCCACATTTCTCTGGAATGGGGTTAGACCTAATAGAGTCGTCATTTTGGTTCCAACAGGTTTCTCCCGGTGCGGTATGAACCCCCTAGTTGGGTCAAATCGTCACGGACATGAGCGATACTTTAAAAGTGGTGGTTGGTGTGGTCCAATAACAGACAATCCTTTGTCACCACCTAATTTTCGTGATCCATTTCTTTCGGGGCGATCGCGGGCACATTCCCGACCCTACATCGCAATAAAATTGGCTACCTCATGGCTGACCTCTTTCTAAAGTAGCGGTTGCTTAACTTAATTTTTGTTTCCAAAGAGAATTGGTCTAATAGTGGGTGGGTGTAGAAGGAGTGGTCCTGTAGAATTGTATGTTTAAGTCCAGCGTCTTAGTTAGATCAGTAAAGGATAGATTTGGATCATCCAGGGTCTTTTTAGATGATCCGGTTAAAAAACAGCCATATTTCAAATTTTGTCTCGATGTGTGTGATCAAGTCAAAGAGTCCATCTTCTCAAGAACTTCCAGGCTGTCTTGGTGAAGCCAAATTATTACTGTAATGAGACGCTATCTGTGGTTTTAATTTTGAATCAGTTAAAAGAGTTGAACAGCGCTGGGTGTTGAGTTCATCAGAAGGGACCCAAGGCATCGAAAGAATGTAGATTCAGTAGGATCTGTAGACTGTTGAGTAGAATTATTGGTGTAAGTTGAATGGTTGAAGTTCCAGAAGAACTGAGCCAGCCAGGAACTTTGAATTGGAATTGAAATTGCGAATAGACCTTTCAGGGATATCTCAAGAGAGAGACAGAGACCTTTCTAACGAGTTGTTTTGGTATTGCATTGTATTATATTTAATTCTAAAAAATTCAATTCAAGATTACCCCCCGAATATTTCACCATTGAGCATTGAACTACTTTTCTGCGCGGATCACTTAAAACCCTGACATCGTGAACAGAATACGTTCAATGTGGACATTAATAGAACGAAGAACATTTGGCAAAGTTTTAGGGGGACGGGGGGAAGTGGTCATTGTTCTATCCATTCTATTGTTTCTCCCAATCACGACTTTGATTGATGTGACCATGCAAATAACGTCAGCGGGCAGAGATCGCTCTCCAAGATAGAGAATCAACTCTTCTTTCTCTTCTGACATCTCCAACATCATCCTCTTTGAAATCCTGTTTTAAATAAACAAACAAAAAAACCAAATGATATCAGTGACGGTGCTTCATCACGCTGGCCTATTACTGTCACTTTCTATCGCTCTAGAAACAAATGATTCTCTAGATTTTGTCACTGGGAAGATTCGTGAAGGAACGAAGAGTTAAAAAACAAATCTAATTGCTCGTTTTAATTAAGTCAAGGTGGCAATTATCAACCAAAACACAATTAACTAATGCTAAGCCTAACTACTGTACAGTTGCGTTTGACCAAATAGTTAACAAAAAGGGGTCAAGCCAACGGTCCCCTCGTTTAAACTGAATAATCCCAATTTAAATTCTTTCTAAAAGACCACAGAAATCTTAAGATAAGGATAAATTTCAAATAAAGGCAAATAAACCCAAAAAATATTCACTTCTAGATTTAATCACCAGATGGCACTGATGCCCACTATGGAACTTGAAGGTATCCACGATCTTAAAAAGTATGCAATTTCTCTTTTATATCATTTATTAAGACAGTAATTATACAATTATCGACTTAATTTTATAGCTGATGTCTTGTATGGGGTCAAGAAAGCATTGCACCATTTGATTTTTAATTCTAGCCATTTCCAGTGTCCTATATTCAAACGCGTACAATGGCGTCTCCATCTTAAAACAAAGATCGAAATCTGTCTTCAAGTATCGGGACTATTAGAACAAGGGGGTTTATGTCTTTTTTTTTTTCAACGTCACGATGCCGCTGGACGTTAACGTCGCTTAAAACCCGGCAGTCGGCGATAAATACGATACAAGCGGTAAACATTTCGCGTTTATTACCTACAGCGATGCACGCGGTCATTAGAATCCCCCATAAGAAGTCCATTAAAAGAGACGCTACTGGGTATTTGTTCTACCTTGGTCATTACCGGAATCAGGAAAAAACAAGGTGTTTGTGATAACGTCGGAAAATCTTCTCCCCCCCACTCCCCTTCGCACGTGCTCTTCGGAGAGCGTGCTGAGGAAGAAAACATAAAGCGAGACGAACGAGTTTTGTTTTTCTTTAAGTTAAGCAGCGTTTTAAGTGCACCTATGTATGTAAATGACCAATTGCGGGGCCCCCCTTAAAGTTTGAGAGTCCCGTGATGAGAGAATTTCAACTAGAAGCTGTCATCTCCAAATTCTGTTAGGGCATTTTGAAATATGTCGAGAAGACGTGTCAGATTTGGCCGTCTACCGGAATTTTATATAAGGTTTAATAAAGCAAACGTATAAATTATACCTATTGATTTATATAATTTTAAAAATAATATTTCAACACATTTCTTAAAAATAAATTCCACTTTTTTTTTTTATTTATTTAATTATTCCGCTATCAGTATATCGTATTCCGCGCAGGATTACAAGATGAGATCACCTGCCCCTCACGTGACCATTTTTTAAAATACTGTATTTTAATTTATTTTAAATTAAAATTCATAATTCTACACAGCTAAAAATAATATTTGAATGCAGAATATTCTACGAAAAATAAATAAATTGAAATATAATTATTCGTGTTTTTGCATTTTTAATTTAGGGCATGCGCTTTGTACTTCAACTACGGTTGCTAACAGCAACCAAGTTCACTGTTGCTAATAGCAACCAACTTTATTGTTGTTAATAGCAGCCACTTTCATTGTTGCTAATTACAACCAAGTTTATTGTTGCTAATGGTAAAAAAGCACACTGTTGCTAATAGCAACCAAGTTTACTCTCGTTAACAGCAGACAATTTCGTTGTTGCTATTAACAACCAAGCTTATTATTGCTAATGGTAACTCAGTTCACTTGATAATAGCAAAAAAAAATTTTGTTAAGAGCAACCAAATTCGCTGAAATTAAATTACAGGGAACTCTGGAGTTGTCGAAGTGGTTGCTAATAGCAACCAATTTCATTGTTACTAATAGCAACCAAGTTTACTGTTGTTAATTGGAGCAATTTCATTGTTGCTAATGGCAACCAAGTTCGTTATTGTTTACAGCGAGCAAGTTCATTTTTGTTAACAGCTACGAAGTTCACTACAATTAAATTACAGTGAACTTGGGAGTTGTCCATTTGGTTGCTATTAGCAACCAAGTTTACTACTGATAATAGCAGATAATTTTATTGTTGCTAAAAGCAACCAAGTTTATAAATAATTTTTATAAAAAGGATTTATAGCAAATAAAATCCTTTTTTTTTTGTTAACAGCAACCAAATTCACTGAAATTAAATTACAGTCGAACAGGTTGCGAATAGCAACCAATTCCATTGTTGATAATGGCAACCAAGTTTACTGTTGCTAATAGGAGCCAATTTCATTGTTGCTAATAGCATCCAAGTTTACTGCTGTTAATAGCAAGCAATCTCATTGTTGCTAACAGCAACCAAGTTTACTGTTGTTAAAAGCAGACAATTTCACTGTTGCTAGTGGCAATCAAGTTCGCTATTGTTAACAACGAACAAAATCTATTTTGTTAACAGCAACCAAGTTCATTCTAATATAATTACAGTGAACTGTGCCGTTGTCGAACTGGTCGCTATAGTAACCAATTTCATTATTGTTAATAGTAATCAAGTTTACTGTTGTTTATAGCAAGCGGGTTAATTGTTGTTAACAGCAACCAAGTTCCTTGTAATTAAATTACACTGAACTTCGGAATTGTTAATTGGCTGCTATAGCAACCAAGTTTATTGTTGTTAATAAAAGCCAATTTTATCGTTGCTGTCAGCAACCAGGTTCGCTGTTGTTAACAGCAACCAATTCCATTGTTGCTAATAGCAACCACGCTCGTTGCTAATAGCAACTAAATAAATTTTTCCCAAGCGGATATTACATTTCCTATCGCGTGACAACAATCAAGTCTGGCGACCAGATCGTATGGCAGCAGCAGCAGCAGAAGTCAGCAACAAAAGACAAACTTCCAACATTTGATACGTTTGGATGTGCTGGAGTGTGTGGGGGTCGTGAAATCCGTGAGCGTTTGGTACAATTTTCGTCCTTGTGTGTCGTCGCGGGGAAAACAGTATATCGCTTTCCCGCGGCGTCCGTCGTCCTCGCATAAATCGCAAACGATCGAGATAATTGCACTCGCTGCCAACAGACAATATTTTTATCAGTTCCGGAATCGCCTAGCGGTTGTAGTTCACGAGACGCGGCAAAGAACGTGTCGTCACGAGGACAGGGGAAACCGCTGTCCTACATAAGCGAAGGATAACACAATGATCCGCGCCGCTTTTTTCTTTTGTGCCCGCCAGCGGGTGCTGTCCAATGGGCAGACGATCTAATGAGCGAATCATACGGCACCGGAAAATACCACCTTGGCGAGCGGACCTCGAGACTATTGTAGAACATCCCTCGGGGGTCACCTAGTTCCGTACGCAAACCCCCTTTCTAGAAGAACTATATTCCTCCCCCCCCCCGGTTTCTTCTTCTTTTGCCGACGCCCACAACAGTAAGCGGTCGAGAGTTGCAATACCTGAAATGCGCGAGGTGGGATGACACTTGTGATGCACCGTGCCCTGCGCCCCCTAGCTGCAGATGAGTATATAAGCGCGTCGGATGTTTTCCAAAGCACACATCTTCACCAGCTCTCCAGCCAAGAGGATAAGCAAGCTGCAGCATCCCGAGAAGGATTCATAGATTCTAAATTATGTGGTGTAAGGTAAGCCAACTTTTTTAAAAAATTTATCTGGGGATAGTTACTCTTGCTGTCGACAGATGGCGCTTATTTTCAACTTCGAAAAAGTCGAGAAATTTGGCAAAAATGCTTATAATTTTAAAAGCTGATTTCATAATTATTGTTGCAGTTATTGTGAGGGATGAAAAATCAGATTCCGGACTCCTTTGCTAATTATGGCTGGAATTTGCGCAATAAAAGTGGCGCCAAGGAAACTCAGCCGATGAGGCGTAAACGTGTCGCGTAGTTTCTGTAAGTGTTGCGTGTGTTCCAAGGCTGGTTTGTCCGTTTTTGTGGACACGATAGAGTCGGAATTCCCCGCAGAAAAAATGCACCTCCGAAAGAGGACTACTAACTCAGTCCTGCTGGAAAGGGCCGCAGTAAAGGTTAATGTAAGGGATGGTTAGTTTTCAGAGCGCCCCTGTAAATGTAGGTTTCCCGCATGTCGCACAGCCGTGCCACATCAACGGAACAAATGTAGGACACCCAGCGTAAAGGGAGCGCTCGAATTCCTGACTGTGCGGTTACCATGGAAACGGATGTTGGAGATTTTAATAAAATATAACGAACAGATGTTTTAAAAATTGTATAATTGTTATCTCTCTCTCTCCTTTCATTCCTTTTTCTCTCATTCGCTCTCTCTTCGTTCCCTCCCGTTTCTATACTTTCTTTCTTCCTCTCCTTTCTCGCTCTTTTTTCTTTCTTTCCTTTCTCTCTCGCTCTGTCTATCCTTTTTCTCTGTTCTTCCCTATCTCTCTCGCTCTCTTCTTTCGCTCCTTCCTCTCTCATACTTTTTTCTACTTCTTTCTCTCTCTATTTTCGTTCTCTCCTCTTTCTGTACTTTCCTCCTCTACTTTCTCTCTCTTTTCTTTCTTTCCTTTCTCTCTCACTCTCTGCCTTTTCTCTGTCTTCTTTCTCGTTCGCTTTCTCTCTTCTTCTCTCCTGTTTCTGTACTTTCTCTCTCACATTCTTTCTCTCTCACTTTCTTTCTCTCTCTCTCTCACTACCTCCATTAACTCCCTCCATTTAAGGGAATCAGTTTGGTTTTCCTTCTTCCGTTTCCTCCTTCCCTCTATCCCTTTGTTCCCCTTTTCATCTGCGGTTTATTAAACCCAGATTCCTTATCAGAACTCGATCAGCCGATCACTCGTGCTCGTGTGCTTAACAAAGCCTCGTGCACGTGCATCTCTCTTTCTTTCTCCCCCCCCTCAATCAGGGAGACTGCTCCCCGACTTCCCGTGCGCTTGTATTCAGCTTCCGCATCACGATGTGTTCTCTTCCAGGTCGCCTCGTGTCTCTTCCTGCTCATCGGCTGCGTCTACTCGACGGGCTACCCGGGCGGTGGTGCAGGTGCAGGTGCTGGCTTCGGCGGCGGAATCAGTCCATACAGACCATCTTCCGGTGCTGGTTACGGCGCCGGTGGCGGCGGAGGAGGTTATCAACCCGCTGAAAACGTAAGTTGCAGAACTTGTCCAATAATGGGTTCGTAAGCGCCCCTTTCCTTCCTCTCCCCCCACTTGTACGCATAATCGCTTTTAAATCTTATCGGCATTGTCTCAGCGTCGCTTAGCTGTCCCTCCCCCGGCACCGCGTTCTAATTCGGTAGATTTACGAACGGCGGTAAGATTAGTCAATGTTACGAGGATATTTTCTCGATAGCCCGCTAGACATTGGATAGTGGCGATGCTCGCGTGGTTCGACAGCCGAACTCTAAAATGAGAAGCGCTTATTTTTAGATTGTTTTATAAAATGCGCATTGCCGCTTTCTTTTCAATCCCCACTGAGAGAACGCGACGGGAATTTTTGGTAAAAATATGTCGGGGTCGGAAAATACGGCCCTGTTAACTATCCTGTGAATATTGTTAACTGTTTTGAATATTGAAGAATGGTTCTCCTGTGGAGGATGGAAATCGTATTTAGCTAAAACGAGCGAGATTTAGTGAAAAATATGTAAATGAGTACTTTGGTAGATTTTTCTAACTGCAATTTAATTGTCTTAAAAATTTTAACTTTTTAAAATATTAATAATTTATTATTATCTTTATATTTACTCAGTAAGCATGAATATATAAATATCATTTTATTTACGCATTACTCCTTAGTATTTCTGTTTGATATATTTTTAGTTTTAAATAAAAATTAATAAAACATTTCTTTAGCAATTTTAAATAGATTAAGGAATATCTGGTAGAGGACGATCATTAAAATTTGGTGACCCATCAGTCGACGTGATATTCGTTAAAACTAATTAATTACAACTTAATTGTTTTTAATGTCATCCTCCATATTTTACAACTCTCTCAACGATGTCTCTTCGATAAGACAACCAAAACAACGTGCTACATGTGCCGCCATCTGTGGTCAAAAGAAAGAACTACTTTGAGAAAGAATTAATTTTTTTTCTTTTTTGCAGTTTGCGCCAAAACCTTACAACTTCGACTACGAAGCTCGGGATGAATTCGGCAACGTACATTACCGTCAGGAACAGGGCGACCAGAGCGGTCAGGTGCGAGGAAAGTACGGATACCAGGACGTCAACGGGGTGTACAGAATAGTCGAATACGTTGCAGACGCCGGGGGTTTCCGCGCCAATGTCCAAACCAACGAGCCGGGAGTCGGACACGAAAGCCCCGCTGATGTCGTTCTCGCCGCCAGCCCACCCCCAGCCGGACTCCAGGAAAGATACACCAGGGTAGGCGGCGGAGGAGGAGGAGGAGGTTACGGAGGCGCCGGAGCTGGTCACGGAGGAGCCGCAGGTGGAGGAGGAGCTCACGGAGGAGGTCTCGGCGGTGGAATCGGAGGTGGACTGGGAGGGGCCCACGGAGGAGGCGCCGGAAGGTTCAGCGGATTCGGAGGCGGAATCGGCAAGAAGTCCGGTTACTAAAGGTCGTTCTCATCAGTTCCTCCGCTTTGCTTGACGCTTGCACTAAGTCGAACGTGCTCAAAGGAGCCGTCAGGTCGTCGCCTGACACCTCCGGCCGCTGAGGAGCGCAGTAATCAACGAGCTTCATCGTACAGTCATTTCCGTGTGTTTCTCTCAGACCGGGCATTAACATACGTCTGCCGTCCACATTGCGTCTCCTGTCCTCCTTCATATTATATCACTCGCCTTTTAAGACGACCCCCTTTCATGCGGATGATTTTCTTTCACGATCATTTATGCGCAAAATGTACGTTTTTATGTATGTATGTATGTACAGTCACCGGTTGTGCCTTCCATATATAATTGTACACACTTATAATTTGTATTAAATAAATATTGCAGTAAGCCAATCTGTGGGTTTGGTGAATTTTATTTTTATTTATTTATTTGTTTATATACACATATTCAAAGTCCTCATTTCCAAAACCTGAAAAAAAAAAAAAAAAAAAAAAAACTATAATTATTTTGACGAAAGAAACAGAAAAATCATTGAAAAACACAATATTAAGCGTCTTATTTCTGGTTACCTAGCAACACACGCCATCTGCAACATCCAAAAAAAAAAAAAAATAGTGTCCTTAAACATATCTATTTCTGGTCACCTAGCAACCAACTCCATCGCTAAAGATGTCTATTTCTGGTTACGTAGCAACCAACTCCATCGCTAAAGATGTCTATTTCTGATAACTTAGCAACCACTCCATTGCTAAAGATGTCTATTTCTGGTTACCTAGCAACCAACTCCATTGCTAAAGATGTCTATTTCTCGTACCTTAGCAACCAACTTCATCGCTAAAGATGTCTATTTCTGGTCGCCTAGCAACCAACTCCATTGCTAAAGATGTCTATTTCTGGTAACTTAACAACAACTCCATCGCTAAATATGTCTATTTCTGGTTACCTAGTAACAATCGCCATAAAAAAAAAAATAAATAAATAAATTTTCTGTTTATACTCCGGCACGACAACCAAGTCAGTAGAGTTTTCAATAAATTGTCCGTACAGATATTTATCGTATTTAGTAGTAACGGGCTTGAACCCCGGTCCACTCAAGGAACGCGTGCTATGCACTCTCGCTCAAGCCATCTCCAAAGTCTAAAAAAAACACAATATCGCTAAAGATGTCCATTTTTGGTCACTTAGCAACGAATTCCATCGGTAAAGATGTCTATTTTGGTTACCTAGCAACCAACTGCATTCTCCAACATCCAAAAAAAGACAATATCTGTAAACATGTCCTTTCTGGTTACCTAGAAACCAGCGCCATGTCTGTTTCTGGTTACCTAGCAACCAATACCATTCTTTTGATGGTGTGGCTATAATCGAACAAACATCATTCATAAAAGCAACTTAAATTATTATTATTTATTTAAAATATGGTGAATTTATTGTAAAGATAAGGACTGGTGATCGTCCTCTTTTAGTAGCTAAATGGCTGCAGCAATTGCTGGACAGGCAGTGACGTCCTGTGTTAACATCCACCTTTTTCCAGTGGTTAATAGCATTTCCTCCAGCAACACGAAAGATTTCCAAAAGATAAACCTGCCAAAATAATACATTGTCTTGTGGCATTTGGAATCTTTTTAAATACGCCCGCGGTGTAACAAATTCAGAATTAAATAACTGGCGAGTGATAGCGGGGAAATGTAGGTTGAGGGGTTGCCTAAGGGGTGTTTAAGCCGTAGAATTACGATGGCCCGCAGGAAGAAATAGCAAAAAAAAAATGGGGTAGGTCATAAGTACTGATTGTTTCTACCGTTTAATCTAATGGCAAATAGGCTTAGCAAACAATCGTTTGGTTTTTGATATTCATATCAACAGACGGTCTAAATGAACAGAAATATTTCTTTCTCTCTTTTTTGAAGTTTTCCAGCATTATTTCAGCTAATTTAGCGAAATAAACTAACGCCAGTAGTCATGACCCATCGCCCCAAGTCACAGGCAACTAGAAGACAATCAGGGCGTCCAAAACAGATTCCTTTCACCCCTGGACAACTATGACATCACCAATAAAGAAGGCTAACGACTGCCGATAGTACCACATGGCGAAGTTCACGCGAAAACAGACAGACGGACACGTACGAAAACACGAATCGAAGCAGATTGTGGCCGGCCTTTTAAAATCGGCTGTGTTTCCACGGCAACGGCACAGTCCATCGATTAAGGGTAGAAAAAAAAAAAAGAAAAAAAAGACGTGTAGCCAGGTAAAAGGTATAATTAAAACGTCTTATTATGAAGACATTCTGAGTTGCCAAAGCATTCGGAACAAGATTGTTACTTGGCAATAATGCTTATTTTCCTCACCAGTTGGCAAATTTCCTTCGCTTGTGTGTCATTCCAAGAAGTGTCCTACTTTCTGCTTGTCTAAAAGTGTCGCTCCACTGAGCAGACACTTTCACTCAGCTTGCAAAAATTCTCTCACTCCTCTCAGCTGTTAGAACGCGCTTGTAGGAGTACACTTTGCCGGAAGAGACCGGCAAAGTGTCTTTCTTAAGATTATAAATTCCACATCTGTGTAAAATTTTTGTTCCTCCACCCCCTCCCCCCATTGCGAGCCAATTATGGAAAAGTAAATTGCAGGCCACAGAGAACAAAAAATAAATAAATAAACGCGGCTGTTGTTTATTTTTATTGTTTTCCGACTCTATGACTTTCAGAAAAATGGAACGACTTCTGAACTCTATTAAGACAGATTTACAGTCACGTGACAACCAATGTTTTTGATCTACTCGATTAATAAAATTATTATTTATACATAAATAGCATAAAAGCGGTCTTTTAATAATCGCCGGTTACTTGAGACCGTCTAACTCATCCATGAGGATTAAAGCCCATAAAAATCCCTTCTGTCGAGAGTGGACTCGAACCTGACCCAGGATATTATAAAAGCCCATCTGTGTGCTGCAATGGGTTACGTTAGCTGATTTTACTACCGATATTGTTCCTATTTAGCGCCACCTATCGTTTGAAAAATGTAATAATGTTGTTATAGGTCTCGAAATACAATAATCGCTTTCGAAGGATGATTGTGGTATTTGCTACAGATGACTTGCCATCTTACCGGCGGAGCTGATCTTAGGAAGAATCTCAAGGAAAACCAAAAGATAAAAACTAGTAATGTTGCTGGGGGACTCCAATCAGGAAGTCCGACCCCGGCTGGAAATTATGCCAACAGGAAACGTCTTTTGGATTCTCTTCGGTACAGTCAGAGTTCTTAAAGTCTTGTCTTTTGAATGTTAATTTGCACGTGCCTTTAGAAGAGGGATACCTTATCGTTTGGTACAATATACAACACCCGTACAAAATAATAGACGTACTACAAGGATGAATTGGATACGAACTTGGAAATATGAGTTGGGTGGTTGTAGAAGGAGATTAAATAGTGGTGTCGATATTACCGGAAATCATGTCGTCCTCTTATTGGAGGACGACAAACCATTCCTCATATTGGAGGGGGGGGTTGGGGGATTTAGTGGATATTCTGTTCTCCCACCCACCTCTCTACATGATTTGTACACGATCCGAAACAAATAAAGTAGCATTCCTCATTTATACACAAAATTTGAGTCCTTTCGGGACATCCAGAGGTACAGAATAAATTTCCGGCCCTGAAGACTAACAAACAAGCTATAATTCTCTTTTTTTTTTTTTTTTTCCACAAAAACAGGAAAAGAATCATTGACAGCATGAGATAAGATGCTATCAATGATTCTTCTCTTATTTCCTATAGACAGTTAACAGGTTGGTTCGTCGTGTACACGACAGACGGCATTAGGGTCGCTAATGGCCCGTAAAGTTATTACGGCCCATTACGGGAAACCAGAAACTTATAATTTGGGAGGAAGAGGTCGAAAGAGTCGCTTAATTCAAAATAAGGATAAAACGTCTTGAGTGTTGTCATTAGGGCCGGCGAAAATTATCTTCCTTCATAAGGTCCCTAATCTACATATTGCAACGGAGTTATCTTCGTATCCTGACGACACCCGAGAGCGCAAAATCGTAAATTAAGTGACCTCCTTACACATTCATGACCAAGTGACTGCGTTGCGAAGGGGGGGGGGGGGTTGTAATTCGCAGCTATCACCAGGAAATCAAAAGTTGCGAGTGCCCCGGGCTAATCAACTACCCGGATGTTTAGCTGAATATGTCGTACGCTTCTGTCACAACAGGTCTCCACCCAAGACCTCTCCCTTAAGCGAACGCTGATACAACCCCATTACCTGAGCGAACTATTTTTTTTATTTTTTTTAAAAGAAAGTCGCGAAGGTGTGGTTGGTGCCGTACCCCCCCTCAAGCAATACTGTCCCTACTTTTTTTCGGAATGCACTTTATCTATATTTCGTATCTCGGTGACCTGCACGGGCCAGGAAACTATTTGACCACCCCGTCGCCAGGGTATATAAACGAAAGTGAAGGGTCAAACAGCGAGCAGTTGGCAAGTAACCTTGCAAGGACTTAACAGCTTTTGGTTGCCATAGGAGACTATAATAACAATGTTGGCTAAGGTAAGTTACCATAGCAACTTTATTGAATTATTCGAAAATTAGGCTTAAGAATGAAATCGGCGCCTGCCCTTTCTTAATTACGCCTACACTAGGCGTCTGCTACAGCTCCTTAAGAAAATTCTTCTGCTCTTTAAGGGGTTGTTAACCTTTTTTCCTTAACCTGTCTGTAGTGCGCGGGGGACGCTTAGTTATAATGATGTATCGCCATTTAAGATGACCAAACGATAGCTGGTAAGAGCAGACGGAAGTTAAAACTAGAGCTCACTTCCTGTTGCGCAAAAAACTTACACTGTAATCTTCGAATGGAGAAAGTTTGTGTTACATTCTTGTTGTTCTGCTTCATTTCAGGTTCTGATTGTCACCGCCCTGGTCGCAGTGGCACTGTCCCAGTACCACGGAGGGGATTATTACGACGATCGTGTAAGTGTCCTTGTAAGATGTACCAGATGATAATGTACAGCGCCATTATTGAACACAACTGATAGCATTAGATGCACTCTATATGATATATAGTACGTGTAAAAAGTATTAGATACACTCTAGATAACAGATGCGGTGCAACCCCTTCACTACAATGTGCTCAAACATCCGTGTGCAAAATATTAGAGCCACCCTCTTTAGTATACAGTACGTAAGCAAAGTATTAGGCACATTTTGTGTTATATATACAGCGCGTGTTAAAAGTATTAGGTACACTATATTATCAGTAATATGTGAAATATTAAGATGACCAGATTAGGTACACTTTAAATTATTAATAGTGAGTGTTATACAAACGCTTCATTATTATGTACGCTACCTGTAAAAATTATTAGGTACACTTTGCGCTATCAACAAGGGAATTATATCAGATATGTATAGTAGATGACAAAATATGAGGCCCACTTTATTATACAGCGTACGTGCGCATAATATTATTATTGTGTATATTACGTATAAAAATATTAGGTACATTTTATACAATCAACAAGTGTAAGATGTTATGTACTTATTGGACGAGTGTATAGTAATTGACAAAATATGAGGTACACGATAATAACTACGCGAAAACTATTTTATGCTATCAAAAATGCATGTACATGACCTGTACAAAGTATTGGGTCCATTATTTATAATCAATAGCGAAAGTGAAAGATATTAGGCACACTTTATTATTATATATATTGCATGCCCAAAATATTAGGAACACTTTATAATTTTAGATCTGCGTTATATATTACAAAATGAGAAGTGTGTTCTATTTAATATTAATGCAGATCACAGTCATTAGAAATACATACACTATTAGCAAAATGTTAAGAAGCATTTTGGTACAAGGTCCACTGAATAACTCTTTTAACTTTTCCAGTACCACTATCCTCAGCCCTACGAGTTTGGCTATGACGTCAAAGACGACCATGATGGCAGCACCCACTTCCGCAGAGAACACAGCCCCGATGGCAAGAACGTCCAAGGCAGCTATGGCTACACCGATGGACACGGAATCCAGCGAGAGGTCCATTACGTAGCAGACGAACACGGATTCCGCGCTGACGTCAGGACCAACGAGCCTGGAACCGCCAACCAGAACCCCGCTGATGTCCACGTCCAGTCTGATGCTCACGGATATGGAGGCGGTTATGGTGGTGGTGGTCTTAGAGGTGGTTTAGGAGGACGAGGTTATGGACGTTACCATTAAGTGTCTATCACTGCTGGATACGTTGCCAAGTAAGTAACTACTGCGCAGTCGCAAATTGGGACTCGGTTACTTTTGAGGCAACTGGCAGGTGTCCACCAGAATCACTGTTTTTCGGATCTGTGTTGGTGCTTAGGAAGCTCAGGGACCAATGACGGGTAGCAGTGGAAAGCTGGGAATGTCAGGAGCAGGAAGTCACCAGGGGGTGTGACTGTTCAAAGCACAGATGGGGGATTCTCTTGTATTATTATTTATTTATTCTTTAGGCTTACGCTTGCTCTGCCTTCGTCATATTGTCTTGCCACAGCCCGTGCTAGTGTATCTGTACAATGTAACCCGCGTCTGTTTGTGTAAATAAAACGTTACAGTTTCATTTTTTGTGTCTGCTTCAGTTGTTTTCTCTCTATCAGAGAGATAGATTGTAAAAAAAAGACACCCATCGTATAAATAAACTGGATAAAAATCATAAAAAACAAAAAAGAACGATTGGTCCTTCAAATAGTAAACTTCGCAGCGCTCAGTAGATACGTTAACAGACGATAGGATGCAACAATTCAAATAAACGATCGTTTGTCTTGAAAATTTCAATTGTTGGCCAATAAAGGCGATGTGCACAAATTAAAAAATGTATAAAATATAATTGTATCCGTTGGGATGCAACAATTGAAATAAACAATCGTTTCTCTTGTGAATTTCAATTATTGGCCAGTAAAGGCGATGTGCACAAATTAAAAAATGTATAAAAAATAATTGTATCCGTTATAGATTGTGCACGAGATTTACAACTTATCATAAGCGTTATTTAAAGAATGTGTTCCAGCCTAATTGGAGTGTGGTGCAATACTGGAACACGGCTATAACTCAAGCATACCTGCGCTATTGACGTGTCTCCAAATACCTTCGTGGGGTTTATTTTTAACTCCTTTTAATTTCCATTGTGACAATCAACGTTTTCCGGTCTGGCAGCAGGCGAACTGGTTTCGAAACCAAATACCAATGTCAGCAGTTCTAAAGAGGAAGGAAATGTTTATTGAAAAGAGATAATCGGCGTTTATCGGGGGGTGGTTAAAATTGCTTTTTGGACTTTCACTTCCTCTTAGCCGGTTGGTTGATGGCTGCAGGAAAAATGGCCGATTTTTCACCGGTGGCCATCTTCCCGATTATGCAGCAGCACGTGCGATGAAGTGTGCCTGTTAGCCGTCCAGACCTCGTTCGAGGCGGTTGCTGAGCACGTGACTAGAATGTGATGCGAGGTAACGATTTGTCAGACTCGGATACAGTCAGACGCGCAGTTGGGGGTGGTTACGTTCCCACAGCGGAAAGAACACAAGCAGCGTGCGACAGGAGAGAGAGAGAGAGAGAGAGAGACGGAAAAGAGAACATACGAGAAACAAAACGTTTGGGATGAAAAACTAGGGTTAGTAGTAGTAGAAGCATGTTATGCAAGAAAGCAAGCTTATAAAACATCACCCAAAAAACAATTTCACGCATCCATTCCCTCTAAACGTTTGTCCAGTTCCTCCTCGAATTTATTTAGGCTACAACTTCCACAACGACAGATGGAAGTTTGTTCCAGCAATCAACCACCCGCTGGCTAAAGACAAACTTACGCACATCCATCCTACGTCTTTCCTCAATTTGAAACTGTGTCCTTCAGGGTCTTAATCTGAGCAAGAGGAAGAATCCCATTAGAATTGAGCATGCTCAAACCATTCAAGGCCTTATATACCTCAATCAGATCAACTTGCAGATGCCTAGTCTCGAAATGCTGCAACTTGCAGACTTAAGCCCCTCTTGGTAAGAGGACCCCCCATCGTTCCCCCTCACCAATCTTGTTGCCCTTCTCTGTACTCGTTCCAGCAGCTCTACCTAAAAAGGGCTCCAGACCTGTACGCAGTACTCAAGGCAGGCGTGGCCTGACCATTGCCTTATACAGAGGGATAATCACCCCCTTTTCCCTGCTAGCAAAATTCCTATATATCATTGACAAAACCCCATGACCTGCTCTGGCAGCCTGTCTGCACTGTCAGAAAACTTCATATCTGCCTGCACAATTACCCCCAGGTCCTTTTCATTCTCTATAACTATCAGTGGAGTACCATAGAGTTGGTACGTCACTCTGGGGTTACTGCTTCCCATATGTAGTACTTTACATTTGTCAATGTTAAACTTCATTTGCCACCTCTCAGCCCATCTGCCCAAATTATCTAGATCCTGTTGCAGCAGCGTACTGTCATTACTGTCATTAACAACCCTACCAACCTTTGTGGCGTCTACAACCATGGGCATTAAGTGTGATATACCATCATCAATATCATTGATAAATACACAAAACAATAATCGGCCCAACACCGAACCCAGGAGGACTCCACTAATAACATTAGTCCACGAAGAGCAGTGTCCATTGACCACCACTCTGTCTTTTCCCACTCAACCACCCTTTTATCCATTGTAGTAACTTGCCCTTAATGTCTTTGTGAATTGGGATGCATTTGCTCATCTCCCTCCGTGGGGACATTCCCTGAGTCCAAGGAAGCTCTCGTAATTATGGGAAGTGTTTGCTTACTTCCTTTGCTGCCTCCTTTAATATGGCTGGATAGATCCCATGCACGCGAGATGCATTTCTTATGTTTAACTTCAACAATTTCTCATCCACTTTGCTCTGTTATTACAAAATCATTAAGAACCCTCTTACAGTTTGATAAACTTCTGCCATTTTCTGCCAAACTTTTCATGTGTGAATGTAGATGCAAAATACTTATTCACATTATCAGCTATCTGAGCAGGATCATCAACAGTCGAACCATGGACTATTGATGATGTAGGGTTTCTCGAGTTGAAAATGATGGAACTTTCGCTTTGACGGGGTGGTGTGAAAAAGACTAGAAGAAAGTGGGCCTGTTTCGCTGAATCCAAGGATTTATGGATCAGGTGATTGTTAAATTCGTTGTCGCTGATGAAAATTCGCGAGGATTGTGCCTCGAAACGTCTGAATTTTGGCATTTTTATGTTGACTGTGTGTAGATGTTTGTTATAAGAGCTGAAATGTCCTTTGATGGACCGGTTCGAAGTCCTCTGTATCGGTATAGTGGTTTGGCCTCTTCTCGGTCGTTTGGAGAAGTGAGGGTTCCAATGCAGTGGCAAACCGGAGGATTTCGGAAAGGTCTCTTTAATTAGAGCTTTATTTAACCAGTGTGATGCGCAGAGGATGTTTTCCCATGCCAGTAATTGCAGGTTTTTCATTCCGCATAACATGCAAATCGCCTTTGGGTACATTCTTGTACACACCTAGTACACAATGAGCTCTGATGGAAATGGGTTAAAAGAATGAAGGAGGGATAAAAAGAGGGGGGGGAGAAAATTGAAAATAGGAGAATATAAAGACAGGAAACAGTAGAGCGAGAAAGAATGAAAGAGAATTAGGGAAAACCAAATCAACAAAGGAGAGATAGAGAGAGGGAGGGAAAAGTAACGCACTCAGTGGGACCTAATCAAGTTACTCTCCTACTCAACTATTGCTGGTTACCACATGCTGTCTGCCTCCAGGGAGCAATCTAGAGGCGGTGGAGTAGCCAAACTGTACAACACCTCCCTATTCTCATATGAGAATTCGACCTCAACTACAATTCAAGCTTTCGAAGCGATTATATCTCGCTACGCTTCCACTCCAGCCACATTGATATCGCATCTGTGTATATTCCTCCAGGGCCTACAATTGAAATTATTGAAGATCTGGGGAACTGGCTCTTAAACCATCTTCGTCCGTCTGCACAACGCCTCGTTTGTGGTGATTTTAACCTGCCTCCAAACCGCCATCACCTCTTTATCAGACTCTGTGAGTTCTTCAAATCCATCGACATGACACGGGTCAATGAGAACCCCACCAGGGGATTGAACCTACTGGATCTCGCTTTTACTTCAACACCATGCACAGCTGAGGATGATCCCACCCTATTCTTTCTGTCCGATCACCAGCCTATAGTTTTGACATGGTCATTGCAGGTGCCAAACTTCAACATTCCTGACAACAAAATAGTCAAATATGTTTCAGCACCTAAATACCTTAATCCTCAACTCTGTGTAGAAGCAGCATGCTACATTCCTTGGGATGTCCTCATTGACTGCAACCTCAGCCCCGCAGTGACACTCTTGTCTAACTGGATTATTAAATCCATCACCCACTATGCTGCCCCACATGGTGGATTCAATCATATGCTTGATCCTCAAGAATACCTCAAATACATCGCCAAGTTTCAAAATACAACCACAGTCCCATCTACAGCTCTCCAGGCTGACTATGAAACCCCTTCAGATGTCCTAGGGACTATCCTGACCACGAAACAGGAGCTCATACGTGCCATCAATTCCCTTCCCACAACAGCCACTGTTGGGGAGGATGGAATTCCGCAATTTATGATCAAATGCTTGAGTGCATTCATCATAGACCCTCTTCTCTCGATCTACAACAGATGCCTCAATGAGCATTATTTCCCACTCCAGTGGAATAAGTACAGAGTGTACCCCATTCCTAAAAATCAATTTGCCACAAATGATTTGAAGTTAGCGCGTTGCCGAGTGCGCTAAACAAAACAAAAAAAACAAAAATATTCGAGTATCGTCTGCTTTGCCGCCATCTTGATTTCGTGCGGCCGTCTGTTCTAGCAGGCTACGGATGAACTGCAGAACGCCAGCGCCTTCTCCGCCATCGTCCGCTTCATTTAATGATCGAGCCACGGCTGCGGACCCTTCACTGTCGCAATAACAGACGCGTGGGTGACCCGAATCCACCGGAGGCCAATATTTCACGGGCCATTAGATCGCCATTGCGAGAGTGTCGTTAAACGCCGCCCGTATTGTTTCGCCATAACGAACGCATTGCGGCCAGTGTCGATGGATACGCCCGAAACCCGATACGCCGCTAATTGTTACGTCAACGGAGACGGATCCATTAGCGTCCGGATTTGTCGAGATTTGGTGCGTCGATCGGAAACAAAACTGCGAATTAGTGCGACCGTGTGGGTGGGGGGGGATCACTTTCGGCGGCTCGAATTCCGGGCCACTGAGCCGTACAACGAGTGGTCACTTGCTGGTCGCCCGTGGAAAGCGAAGCGAACCGAGGTGGGTGTGAGTAATCCCCCAGAAATGCCGCAGAAAGGGAACTTTTTTTACGGTCGTTAGAGCTCGCTATTGTTGTCGCCTCGCTCCGACGAACAACCCTCCCGAGCGGTTTATCAATGTGACCCAATTGTGTCGGAGGAATGCCCAAATTGGGACTTAATCGGGGGGGGGGAGGTTTCTGCGCACCTCCGTCTCCTTAATTAACGTCTTCAAACTTCGGGCTGATGGCGTTGGAAAAGGAGAGAATGTCAGCTGTTTCCATGGTAACCACAGGTGGAAGGGGTAGCGTACCTTCCCCCCTTCAACTGAGGATTCGATTGATGTCAATCAGAGGGCCGGTCCAACGTTGTGGACCCCTCACAAAACAATGGAGATGGCCAAACTACAGTGCCCGGATGTCCTTGAAGGCTGTTAAAAACGTAGCAACGACCTAGAAGAAAGGCCGCAGCGAGTAACCCCCCTCCCCCCACCGAAAGGCCGTTTTCTGGGTGTGCCCCAGCCATTTTAAGAACTGAAGTTTTCAGCAGCTGAAGACTGATATCTGTATGGAACTGCTTTCTTTCTCTGATCACGTGACTTTACACAACGAACTAGTGAAGAGCGTAATCGAAATAATCGATTGATTTTCCATAATTAATTGAGTGAAATAATGGAATCATTTTCCATAATCTAATGATTCGAGTGCAACCCAAATCATTCGATAACCGAAATAATCGACTGCTTTTCTATAATCGAAATTATCGATTATGACCGGTCGATTATGCCAATCATTAGAACTTCGTTTTTGCGTCAAGGTACCTATTGACCATGAGGCATCAGCATTTAGTGTCTGTAATTTACGTGTTGGTTTTCTGGATGAAAATCCTCTTCCGAGACCGACTAACTGGGCCACCTTGTAGAAAAATCACATAAAATTCTCTCTACTCCCAACTGGATTCGAACTAGGACCTTATGTGTGTGGAAGTTCGGCTCCCGTAGTTATTGTTCTTACTGTAAGAGCCATCTTGCAGTAAGGGCTATCTTGCAGTCAGTCCTTAGGCATTGCGTTCTTAGGATTTCTTGCTTGAGTGTTGGTTGGTTTGCTAGTTGGTTAGTTGTTGTGTGGTTTTAGGCGCATCAACAACTTAGGCCACATTGCGCAGTCTGTAAACTGCGTGTATTCTGTGGTCGATTTGCTTGTTCGCTCGAAGAAAATCCTGAGTTTCCGGGATTAAAAACCATGATACTTTTCAAAAAGAAATGTCTTTTGAAGAAGAGAACAACTGGAAAGAAATCAAAGGAATAAGGCGTAGAAAAAGATAGAAGAGAAGACAATTCTCGGGTAAATTCACAAAGTCCTTAGAAGTTTCCCATTACAAAGTTTCTCTTGGTCCAATGAAGATCAATGATCAAATGCAGCACTCCAATCAACTGGTCCAACAGTTGATTAAACCAAGTGGTCCAGAAACGAAGTTCGATCAAGGATACAAGAAAAGTTCATAATTTCACCAATAAACATGATCCAAAAGTCCAAAAATTAGATAACACATGCGAAAAATAAAAGTTTTTTTAAATCTGGAATCAAGCCACTAACACTCAAGAGCTAATGATATTTAGAAGATGGTAATTAAAATGGTTGGTACATAAACACAGATAGCAAAATGTGCCTTCCTGTAAGTTGTTGGGGATATCATCTTACTGCAGGCAGAGGACATTTTTTTCTGCTGTTTCCAGAGTGAGAAACATTCAAATAAATTTGCAGAAGTTGTCCTCTTCTTCAAAAGACATTTTGGAACAGTTTGGGAAGGCCTTGAAGCCTTGAGGCTTGTGACCGAACAAATCTGATTACACAATTACCCCCAGGACTTTTTCATTTTCCACTGTCCTGTGTGTTACCACAGTTAGTACATTAATCTGTGGTTCTTCTTTAACCAGTGACTCCATTATTTTACTTGTAACAGAAGTTAAGATACAGATCTGTAATTATCCTTGGTAACACCCTTTGATCCCCTTTGTGAATTGGGGATACATTCGCACATGTCCAGTCCATAGGGACCTTCCCTAAATACAAGAATACGGCTAAGGGCTTGCTTACCTTCTCTGCTGTCTTCCTCAATATGATTGGATAGATCCCATCCATCCCATCAATAGTTCAACCAAAAGTTAAACCATCGACAACAAGCGGACCATAGTGTGGATGGAGGAACTCCCCCCCCCCCATCCACACTATGGTCCGCTGGTGGTGCTAGTGTTGGTGTTGGCTGCGTAGTGCAGTGTTGGGTTGAGTTCATATATTATTCTTCTGACCATTTAGCCGCGGGACCCTTAGTAGTCTCACTGTTGCTCGTCCACCATCCCGAGAAGGTAAGCCGGGGCCAGAGTGTTTACCTATTAGTCTTAAGTTAAAGGGACAGAAGGAGCCCCTATGAGGAACCCATCCTTCTCAGGAGGGGACTATTAATAAAGAGCAGAAAAAAGGTTTGGAGTGGTATAGTCTGAAAAGTTTTGGTGGGGAGGTGGAAAGGATAAAGGATAGGGGGGAACAAAGTCATAGGATCAGAATTCCCTATGTGGGACAGAGAGAGATTGCACTGTGGGAACACTGTACTTCTGAGTTACAAATCCCACACTGGCCAGGCCAGCTGAAGCCAGTGTCAGCATGTCCCACACCCGGCTAGTGATCAAGGAAGCATGAGAACAGCAAGGCAGAGGGTTTTCTGATAGGATGCCCACTGCGGTCAATTGGGGGAGCAATTAGACTCATCAAGTGGCCCAATGTGATTCAACCCCTTCCTTTTGCGGTTAATTTAAGTAAAGAAATCTTTGCTTCTTTTCCTTATCTGAATCTTCCCTTAGATTGCCTAACCTCCTTTGTGACCTGATTGTAGACTAGTTCATATCTACTGCTGGCTTCTGCACCACCTGATATCACCTATGCAACCCACGCATTTTGATTCTCTACCACAAGTCTCATCAGTTCGTTTGACATCCATTTTGGTCTTGAAATTTTTTAGTTGGCATGAAAAACCTCGAGGCTTCTACGATTACTGGCCAAAAAATTAGAAACCTTTCTTCAAGATCTAGTAGGAAACCTTTTGCTCGAATTAGAACCACTGCACATCATGGTATAGATTCCATTTGGTGTTTGATGGAGTCTATCTTAAGATTTGACCATACTGTCATCTGTTGTACTGTGGTCGGTACAGAACTGGGAATTCAAATTGTCCTTTCCAACATATTCCAGATATCAACAATTCGATTCAGATCTGGGGAATTAGGCAGACAGGAGGGAATTTGGAAATATTGGGATGTTTCTCGAACCATTCAGCTGCAATTTTGGCACAGCAAATAGTTGCATTGCTGTCTTGAAAGAATCAATGTCAGTCCGGGTTAAAATTAAGTATTGCAGGGTGAAGTTGGTCTAATACGACAGAAAGATATTCTTTGAAGTTAACACGACTTTCTAACGGGATGATTGAACCTAGTCCTTAGCACCAGAACATATCCCGTACCACCCCAAGCCCTATTCTTTGAACATTCCTTTCAGGGACGAAATGAATGGCAAAGCTCCCATCAGGGAATCTTATCTGACCAGATTTGCAAACACTTTCAAATTTAATCCCAAATGGCGACTTTTCCCAACATTGCTGTTAAGGAAATCCTCAGATGTGATATTCTTAACATCATTAGTACCAACGAGTAAAACGTTATCATCTTTTGCCCTTAAAAGATCAAAGCTGTTCTACAGCATCATTAATTTTTGTCCATGGCAGACATACTCTGGTCCCTGTTCCATCTTCCAAGATCATTACCGGAATGTCTCATGGGATGTTGTGGATTTATCTGGGATCTTCCTTAAATCTTTCCGAAAAGACACTTGGAAAAAAAAAAAAAGAATCTTCCTTCATTAGTTTTTCCAATTCAAACCGACGAGCAGCACTCTTTGTAGAAATTTATTGGTTGCCCTGTGGCGACGTATCCTTCGGACAGTTCCATAGAAGTGGTTGTAAGACATTTCGAACAGTTGCCTCTTGAATTTCAATCCAAAGCTGAAACAAGATATTGATTTACAATGTATTTTATATCAGTTAGCAAATAAATAAATAAATAATTTAACTATATTTAGTTGTTGTTGTTGTTGTTCTAGGATTTTAGGAGTATCAGCAACTAAGGCCATCTTGCTCCGTGTATATTGACTGTAAATTGGTCGTGTTCTGTGGTCGATTTTCTATTCGCTGGATGAAAAACCCAACCACGTTGTGAAAAAGACCATAAAATTCCTCACGTCCTCGATTGGACTCAGGTCTTTTCCACCAGGTGTGGGGAGGACGTCTATTCCACCAACTGTGCTACCCACGAACACCTATATATATATCTAGGGTAGTTTTAAATTAACAATGATTTTTATACACGGAATTATCATCACACATTTAGTTCCCAACTTTTGGACCCCAGTGCACTTTACACTGAAACTCACGCTTTGGTATAATCTACCACTGCTTTCTGTTTAGCTGAGTCATCACAGTATGGTTGGAACGCTTGAATTTTGTAGACCGCGTTCTTGTACAACAACCGAAACCAACTCGCTCTTCTTGGTTGATCAAGGCAGTGACAAGTCAAGGTACACAATTACGTTATTTGAAGACCACGGAGGGGAGGGCTTGACTTTCCCCCTCCGATTTTTTAACTCCTTTAATTCCACCCTTCTGCAATTACGGTTGAAGAAACCTATACGAGTCCATAACAAATGCTGCCCTGATCAAATCTCCAACGGTTGAATAAGCCCAGAGGTCAAAGACATTCTTAAGGTACCATAAACAAAGATCCACCCTTCTTCTCAAATGGAGCTGTAGACAAGTCTCAGACACGCCGATTTTATCACGAACTACTTCTAAGGGTAAAGATAGTTCAATTGAGAAACCTAACAATAGCCTTAAGCCGGTATCCATGGCAACTATCACGTGATGCATTTGTTTTCCTTTCCCATTCTATACAATTGATGTCAACTTGTTCCCTTTCCTTTGGAGCTGTTACTCAAAAAGAAAAAAAAAAATCGATTTTAAAGGCTAAAGGCATTAATGGAGCGGTTATTTTGTAAAAAGATAATTATTTTTGACAGATTAATGAAAATAAGTAGCAAATTGTCTCCAGATAATTAGTGTAATCTTAATTTGCTCGAGCTGGTTGCCTCTCCCCTCCTCCTTCCAGGTCAATATACTTTGCGTTTGTTTGTAGGACTTTTTGGACGCTTTTTATTAAATTTTGGTAAGTTATGATTGTTCTGGTAACGGTCAAAAGTAATTAATTACAAAAAAAATTAAACAAAATGGCCGAATCAGACGACATTAGTCCAAGAATACAAACCAAACGATTAAATTTTTGCACGTGACTGCCAATGGCAACAATAAAACCTCACGTTCATGTCTGTTTCAGCCGAAGGCAAATCTTTTGTTGCTTGGTCACCATAGCGACAATGACAATAGAAATGTGTTGATGGATGAAAAAAATCCGCGGACCAACATCGCTTAATAAGCGCCGCTCCGTACAATGCGGCCGTCACGTTTGAGCGGAGTGTTTACCGCCAAGTTTTCTTTACTTTTCTAATCAGGGCGTGGCTATCGTATAACCATCAGGAAGTTGGTTCGCTCTTCTGCGCGTTCACGCTGATCATCGTCACTGATCAAGACGGCACACTCAGGCCCTAGTGGACCCGAACAACACAAGCAAAAAACATCTTGGGGGGGAAGGGGGGAAGTATGCGCATATAAAGGCCACCATTCGTCCGAAGCACCATCATTCGTTCCCTGGTCGAGACACGGTTCAAATCGTAAGATGCTGAAGGTAAGATTCGGTCTGTCGTCTGCAACTGCTAACAATAAGGTTTGCAAAACGCTCATGCAGTGTCGTCTGTCGTTACAGGTTCTTCTGGTAGCCGGGCTTTGGACCCTTGTTGCTGGAGTGGGTGGAGGATACGACGGTGGTGGAGACTACGGCGGTGGATACGGTGGAGGTGATGGAGGCGGTGATGGAGGTGGATACCAGACTTATGTGATACTTGGAGATGATAAGGGAGGCTATGGAGGTGGAGAAGGCGGCTATGGAGGAGGTGGTTATGGAGGAGGAGGAGGATACGAAGGTGGCTATGAAGAGGGAGGAAAAGGAGGTGACATCGGAGGTGGCTATGGAGGAGGTGAGGGATATGGAGGTGGTGGTGGATATGGAGGTGGTGGTGGATATGAAGAGAAGGTAATGGACTGTTTTTGATTTTTTTTTTTTTTTTTTTGCTAGACTTGTTGAATTTTGAGATTTCAGCAAGAAAAATTTGTCCATTTTTGGGTGTTTTGCCAACAGATGGCGCCCGTGCGACATGAAGAATTAGTAAATTCTAAATTAGCTGGAATAGTTGACATCAAACTTAAAATCGTTTTAAATTTACTTAAATTTAATAACTGTAGTCTGTTAACGTTTTAAAATACGTTTTTAAATATAAAATATAAAATTAAAATTTTCTATTTCTTAATTTTTAATTTATTATTATTGTTATTTTATTTTATCGTTTAACATTTAATGTTTAATTTTTTTATAATTTAAATATATTTTTTTAAAAAATGTAAAATATATATATTTTTTCTTCGTACATAGAAAAATAATTAAAAATTAATTATAAATAATAAAACGCAATATAAGCCCATTGTATTCTTCCATGTTTTAATTATTAATTTGCAGTTGCTGATGGCGCCATCTGTCGACGATGTAAACGAAACAATATTCTAATTCATTATTTTTTAGTATAAATATTCCTACAAAATTGTTGTTGTTGTTGTTGTCAGCGGGAACTTTCTTAAATTAGCAAGCAATACTAACAAAATTATAAAATATTAATGAGGAGTGACATATTTATAAACTTCTCTGCCTTTTTGTAGAATGGTTAAGATTTTAATTAAGACTCCTGTAAAATACAAAGCGCCGAAAGATGCTCCTCCACATTTTTTGTTGTCTTTCAGTATGAACCCAAGCCTTACCAATATGGCTACAGCGTAAAAGACCACGAGGGTGGTCAGCAGTGGAAACAAGAATCATCTGATGGTAACGGCATCGTCAAAGGCAGCTATGGATACACTGACCCCTACGGTATTTACCGCCAAGTGAACTACGAAGCAGACCACAAAGGATTCCGAGCCAGCATCAAGACAAACGAGCCAGGCACTGCCAACCAGAATCCTGCCCACGTGAACGTCCAATCCGACAATGACATTCAAAAATACTAAAAACCGACCTTGTAGTATTGTACAGACGAGGTAAGACCACCCAAAATTTGTTTTTATAATTGGCACTCTGATAATGTCTAGTGGCGCCATCTTGTAGAGACAAAATCAATTACCACTAAATAATTAATTAATTTGTTATTATAATTGGTGCTCTGATAATGTCTAGTCAAAGTATTTTTTTTTTTAGTGGCGCCATCTAGTAGAGACACAATTACTACTAAATAATTTATATATTTTGCTATTAAAATTGGCACTCTGATAATGCCTAGTGGCGCCATCTAGTAGAGACACAATGAATTACTACTAAATAATTTAAATATTTTGCTATTAAAATTGATAATGTGTAGTGGCGCCATCTAGTAGAGACAGAAACTACTACTACTAACTAATTTAAATATTTATATTTTTTTGAACTGTAGTTTTTCTCTTAAGCGATAGGAAGTAGACAAATATTCCCCCGTTATCTGCCTCTCCCTGACCCTTAATGAGACTGTTAATCTAACAAGAATTGCAGAATAATTTGGAGAATTATCATAATGGTATAAATCATTGGAGCTTATCAAGTCATTGTAGAACATGTCCAGGATAATTTGAAGCTCAATTGGTGTCTGCATTTAAATAATAAGAGGAAACGTTGACTTCGAGCCAGTGTTTCCTCTTCGACCCCTGTCTTCCCTCCTCCTAGAGAACTTTACGAAAACAAAAGTGTCTCCTATGTTGTCCGCATTAGTTGGATACTTCCTGGAGAAAGTGAGGGATGAAAATGAGTTCAGATATTCGTGCATTACAAGTGCACTTAATGAGCAACAAACGGAGCGGAGAAAATGACACACATATTTGACCTACTTTTCTCAGCGGACTAACTTCACTCATGCATAAACCTTCCGCCTTCATTATCCTTTGGCAGCAATAGTTCGTTTATGCTTTCAGACAATGCAATCTCGTCTGCAGCTGGTGAAAGTGCCATCTAGCGGGAAAAGGTGTCAAAACGTTTTTTTACAGATTAAACTTTGGGTTGAAGGCAAATTCTGGAAATGTAACGAAAGCGCCATCTAGTAGTAAACGACGTCAAACTTTTATTTTTTTCGGTATTTTTAAAAATTAAATATGTCATCACTCGTGTGTTCTAACTACTTTGCTGTTTTCAAAATTAAATTTTAAAAAATAAGAAATATTAACATAAATACAAGAAAATATTCCAATTGGTTATATCTATATATATATATATCAATAATTTAAAAAATATTCCCTAGATGGCGCTTTAAATCAGTCGGGTTAGAAATTCCTCAAAACAATAGAAATTGCCAAATTTTGATTTAAAAATTCTTGAATAAATTTTTATGTTCAATTTTGGATGTCCAATTTTATATTTTTTATAGCTCAGCTGAACCAGCCCTAGCTATTGCTGTATTCGGAACCGAGAGAGGCGCTAGCAGTAGTGGACCCTTGTCTAGAGGAGAGCCAAAGTTCCTGTGATAAAAAAAAAAAAAAAAACATCCGAAAATTAAAGATGCCATGCATCGACTTCTTGACCTTGAAGTAGTGAGGGCAGAACTGTATATCTTTTGTATCCTATTTTTTTCCTGTAAAAAGTGGTAAATAAAGGTGTTTGTTGCTACGTTAATAAAGATTCTTATTCTTTCCGATTTTCAAACTAAATAAAACTGAATGCCAAACTGGTTCTGGACAATTGGGACTATAATCCCGATTATCCGAGACTATAAATTGATATCAATATCGTGAGGAACGATTGTACCCTTAAAATGACACCACATAATTACTCATATAATATTTATTCAGCAAGACAAGAGGGAAGGGGTTCTGTTCCTCCCTCTCTTGTTGACCCAAACGTTTTTAAGTGTCAAACGCGCCGTTCCTTATCTATAAATGCTCTGCTGTTATAATGTTTGAACTGAAGATGTCTCAAAAATGGTCTCAACACAGATGGCATCAAAGGGAGTGGATGAAATCGTTACATATACATCGCACCTATCAGAAACCATCAGTGGAGAATTTACTAATCAATTCTACATTTGATAATAAATTAATTTATTCACAGACTGTTTTGAATGATTATTTGGGAGTTATTTTTGGACACTGTGGTTTTTACTAGACTAAGGGATGGTCTAATATTATTTTTCGCATAATAAAGCGTACACTAAAATCACATGCTGTATTTCCACTACATCTTTTGACATTGATGAAAAATTAAAATTGATTTAACATTCTACTTAACCACAAGTTTTACCCTTTGGTTGACCACGCAAGATTAGTAGTAATATTATTAGTAGTAGGGGCAAATGATGCAAGGAAGCAAACTTATACACCATCAGCCAAAAAGAGGCAAAAAGCCAACACTCCCCATTTCACCTGTCCATCCTCCTCTAACAGTTTATCAGTTCTTCCTTGAATTGATTCAAACTACCCACCTGTACAACACTAGATGAGAATTTGTTCCAACGTCATCAATCAGCCCTCACAAAACAGAAGGGATGAATGAGGAAGAAGAAAAGTTCTGTTGAATTTGGGAGTAAATGGATGCCGATTGGTTGCAGCACGAGTTCGGACTGGTTTTAAAGAGACTGCAGAATTACAGATTCCAATTCAGAAGAAGTGTCCATGGAGTATCCTTGGAAAAGCACTCTGTAGAAACTGAACAACTATGAGATAGAAAGTGTAAAGACTTTGTAAGAGATAGTAATTAATTGCCCTTTTTGAATGGAGTCTAGAAGCCTGAGAGAGGTTTTTGGGACACCAGTCCAGATGTGGGAACAATATTCCATGGGAGGATGAGAGTTTGAGATTTGTACAGACTGAGTAGTTGTTTTGAAGAAAAGTGGCGACGAGGGATTAGAAGTTTGTGTAATCCCTAATAGAGATATGTGATCTTGGAAATCCGAGGGTCATCAAAGATGAGAAATGGAGCACTAGACTCTTCTTGTGGAAAATAAGAGACAGGACTGAGTTCTAGGAGAATTAAAGTTAATTGTGTTTAAGTAACAGATGGGGGATATTCAAGAATTTGTAGGTGTTTCTGAATACAATATTTGTTGAACTGAAAAATGAGATGGACTCTGTCTTCACCAAAACTATGGACAGAATATCTAGTGAATCGGAAAAGGTCATCATTATACAGGTGGAAAAGGGCGTGCGAAAAACAGAATCTTCTGGGGAACCTCATTGGTGAAGTTAAAAGAAAGAGTGGATCTATTTGATTTTCGATAAGCCACTAAAGAGAAAACTGACTAACCAATTGAAAAAGAACTGAAGGAAACCTTATTCTGAAACTTGTTTAGAAGACCTTGTACCGAACACAATCAAAAGGATTAGATTTTGAGTTTTTCCGAAATTTTCCATCGAATTTATCCAAATATGAGTAATATAAAACAACATAAGGATACCGGAAAAGGTTAGTTGCTTGTTGTATTTAGGGCTATAACGATCCCAAGCACTCAATTGACAGAAAAAACAATGAAGCATTTCATGCAGACCGGGTGCAAGATGCGAATAAACTAGTGGTGGGTCAGTGATGATTTTAGGATGTTTCAACTACACTGCTCGACAAAATTAATAGAACAAGATGTTTTTCATGGTTATTTTTTTATGAACAGTGTCGCTGAAGGTAGATACTTGATATAATAGGCACCTTGCCATGCAAATTCCGAGTATCCAATAGAAATCGATTTACCACCTTACACAGCCGCACATTATGCAAATTATTGATGCCTATAAAAACACGAATTTCGACCACATCCCTTCAATCCCGTTTTTGGCTTGCTCAGTGGGATAGCCACATCTCCAGTACTCACAGAATCATCGTCCTTTAGATGATTCTTCGAGGTGGCAGGCCGTTGGACGGCTTAAAACCGGACAGTCGCAGGTGGAGGTGACGCGACACGTTGGCCAAATGTGTCACGCAGTGTCGTCTCGGCGCTATGCCAGAGTAAAAGCGACCCTTCTACTGCCTGACCTGCCTCCACGTGGCTAAGGATGGGCAGCGGGGGTACCACTAGGGGCCCAACGGCTAAATAGTCAGAGGAACAATAAAACATTACATTAAACAACACTAACACTTTTTTGACACACACACTCTGAGATGGGGCAAACCCCCTGGGGACGTTAGACAATGAACACTTTATCCTTTATCCTTTCTGGAATCAGTTTCAGGAGACAGGAACCATTACAAGAAATGCTGGCCAAGGTCGCCCGAGGGCTACGTTAACCAGAACAGATCGCTATCTGGCTCTAACAGCAAGACTGAACCTTACGATGTCCTGTCATCAACTGTCTCTTGAGGTTGCTGCGGTTACAAGTGCAAACATTTCCAACCGGACTGTGTTAAGAAGGCTTAATTGAAGTGGACATCAGTCCACTTCAATTAAGCCTTCAAGCAAGGAAGCAAGGAAAGCAGTGGTTTGTATCTCATTAACCTCAAACCACCGCAAAACTCGTCGTCGAAACTTGTGAATATGTGATTTGGAGCCATGCCAAATGGGGTATAGTTCTGTTCTCTGATGAATCCCGTTTTAGAGTACAGATTCTAGACGTTATTTCATCTGGAGACAACGAGAAATGCGTTACCATCTCCTTCCAACATCAGAGAAAGGGACACTTAGAGTGGAGGCGGTGTTCTCGTGAAAATGAATAGGTTGGAGTCCCTTGCTAAATATTTGAGGGACACTCGTGATTTCGATAGAGAATGACAACAGTTCTTTCGCAGCGCCTCTACTTGTTTAAACTGATACGAAGTACACGAGTAGAACGGTAGAGGAATAGAGCATTTAAATTGGCCAGAACATCACCAGATTTAAATCCTGTAGAACATATAAGGGAATCGCTTGAACAAGTAATGGAAACACGGCAACAGCATCCAGGAAACCTAATGAATTTCGTGCTCAATTGTTTTCAGAATTACCTAATGTTGAAATAAGCTATTTAAGGTGTCTACGATTGCTAGGAATTCTTCAAAGTTCCCTCAGTCGGAAGATCACTAGAGACATTGAATGTAGGGTGATGGGTAAGAGAGATAATTTGCTGATGTCATTGATGCAACGGTTAAAGTAAGGTGTTATTATGTTCGCTTTATCTTTAGCTGAGGAATCGCAAAAGAACTGTAGATGGGATTATAGATGGATAGAAGTTGTATCCAATGATTTCGGCAGGAGATAAGAATAGTTGACTACCATTTGGACAAGAAATAAGTTTTCTACTACTGGACCGTACGAAATCAAGTTTCGATTTGTTAAAACCCGTTTTACAGTTGGTACGAGCTTTAGTGCAGACAAAAGGTGAACTTGGACATTTCGATACGAATCAGTTGTGTTATGCAACGTTCTTCTCTTGAACAGCCATGGCACATTCATTGTTTAGTAAGGTCATAAGTAAATCACAAAAGTACCAGCATCGACCACCTGAGTCCTCGTAACCAGACTGATTCGCTGGAGTTGCGAACATTAATATCACCAAGAAAAATTACCTCGTTGTTGAAAAAGTTGGACTGGAGAAAGTCGAGTTTCACAAAAAGGAAGTGAAAGTGTATCGAGTGATAACAGGAGTTAAGAGAAAGCATTTCTCTGGACACTAACAGTAGAGGAGGGACACTAAGATGTCCCTCCTCTACAATGTGTCGATTCCACATCTCAGTCCCTGCTTGCGTTGGTTCAAACCGGATTGGTCACATTCGGCATAAAAGGCTTTGCACGTGGAGATACATCCAGAGTTACTAACAGACCCTAAGAGGATACCGAAATGAGCGACAAGATCTGCTGCTATTAAAATAGTACGTTTTTAAATATATCTACACAAAACCGATAAGTAATGAAACTATCACGTGGCCACTGCAGGATATTTAAAGAAAGACCAATGAAGAAACCATGGAGATATTTAGGGTTTCGTTCAAAATTCTAATTCACGAGAGAGGATTTTTGAGAACAAAACTTAGAGAAAACGGTAATATAAGAATCCTTGATGATCAGAAGTGTACTTTATCGACGCGCATTCAAATTATATCAAAAATGATTCTAAAATAAACTCCAAACTTGTGCGGTAGATCAACCCTTCACCAAAGTTCATGAGGGGCAGTTTACAGAAGTTAAAAAGAGCAAACTATTTGTAAATGAAGGCATGAAATCGTAACTTACTTCGTCTGTCAAATGAAGAAATCTTTCCACCGCAAACAGGTGTCAAAAGGTACTGGGCGATACTGGGCATCGGGGGTAACTTGTTGAAATACTTGCTGTAGACGTGAAGGGGTGTGTGCGGATCGTTCCTGACACCGCCCGGATCATTGAACAAAGTGTTCATCTACTGGAATTAATGGAGTATGCGATGCAGATTGTAATCCTCAATTACAGTTAAATGCCACGAGGGGACGCGAAATATGCGTCATAAAAAGACGCAGCTGTCATGTCATAATAACCAGAAACAGGCACCGCCTAATGAAGTTATTGGCAGCAGTAATCCAGCTAAAAATTCCAAGCGAAAAAATCGCATTTTGCAAATTATCGAATATCGAAATTTCCGGAAATGTGAGTGAGTCATCCTCATGGTTCATTTCCGTAATTAAACGAAACTCATTAACCGAGGCTTAACCAAATAACATTGCTTTGCTCTGGCGAATACCCCAAGAAAGTTTGCGTGTAAATATTTAGTGAGACTGATAGGATTATCTGCACGTGGCAAAACGTTTCAGATTATTTTTAGTAGCGTTGTAACCTAGAAGTACATTTTCTATTTCTCTGTCTTTTTTTTTATCTTTTTTGCTCTTTCCGGAATTTTATTTTTCTATAACTTTTAATAAAATAATAAAAAAATGTCAAAAACTTGCTGGCTTTGTAATCCACTTCATATTCCCAAAAAATAGTACATTTACTTAATTTTCGCAAAATAATAAAAAAATACACGTGTATTGTTCATTTCATTTCACGTGGCACGAGAAAATCAAAAAATTCTGATTTTAAAAAACAGCACGTGCATTCATTGTATTTCATTTCACGTGACACGCGAACAGAAAAAAATATTTTTATAAAACAGCCACGTGCTTTGTACATTTCATTACACGTGGCACGCGAACAGAAAAAATATTCTAAAAAAACAACAACACGTGCATTGTACATTTCATTTCACGTGGCATGAGAACAGAAAAATATTCTAAAAAAACAACAGCACGTGCATTGTACGTTTCATTTCTCGTGCCACGCGAACAGAAAAATATTCTAAAAAAACAGCACGTGCATTGTACATTTCATTTCACGTGGCACGCGAATAGAAAGAAATTCTAAAAAAAACAGCACGTGCATTGTACATTTCATTTCACGTGGCACGCGGATAGCAAAAAATTTCTAAAAATCAGCACGTGCATTGTACGTGGCACGTACATTTCATTTCACGTGGTGCGTGACCAGAAAAATATAAAAAAAGCACGTGCATTGTACATTTTATTTCACGTGGCACGAGAACAGAAAAATAAAATTCTGATTGAAAAAAATACAGAACGTATTGTTCATTTCTTTTCGAGAAAAAAAAAATTCTAAGAAAAGAAATATAACAGAATTATTGCACATTTCCCGTTTGTATTTGCGAAAACAGAAATATTTTAATCACGTGACACGGGAGATTTTAAAAGGTAAGATATTCTAAAAATCTCTTAGCCGCATAAATTTGTTGGAAACGCTAAGTGGGATTTCGATTGATAAAAAGCCCAAGTAGTTAAATATATATTTATAAAGATCCCAATGACAACCACTCTAGTTAATCCTATTTGTTGCCAGAACCGTGAAAGTAAACATCCCAACGATTTTCATTTCTTATTTCTCATTGGGTTTGTCTTTAAATTTGCGAGTTCTTAATCCTGGTCGTACGTGAATATTTGCAGAATCCCTGATGGGATGCAAACTGGATGAAAGATTACGTGAAACCATTCATTCGTGGTATTTGTGTGAAACTTTGAAGGCGATAAAACTTATGTTTGTGGCCCATAAGAAGACACGCTTCACTACTAATGGTATCGGTACATTATTTTGGTCATGTTCGTCTAGAATTCCCAAATCTAGTTTCTTGAAAATAAAAATTCACAAATCGATGTTAACGTGGCGCCATCTTGTGAGCTATTTGATTATCAGCGATGGAACTCGCACGAATTTTCATATACGAGTTCTGTTGCCATAGTAACCTTAACTTGGTAAATATGGAACGTTATTACTATGGTTGCCATAGAAACTACCTTATTTCGGTAAATTTGGTAAAAACAAACGGTGGAAATATTTTAAAATTTAAAACGCAATTTAGAGGACAGTTTTTTTTAATATATTTTGCCACCATCTTGTGAGTTTTTATTATGCAAATGAAACTTACTGACGACGTAAAGATATATATCATAAAAGCTTAATTTGCATAATCAGAACTCAAAACCTTTGATCTTCTTAAATAGGAAAATATTTTCGGAAAGTTTAAACTTAATTTTTAAATATTTCTCAAAACCAAACGATTTGAACTTCTTAGACCGAATAGCATATTAAATTGATTCCTCTTTATATAACATAAAACAGTGTAGAAAAAAAAAAAAAAAAACCTTATTTAAAGGAAGTTATCAATTGTCAGTATGCAAACAGCTCATTTTGGTTTCCGCGATAAATGCCAGTTTCATTATTAGGCAGAATAAAGGTATAATGTCGCGAGTAAATACTGAAATTTGCCTTGTATGAACCTGATCTATATTTAGCAAGTATTTTATAACTGCGGGTGTTAAAGTTTTCTTTTACCTTTGTGTAAAGTGGCTCTGTCACACCTCTCTGTCTTTCTTCCTTTCCTTTAACACTTACTTAAGATTTCAGATCGATAATTTACTGATATTCGGGATTATTCCGAAAGCTGCATGAGACACCTGGCGACATGTGTTCAATAACTTTCGGGGGCTGGAATTCACACATTTTGGAAAGTGCAGGAAAAACTGTCACGTTACAAATACCCTAAATACTGGCACTGGCGGCTTCCCTGTTGTCAATGGAATTGATTCGCTATCTTGGTCACAGTTGAGCGGGCATTGCACAGCGTGAAATTGGCCAGAGTTTCTCTTAATAGGAGGAACAGAATGCAGTAATTTCTCTAAACAAGGACATCCCCCTTCCCAAATACCACACACAAATAAATGTGTCACTTAGCACCCCTTATTCTATTACGCCATTCTATCGATTCACGGCCGTATTGTGCCAGCTCTTTAAACACTCCAATCGTTAGGATTGATTCTCGAAGAGAGCTGTGACTGTTAAAGCCTATCACCTGGATTTAGGCCACCCGCTCGCTATGACTAACCACACCAGATTCGGAGGATTGTCAGAAATTCCCTTTCGCAGGTGGGAGTGAGTATATAAGTGCACGCAACTCTTTCGGGGTATCACTTGTCTCTGGTTCCTCATTGTGCACACTTCGCAGCTACCAAGATGTTGAAGGTGAGTGCAGTTGGACAGAATTCACCACGGATTTCGCGCTTTAACCCCCGACGGTTGTGTGATTTACTTTTTCTTTCGCAGGTTGTTCTCGTGGTCACGCTGGCGGCTGCAGTCCTAGCAGAACCCTACGGTTACGAAAGTGATGATGGAGGCTACGGAGGAGGCGGTGGAGGATATGGAGGAGGCGATGGAGGTTATGGTGGCGGCGGTGGAGGTTATGGTGGCGGCGGTGGAGGTTATGGTGGCGGTGGAGGAGGATATACCAAAGTTCAGTACGACGTTCCTGGAGGTGGTCAAACAGGACACGGGGGAGGAGGAGGAGGTGGAGGTGGATATGGTGGTGGAGGCAAAGGAGGCTATGTAAGTTAAGCTGCCAAAAGGCATTGTACTACTAGTTAGTTTTGTACCGATAGAGGGCAGCACTCATTAATCCATCCATTTCTTCCAGAGCCAACCCCTTCCTTATCAGTTCAAGTATGATGTCACTGACATGAAGCATGGAAGTGATCACCACAGACAGGAAACCGGGGATGGTAGCGGTACTGTGCATGGAAGCTACGGGTACCGAGACGCTAAAGGCATCTACCGCCAGGTGGATTACATCGCTGACCACAGTGGTTTTAAAGCAAACGTCCGGACCAACGAACCTGGTACTGCAAACCAGGACCCAGCCAGCGTTAAAATGCAAGCACAGAAAAGTTATTAAAGGACAAGGAGATAAGTGAAGATTTCAACACATCGGTGAGTCCCTTTGAATTAAGAATAAGAATTTCATTTAAAATTGACTTTAGCTCCACCTCGGGACGCAATTACCAACTAACCCCAAAATTGTTTGATGTATGGAGTATTATCTTGTATTAACGACATTGCTAATTTAATAGTTTAATTAAGATATCATTAAACAATTTCCTTTTTTATAAATAATAGCATGAAATTTCAATCAACAGTCGTTATTTAATAAGATAATAATATTACCTTAGAAGATAAATTAAGAAATAATATTATTTATATTAATAATTGATTTCTTATTTAAATTTTAAAATTATTTAAAAATTAAAATTATTAAAAATTATTTAAAAAGTATTAATTATTAAAAATTATCAAAATTATTTAAAATTATTAATCGAACTTATTAAAATTATGAAAATTATCAGAATATTAAAATTTTTGAAATTATTAATTAATAAAATTATTTAAAATTATTTAAAAATTGCAACTATTATATCCGATTAATAAAAAGGTAACGTGCATATATTAACCTTTAAAGGAGTTTAATTAAATTTTATTTGTTAATAATAGTTTTATAACTTGAAATATATATTATACTTATAATCATGATCACGAATTACCGTATTAACGAGCGCATTTTTACCTTCAACTGATGTAGATGCTGGATTCATCGTATTGCGATCGCAGCTGTTCAATGCACAGAAGATTAAAGCTGAAGAAAGGACGAGAGAACACCTAAGATCTGTGATTCTTCTTAACTTAGATCTCTTTACACGTTTCTGTAATGTATAATTATCCCGAAAATTATGTAATAAATATGCAAATAATTTTAGTGGTCTGTGTACACGTTTCAGTATCTCACACGTTTAATCTCACGTGTTCTGATGAGTTTAAGGAAACATTTTAACCACAGCGCACTGTACATTCAATATATTGTGTCTAATTGCGTGTCTTTTCCATCGGTTTGCTGGTTGAAAACACCAGTTTCCAGAAAACCATGCAGCCCTCTCCTGAAACCTGAAATAAGTGGGTGTCTCCAATACGTATGCCAGCAAGAAAAAGATCCTGTAGCCCATTTCCAATGGGTCCATTTATTTGTGGCCAATTTCGATAAATGAGACTCAAAAGTTGTGTGGTGATGATGCTCCACAAGCTCCTAATGAAATTCTTATGCCATTATGGGAACGTCATAGTCCATTCTTCTTCTACACCAACACAACGTTTACACCAAACAACCTTTTCGAATGATGGATGTTTTATTTTATGTTTCAGCTCTTAATCCTCAATTTAGATTATTGAAAAATACTCTGGAATCATCTACAATCCTCTAATATTTAAACAATAGTCCCACTTTCTCGAATGTTTTAGAATCATCTACAGTGTCCAGGAATCTTCTACAATATTCTATCACACTCAGGAGTCATGCACATCTTTTTAAAATATATCTCGATTTTTTAAAAGCTTCTTAAAATATGATTTAAGTCTTTTTATACATAATGCAAAATATTTTAATAAAAAATGGTTAACAAGTGGCTCCTGGACATCTGCAATATCCAGAGGCATTTATTTCTCAACAATATCCACATTCATTGTTGATAACATCAGATGGTCCTACTGTATAGAATTTAAAAACTGTCTGAGATGGTTGTGGTCATCTTTATCAAATCATAAGTCCTTTCCCTTGCCTTTGACAGCAGTCCCACATTGAAGTGGGATTAAATAAATCCCATTTCAATACACTCCAATCTGTCTTTTGCACATGTTTAATTAACAGGTGAAGAGCCAAATTGCTCTGTACTTGTTAATTAAACCTCTGATCTGTTCCTCTTAATATGTACATAGATTGGTGAATCTGTGGCCTTTTCTGGTTCTGTGCAGATGACTACTCGAGAATATAGTTCGTGCCCAATCGGCTGCAGATGCATCCAATTAAACAGAAGTGTCTGTCTCTTTGCTACTGCACATTTTCTTTGTACTCAGGATACGCAGGTGGGGACGTTGGTAGATGTCCTCACCTGGACATAAGATCGATAGTGTGCTGAAAGGTTGATCAATCAAAGAGTGAATAATAAAGAATCAAGGTGGTGTACTGTTGTTAGTGTCCGTTTTTTCTTGTTTGTATTAGGTGGAATTATGGTATATCCTTTCCAGTGTTGATCAGGCTCAAGACATCTCGTGGTAATGAACAAGCATCATCCATCACTGCTCCTTTTAGCGGTGGAGCTGAGAAATTTTCTTCCCAGGTTTCAGGTCCTTGGCAGGGTCTTAAACCTGAGAATAAAATCGTCTCAGTTACTATAAATCGCTGGACACTGGTGCCATCAACTACGCATGAACATAACTGATATTACGATAACCAAATTCGTATAATAGACTGATCTTAAGTTTAGTCTTCGTATTTCAGGTCTGCAGATGCTCTCGCTCTCTCTCTCTCTTTCGAAATATTCCCCTATTTGGACCATCGACGAACCCACTCGTAGAAGAATTCATCAAAGAACCCCTATCGTTTTCACGCACTCTTTTACCTTCTACCGGCAGAGTATAGAAACTTGAGTAGTTGTACGGTGGTGCTACCATTCAACGAATTAAATTATAAAGCTGCTCATATTAGCCCAGTTTCTCATAGTAGTTGATTTATTTTTAATTTAATCCATTGTTAAAAGGGTGTCGAATTAAAAACAAACTATTTTTAGGAATTTTATATTGTTACGCAATTTAATTTTTAATTCCTTTTACCTTCAGATACATTGCGTGGGGAAAAAAATAAATAAATAAAAATAAGACTATCGATGATGGGTGTTTGTAAGAATTCCGCTAGATGGCAGCACTACGATTAAAAATGGCCACTCACTGCTCAGGTGCATTTTATCTGTGTGGTGTTAGTTTTTGTGCGTTCAGAGCGCATTAAGAGAGACAGATGGGAATGAACTTTTTATTGCATCTGACTGACTATAAAACATACTTACACATATGTACACAGATTAGATAAGATGGGTATAGATACATCGAAAAGAGTTTGGGGCGGTTTTAATTTTTGTGCTAATGTTTCTATACAGGGGTGTCTAGACTTGTATTTAAGATGACGTCATCTCGAAATCCCAGTTGTATTTCCTTCGGAACTTTCTATCCAAAAAAGAAAAGAAAAAAGCAGTTAGCCGACAAATCGTTGCTCTGGCGCATGGCAATTCCAAAGAACTGAAGAAAAAGAAAATCTCAGATAAAATGTATTAAATAAGACGTGACTGGAAACACACCTTTATTTATGACCACCAGGAAGTTGTCTTTAATATTTTCCTTCTTCGTTCGCTCCTTGTACTGGTGTGGATTCGATATTCACGTGGGCTGGATGCTGGTTTCCGGTTCCGTGTTCGTTGGTTTTGACGGACGCCCTGAATCCGTCCTTGTCCGCCACGTATTGCACATCGCGGTAGGTTCCGTACAGGTCCCTGTAGCCGTAATTTCCCCTCACCACGCCGTGTTCGTCTGCCGATTCTTTTCTCCACACTCGCCCAAGTTTCTCGGGATCGATGACCTCGTAACCATACTCGTAGGGATGGCGCTTGGAGGGAAACAAAAAAAAAATAGAAATATTTTCATTTGAAAACTTCCCCCACTCAGGTGATAAAAACATCTTTTTTTGGAGTAAAGCGCCTATTAATTACTGTAGTCATTTAACCAAGCTCTAAAAGTTGTGAGTAAACAAATAAAAAACAACAACATACGAAGGTATCACACAATAAATAAATATCAGGCAACACTTACCGGATAGCTTTCCTCGTGATGACTGTTACCTCCGTGACCTCCACCTCCTCCATAACCACCGCCTCCACCATATCCACCTTGTCCTCCATGTCCACCTTGTCCTCCATAACCTCCTCGACCTCCTCCATGTCCACCTTGTCCTCCGTACCCTCCACCCTGTCCTCCATAACCTCCGCCACTTCCTCCATATCCACCATCGCTGCCATGTCCACCTTGTCCTCCATAACCTCCACCACCACCTCCTCCATAACCACCGCCTCCACCATATCCACCCTGTCCTCCATAACCTCCTCCATGTCCACCTTGTCCTCCGTACACTCCACCCTGTCCTCCATATCCACCATCGCCGCCATGTCCACCTTGTCCTCCATAACCTCCACCACCACCTCCTCCATATCCACCTTGTCCTCTGTACGCTCCACCCTGTCCTCCATGACCTCCGCCACCTCCTCCACCATATCCTCCTAGTCCTCCGTAACGGTGTCCATACCCTGAACTCTGTCTGATGTAACCTCCTCCTCCTCCTTGTCCTCCTCCTTGTCCTCCTCCTCCTCCTCCACCTTGTCCTCCATATTCTCCAACTGCTCCGTATCCCCCTTGTCCTCCATACCCACCTCCTCCGCTGTATCCTCCATAGCTCCCTTCGTATCCACCCCCACTTTGTCCACCATATCCACTTCCTACCGGGTATCTTCCACCTCCACTCTGTCCGTTGTATCCTCCGTGGCTCCCTCCGTCTCCACTGTATCCATTTCCTCCAGCATACCCTTGAACTGACGACCGGTGTCCGCCCGAACTCACTCCTTCCCTCGCTTCTATTGCGTTCACCACATCCCCCTTATCCACTTCCAGTTCATCTTCGCCCAATCCCCACGACCACAGGAGGCTGCAGATGACGATCAGGAGGATCCCCTGCAAAGAGAGAAAGAAAAGGAAAACAATTATCAGCAAGGCACCCTCGCTTGGGTGTTCATGATGAATGGTGTTCCCGCGGAGTGCACCCTCAAACTTACCTTCATTTCAGCGAAGTTGTACAAACGCTCGACCCACTTCCCACTTTTATACTTCCATTAGACCGGTAGTAGCGTTTTAATTCTATCACTCTTTCTTGTTTTTTTCGCCTTTTATAGCTCGCGCGCAGGCGACGCACGGAATTAGGCCTATGGAACAAGCGGGCGACAGATCGGGAACTGTAATCGAGATAGGGCCGGGCACTTCCTAGTCTAATTTATGATCGTAAAGTGTGCTTACAAAGGAAACATAAGCATAAACAGCGAGTACGTGTTTCTGCGGTTTTAGGGGAGGTCTTGGTTTTTAACACCCCGCGGCAACGCAGTTTGTAACGATGGTGTCAATTCCCACATCGTACCAGATTTCGTTTTGTGACAGTTCGAATGTTAATCGATGGCTTTCTTCAGTCCCGGAAGTTGAAATATGATTTTAGTTTGGTTATCTGTACAAAAGGTGTCGCTCGTGGCTGCGAACTGAGACATAAAAACAAAGAGGTGGGGAAGGGGGATTATTTGATTAACATCATTCACCTCAAACAGTTTGCTCAATTTAACTATTTCTTGTCGAATTACGTGAGATTGGATGGCTCTAGAAAAATGGAGCTATTTTCACAGGATCGAAGAACACGCAATTAGTTACTATGGAAACGCTATTTAATTAGAAGACACGTGCCCAGGTTCGATAAGTTGCCCGTTTTTCCCATATACCTAATTCGTTTCATTTCATTAAAAGAGATTGATTAATTGCTTCATTAAAAGACACGAAACTGATTGCCATAGAAACGTAATTTTATTATTCATATGACGCGAGACTAGTTGCCATAGAAATGCAATTCATTTCATAAAAACACAAGAGATCGGTTACTATGGAAACATGATTTCCTTTCATCAAAGGACGGGAGACTAGTTACCATGGAAACGAAATTCATTTCATTAAAAACACGAGAGACCAATTACCAAGGAAACACCATTTCAGTCATCAAAAGACGTCAAACAAGTTGTCATGGAAATGCTATTCATTTCGTTTAAAAGACAACAGAGGCCAGTTACTATAGAAACATGATTTCATTCAACAAAAGAACAGGAATACAGTTGCCATGGAAATGCAATTCATTTAATTTTAAAAGACACTGGTCTAGTTACCATGGAGACTAGTTGCCATGGAAAAGACAGGAGACTAGTTGCCTTGGAAATACAATTTATTTCATTTAAAAGACACGAGTCCAGTTACTATGGAAACATGATTTCATTCATCAAAAGACAGGAGACTAGTTGTCATGGAGATACAATTCATTTCATTTAAAAGGCGCGAGACCAATTACCATGGAAACCGGATTTCAGTCATGAAAAGATAAGAGAAAAGTTGCCATAGCATGCGATTCGTTTCATTAAAGAACAAGAGACCAGTTACTATGGAAACACAATTTCGTTCAACAAAGATGCTAGTTACCATGGAAATGCATTCCACTTCATTTAAAAGCACAAGTACAGCTGCTATGGAAACACGATTTCATTCAACAAAAGACATGTGCTAGTTGCCATAGAAATGCAATTCATTTCATTAAAAAATTCAGTTACTATAGAAACACGTTAAATCAGTTACCATGGAAATGCAATTCATTTCATTAAAAGACAAGAGACCAGTTACTATAGAAACACGATTTCATTCAACAAAAGACAGGAAACTAGTTGCCATGGAAATGCAATTTCATTTCATTAAAAAACACGAGACTGGTTTCTATGGAAACACCATTTCACTCGTCTGTCGACTAAATGAAACGTACAAGACTAAACGATGGTTGCTATAGAAACACGTGTCGTTTCACATTTCACAATGGCCTCAATTGTTTCTATGGAAACACGTATTGTTTCCATAGAAACAGTTGCAAAGCGACGCAAATAGAGCTAAATAAAATATTTCTTATTTTTAGAGAACGAAACGTGCAAAATTTTTCATAACAGACGATACTTACTACATTCGAAGTAAAAAGTTGGGGCGCAGGTACACGAAACGCTACATTAATCCGTGTATCTGCAGATCGTTATTTTGTTGATTAAAATTTCCACGTGAGACAGTTACATAAAAGACGTATCTTGGCCATAAATCTTCGACCATTGCTGGCTAGCACGTGCAGAGAAAAACCCAGTCGCGTTACTTAAGTGTCTTCACTCGACCCCGTAAATTTTAATTCGTCGATCACCCTCCGTGGTATTACCTATAACCCCGCTATCGGCCAATATCTTAGCTGTCGGGGTATGGAAAGCAGAACGGGTAAACAGGGTCGGCAACAAATACCGCGTGTAAACCAAATTATCGACAGCTGTGTCCTACATTAATATCATTTTAAAAAAAAGGTGCTGCGCTCTGTGGTAACACACGTTAATTTTTTTCCCACATTAGCATACTTTTAATTAGACTTTTGTCCGAATAGTTGTCTGATTGCGACATGTGACACGCCCTTAATGAGGTGAGAAACTTCAACTTTGGAACCATTTCAAATAAATATCAAAACAGTTGAGCTGGTCGAAGAAATTCCACATTTTTTTTGGTACCAGTTCACTTAATCTTTCACTAATTAGAACGGACTCAAACTCTCGTGTATTATGGGTGAAATCGAAGGAATTGTTTCGATGTTTATTATCATCTCTTCGGAGACTCGAAAGGACCACTTATTCCAAAAACAATAAAAAATCAGCGTTAGTTGCTGATTTGAACACCAGATGATGATTACACCGGTGGCATCAATTTCCTCCCTGAAATAATTTCGACAGATTCTCGCAGGAAATATATTCAAAAACTCAGTTCCAAAGTCACCAGAAACTTATGGACTTGAGTGATTCAGGATGAAAAAGACATTTCAACTCTTGATACTGCAAAGCAGCATCTAGTCATTCAAGCAGAATTGAACGATTTGGTTAGAGATTTGGACCTCTCCAAAAGCAAGGCTCAATTATGGCTTCAGCAGTAGAATCTTCTTGAAAGGGGTGTCTTTTTTATAGGAAGAGGCAATCGAACCTAACGACCTATTACCCATGGATGGTGCTTTGGTTTTTTGTAACAATATCCTGGAATTAATGAATGAGTTACAACCGGAGCACGTCCCAGAGCAGTGAAGGCTTTTCATTGATTCAACTAAAGTCAGTTTGAAAGCAGTTTTACTCCATAATGGAAATAAGCATCCATCTATACCATTGGCCCATGCAGTTCGCATGAAGGAAACGTACGAGAATCTAAAAGTTCTTTTGCAAAAAACATACTATTAAAAATAAAAATGGAATATCTATTCCACCTAAAAGTGGTAGTTTTGCTGATGGATTGCAAGGTGGATTCACTGACTACTGCTGCATTTTATGAGAGTGGGACAGCCGTGCAAAGGAACACCACTAAAGATAAAGACAAGAGATCAGTTACTGTGGCCAGATCGTTCAGAAACTACACTAGGTCAGAAAAATGTAGCGCATCCTCCTTTGGTGGATAGGTCAAAAATCTATTTACTTCCATTGCGTATCAAACTAAGTTTGATAAAAAATATTTGTGAAAGCAATGGACAAAAAAGAATAGATTTTCCTGAGAAAAAAGTTTCCTCGAATTAGTGAAGCCAAGATACAAGAAGGAGTTTTTGTAGGTCCTCAAATCATATTGCTATTCCAAGATAAAGAATTCACTAAACAATTAAATGCTACAGAAATAAGAACCTGGAAGCCATTCGAAAACATCTGCCAGAACTTTGTGGGCAATGAGAAATCACAAAATTACAGTGAAATTGTGGATGGACAAATTAAAATAGAAATATTTGCTTTGCTAAAATAAATCCAGGAAGGGCAATGGAAGTGAAAACACTGGATTTGGGGATGGACAGTTTTAGACGTGTGAATTAAAATAGCGGCTAAAGGTAAACAAGTAATTTCGAATAATGTAAAAGAGCTAACACGGACAGCACTAGAAAAGGGGGAGCCATTCGAGAACAGGTGTGAAAGGGTTGCTGAGGGCAAGAACAATAGGACCGTGGAACGGGATTACAAAGCGTCTCCTTTGATCTAAGCCACCGTTAGGAAGTAAACAGGAAATTAGTAGACGTCCAGTGTACGCTTAAAAAGAAAACGGCGTCAGGGTGACTGATATTTTGGCAAGTTGGCCATATTTAGAGGGAAAGTGTGAACAGGAAAATGGATGTTTTGGAGGTGACCGGCAAATATGAAAGGGCCATACTGCTGTGTGAAAAAAAAAATAAGAAATTTGTAGAGAAGGGTTGGTTTGTGCACTAGGGAGACAGCTGGGGTGAGTTGTTTTAGCAAATAGGAAGGAATTAAAAAAATTAAACAGTATGGGGATTAGGTTGGAGTCCTTGGGGAAGGCGTTCCAAACTTGTGGGAAAGAATAAACTCCTGTGGGAGCAATTTGAGCAAGTGTCCACTCTGCATCTGACTTCTCTGTGGTAGAAAGGGTCGTGAGTTTGCGAGTTGAAGTGTGAGTAGATTTTATATTTATAGGGGTGGTGCTGTAAGGATATGTTAACCTATATCATTAAGTTAGGCCACGTGCCAACACAAGATGAGCTGTAAAGAGAAAGACGTTTTATTAATAGAGAAACCTCATGAGTAGAGAAGGACCAAGGGAAAATGGGATCCAAATAAGTTGGGACTACTGTTGGAATCTCGTACGGGAAACTCCAATGGACGATTATAAAAGGCAAAACACGGCAAAATAAGGGTTTTGTTATCAGATAAACATTTTTGCAAATAGAATAAGGTTAACAGACCCATTGTTCAATCTTTACTGCTGTACGTAACATTTTCTTAAAATATACAAAATCTTTTTTTAGTTTTTAACTTTAATCCCTTCTCCCTTAAAATTGGTGGTTGCTACAGCAATATGGCTGCCATACATGAATTCAGCAACCTTAAATCTGCAAGAATCACCCTTAAATAGGTATATTTCTCTTAAATTCATTTTGAGGTCAGTTCCAAAATGTCTGAAATACCAGAAGGGAGTTGTTATACACCAAGTAGTAGTAGTTTACATCAGTACAGGTTATTAGCGTTCTCTGTTTGACATAGGGCGATATTTGCAATTCCTTTACTTTGATCGATGTAAAGGTCGAGGATTGAGCTCACTGTTAAGGTCGTTGGAAGGTAAAAAAACCAGTTAATAAAGGTTGTTTATGAAACTAGGTGTAGGTAACCGACAATTTGCTCGTTAAATTATTAGTCTGGAAGTTGAAGGGGACCTGTTGACCGTTGAAACACTTAACCATCATCAGGAGAAGATCTCTTAGGGTGCTGTTTTTCTGGATTAAAAAGCGTGAAGAAACTACAGATATAATCCTGTATTTTGCGGTGTGATTTCTTCTTCCTGTTTTGTAAATTATGGTACTTTGGTGCGATATGATTTGTTTATCCAGAAAAAGGAAACAGCAGTAGCTGGACAAACACCATATTATGTTCTAATTACGAACTATGCCTTCGAGACTGCAATCGATTAGGTCAAATACGCAAGCGGAAAGAAAATGTTCTTAGTTTTGTCTTAGACTTAATTAAACATTTTTGTTTACAGTGGCTGTTTACTGACTGACCATGCTCATAACTCTCGCAAGAAGCTGGTATCACCGCAAACTCAATTAACACCATTTTTATCGGAAACAGTTTTCTTGCGCAAATACACGCAGACAAACACAATTCACCAAAGGCTAAATACCTGCTTCTGCCAGTTAACATGAGGTGAGAAACATGAACGCCACAGCTACTTGATATTCAGAGCACGTGCCCCTGCAGACAGTACGAGATACGACCGATACAATAGTCCACGGGGTATCCTCCCAGAATGAAGCAAAGAAAAGGAAATGCTTGTGGAGTTTCTGAATAGCCACGAGGTATTTGTTCGATCAGTTGAAATTGAAGTGAGAATGGAATTAAAAATAATAAGTTTTATATTACCGCGTTAAAAAAGAAAAATGTGTCATTGACTGTCGATGGTATAATAGTTATTAAATGTTAAGAAAATTATATAAAAAATTTTAAAGAAATTTCACACGGTTTGTCCACTTTTTATTGTTAAACGACGCCATAAAGCCTATACTATGACGTCACCAATTTGTCAGACGACACACGTATTTTTTTGTGCTGTTCACGTGGTTTATTCTTTTGCCTTCTTTCTCTTTTAAAAATAAAGTATAATTTAATTTAATTAAAAATATAAATATAATATAATATAATATAGCGTAATTTTAAAAAATATATAAAAATTTTTTGACAATTCTACACCTCTGTTTTTTTTAAACGACGCCATAAAGAAAAATTCAGCCAATTTTGCCATGACGTCATAAATCAAGTGCTCATGTGACTTATTGCTTTCTCTCGCAAATTTCTAATACATATTACTATTTTTAATTTTTTTTCGTATTTTTAATATATAAAGGAAATTTGGAAGTGAAATTTATAATTGTTCTTCTTTTGTAGAATTTTCATTTTTGAATTTTTCAGAGTAGTAAATTTCAATTTCTTAGAACACCTTTTTATTATTTTCTTAATTTATAAGACGAAAAATGAATTGCGTAGTTAAACATCACACGTGATAATCATGTGGGAGTGACGTCACGGTTTGTTCTTTAACTTTGGGTTTTTTAAGCAATTCTACATTAATTACAAAAGCACAATTTCTAATTTAACGTTTCTTTTATTTATTTATTTATTTTTACATTTTTGGCTTTTTTTACGTTTTTATTTTTACATTTTTATTTATTAATTTAATTAGAATTTAATTAATTAATTAGAAATCAGAAATTGAAAGAGTTTCCTGGAATGTTGTAGGGTTTTAGGAGCATCAGCAGCTAACCATATTTCTCCATGCATATTGTCTGCAAATTGCTTGTGCTCTGAGATAGATTTTCTTTTTGCTGGACGAAAAACCAGTTTCCAGGACAATAAGCCATGTTACTCTCAACTGATCTCGACTAACTCAGCCACGTTGCGAAAAAAAGTCCATAAAGATTCCTCCGGGACTGGAACTCAGATCTTTTCCAACCTTTTTGGGGTGGACAGCAATTGTACCAACTGTCCTACCCACGAAGGCGTAAAAGTACAGGAGTTCTTTCTATGACCATGTAAGGAGCAACCATTGGTTGTTTCTCCTTAAAGTTTTATGAATTTTCCATGATTTCCAGCAGGCAACATGATTCACGCAAGATGGCATATGAGAGGTGGTCAAGAAATTCTGAAAACTGGCTGTACAGAATCTATTAACAAATTATAGGACAGTCTATTTTGATAGCTGTCTTATAAAATAAAATTTTAAAAAAATGGCATGTCAATGTCTTCTGTAGTTGCTAAGGCTCGTTATGTTGGTAGATGGAAGAAGAGTTCCCATCCTCTCCGGTCAAAATTGTGACTGGAGAGGTTGGGAATTATAAAGAAATCCTTGGAAGAATGACCGAAGTGTTTGAGGGGTACCCACCAGTTACGCTACTATTGCAAGATGGTTGGCAGAATTCAAAAGAAGACAGATGAGGACGATTCAAGGTCCTGTCGGCCATCTGAAACAATCAACTCTGAAACAACTGCTATCGTTGGAAAAAAATTTAAAAAACAGATGAATTAAACTGAGTGAACTTTAAAAAGTATTTAACATTTCCCATAGAAGCATTTTAACGATAATAGGTGACCATGGGTATAAAAATTAGTTCAAGATAGGTTTAGAGAAATCTTTCCATTCATGACATCAGAGGGTGGGTTCATCAAAAGAGAAGTTTAAATTAATCCTTGCTGTTTCAAATAGACTTTTATTCAATTTGGTAGCCGGTGATGAAATTTGACTAGCTTTTTATGATCCTGAATCCAAATTAGAAATCATGCAGTGGAAGCACAAGGGTTCTCCAACCCCAAAAAAGTTTCGAATCGAACCATCAGATGGAAAAGCGTTGACCTCAATTTTCTGGAATATAAACGAGTGTTGTAAGTTGATTACCGTGCACCTAAATCCACAATAACAGATGAACATTATGACAGCCTTATGCCAAAGTTAAAAGCTGTAATTCGGGAAAAAAGACGAAGAAAGTTTGGTCATTGAAATTGTCTTCTTATCTCTTGTGAAGTCTATTTATTCTTGACAATCCACACCTCATATGATCGAAAGTGCAAAATGAGATGATCTATTTGATGTGAACACCAATGTACAGCGGACATGCAGAAAACCTGTCTTTAAAATGGAATGAATCATAGAATGAACAATCAGGGCAAGTGAAATGGGTGGTGGTTTGAAGGTAGCAATGATGTAATCAAAAGCGCTCACTGATAGGCAGTTGTTGTCAGTGGCAATGAGTCACTGAGAAGTGGTGCTTATCTCTTGTTGGAATGAGAATGCTAAAGTTATTTCGACACATCCGGAAGAAATAAGACATGAGCACCCATTTAAGTGTCTGTCGACTTTAGGTTACAATAATGAAAAAATAAGTAACGAAAATAGGAATAATAGAAGGGTACTAATGCCACGAGGAGTGAATGTACTAAGTCTATAAATTATGTGTGTTCTATAGTCTATTTCTTGTAGGATTAAAAGTTCAAAGTTCTAAGATAAAACTATGGTCCTTTTATGACACCGAATAATTCTGCCACGATATGAAAATCCTATTAATATTCAGTACCGCACGTTAACCTTTTGCAGTTGAAGCGTATTTGAATCCTACGAAAAGTTTCGAGAGGGGAAAATCTTAATGGTGGTGTTTTATGCCATCCACGAAAGTGGAAACGCTGGAGCAATATCTTCATTTGGGGAAAAGTGTCTCCAAATGTAAAAATGCCTTCCGTTTTTGAAGACATATATCCATTTGTTTTTAAACTTTCATTTCTAGAGCGAATTCCTTTTATGTATCTTATTACATGGATGTCTTTCTCCTCTACAAATTTCCTTTTTCCATAATCGAATGGAGAAGGAAATGGATAAATTCCTACCATCCAATTATTGACCTATTTCTCTAACTTCCGCGCTTAACGAACTGACTAAAAATCTACCAACTGTTACTCTTCCTCTACTTTGAAGCCTTCCATCTAATTAATGATTGCCAATATGAATTCTGTCAGTGCCGATTCATTGGAATTATCTTGACTTAAGTTACTAATCAATGGACAAATCCCGCAGAAAAGATTGAAAAACTGAATCTGTTATTTAAATACTTCAAAGGTATTTGATCGCGTTGGACATACAGGACTTTAAAGGCAGGTTTCTACAGTTTGCAATCGGATGACCAGTTTCCTTTCTTTACTTGCTTTGTGTACGATGGTGGACGGGATTTCACTACCTTAATGATTGCCCTTTCCTAAAGGATGTTGACAGTTCCCTATCACACGTGAAAGAGATTTGTGCAGCCCTTCTGTACTCAGTGAACGGTCAATTCACAGCATGCAAATTTTTAGGTCAGTAAGTCGTCGGGTAGCATTTTGACTGTTGATGAGAGCATTAGATTCGTCATCTGTTTTGATAAACATTTTCAAGTCTACCGCATAAGTAATAAAGCCATCGCAAGAAACAGGTCAAGTGCGCTGTAAACAAGAAGACATTCAGTTCTCTTCCCTAAATTGATTTGAAAGTTAATTCTTATGTTACTTCTGCATAACCTTAATCTGTCTGTCCATTGGAAGGTTAACAAGCCTCGCTTTTCAGAAACAACGAAATGTATCTGAACACCAACGATTTCTTAAACAAATCTTTCTCTGGTGTTTAGAATTTAGAAGAAGGAAAGAATCTGCTGACCATATGCTCATCTTCCAGTTTATGCTACATTCTTTTCTATGCATAATTCCATGCCAATTCAGATACTCCTTCTGAAATAGCATCTGTAATTCTCCTGCTCTCTACCAAACTAGCACAAACACGGGCTGTAACTAGTTAGCATCCATTCACAGTCCGAGTCCCAGCTCACAGAATCAACTTTTTCGCTTCCTCATTATCAATTCACCTTTTGTTCTCTGGAACAGCCTTCCTCACATGTATTTCCCGAAAATTGCAATCTGCAGAACTTCAAATCCAGTACTAATAAGTACCATACGGCTTCTCAACCCTTAATCATCTACAGTACTGGCCAAAAAATTAGAAACCTGTAGCAGTCTGAGTCAACAGAAAATTTAAAGTACGGTATCAAATGAAAATTGTCACATAAATACTGTACATTCTCCTGAAGCTTCTTAGTTGCCCTGGACATGAGGAAGACAGGTCTCTCCGATTTTCATAAAGGTTATTATTAAAGCAGGAGCACACTAAGGAGGGGCCAGCATTCAAAAAACAATGGAAATCATTGGTGTGTACGAAAATTGTACCTGAATGGTTCCAGGAACATTCCCAAGATTTACAATATCTCTCTTGGCTGACTAATTCTCCAGATCTGAATACAGTTGATATCGCTTTAACTGCAAAAGGTTAAAGCGTGATATTGAATTTTATAGGAGTTTCTCATCGTGGCCGAATTATTCGGTCTCAGACAAGGACCATAGTTTTTGTTTTAGGCCTTGGGACTTTTAATCCCACATGCAAGAAACAGACCATAGGATACACACAATTTATTGCCCTAGTACAGTCACTCTTCGTGGAAGTCGCCTTTGCGAAAATGCTAAATAATTAACTAACTCAAGTTTTGTTTTGACAAAATTTCCGATTTTCATAAAGGTGCTATTGTTGGAAAGATCAATTCGGCCTCTAACCACCATAATACAGCAGGTGACAAATACGTTGTTGTTGCTGTAGGGTTTTAGGAGCATCAGTGACTAAGGCACGTGTTCTGAGGGCGATTTTCTGAATGAAAAACTTGAGTTTCCAGGAGAAAAAGCCATACCACCCTCGCTTAAGGCCAACTAACTCAGCCACGTTGTGAATAAATGCCCATAAAATTTCCTGACTTCATCAACGGGATTCGACGTCAGGCTCTTTCCACCCGCTTGGGTGGAAGGGGACCGTACCAACTGTGCTATCCACGAGAATTGTTTACTAAAAAGGAACATCAATAGATGGATAACGTCTTATTGTCTGAGTTCACAAAAAGAAGATAAACCAAAAAAAAAAAAAAAAACTCTTCTAGAGTTCTAATTAAACAGCGTGTCAAAACCTTGGACATACCACGAGAAGAACAATGCGAAGAAATTATTTTTGTAAATTAAGACTGAAAACCACATATCGTAAGGGCGCCTCTAGCGGTCTTTACAAGAAAGAATTTTCCTGTACTGTATTAATATGCCATAAATTTCCTGAAGTTTGTTATGATCTTATTATTTAATTAATAGACGAGGTTTTATGAGATTTTTATTAAATGTAAGTCCAACTGGTTCTGAGGCTAAACCGGTTGCTAGAAAGTAGTAACTGTTCCCAATACTGAGAGAGAGAGAGAGAGAGAGAGAGAGAGAGAGAGAGAGAGAAATAAAAAAATTAAAAAGGAAAAAAATGGCTAGCAATAAACGTTGACAAACAAGTCGATTGTGGAAGATACAATCCTGCATAATAATTATAATAAACATTCTCTCTCTTGTATTAATTATTTATTAATAAATAAATAAATAAATTAATTAATTTTAAAATGTCTGATGGCTTCCTTGTTCAAAAAGAACCACATTAAATATTGTAAAACGTTTCGAAGAAGAGTGTCTACACTCACTAGCCAAAAATATGAGAAACCAATGGGGACTGGTTATGAAAATATAAACTGTCACGTGGTATGATCACAAGTTGCTTATAGATGAATACTATACGCTTTCCTGGAACTTAATTACTGGCAATTAATTTTAAAAGTGAAACATAGATTAATTTTTTTTAAGTCTCTGCGTGAACTGAACACTTAAAGTAATCCCCCCCCCGAAACATTAACCTATCTACCTTTCATTAACCTAAAATATGAAGTTCAGAAAGCGGTTCCACGTCATATTAATTAAGACACGTGACCGAATCATATGCCCCAAAAAAGGGGTTAAAATCCAGAGGACGCAGCTTCTGGACCACTTAAAATCGAGAGTTGACACGAAACCCTTGATAAGTAAACGCTAAATAAGGTTAATTATCATATTTGAACATTGAGGACACGTGAACAGTGTATCGATAACAGAATCCATCGATGAAAGTATTCCAAGAAGGGACAGTTCAAAGATGGTACTCTTTAATCTGTGTACCACATTAAAGGTCATCATCTACCATGATTTTTTTTTCCTTTTGATTAATTTATGGTTGTTCAATTGCATCGACGATTAATCTGCAGTACAAGAGGGTTGTCTGGTGGGTGTTTGATATCTATCAGCGAACAACCATAATCCTAAAAGGAGAGATAAATAGTTCCCGTTATCTACGTTGACCTCAAAGTTGCATTTTAATCAAGATTTGCCACTTCGGTAAAGGTACAACTTACCTCGCCCTATTTCTCTACCTCAGTAGCATTAGTAAACAGTAAAATCACCTCTAGGGATTACTGTCCAAAAATAATTAAAAACACGTTTATTTTGTAATTCCATCTAGAGACTGGCACTTCCTTGTGGGAAGGAGAAAAGACAAATCGATGGAAATGCATCATCTGTGGTGAACGCCATTTGTCAATGAAATATGTGAGCAAGATTATGCAATACCATCTAAAAAATCCTGCCCCGATTGCAACAAATCGAAGAAGTTCCTGAAATGAAGCTTCTAGACCCATATGCATCCTCAAGATGCAGCCTGACCATTGCCTTATACAAAGGAATAATCGCCTCCTTATCCCTGCTAGCAAAGTTCCTGTATATCATTGACAAAATCCTATGAGCTGTCCTGGCAGCCTGTCTGCACTGCTCAGAGAATTCCATAGTGGACAGCACAATTATCCAAGGTCTTTTTCATTCTCCACTACCTTTGTGGACTCAGTTATTATTAATTTCAGTTTATTTCAAAAGAAAAGTCATACTATTGCAGTTTGTGTACAGTGTCCAAATGCAATACATGGCCTTAAACAGACACATAAATACAACAATGCGTGGATAGAGCAGCATAACCAGGAAACCCAAGAAGAGCTTGACGAGGGTGTACACATCTGAAAGAGTGGAAGATCTGTAGGATTTGTCCTTTCACAGTTTCAGGAAGTCGATGGGTAACCTATTAAATAATTCGATGGGAACAAGAAACCATGGAGATAGAAGCTGAGCGAAGATTACCAGGTTCGTGGAGATGATGTGGCACCTTCTTGGAAGCGTATTTAGATTGGAGAGCAGGACAGATTTTGAGATTGTAGGTGTTAGCCCACCGATTTTATTCAGCCATTTTAAAGTCCAGTGTTCCAGGGATAAGAACATGGTTTGGTAAGATGGAGGAGCAGAGGACCATATAGTTGAGGCATACGTTGAATTGGGATTATGCAACGAAGAATATAGTTGATGAATAAGGTGCGGATTATGAAAGTTGGAGATCTCTTGTTTCACTGCCCATAAAGCCGCATATGTCTTTTTTTTCGAGTTACATTAAAATGAGGCAAGAACGTAAGGTCTTTGTCCCAGATGACTCCCAAATCATTAGGTCGGGTGGCTTTTAACTGGGGAGTTCCCTATTATGATGTTCGTATCACTGATATTTCTCTTCTTTTTGATATAAAGTTGGGCGTTTCCACTTTGCTAATGGAGAGCCCAATCGCATGGAGGTAATTTTCCAATTCATGTAACTGTCGGTTGGAGCTCATAGTGGTAGACTGGAGAGACTGGGGACATTTCGTACCAATAAAGAACTTTAAATCATTGGCGTGCGTGGTAAAGTTAGCATGATTTGCGAAGAAGGGTTCTAAAGGTGCGGCGAAGAGGGCAGTAGAGAAACACCCCTTGGACCCTCTGGAGCTGACAATTCGGTGATGATGGTTCTGATTTCTTAACTATAGAGTCTTGAACTGAAAGGCTTCTTAAAATAGATCTATTAGGTGACCAGAGATTTTGAAGTAATCGAACCTATAGGGGTTGTCGAAAGCCACCTTGATATCGAGGAACACAGAATCAAGTTGCTCGCTGCTTATTGGTACGTTACTCTGGAGTTTCTTCTACCCATATGCAGTAATTTGCATTATCAAGGAAGCAGCAAGAATTATTCTTGCTGCTTCCTTGTCAGATCTCGTACGTGCACTACAGATTTTCAAATCTAACAAACAAACTCTTTCAAAGATCTGACATTTTCTTTCTCTATTAAAAAAAGTCTACAAAATCATGCAGTTGCAATGAATGCGCAAGTTCTTCTGACCTCGGCCCTTCCCAGAATAAAGGAAATTACTTATCATTTCTTAAGTTACATTGCACTTAGATTATGATTGACTTCCGAGGTGGAGTTGCCAATGACAACAAAAGGATTTCGTTCTGGAAACTGTTGAACAATGATTGTTCCACTGACTCCTCTGTCTCCTATCTTGATATTCCCCTCACGAACGGAAGCTGGTGAGCAGTGGACCTCTAAGACACCACAATGTATTCGAATGACACACCTGCGCTCTCTTTCCAACCCAAATTAAGGTGTAAACTCAACACGAAAATCAAGAGCAGCAAACGTTGACGTCACAGTCCCCCTTTAGTTCGCCTGTCAACAAGTTTATTGACTCTTCCCCGTAATAAATCACTGCCACTCCCTTCGGCTCCTTCCCTTGCTTTCCGGTTTTGCTGCCGAAACGGGTGGAAGTACCACTTCTTTAAGTGATCGTGCAGGGGCAAACGAAGCTACACCTGCCCCTGCTTTTCAAACGCTGTAAAGTTGAACGCAAATTAAAATTCGTCAACAATGCGTTGTCGTGGAAACCGCATCGTAGACCTCCTCTCCATGACAACAAACTCAAAACTTCGATGATGGGTTTCGCTGGACAGGACTGGGTTCAAATCGTTTTTAAAGGAAAGTCTGGTTTTTCATCCAGCAAAGCACGCAACCCAACCACAGGATACATCCAAAGCACAGTCATTATACTGACAATAAGTGCAAGAAGGGATCAGTGACTTAATTACTAAATTATACACTCACTGGCCATAAAATTAGAAACCTTTTGCAACTGGCGTCAACAGACAATTCAATTTAAAGTATGCAGATGTAGGTTTTCCGGATCACAAGTTTTTTTGGGTTGGATGAATACTGTCTTCTTTCCTGGGGCTTCTTAGTTGATTCTTGTGGATCGCCGATGATTTTTTTGATTTTCAGAAAATCAGTGGTCCAGTGGTCCAATTAGAATGTTCCAATGACTAATTTAGGCGAATTGAGACTCATTTCCAACTAATCTATAACGCGGGAGTTGAAGTATCTGGGATTTGGTTGTCATATGCCTTTACCAAAGCCACTCCTTTCTGCAAAATATCGAAAGATTGTCTAGAGCTGTGCAACTACCACTCACACTGGACTGTGGAGCAGAGGAGAAAGATCAAATGGTCTGAGCAGTCTCGATTTATCTTTCTTTGCACCACCTCATGAAGCTATGAATCCAAAGTCTCTGGCATCCACCATACAAACGGCTGGAAGTGGTATCATTGGTTTACAGTACGTTCTGTTGATACTCACTGGGTCCGCTCACTGCTACACGATTGCGTTACCTTCAATGAATACCTTTGACGAATGGACCTTCACTGAAATGCTTCATTTTCGTCACGATTGCAATGGATTCTTTCAAGACGACAATGCAACTGTCCACCTTGGGAAAATTGTATCTGAATGGTTCGAGGAACACTCCCAATATTTCCAACATCTGCAAAGCGCCCAGTTCTCCAAATCTGAATTCATTTCAAAATGTCTTGGAAATAGTGGAGTGGCCAGCTCCACAATTCTGTACCAAGTAGAATACAGCAGCTGACCAATATTTTGAAGGAAAAGTATTGCCATCTGGAGCTACAGTCCATCAGGCACTTACTGGAATCCATGCCAAAACTTGGATGGGATATAATTAAAACAAAATTTCACCCTACTAGATATCAAAGAAAGGCTTCTAATTTTTTGGCCAGTAAGTGTATTTATATATCAATAGCCCTGCTTTAAAAAAAATAAACAGTTGAACTTCGATGAACCGAATAAGTGACTGTCCAGTTCGGATAATCGACTCTGAATCCTCACTTTTTTATCAGCTTCAGCTGTTTTAAGTGGCAATGCAACTAAGGTTATGAGGTGTCAGTATATTCTATCTATAATTGCTTATATCGCAAACAGAATTATTGTGGTTATGATTATTACTTTCTTTCCATCAGTTCAAACGCTCTAAGGAAGTTTCTATTATCGGGGACATCCTCTTAGGCCATTACAACACTGAAAGGAGTGTCCCTCCTTTCAAAATCATGTCAGCCATTTTTATTTTTTATTGGATTTCTTCCAATTTAGGTTATCGAAATCGACTCGCGCATCGAACAATTTTTTTTTACAAACACTGTACACATCAGGAAGTTAAAGACATTATTCGCACATTTAACTGTAAAATACCTAAATACATCAAAGTACATTTCGAAGATCTTCTAAAGATTATGAAATGAACTTTAAATTAAGGACCGGCTAACAAGAACCGGTTAGGGTCCTATGACCTTCGAATTTCAAGACGATATTGGGATGCCGAAGACAAATTTGTTTGGAATAAACGCTGTTTGAAATGTAGAGGGAAATATAGCGGAAATTGTTTGTCCCCCTTTCTAGGTGTGGTGCCCCTTCAGGGGGTTTTCTGTCTGCATTTTTCCTCGTGTCAGACTGGAGTTACCATTAGCCGGTGGCGTCGTTTACATAATAATTATGTTAATTAGAAAAAATAATTTAAAGTTTGATGTAATTGAATTAATTTTGAATTGTAGTGGGAGGAGGGGTTCCAGGGGATATTTAGATCAGTTGAATTCCGAACAATAGGGCTGTCTAGGGGTTAATGCTTCGCGTTAACCACGTTAAAAAGGTCTTTTGACCTATTTCGGGCGCGTGCAAAACTAAATATTTGTGTGTCACTACGCGCGGGGAGCTGTCATTATTTGGGTGTCAGGTGGAGTCCGTCCTACTGCGCGTCTTGTCCAATCACCGGCTAGACCTTTGACCCGCAATTTGTGGCGTACACGAGGACCCGTTAACCTGGGCAAATGTGTAACACCGGAAGAGGGGGATCTCGCGGTGGACTGGGCAGCAAAAACGAGGACCGGGTGGGGATATGAGGTGGAGTTTGGTATAAAAGGGTTCACTTGCCAACAGCAGGGGTACTTTTCGTCACACCTTCGACTTTTCCCAATGTGGCTGAAGGTAAGAACCATGCGTGGCTCGCTTTCGGGTCATTGTTGGCGCACTTTTCAATATTTCTAGCGACTAACCCCGCGTTTTTACCTTTGCAGGTGCTCTGCGGGATCGTCTGCTTCTTCAGTGCCGCTTTTGCGGAAGGTGAACTGGGCGGCGGAGGAAGTTATGGTGGATACAGCGGAGTGGGTGGAGGTGTGTACGGACATCGATACGCAGTTGGCTACGGACCGATCTCGATCAGTCATGTAAACGACAAACACGCGTCCGGACACAGCAGCAGGTTCTTCAACCTCGGGGTCTACGGAGGTTCCGGATCGAGCTACGTTTCTGGCAGCTACGGAGCAGGTGGAGGCGGAGGAGGAGGTGGAGGTGGTGGTGGACACGGTGGAGCAGGTGGAGTCGGTGGTGCCACAGGAGCAGGTGGATATGGCGGACACGGTGGAGCGGGTGGTTCCGGTGGAGCAGGCGGATATGGTGGACAGGGTGGAGCGGGCGGTTCCGGTGGATACAGTGCCGGAGGCAGTGCTGGTGCAGGAGCTGGATACGGACAGAG